>NC_137461.1:38504739-39704739 GCF_964235325.1 Thermobia domestica
ACTACAACTAGAATCGAACCGATAACAAGTAATCTCCACCATGACATTAGTGAGGGTGGGAGGGTGGGAATTATTTATATCTTACTACAACTAGAATCGAACCGATAACAAGTAATCTCCAACCATGACATTAGTGAGGGTGGGAGGGTGGGAATTATTTATATCTTACTACAACTAGAATCGAACCGATAACAAGTAATCTCCAACCATGACATTAGTGAGGGTGGGAGGTGGGAATTATTTATATCTTACTACAACTAGAATCGAACCGATAACAAGTAATCTCCAACCATGACATTAGTGAGGGTGGGAATTATTTATATCTTACTACAACTAGAATCGAACCGATAACAAGTAATCTCCAACCATGACATTAGTGAGGGTGGGAATTATTTATATCTTACTACAACTAGAATCGAACCGATAACAAGTAATCTCCAACCATGACATTAGTGAGGGTGGGAATTATTTATATCTTACTACAACTAGAATCGAACCGATAACAAGTAATCTCCAACCATGACATATGAGTGAGGGTGGGAATTATTTATATCTTACTACAACTAGAATCGAACCGATAACAAGTAATCTCCAACCATGACATTAGTGAGGTGGGTGTTATTTATATCTTACTACAACTAGAATCGAACCGATAACAAGTAATCTCCAACCATGACATTAGTGAGGGTGGGAATTATTTATATCTTACTACAACTAGAATCGAACCGATAACAAGTAATCTCCAACCATGACATTAGTGAGGGTGGGAATTATTTATATCTTACTACAACTAGAATCGAACCGATAACAAGTAATCTCCAACCATGACATTAGTGAGGGTGGGAGGGTGGGAATTATTTATATCTTACTACAACTAGAATCGAACCGATAACAAGTAATCTCCAACCATGACATTAGTGAGGGTGGGAATTATTTATATCTTACTACAACTAGAATCGAACCGATAACAAGTAATCTCCAACCATGACATTAGTAAGGGTGGGAGGGTGGGAATTATTTATATCTTACTACAACTAGAATCGAACCGATAACAAGTAATCTCCAACCATGACATTAGTGAGGGTGGGAATTATTTATATCTTACTACAACTAGAATCGAACCGATAACAAGTAATCTCCAACCATGACATTAGTGAGGGTGGGAATTATTTATATCTTACTACAACTAGAATCGAACCGATAACAAGTAATCTCCAACCATGACATTAGTGAGGGTGGGAATTATTTATATCTTACTACAACTAGAATCGAACCGATAACAAGTAATCTCCAACCATGACATTAGTGAGGGTGGGAATTATTTATATCTTACTACAACTAGAATCGAACCGATAACAAGTAATCTCCAACCATGACATTAGTGAGGGTGGGAGGGTGGGAATTATTTATATCTTACTACAACTAGAATCGAACCGATAACAAGTAATCTCCAACCATGACATTAGTGAGGGTGGGAATTATTTATATCTTACTACAACTAGAATCGAACCGATAACAAGTAATCTCCAACCATGACATTAGTGAGGGTGGGAATTATTTATATCTTACTACAACTAGAATCGAACCGATAACAAGTAATCTCCAACCATGGACATTAGTGAGGGTGGGAGGGTGGGAATTATTTATATCTTACTACAACTAGAATCGAACCGATAACAAGTAATCTCCAACCATGACATTAGTGAGGGTGGGAATTATTTATATCTTACTACAACTAGAATCGAACCGATAACAAGTAATCTCCAACCATGACATTAGTGAGGGTGGGAATTATTTATATCTTACTACAACTAGAATCGAACCGATAACAAGTAATCTCCAACCATGACATTAGTGAGGGTGGGAGGGTGGGAATTATTTATATCTTACTACAACTAGAATCGAACCGATAACAAGTAATCTCCAACCATGACATTAGTGAGGGTGGGAATTATTTATATCTTACTACAACTAGAATCGAACCGATAACAAGTAATCTCCAACCATGACATTAGTAAGGGTGGGAGGGTGGGAATTATTTATATCTTACTACAACTAGAATCGAACCGATAACAAGTAATCTCCAACCACGACATTAGTGAGGGTGGGAGGGTGGGAATTATTTATATCTTACTACAACTAGAATCGAACCGATAACAAGTAATCTCCAACCATGACATTAGTGAGGGTGGGAGGGTGGGAATTATTTATATCTTACTACAACTAGAATCGAACCGATAACAAGTAATCTCCAACCATGACATTAGTAAGGGTGGGAGGGTGGGAATTATTTATATCTTACTACAACTAGAATCGAACCGATAACAAGCAATCTCCAACCAAGACATTAGTGAGGGTGGGAGGGTGGGAATTATTTATATCTTACTACAACTAGAATCGAACCGATAACAAGTAATCTCTAACCATGACATTAGTGAGGGTGGGAGGGTGGGAATTATTTATATCTTACTACAACTAGAATCGAACCGATAACAAGTAATCTCCAACCACGACATTAGTGAGGGTGGGAGGGTGGGAATTATTTATATCTTACTACAACTAGAATCGAACCGATAACAAGTAATCTCCAACCATGACATTAGTGAGGGTGGGAATTATTTATATCTTACTACAACTAGAATCGAACCGATAACAAGTAATCTCCAACCATGACATTAGTGAGGGTGGGAATTATTTATATCTTACTACAACTAGAATCGAACCGATAACAAGTAATCTCCAACCATGACATTAGTGAGGGTGGGAATTATTTATATCTTACTACAACTAGAATCGAACCGATAACAAGTAATCTCCAACCATGACATTAGTGAGGGTGGGAGGGTGGGAATTATTTATATCTTACTACAACTAGAATCGAACCGATAACAAGTAATCTCCAACCATGACATTAGTGAGGGTGGGAATTATTTATATCTTACTACAACTAGAATCGAACCGATAACAAGTAATCTCCAACCATGACATTAGTGAGGGTGGGAATTATTTATATCTTACTACAACTAGAATCGAACCGATAACAAGTAATCTCCAACCATGACATTAGTGAGGGTGGGAGGGTGGGAATTATTTATATCTTACTACAACTAGAATCGAACCGATAACAAGTAATCTCCAACCATGACATTAGTGAGGGTGGGAATTATTTATATCTTACTACAACTAGAATCGAACCGATAACAAGTAATCTCCAACCATGACATTAGTAAGGGTGGGAGGGTGGGAATTATTTATATCTTACTACAACTAGAATCGAACCGATAACAAGTAATCTCCAACCACGACATTAGTGAGGGTGGGAATTATTTATATCTTACTACAACTAGAATCGAACCGATAACAAGTAATCTCCAACCATGACATTAGTGAGGGTGGGAATTATTTATATCTTACTACAACTAGAATCGAACCGATAACAAGTAATCTCCAACCATGACATTAGTGAGGGTGGGAATTATTTATATCTTACTACAACTAGAATCGAACCGATAACAAGTAATCTCCAACCATGACATTAGTGAGGGTGGGAATTATTTATATCTTACTACAACTAGAATCGAACCGATAACAAGTAATCTCCAACCATGACATTAGTGAGGGTGGGAGGGTGGGAATTATTTATATCTTACTACAACTAGAATCGAACCGATAACAAGTAATCTCCAACCATGACATTAGTGAGGGTGGGAATTATTTATATCTTACTACAACTAGAATCGAACCGATAACAAGTAATCTCCAACCATGACATTAGTGAGGGTGGGAATTATTTATATCTTACTACAACTAGAATCGAACCGATAACAAGTAATCTCCAACCATGACATTAGTGAGGGTGGGAGGGTGGGAATTATTTATATCTTACTACAACTAGAATCGAACCGATAACAAGTAATCTCCAACCATGACATTAGTGAGGGTGGGAATTATTTATATCTTACTACAACTAGAATCGAACCGATAACAAGTAATCTCCAACCATGACATTAGTGAGGGTGGGAATTATTTATATCTTACTACAACTAGAATCGAACCGATAACAAGTAATCTCCAACCATGACATTAGTGAGGGTGGGAGGGTGGGAATTATTTATATCTTACTACAACTAGAATCGAACCGATAACAAGTAATCTCCAACCATGACATTAGTGAGGGTGGGAATTATTTATATCTTACTACAACTAGAATCGAACCGATAACAAGTAATCTCCAACCATGACATTAGTAAGGGTGGGAGGGTGGGAATTATTTATATCTTACTACAACTAGAATCGAACCGATAACAAGTAATCTCCAACCACGACATTAGTGAGGGTGGGAGGGTGGGAATTATTTATATCTTACTACAACTAGAAACGAACCGATAACAAGTAATCTCCAACCATGACATTAGTGAGGGTGGGAGGGTGGGAATTATTTATATCTTACTACAACTAGAATCGAACCGATAACAAGTAATCTCCAACCATGACATTAGTAAGGGTGGGAGGGTGGGAATTATTTATATCTTACTACAACTAGAATCGAACCGATAACAAGCAATCTCCAACCAAGACATTAGTGAGGGTGGGAGGGTGGGAATTATTTATATCTTACTACAACTAGAATCGAACCGATAACAAGTAATCTCTAACCATGACATTAGTGAGGGTGGGAGGGTGGGAATTATTTATATCTTACTACAACTAGAATCGAACCGATAACAAGTAATCTCCAACCACGACATTAGTGAGGGTGGGAGGGTGGGAATTATTTATATCTTACTACAACTAGAAACGAACCGATAACAAGTAATCTCCAACCATGACATTAGTGAGGGTGGGAGGGTGGGAATTATTTATATCTTACTACAACTAGAATCGAACCGATAACAAGTAATCTCCAACCATGACATTAGTAAGGGTGGGAGGGTGGGAATTATTTATATCTTACTACAACTAGAATCGAACCGATAACAAGCAATCTCCAACCAAGACATTAGTGAGGGTGGGAGGGTGGGAATTATTTATATCTTACTACAACTAGAATCGAACCGATAACAAGTAATCTCTAACCATGACATTAGTGAGGGTGGGAGGGTGGGAATTATTTATATCTTACTACAACTAGAATCGAACCGATAACAAGTAATCTCTAACCATGACATTAGTGAGGGTGGGAGGGTGGGAATTATTTATATCTTACTACAACTAGAATCGAACCGATAACAAGTAATCTCCAACCATGACATTAGTGAGGGTGGGAGGGTGGGAATTATTTATATCTTACTACAACTAGAATCGAACCGATAACAAGTAATCTCCAACCATGACATTAGTGAGGGTGGGAGGGTGGGAATTATTTATATCTTACTACAACTAGAATCGAACCGATAACAAGTAATCTTCAACCATGACATTAGTAAGGGTGGGAGGGTGGGAATTATTTATATCTTACTACAACTAGAATCGAACCGATAACAAGTAATCTCCAACCATGACATTAGTGAGGGTGGGAGGGTGGGAATTATTTATATCTCACTACAACTAGAATCGAACCGATAACAAGTAATCTCCAACCATGACATTAGTAAGGGTGGGAGGGTGGGAATTATTTATATCTTACTACAACTAGAATCGAACCGATAACAATTAATCTCCAACCATGACATTAGTGAGGGTGGGAGGGTGGGAATTATTTATATCTCACTACAACTAGAATCGAACCGATAACAAGTAATCTCCAACCATGACATTAGTAAGGGTGGGAGGGTGGGAATTATTTATATCTTACTACAACTAGAATCGAACCGATAACAAGTAATCTCCAACCATGACATTAGTGAGGGTGGGAGGGTGGGAATTATTTATATCTTACTACAACTAGAATCGAACCGATAACAAGTAATCTCCAACCATGACATTAGTGAGGGTGGGAGGGTGGGAATTATTTATATCTTACTACAACTAGAATCGAACCGATAACAAGTAATCTCCAACCATGACATTAGTGAGGGTGGGAGGGTGGGAATTATTTATATCTTACTACAACTAGAATCGAACCGATAACAAGTAATCTCCAACCATGACATTAGTGAGGGTGGGAGGGTGGGAATTATTTATATCTTACTACAACTAGAATCGAACCGATAACAAGTAATCTCCAACCATGACATTAGTAAGGGTGGGAGGGTGGGAATTATTTATATCTTACTACAACTAGAATCGAACCGATAACAAGTAATCTCCAACCATGACATTAGTAAGGGTGGGAGGGTGGGAATTATTTATATCTTACTACAACTAGAATCGAACCGATAATAAGTAATCTCCAACCATGACATTAGTGAGGGTGGGAGGGTGGGAATTATTTATATCTTACTACAACTAGAATCGAACCGATAACAAGTAATCTCCAACCATGACATTAGTGAGGGTGGGAGGGTGGGAATTATTTATATCTTACTACAACTAGAATCGAACCGATAACAAGTAATCTCCAACGATGACATTAGTGAGGGTGGGAGGGTGGGAATTATTTATATCTTACTACAACTAGAATCGAACCGATAACAAGTAATCTCCAACCATGACATTAGTAAGGGTGGGAGGGTGGGAATTATTTATATCTTACTACAACTAGAATCGAACCGATAACAAGTAATCTCCAACCATGACATTAGTGAGGGTGGGAGGGTGGGAATTATTTATATCTTACTACAACTAGAATCGAACCGATAACAAGTAATCTCCAACCATGACATTAGTAAGGGTGGGCGGGTGGGAATTATTTATATCTTACTACAACTAGAATCGAACCGATAACAAGTAATCTCCAAACATGACATTAGTAAGGGTGGGAGGGTGGGAATTATTTATATCTTACTACAACTAGAATCGAACCGATAACAAGTAATCTCCAACCATGACATTAGTAAGGGTGGGAGGGTGGGAATTATTTATATCTTACTACAACTAGAATCGAACCGATAACAAGTAATCTCCAACCATGACATTAGTGAGGGTGGGAGGGTGGGAATTATTTATATCTTACTACAACTAGAATCGAACCGATAACAAGTAATCTCCAACCATGACATTAGTGAGGGTGGGAGGGTGGGAATTATTTATATCTTACTACAACTAGAATCGAACCGATAACAAGTAATCTTCAACCATGACATTAGTAAGGGTGGGAGGGTGGGAATTATTTATATCTTACTACAACTAGAATCGAACCAATAACAAGTAATCTCCAACCATGACATTAGTAAGGGTGGGAGGGTGGGAATTATTTATATCTTACTACAACTAGAATCGAACCGATAACAAGTAATCTCCAACCATGACATTAGTAAGGGTGGGAGGGTGGGAATTATTTATATCTTACTACAACTAGAATCGAACCGATAACAAGTAATCTCCAACCATGACATTAGTAAGGGTGGGAGGGTGGGAATTATTTATATCTTACTACAACTAGAATCGAACCGATAACAAGTAATCTCCACCATGACATTAGTGAGGGTGGGAGGGTGGGAATTATTTATATCTTACTACAACTAGAATCGAACCGATAACAAGTAATCTCCAACCATGACATTAGTGAGGGTGGGAGGGTGGGAATTATTTATATCTTACTACAACTAGAATCGAACCGATAACAAGTAATCTCCAAAAATGACATTAGTGAGGGTGGGAGGGTGGGAATTATTTATATCTTACTACAACTAGAATCGAACCGATAACAAGTAATCTCCAACCATGACATTAGTGAGGGTGGGAATTATTTATATCTTACTACAACTAGAATCGAACCGATAACAAGTAATCTCCAACCATGACATTAGTGAGGGTGGGAATTATTTATATCTTACTACAACTAGAATCGAACCGATAACAAGTAATCTCCAACCATGACATTAGTGAGGGTGGGAATTATTTATATCTTACTACAACTAGAATCGAACCGATAACAAGTAATCTCCAACCATGACATTAGTGAGGGTGGGAATTATTTATATCTTACTACAACTAGAATCGAACCGATAACAAGTAATCTCCAACCATGACATTAGTGAGGGTGGGAGGGTGGGAATTATTTATATCTTACTACAACTAGAATCGAACCGATAACAAGTAATCTCCAACCATGACATTAGTGAGGGTGGGAATTATTTATATCTTACTACAACTAGAATCGAACCGATAACAAGTAATCTCCAACCATGACATTAGTGAGGGTGGGAATTATTTATATCTTACTACAACTAGAATCGAACCGATAACAAGTAATCTCCAACCATGACATTAGTGAGGGTGGGAGGGTGGGAATTATTTATATCTTACTACAACTAGAATCGAACCGATAACAAGTAATCTCCAACCATGACATTAGTGAGGGTGGGAATTATTTATATCTTACTACAACTAGAATCGAACCGATAACAAGTAATCTCCAACCATGACATTAGTAAGGGTGGGAGGGTGGGAATTATTTATATCTTACTACAACTAGAATCGAACCGATAACAAGTAATCTCCAACCACGACATTAGTGAGGGTGGGAATTATTTATATCTTACTACAACTAGAATCGAACCGATAACAAGTAATCTCCAACCATGACATTAGTGAGGGTGGGAATTATTTATATCTTACTACAACTAGAATCGAACCGATAACAAGTAATCTCCAACCATGACATTAGTGAGGGTGGGAATTATTTATATCTTACTACAACTAGAATCGAACCGATAACAAGTAATCTCCAACCATGACATTAGTGAGGGTGGGAATTATTTATATCTTACTACAACTAGAATCGAACCGATAACAAGTAATCTCCAACCATGACATTAGTGAGGGTGGGAGGGTGGGAATTATTTATATCTTACTACAACTAGAATCGAACCGATAACAAGTAATCTCCAACCATGACATTAGTGAGGGTGGGAATTATTTATATCTTACTACAACTAGAATCGAACCGATAACAAGTAATCTCCAACCATGACATTAGTGAGGGTGGGAGGGTGGGAATTATTTATATCTTACTACAACTAGAATCGAACCGATAACAAGTAATCTCCAACCATGACATTAGTGAGGGTGGGAATTATTTATATCTTACTACAACTAGAATCGAACCGATAACAAGTAATCTCCAACCATGACATTAGTAAGGGTGGGAGGGTGGGAATTATTTATATCTTACTACAACTAGAATCGAACCGATAACAAGTAATCTCCAACCACGACATTAGTGAGGGTGGGAGGGTGGGAATTATTTATATCTTACTACAACTAGAAACGAACCGATAACAAGTAATCTCCAACCATGACATTAGTGAGGGTGGGAGGGTGGGAATTATTTATATCTTACTACAACTAGAATCGAACCGATAACAAGTAATCTCCAACCATGACATTAGTAAGGGTGGGAGGGTGGGAATTATTTATATCTTACTACAACTAGAATCGAACCGATAACAAGCAATCTCCAACCAAGACATTAGTGAGGGTGGGAGGGTGGGAATTATTTATATCTTACTACAACTAGAATCGAACCGATAACAAGTAATCTCTAACCATGACATTAGTGAGGGTGGGAGGGTGGGAATTATTTATATCTTACTACAACTAGAATCGAACCGATAACAAGTAATCTCCAACCACGACATTAGTGAGGGTGGGAGGGTGGGAATTATTTATATCTTACTACAACTAGAAACGAACCGATAACAAGTAATCTCCAACCATGACATTAGTGAGGGTGGGAATTATTTATATCTTACTACAACTAGAATCGAACCGATAACAAGTAATCTCCAACCATGACATTAGTGAGGGTGGGAATTATTTATATCTTACTACAACTAGAATCGAACCGATAACAAGTAATCTCCAACCATGACATTAGTGAGGGTGGGAATTATTTATATCTTACTACAACTAGAATCGAACCGATAACAAGTAATCTCCAACCATGACATTAGTGAGGGTGGGAGGGTGGGAATTATTTATATCTTACTACAACTAGAATCGAACCGATAACAAGTAATCTCCAACCATGACATTAGTGAGGGTGGGAATTATTTATATCTTACTACAACTAGAATCGAACCGATAACAAGTAATCTCCAACCATGACATTAGTGAGGGTGGGAATTATTTATATCTTACTACAACTAGAATCGAACCGATAACAAGTAATCTCCAACCATGACATTAGTGAGGGTGGGAGGGTGGGAATTATTTATATCTTACTACAACTAGAATCGAACCGATAACAAGTAATCTCCAACCATGACATTAGTGAGGGTGGGAATTATTTATATCTTACTACAACTAGAATCGAACCGATAACAAGTAATCTCCAACCATGACATTAGTAAGGGTGGGAGGGTGGGAATTATTTATATCTTACTACAACTAGAATCGAACCGATAACAAGTAATCTCCAACCACGACATTAGTGAGGGTGGGAATTATTTATATCTTACTACAACTAGAATCGAACCGATAACAAGTAATCTCCAACCATGACATTAGTGAGGGTGGGAATTATTTATATCTTACTACAACTAGAATCGAACCGATAACAAGTAATCTCCAACCATGACATTAGTGAGGGTGGGAATTATTTATATCTTACTACAACTAGAATCGAACCGATAACAAGTAATCTCCAACCATGACATTAGTGAGGGTGGGAATTATTTATATCTTACTACAACTAGAATCGAACCGATAACAAGTAATCTCCAACCATGACATTAGTGAGGGTGGGAGGGTGGGAATTATTTATATCTTACTACAACTAGAATCGAACCGATAACAAGTAATCTCCAACCATGACATTAGTGAGGGTGGGAATTATTTATATCTTACTACAACTAGAATCGAACCGATAACAAGTAATCTCCAACCATGACATTAGTGAGGGTGGGAATTATTTATATCTTACTACAACTAGAATCGAACCGATAACAAGTAATCTTCAACCATGACATTAGTGAGGGTGGGAGGGTGGGAATTATTTATATCTTACTACAACTAGAATCGAACCGATAACAAGTAATCTCCAACCATGACATTAGTGAGGGTGGGAATTATTTATATCTTACTACAACTAGAATCGAACCGATAACAAGTAATCTCCAACCATGACATTAGTGAGGGTGGGAATTATTTATATCTTACTACAACTAGAATCGAACCGATAACAAGTAATCTCCAACCATGACATTAGTGAGGGTGGGAGGGTGGGAATTATTTATATCTTACTACAACTAGAATCGAACCGATAACAAGTAATCTCCAACCATGACATTAGTGAGGGTGGGAATTATTTATATCTTACTACAACTAGAATCGAACCGATAACAAGTAATCTCCAACCATGACATTAGTAAGGGTGGGAGGGTGGGAATTATTTATATCTTACTACAACTAGAATCGAACCGATAACAAGTAATCTCCAACCACGACATTAGTGAGGGTGGGAGGGTGGGAATTATTTATATCTTACTACAACTAGAAACGAACCGATAACAAGTAATCTCCAACCATGACATTAGTGAGGGTGGGAGGGTGGGAATTATTTATATCTTACTACAACTAGAATCGAACCGATAACAAGTAATCTCCAACCATGACATTAGTAAGGGTGGGAGGGTGGGAATTATTTATATCTTACTACAACTAGAATCGAACCGATAACAAGCAATCTCCAACCAAGACATTAGTGAGGGTGGGAGGGTGGGAATTATTTATATCTTACTACAACTAGAATCGAACCGATAACAAGTAATCTCTAACCATGACATTAGTGAGGGTGGGAGGGTGGGAATTATTTATATCTTACTACAACTAGAATCGAACCGATAACAAGTAATCTCCAACCACGACATTAGTGAGGGTGGGAGGGTGGGAATTATTTATATCTTACTACAACTAGAAACGAACCGATAACAAGTAATCTCCAACCATGACATTAGTGAGGGTGGGAGGGTGGGAATTATTTATATCTTACTACAACTAGAATCGAACCGATAACAAGTAATCTCCAACCATGACATTAGTAAGGGTGGGAGGGTGGGAATTATTTATATCTTACTACAACTAGAATCGAACCGATAACAAGCAATCTCCAACCAAGACATTAGTGAGGGTGGGAGGGTGGGAATTATTTATATCTTACTACAACTAGAATCGAACCGATAACAAGTAATCTCTAACCATGACATTAGTGAGGGTGGGAGGGTGGGAATTATTTATATCTTACTACAACTAGAATCGAACCGATAACAAGTAATCTCTAACCATGACATTAGTGAGGGTGGGAGGGTGGGAATTATTTATATCTTACTACAACTAGAATCGAACCGATAACAAGTAATCTCCAACCATGACATTAGTGAGGGTGGGAGGGTGGGAATTATTTATATCTTACTACAACTAGAATCGAACCGATAACAAGTAATCTCCAACCATGACATTAGTGAGGGTGGGAGGGTGGGAATTATTTATATCTTACTACAACTAGAATCGAACCGATAACAAGTAATCTTCAACCATGACATTAGTAAGGGTGGGAGGGTGGGAATTATTTATATCTTACTACAACTAGAATCGAACCGATAACAAGTAATCTCCAACCATGACATTAGTGAGGGTGGGAGGGTGGGAATTATTTATATCTCACTACAACTAGAATCGAACCGATAACAAGTAATCTCCAACCATGACATTAGTAAGGGTGGGAGGGTGGGAATTATTTATATCTTACTACAACTAGAATCGAACCGATAACAATTAATCTCCAACCATGACATTAGTGAGGGTGGGAGGGTGGGAATTATTTATATCTTACTACAACTAGAATCGAACCGATAACAAGTAATCTCCAACCATGACATTAGTGAGGGTGGGAGGGTGGGAATTATTTATATCTTACTACAACTAGAATCGAACCGATAACAAGTAATCTCCAACCATGACATTAGTGAGGGTGGGAGGGTGGGAATTATTTATATCTTACTACAACTAGAATCGAACCGATAACAAGTAATCTCCAACCATGACATTAGTGAGGGTGGGAGGGTGGGAATTATTTATATCTTACTACAACTAGAATCGAACCGATAACAAGTAATCTCCAACCATGACATTAGTAAGGGTGGGAGGGTGGGAATTATTTATATCTTACTACAACTAGAATCGAACCGATAACAAGTAATCTCCAAGTAATCTTGATCAGCGTGTCCCAGATAGGTGGATAGGTCATGGTAGACCAATTGACTGGACGTCACGGCCTTCAGATTACATCTCAGTTAACTTCTTTCTGCGCGTGTTTGTGAAAGATAAGATGTTACCTCTCCTCTATTTGATAATGTTAATAAACTGAAAGATCGCATCACAACAGCCATCGTGGACGTTACCCCCGAAATGCTGGCAACTGTTTGGCAATAAATCGAATTTCGTTGGAATGTTTCTAGGATGACCGCAGGTGCACACATTGAGGAATAATGGATTTGTCTATAATATTTTCTATATAGGAGAATTGAAAACAAACTTGGAATAATTAAAAAAAAACACGTCCACTGTCCTAGTGAAAATAAAGTTGAATTCAGTTGTATCTACTACCGCCGCTATTCTCTTCATTTGTTTGTTTTTGCGAACCATGTGTGCATTTTGTAAACCCCCATTCTACTTTTTCTTGACACTCTTCTTCCAGTTGCTCACAAGTTATTAGAGAAAAAAGCCGAGTCAGCTACTGGTAAGTGGATAAATTCGTCAATATTATGGAAATAGAAAACTGGTTATTATCAAGTTACTACAAACACTTGTTGAAAATATCAGAAGATAAGACAGATGTGGTTTCTATTTTAAACTTGGGAGCTCTCTGCCATACACTCAATGTTACTGAATGTAGTTCAAGCGGTAGTACAACTATAAACATAAATTACCGGTACTCTCCTTCGTTCAGTATTTTCCATATACTGATATTAATTCTTGAAAAATTCAACACGCACATCGTGCTGAGATTTGTCCGTACGCATTAGTGCCTCAAGCAACTACACCTTATAGACATAAAGACGTAGACTCTTGTGCAAGGCTTTGTGCACTTTTATCGTGGTATTTCTAACTCTCTGGCCTCAGTAATCACTGATTTTATCAGACGCCTTGCAAACACCTTTAGTACCTTGTCCACATTAGTATCTTAAACAGATAAGCGGGCAGCCCACTGTTCATGGAGAACACTACCTATTTCTATAAATGACGTATGCTAGACCAAATACTTGGTCAGGACGGATGTTCGCTTCCACACTGTCCGAAAGCTTCATTGCACTTGGGCATTGGACTTCACTTCTATAAACCAGGATACTGAATATTTTCCTATGGCGTCCGTGTTATTCGTCAAATCTGCGTCACGTGGAAATTTAAAAGAAAATATGAACTATGACTTGAAAATCGTTTGTTATGTGAGTAAGACGCTCTAAACACCGAAGGGAATGAGAAAGTTGACGTAAATATAAAATTGTATTGGTGTTGAATCCAAAGATTTCGGAGTTACTGAGGTGAATAGTGACACTACCAATGCCATTTTAAGTCCAAGTTCAGCCTTATCTTCATGGAAAATAAGAAGGGGTGAAAAATAAATTGTGCAAAATAAAAGTGCTTAGCATCAAATCAATAATTTTCGAGGGCGTTAAGCTGAATGTTATCAGTACCTGTGATACAGTACATAAGCCCAAGTTTTGGAAGAAATGCATACGTCAGCTAGATCTGAAATTGACAGGGCCAACGAGCTGTTGTTATTTTTACTCAGTGGTGTATTTACGATTTTGTTTCGGGAGAGGCTTTGCTAACCTTCGAAGGGGGCTTTGCCTGAAATTGTGAAAATTCTGCAAGATATTTCATATACTTGACTAAAGTAAGTAAGATTTTAGGGGGGGCTTGAGCCCGGAAACCCCCCAAATACGCCACTGTTTATACTACGTAGTTTCTTATGTTTTGACAAGGAATTTTTTTCAAGTTTTGCTCTTTTTCTGTGATTTTCTCTGGACTAGGAGGCACCCAATTGAAGAAACCTTACGAAACTAGTTTTCATTTGTTACAGTGTACTATACCACGTATCGAAACAATGTTTCGAATAAAATTTACCTATTCTTCCTCGTAGAATCCGAGTCTGCATTAAGAACAATGAGTGTCTCTTGATTTGAGCTTTCGAAGTTGTTCTCCAAATCTCACTTCCAGGGAGGGGGGCAAGAGTGGGTTACTTTTATCACAGGTGAACCAATCACACTTCAAAATATTAATTTTCTTATTTTGAACATTTTTTCCTTGATTTTCATTTTCCCAGGTCTTTTGCAGTCCCAAGTTAAAAACTTTACCCTATTTTTGTTCAGACATAATTCAGTCTGTATCTTGGAAATGATTGATTCGACGAGAAAAGTGTAAGGAGCATTTTATAAACTGCAACTTTCCTCATAACTATTTTCTATGAAAGATTGATAATTTTTGAGATAATTCCATAAAAATATAATTCTCCCTCCTCCAACACCCCACAAAATACCCATGGCACAAACCAAGAGCACTTTTCAGAATATATTGAGGACATCAACATAAAGTTTTTTTTTTCGAAGTATTGCTTTCTTTCTTGTCTAATACATCTGGACTAATTGAAGTTGTTGATGGGTAAGGCGATGAAAAAACGAAATTGGAAACAAAACCTTCAATTGCTTCTACAATGCTTGACATTATTATAATTAATTTCAAACCAGATCCTATAATATCTGCCATTACGTGTTAGAGAGGGAAAATAATTATAAGTAATTCTTACTAATGCATAAACAATGAACCTTAATTCGTATCTATTCGAATGTAACTAATAAGTGCTTCCATTTGTCAAAGTTAACGGGTAAATTAATATATGAATCATTAGCAGTATATGAAGTGTTAACCTTTCAAGGGTAAATCACTGTTATAAGTATGGTTCATTTTGAAATTTAGTCATAAGTTGTATCTTCTCCAAGAAGAAAACAATTCTGGATTCAACCATGTTCGCAAAGGTAAGTATTTTCTTTCTAGATATAATATAATGAAATCAAATCTATCCATCTGCATACTTAAACATTTAAAAGAGTTAAGTAGCCCAATTCCAAAATGTCTCTTGTCCACTTCACAAAACACTCGGAAAATCAAGTTCCTTTATTTGGTTTTACCAATTTCACTCCTACACCTGAAAATAAGCAAAATAAGTTTTGTAAAATATAAACAATGAAATACCTGAACACATGAAATGAGATAAATGGTTCTGAAATTAAGTATTAACAAATTATAAAAAATAAAATAAGAAACATTCCAAAAGAAGTGGACGAGAGACGTTTCAGAACTGGATGACTCAGTTAATAATATTATATTATCCAAAGTACTTTCTGCGTTTAAACAGGGCACTTAACAAAGAAGTCACGTAAAGAAATTACCTGCTACGTAATTAATTCAACTGGTTTATTTTGAACAAACTAAAAATAATCTAATATAAATATACTTTATCAGAGATAATCTTACCTGTCATGAAAATGAGAATTAAATAGCAAAAATTGTTCCTGACTGGAGAATATGTTGGGTATGAAAATTCCCTAATTATAGTTATATCTAAAATAACTGTGGCTATGGAGAAGAATGTGGAAATAGACTAAATCTAAAACCGAATTAACTAGAAAACACAAGTAATTTTTATTAAAAATGGAATTCTATAGAAGTTTTCTCTATAGAGGGAGAGAAAGGGAACTTTACATTAAAGTAAACAATGCTAAGAGGACCCTTATTATGGGAAAGAATATGAAAAACAAGGGGGAACAAAGTGCAATATAGGCAATTGAAATATGACGTACTTTTAACTGAAGACTATCGTGCATACAAAATACTTGATTAGATACAAGATCTGTCCCAAACGTGGAAAGATGCTTATTTTATTGATAACAATGTAAATACTCTAGTAAATCTGCAAATTTTATAAAGTTATGTATTACAGTACCCACAATCAATAGATTATTGTTTTCATCTTAATCAGGCGCCGTCAAGATGTATTAACTCAAAACGTATCAACTCTACAAACTGACTAACATTTTTACAATGTATTCAAAGTATTCAATACGTCAAGCAATCAAACTCAATTCATGTGTATTACGGAAAAGAACTTACCTTCTCTTTATATTCTTTTCTAAGATAACACTTTTTTAAAACACTGTTAAGCAACACTTCCTAATACAGAGTAATATTGTGTGCTGAAAAGTAAATGAAAAATGTCAGTAACTTTTGACATCCTCAAAACTGAAAAATTAGATTAAATTGTAGAAATATTTTTTAAGTAAATTTACAAAGTAATTTTAGATTAAGAACGCATAATTCGGAAGCAGAAGGTAATTACAAAAAATACACTTCTAATTACTAACATGTTAATAACTCAATGATAAATTATTTGCAATACCTGCAAACATTTTTATGAGTTATTAAACGCTAAGTTTTCTGAAATTTTTAAAGATAATTTGTGACCTCATACAACTTAGAATAACAATATTAAATAACAAAAATAATAATATTAATTCTTATTATTTTCAGGTTTTCATTTTCCTTGCTCTAGTCGTTTGTGTTGCTTTGGCTATTCCCAGGCCCATACCTATACCATATCCTCAGAGAATTCCTTTGCAACAACAGAGAGGAGAAAATATGCAAACAGCTAACATGATGTGGGGTGAGTACTTACTTCAGATACCCAGTCGTATTTGCGTATATTTCACTTGATTTGAAGATTACTGTACATAAAATAATAATAAATTATAGGTAGCTGTGCATATATTAAACGTACTCAGTGTAAAATCATAAGTGAAAAATTAAGTTGACTATTATTTTGAGCATAATTGGCAGACATTCAAATAAATAAAATTATTCTTGGATCGAAATTAATAATCATATGAGGTGCTTTGAATATTAAGAGTAAACTCAACTAATCTTATGTGCAATTGAACGCTCAGAAATTACATTTGGGACATTCAAGAAGTGTTCGCTGGCAGCCAGTCCTAGTACCTTTGTGTGTATATATTGTATAGGTCGTTCGTCTTTCAATTAGATAATAAAGTTTCTTCCTCTTAAATTGACAATTATTTTGACTGTTCAAAGTGCATTTTCAGGAAACAAGCCTTTATTGCCTTTGGTCTTACTATCATGAACATCTCATATCAATATAAAAATCTAATTAATATTTAACCTCTTGGAATCAAAAAATACTCATTTTTATATTATTAATTTATTATTATAGGTGCATACATTAATTATAATTACTCCTATTTTATTGTAGGGTTTCCATGGTTCTGGGGTTAACTGACTAAACATTATATTCAATGGCTACGGAATATGGGATTGCTATCGGAACAAACTAAACACAATCTCCATACCAAAAGAAACTGAACAAACAATAAATAATTTTAGTATTATAGTTTGTACAAAATTAATGCTTTTGTTTAAGAGCATGTTAAGCAGTAAATAAAACAATAAAGAGTTTTGCAAGAAATTTGTTTTTGATTTGAACATGCTGAACATTATATATATTGTTGGAACCAGTGTTTTATCTGCTATTAAACGTGTTTAAATAAGTTTTGCTTTACTTTCTTGTACATTGAAAGCCTACTCTGTATGCTAAACTTCGAATTTATCAAAGGAATATTAGAATTTCTTTATTTCATTTTTAAAAAAGAATGAAATGAAATTTCAAGCATAACATCACTAGATACCGTCGTCAACTCCAAGCGAGTGGTAAATGAAAGTAAAAGATGATGCATTGAATAAAGTGGAATTGAAGGGAAAGAAGAAGAAAGATAATATACCACAAAACCTACAAACACGATAATCTACGAAAAGATATTAAGAGAAGACTATTTTGTTTAAAGATGTCTAAAGAGTCTTCTTTTACTGAAGACTATCTACACTTATAATTAAATGTTATGCAAAAATAGATTCTTTATTTTTCTAAGATTTTTCTAATAGATTCTTTATTATACTATATGAAAGAGTGGAAATGACTTTCTCTTCATCGTCCAAATTTTATTAGTATAGACGGAAATATAAAAGTTAGACAGAATCCTCCTTTTTTCTTGAAGATAACACATGAGACAAGCTGTTTTGAAATACCTATCATAATGGGCAGGGACGGATCCAGAAGGGACTTCTGGGGGGCGGTGGGTTGTAATATTACTACTTACAGCTACTTTTAAGAGCTCGAAACTCTGGAATGCGTTTTATTTATATATAAAATAAGAAATATTCATCTTATGAGTGGGGCGATCACCTCGATCGAACCCCCCTCGATCCGCCCCTGATAAAGGGAAAGAAGAGTTCACAGTTTCTAAAGAGATATGAGTAATTCGGGATGGTACCGAGACCTGAGACGGACTTTTATATACCTAGACGAGACCGAGACTGAGACGAATTTTTATATACCGAGAGCAAGATCGAGATCGAGACAGGCCTCTATAAATCGAGGCAAGACCGAGACGAGACTTGATAATGGTTGATTTTATTATATTATCTGTACCTCAGAGATAAACTAAAAAATGTCATAATTTCGTAATTTTACCGGAGAAACGAAAAACTGGTACTAGGTAAGGTAGGGTAAAATGGACCCAAAATTTAACGAAAGTCGTACAGCGAAAAAATATTTTTGTCTATTCAATCGTTCATGTTGCAGCATAACTAGGAAAATTAATACAAAAGAAAACTAGAAAGTTAAGAATTACTTGTTTTGGTGAGAGAGAGAAAATAGATACAGGTAGCTCGAATTACCTATATAATTATATAATGTGTATGTCCATGTTTCGCAAGTAATGTTCAATCAATATAAAATTTCAACGTAGTGAACGCATGACTAGTTTTTTCGAATAAAGATCAGATGCACCGCTGAAAGCTCAGGAATAAACTTGATCTATGTTATGAGCTCCTTCGTGGATAAGCGGATAGCAACGCGCCTTTGGAGTGGGAGATCCGAGTTCGATTTCCGGCCGGAGCTCATGTGATTCGGATTCCACGTTAATAAGTAATCCCCGTCTGATATAGCCTCGCTGCTGAATGGGTCGTTAAACTCAAATTCAAATCAACTTTACTTAATCTATATTACGGCACTGGATATATGCTGAATGTAATGCATTACGACCTTATGAACTTATATAAGAAACAGAATGTACTTAAAATGAGACATGAACTATGCGAAACATCGGACGTTGAATCTGTGATCCAAACCGATACCACACATAATAAAGATTATTGTCGTAGCGCCAACCACAAGGTTCAAAAATTTCGTGTTATAAAGTGTCAATCAAACACGGAGATGTGAAACAGTGATCAATTTGAAACAAAATATATTGTAGTAATAATTTACCCTATTTGTTAAGATAATGAACGTTATATTCTGGTTTTAAAATGACAGCCAAAGCAAAATTTATTGGATAATAAATGAGAAATTTTAAAATTTCAATTTCGGTACAAATAAATACATTCGTGCTGATATATGTTGCGTTATCCGTTAGGAGGTATTGAACAATTCTGATTCAAATGAAGAAAATAAACTACTGTGTAGTACTGGACTTAATATAATAGAGTTTAATTGTATAGACAGTACTGAGGCTGAATGAGACAAAGTGTATTGCTGAAAGCGAAATATGGATTGTTATTAGGGTTTTATCCCAGGTATGATATTCCCACTGATAACTGAACCTGGAACACACGCATGGAAAACATTAGCGATAGCAAATTAGCTATGAAGAAGTACACCATACCATAATTCAAATAAAAAATGAAAGCAAAAAATAAGAAGCGGAAATGACAAACTGTACGATAATAATAATTTCAAATTTTTATTTCAAACTATTTATTTTGAGACTTTCGAAACGAGACGGAGTCCGAGATCGAGACAAGCATCAGTTGACCGAGACGGCAATTTTTGACTCGATACGAGATTGAGACCGAGACCGCTATTTATCAACCGAGACGAGACCGAGACTGTACAAAGTCTCGTCTCTTCTCGATACTATCCCTCTCACTATTTCGTGAAGCTAGATAGTTAAAACGTGAAACATAAACTCTTAATTGCAAGTAATGCAAAGTGTGGTTCAGCTTTTCGGTAATTCCTAGCATAAGAGGGAAAGAAGGTGACATTTTTATAATATTCAAATTTCACTTTGTTTATTCAGAAGGTGATACATGTAAAGATTCTATTAAGCTGGAGGTGTGAACTTCGATATATAAACTCTTAATTTAAAATAAAGAATCTCATTTTTCAGCGTTTTCGAAGATTCTGCTATAGAGAAGTGGAAAAGAGCTCATTTCTATTAATATTCATATTTCTCTTTCTGTGTTCAGAAAATGACAATTGTGAGGATTCAGGAAGAGTAAAATTTAAAGTACAAACTCTTGTCTGAAAATAGGGGATTAGAAGTTTTATCGTTTCGAAAAGTATCTTCCTAAGCGAGTATATCTCTATAATATTAAGATTGTTTCTTTTACCATTATTCAGTGAGTTACAAATGTAAGAATTCTCGTAAATCGGAGGAGATAATTTCTATATATAAACTCTTAATTAAGAAAGGAATACATGTTTTAGTGTTTTCCTGAACGTGAAAAAAAGACAATTTCTATAATATTATATTCAAATTTGCGATTTTATATTTATTATAACTTAGTTCCCTTAGACACATGCTGCTCGTGTGATGAAGTGGAACTTATGGTAGCCTATCCGTCTACATTTTTACTTCTTAATCCTAATTGAATGATAATTTAATAGATTCAACTTTGTAATTTAATGTTTATTTTTCAATAGTGAAACAATGTAAGACAGAGTTTATTGTTTAAAATCAAACCTTAACCTCAAACGAAGTTAATATACAAGTAGGTGTGTTTGAAGGGATCGCAAAGAACTGTATAGTTTAGAACGTTTACCAAACATTTTAAGTGTGATCAAATCTAGAAGGTTAAAGTGAAAATCCCATGTAGAAAAAAGTGAAAGGAATAAGGAACACTTTAAAAATTTTAACTGGAAATCGAATCCGAAAATAGTCATTAGGAATGTACAGATGGGAGGACAATATCAGGATGGATCTAGCTGAATAAGAAATACAAAATAGAAACTGGATCCAGTTGATTAAGGACAGAATTCAACGGAGAGCTTTTGTGGACGCGACATTGAACGTCCAGGTTTCATAGGTCATGGAGTTAGTTCGAAATAAATACTAAAGTCCAGAACGAATGAATATAAGAACAAATAATTTTATTCTTATTCTCATAATTAATTTTTGGATTTGAAAACTTTGTTGAAAATTGAATAATATACACTGCTCCACAAAACTTAAGCAACTCGAAGAAAGTGGCAGAAAATAAAACGACACCATCACTGCACCAAGTATAATGAACAAACCGACGTTCTAGATGCACAATGCAACACAACTGAAGACGAACAATACAGTTAGGATGTACAGAGTGACCAAAAAGTTCAGCACAACAATACCTCAACAGGTGAAGCTGGATTGTGCGAGGGCATAGGCAGTCAATATGGCCTCCATGCTCGTATGTGACCACCACGAACAGCTATACAGGCACGACATCTGGCCTCCATGCTGCAAATCAGAATGTTGATCAACTCTTGTGGCAGATGTTGCCACTCCTTGAGGAGAGCTGCTCCCAGGTCAGGGAGAGTGCGTGGTGGTGGACTGTACTGCGCTATTCGCCGTCCAAGAGCATCCAACACATGCTTGATGGGATTCAAGTCCAGAGAATATGCAGGCTATGCAATACGCGTAATGTCTTCACTCTCCAGATAGTCGGAAACAAGATGTGCACGGTGTGGGCGGGCATTGTCATCCATGAACAGGAAGCCTGGGCCAAATGCTCCGCGGAAATTGCGCACATGTGCATTCAGAATTTCATCCCGGTACCGTTGTGCTGTTAAAGTGCCATATTGCACAATATGGAGGTCCATTTTCCCATTCAGCATAATTCCACCCCACACCATAATGGAACCACCGTCATAGGAAGGCCGTTCAGCAATGAAGTTTGAATGATAGCGTGTTCCTGGCTCTCTCCACACTAAAGTCCGACCAGAATCATACGACAAACTGAATCTCGACTCATCGGAGAACATGACACGCGCCCACTGGTGTTCCCCCATGCAACATGTTCCTGACATCATGTGTAACGCGCACGTTTGTGCTCCACTTTCAATGGCGCACACAGCACAGGCCTTCCTGCATACAGTCCTGCTCTGTTGAGCCGACGACGAACAGTGTCACGACTCACGCGTTGTTCTGTAGCCTGAAACAACTCATTGGCCAGTTGAGAGCGTGACTCTTGACGGTTACGTTTGGCAGAAATTGTGAGAAATCCGTCATCGACGGCCGACGTCTTCTACGGACGGCCTCCTCCATGACGTCTACTGACTTCACCTCCATTTTGGAAGCGACTCCACAGCCTTGACACAACGCTTTTGTTCACGTTGAATTCCTGCGCCACTTCCACTTGCGATCGACCCAATTCCAACCGCCCAATTATTCGCCCGCGGTCAAAGTCACTCAAATGTCGTCTATCAGTCATTGCAAGGTGTGTACCCCACACAAGAACCACTAACACAATGCTTGGAGCCTCGGAGACTACTAGGCTGTGGTGTACGCCTCATGGCATAATTTGTTCACCGCGCTTGAAACGGTGCTGCTTATGCAATAGAACGTGTCCTCGCCTTGCCTGTGTGTCTCTGACGCGTCTCTGTCTATGTGCATGCCACTAACCATTGTTGAATGGGCTCCACACGTCGCTTATACCACGTTCTCTCGGGTTGCTTAAGTTTTGTGGAGCAGTGTATTTCTTTTTTAAAAAATAAGTACCAGAAAGATCGGATAACTTTAGTACATTTTCTTATTGTTTTGTGCCATTTTCCTTATAAAAGTGTGCCACTATGAGCACTTCCACAGAAACAATTAAAATGTGTCAATTGAATAATTGAAGCATACAAATGTTTCAATCGACATCCTCAAATCAAGTGAAACCCTTTAACAGAATTAGAAAGAAAAGGAATAACGTAGATTTCAAAATAGACCATAGATCCCCAAAGTAGCCAGGCGGAGACGTGTGCTCAACCGGGTCTGACTTAGTAATTGAAATCAATACCACGTGAGCGAAAGCCTCATTGTAACTGTTGAGTAGAAAACTCAGCATGAATGCAAAGCCCTACTCAGGTTGGTAACCACGAGTTCTATTATCCATTCAGCCTTTTCTCTAAACGGAGATGAACAATATTCGTATCCTTCCGCTATTCAATAGTATAATTGGCTAGTGATGCATTATTTCCCCTCCCGCACAGGGCGAGCAAATTTTACGTGTGAAAATTTGACAATCCTGATCCCTACGGAGTACTTGCATCAGAACGAAGAAAATGGAGCTATACATTGGTATTGGCGTCATTATCACAGCACATGCTTAAATGCAATGTTTCTGTGATTTTTTTAAAGAGAAACTGGATTGCAATATTACGAAATAATTTGTCTTGTATTTTTATATTATGATTATGTCATAGGTTTGTATTTTTTTTTTTTCATAGTAAAAGTTTTAATTAAAAGCACAGAACTATTTTACAAGGACATACAAGCATTGGTAGGCCGACAGCCAGACTTCTTCAGATCCAGGATCGATTCTCGGTGGGAGAGCACAAAAAATGCATTTCAAAATCATCTTCATTTTCAATAATTATCCGTCACCTATAGCCTAAAGGATATAAAGGGAATGTTAAAGTTTAAAACAACACCATACCAAACGTTATTTTTCTATTAAATTTTCATTTATTTCCAAGTTATTTTAATATCATTTGTGTATCATTGAAGACTTTTAAACTTAATTTATGATATTCTCCAAGATTCCATTACTACATTTTATTAATACTTTTCTTTGTACATGTTATTGAAATTCTGAGGGGTTTACTAAACCATCTCGTGAGATCTTTGACAGTACACAAACGTCCGCTAAATCCATGCTTGTAGCTGTTAAAGCAGTTGCAACGCTTGTTATAATTTACGTTAAATATATATGAAGTTTTTTCTATCAATTGCATAGTTTAACTCTATCTTGAAAAAAAAGAGTCAAATATTGCTATCTTGAAAAATAAGACAGGAAAAAATATTGCTCCATGTGCAAACAGTATCAGCTTTCCCCTATGTGAGCAATGGATAACCCATTTTTATATAAAAATTTTCTAACTCATCCCTAACTATCGTAGAGACATGATTGATACACCATTGTCTTTGACTGAAACCAATCTTTCAAACGTTACCACTCACATGTCTCTAGCATGCACCGTAGTGGGGAAAATTTGCGAAAAAGGGAAGTTTTTGTCAAAAAATTCCCTTTACCCGATTTTGGCCCCTCCACTATGGTACATGCTAGACACATGCGAGTGGTTCCTTTTGAAAGACTGGTTCATGCCAAAGAAAACGAGGAACGTATCATGACTTTAGGATAATTATTGATAATACTGTAGATACTTTACTAAAGTAATTGACTAAAAATGTGTAAAAAATGAAAAAAATAAAGAAATCGAGATTTCTTTGACACACGTCTGTTGACTCTAGCAACATGAATCATACCTCATTTTTTTTTTTTAGCGTAAGACACCCTTTCAAATGGTACCACTCAAATGCCGTTATCGTGTAAATGTGAAGAGAAAAATGGGAGAAGGGAATATTTTTCTTTTAAAAAATCTCCTTTTTATCATTTTGGACGAGATTTTCCCTCTTCTGGTACACGATAGGGAACACCAGTTTGTGATGCATTTCGAAAGCCGGTCTTATAACGAAACCAACGAGGTACAAACCATGATTCTAGGTTAAATAGTAATGTGTCAGGGAGTTTTTGAAAAACCTTTTCAAATATACCCTTTTTTAAAAACCCATAGTCCATGTTTGTGACGTCACAGCCCCCAGATAGAGCACCGAGGCTGCAAAATTCCAATAAAATATGTTCTACGATTCTTCCATATTTGAACGAAAGCAAAAAACCCGGTCTAAAGAACTTTACTAGAGACTTATAAAGCAAATTTCGAAGGTCGACGCCATGGCACAGGTGTTGTGCCATCATAATTTAAAAGGTTTAATTGTGCGATAGGAGTATCCTACAGAAGTATCCACCAATGTGTCAGAATATTTGATAGGACCAATGAATTTAATTAGTGATTCCAACTAATAAATGTAAATTGTTATTTCTCTAACATTTCTCAAATAAAAAGTTAATAATGCAACATTTTCAAAACTTTACGCAATCCTATGGGGAACCTTACGAATTATTTTTGTTTCGTTGTAAATGAAGAATAACTGAACAGCAATCTATAAGTAGTACTAGTGTGTATTCATTGAGACAGAGTACACCCGCAGCAGTGGTTATGATTTGGTGGAGAAGATTATTCAGGAACAAGTAAGAAACCCACATGTGCTGAAGAAGTGCTTCTGCATTTGCTATTTTTTTTTTTTTTGTTTGTTTGTTTAGTGTGCTACATTACGTAATTGTGTGTTCATTACATTCTGTAAACACACAGATGCCTTTGAACGCTATAAGACAATGGTTGAAACGCACGTGGTTTCAACAGGACAATGCTACAATACACACTACTGAGAACACAATACATTATTTAACAAGACGAATTATCTTTAAAAGGTAATGGCCATCACGATCTCCAGTTCATATCGCGTACACACTTCTTCTTATGGAGTTATCTAAAGGACTCTACCTGCATCACTCGTAGATATGGTATTTCGGAATTCAAAGACAATAGTTGTTGTTGTGCTGTTTATTAGTAACATTTCACATATAACATTGAAGAGCGTTCTAAACACCATGGTTTGCCATGTCCACTTGCGTCAAAAGCAAAAATAGCTTTCACTTATTGAAAGAAAAGGTAAAAAGTAAGATTGGTTTTTTCAACAACATGTACATCATATTAAAACAATGAGCAGTCGAACATTTATTAAACACAAGAATTTCTTTGTTGCCAGCATCGAACAATATAAAGGATGACTCGCTACTAATTAGGAATTAACATTACGATCTTCATTTTACAATTAAATGTAACTGACTATATGTAAATATATATATATATATATATATATATATATATATATATATATATATACAAAACCAATAGGGAAATTCGATTAATGTATAGAATTAGTTTTATCAACTTCATTTGAGACTACCATCTAGTGACTGACAAAAAATGAATTCAGTTTATAAATTTTGATAATATGTTCGTATTAATATTTGATTGAGACGAGTGAAGTGAGCGCCCGTGTGTGCGTGTAAGACTATACGTTTGTCTGTAATAACCACCACTACTTTTATAAACTTTATCCCATCTGAATAAAACGGTTTACAACACCCTTATACCTTCGGATATACAGTACCTCTATTTTGTTTTGAAATCAATCAACAATACTGATATAAAAGGGGTCAACGTTGATCCCATGTTGCATGTCTACATAATCAATCTAAAAAAAAAAATATTTCTTCAGTATTACGTTTGTAAATAATTCTCGGGAGTGTGTACATTTTTCAACTTCACGAGTACTTCTATTTTCTACTTTCGAGTATCAACAGGAGAGAAAAAAGTATCGTGATTGTGGGAAACGTCTATTTCGATGTATGTACACTAGCCTGAGTGCCACACCTTTCAACATATCTAGACTTTTACACTTAATAAGGTTTCTTTAAGATTTTCCTCAGAAAATTTCAAATTTTCTTGCTGTCTTCAAGTGTTCTCTGTGACAAATTACGTTCACTGTTATTTTGAGCTCAATAAGTAGATACTCAGGTTAACATTATTCCTTGATAGAACTTAATCATCATATGAGGTGTTCTGGATCTCAATAAAAATTACGTGGAATCTGCACGCTCGGAAATTACATTTGAAGTGTTCAGGAACTAACACCAAAGTGTCCTTTGTCACGTAGTCCTTGTTCCTACATGCATGGATTAAAAATGTCGTTCCTCTTTCTCCTAGAAAATGCAGATTCTTCATAATAAATGGACAATTATTTTGACCATTCATAGATCATTTTCAAGAAACAAGTCTTTGCTGCTTTTGGTCTTGCTATCAGCAATGTCTCAAATCAACATGAATATCTTAATCAATATATAGCCGCTTGGAATAAAAAATATTTACTTTTATATTATTCATTTATTATTATACATGCATTCACTAATTATTGTATCTTTTTTTTTTTTTTTTTTTTTTTGTAGGATTCCCATGGTTCTCGGGTTAACTGACTAACATATTGTATTGATGACTTTGGAACATTGGATTGCGATTGGCAAAAACTAGATACAATCTACATATCACAAGAAATTGGGTCGACAAGGAATAATTCCAACATTACATTTTTACAATATAATTACACATAGTTTCAAAATAATAAAAAAGTTTGCAAGATATTTTTTTGAACACTCTGAACATTATACAGAGTGGATCAAAAGTGGGTATACAGTACCGTCCTGATCAGCTCATTGCAATTTCTATCATTTCTTATTGTTATAAATCAGGTACACTTAGTTTTTTATTATTATTTGTTCTTAATGTATTTTTGCTTATATCTTAAGCTCGGAACAACCAAACCAAATAAACCTATAAGCTAGAATGTTATACTTGATCAATGCAGGGATGCATCCCTACTTTGGGCCAGCCTGTATATCTTGTTTGAACCTACACTTTTATCTACTATTGTATGTGCTTCTATAAGTTTTGTTTTACATTTTTGTATATTGAGAGCATACTCTACATGTAGAAGTTCGAATTTATCACAAGAATGTTAGAATCCCTTCACTTATTTTTTTTTTAAGAAGAATGAAACTAAATAATAACCATAACGTTATCTGACGTTGTCGTGAAGCTCATGTGAGATGGGTGGTGAATGAAAACAAATGATGATGGAACGAATAAGGAATAAAGTGGAATTAAAGGAAAAGAAGAAGAAGAAAAATGTTATACTACCAACACTTTAGACATTATAATCTAGTAAAGGATTTTGAGAGAAGACAAAAAATATTTTAAGATGGCAAAAGTCTCTGTAGCTTAATATATTAATGTAATGGTCGCAGGTCGCTGCCTTCCTTCCCTTTCTTCGGATAGTGTGTTCGTCGAGGGACGTCATTCAATATATACGTGACGGGCTAAATGGACATACTACCGGAGAATTGTCGTAAATCGGAGGAGTGAATTTTGGCACATAAACTCTTAATTAAGAAAGGAATACATGTTTCAGTGTTTTTCAAATTTTTATTTCTGAACAGGAAAATTAGGACAATAATATTATATTCAAATTTCCTATTTTATATTTATTATAGCTTACCTTAGCTACTTTAAGGCATATGCTTCCTGGTGATAAACGGGAACTTACGCTAATCTATCCTTCTACATTTTGATCTATCTATCTATCTATCTTGGAAACAACTCTATGTACACTCATGTCCAAAATTATTGTCGCATATCTATAACTCTCTTCTTGTAAGAATATAATTTCATAATGACTCTCTAGGATAGTTTTAATACTGATACTGAGTGTATAATCGGGAAATATATATTTGTGGTAAATTTCATAGGAAAAGAATTATAAATACGAAAATTAAAATGAGAAAACAAAATGTTCCTAAATGGACAAGAAAGTTTTGTTTTCATTTTATTGTCGTTATTTACTGCTCTTTTGTTTGAAAATTTCCACATAAGTGTCTTTGCTGATTATACACATACTAACATTATAAGAAATACCGGGCGAATTCGTTACCAAATTATATTCTTACAACACATTTATAGACATGCTACAATAATTTTGGACATGAGTGTACATCATACATATTTAAATGAGTTCTTTGTCCATACTGAATTGTAATGTATTTGGTTCGACTTTGTAATATAATGTTTTTCTTTAATAGTGAAACGATGTAAGATGTAGCTTATTGTTTAATGTGAGAACTTAACCTCGACTAGAGTTCATAAAAGTGCAATTAGATATATTTGAGCAGATCGACGAGGGACTATATAATTTATACAGGTTACCAAACATTGTAAATGTGTGTGATCAAGTTTAGAAGGCTTCGGTGTGCAAGTCATGTAGCCAAAAAACAGAAACTAGGAACACTTTTAAAATTTTAACCAAAAATCCAATCCGAAAACATCCATTAGGAAGATCTATGTACAGATGGGAGGACAATATTGGAATTTATCTCGCAGATTAAGAAATACAAAATAGAATCTGTATCCAGTTGACTAAGGAAAGGAGTCAACGGAGACGTTTTGTGAACACAGCATTGAAACTCTGGGTTCCATAGGCCATAGAGTTAGTTAGTTATTTTGAAATAAATACCAAACTTCGAAACGAACGATTATAAGAAGGAATAATTTTATTCACAATCTCATAATTAACTTTTGAATTTAAAAACTTTATTTAAAAAATGGAATAATATTTTTTTAAAAAGTACTAGAAGTGTCGGATAATTTTAGTACATTTTGTTATTATTTTGTTTCAGTTTCCTTATATAAGTATACCACTGTAAGGATTTACACAGAAACAACTAAAATGTATCTCTTGATTATTTGAAGCATGCTAATGCTTAAGTTGTGACTCTTTAAACGAAATGAAACCCTTTAACATAATTGAAAGGAAAAGAAATAACTTAATTTCTATAAAATAGACTATAGATCCACAAAATAAGCCCCTTATACTGCTCTGTGGAGGTTCATGTTCACTCTGTCCTTACGCAAGTTCATGTTCTAACTGAACTGCCACAACCTGGTAGTATGTTGGATATACCCACACCAACAACTGACCTTCTCCTTATTTCTATTTGCATTGAACTCACAGTGTGATGGCCAATTGAACACAAACCTCCACAAAAAGCGGCAGGACATTCTTGTTACCTTCATAATAGTTAAAAGCTGTGGACTATTTTGCAGGATACAAGCACTGGTAGGCAAACACCAAATCACAATACATCAGTGTCACGAGACTTTGTTTATCGCGGCTTAGAAATAAATTAAATGAAATATTTCAGCTTTTACGTCCCACGATTATGCCAGTTAGACTAAAGGAGACGAAGATGATGAGAAACGAACGAAATGGTGAAAGAAGGAAAGTGGGAGGAAACGGGGGAACATGGTTTTGTCCACTTGAAAGTCCACACGGCACGAGCTATGATCGAAACAGGGGCCCCAAGCACCAGAGGTGAACGCTCTACCACTGAGGCACCACGCCCCTACTATCCCGGTTTAGAATTAGCTGGGACAGACAATAGTCTTATTGAAATTAGTGAGTGTCAACCTTATTGACGGATAGAACCCGATGTAAAATAAACATGTCATTTAACCACATGCAAACCATTATTGGTTCTTCTCGTTGGTCTAACAACTAGCTTGTATTCCTTTGATTTATTTGGTTCCGGATTCGATTCCCGTTGGAAGAGCTAAAAAAAAAAAAAAGATTTCACAATAATAGTTTCATTAGTCATCCATCTTCTTTAGCCTAAAGAGCATAGTCGTAGGACATTAAACTAAAATAATTTTACAAATCATTATTTTTCTATTAAATTTGCATTTATTTCGAAGTTCTTCTGAGATCATTTGTGGATAGTTGAAGAATCGATTTTTACTACATAGCCGATAGACTCCAAGATTTCATTGCCACATTTATTAAACATTATAATAATAGAAGATATTTAAAACGCATTCACCATAAATAATACCTAACGCAATAGTCGCTTCAACAGCTACAAGCAGAGAATTTATTTAACTTTTCTCTACTAACAAATATCTCACGAAATGATCCAATAAACTTTGCAGATATTCAGAAACCACTGCAGAGAAAATATTAGTGGAGAGAAAAAAGAAGCTCTCACTCTCTCTCCATTAATAGTCTGGAGGATCGGTCATATGATCGTGCACTTTTTGATACAAGTATGAAATTTACCGTACACAATAAATGATGTGTAAACAACAATATTAGGGGTGGAGCCAATCGAAATTGGCGCTCTTGTCATAATGGCGGCCATATTGAAAAATTAATCTCGTAAAGGTATTTTTACTTGAAAATAGCTTATATTTTTCTCTTTATGTGCAAGTGACAATATTATTTTAATTACTGTTGACCAAATAATGAACAATTTACACATTTGTATATTTTAGTTTGTTATTTAGTTCATTTAGTTTGCTATTTTTCAACATGGCACCCAATGTGACCAGATTTAACATAATGCCATAACTATAGAGTGATCGGTATCAAAATATATGTTCTTGAGGTTACTAATTGCAAATATACGCTTAGAAATACTATCAGACGGTCTGTTCTTGATTTAAGAGAATGAAATTCATAGCACTATTAAGTATTTTAAGTTTATCTTTCTAACTTTACACGTCAAGCTTGTGGAAATTGAAGTTTGAATATAAGATTTCTGCAGTACCAAATTGTACAATAAAACATATCACATAGCAACAAAATTGAGGATTTTACTTCATGTTAAAACATGAAGGAGAGTAAAATTAGAATTTTCAGTCTTTCTTCGTGTACATATATTCAGCGTTCACATCCTTCACATGGTAAAGAGTTGTACATGGTAATTCAGCTTTGAAACAGCTACACTTTCCAGAACACACTTTGGAACAATTACATTTCAATATCTTTCTTGAAGACTCACTGACTAGTGGAGTTGTTATCCAACGAGGTATCCATCTTCCTTCCTCGGTTTGTGTCCATCCGTAAATACTCGGAGATCAAAGTTCAGGTTCTTTTTCAAGTGATCTTCCCCAAATCTGTCCTGCTTGATAAGCTGTTGGAAGTAAATGCTGTAGCAAAGCATTTTGAGTTGGAAGTATAAACTCAAGCTCAGGATTCTTTCGTCTAAACATCTTTTGCCTTATTACATTTATGTCATCATCTATGCTGCAACGGTCATATAGCGATACAACAAATTTTTCGACAATTGTAAACACTGTCTTCACGGCTTCTACATCTGGAGCACTTGATAATACTTGAAATGCCGACGTAACCTCATCATAAGCTTTCCAGGCTGTCCAAGCTAATATTTTACCTTTACCCGCAAATTTAGATGTAGTGCCACTTCCCGTCAAAGCATTAAAATCAAGTATTGCAGAGCTTTTCTCACTTCCCAGTGCCTTTGATATTGCTGTAGCATTGATGTAACGCATATGTTTTCCTGATCCATACAATACCCACAAACAATCACATTCCAATTTAGCTGCATGGTTGACTGCCAACACAACATCTGAATTAACCGTACAAACTTGCATATTTCGATACCCTTCTATTATACCATCTCCTGCATGAAAAAATATGCTTGGGTCTGCTTCATCTTGAGAACATGGTACTATTCGACTTAAATCCGCAGGTTGTGAACTAACAGCACTGTTTCCTTGAGTGACAACAACTTTTCCTGGATATTCTGCTAAACTTACAAATATTGCCAATAAAAGAAATAATTATGTTTTGTTTTCATCAACTTTAAGAAAGTCCTTCCAGTTTTAGGCACCTTTTTTATCCGCTTCAACTTTTCTTCGAATGCCGGTTCCTCTCTTCTTATGAACTCAACTCCTCAAGCTATCTGGTTTATATGTATCATACACTATGTCAACACGTTTCATTTGTACTTTAAATCGATTTCTAATCATGTTTATGAACTTTTCGGCATAGTCTGCAAACGAATCTGTAGCTTCGGGTGTCAGAAAGTGTACAATGACTGCACCATCAAGAATAATCATTTCAACATCAGGTCCAGCTTGATGAGATTCATCACTATCTTCTTCACTGCAAGAAATAAGTTTTTCCAGGCAAGGTACTATGTCTGATTTACCTCCATACCGAATGCTTCCATTGCACTCTGCCAGTGACGGAGGAAATGATTGATGCTCATGACTGAAAAACTGATAAAGGTCGCCATCTCGAACTTGACATCCTATGTACATTCTAAGGAAAAGATTGCGGTCTTGTTTGACGGCTACAATTTGTTGGGTGGTTGTACATTTCGACCTAATTGGAGGACTGAAAAGCGGAAATTTATTCTTTGTCAGAGTTTCATTCATATTAACTTCACAGTTTAATAGACGATCAATGAAGAATTGTGTGCTCTGTTCTCTTCCAAGTGCTTTCATGTTTCTATATGATTTTGTAACATTTTCGTCAGCAACCACACGTGAATCCAAGGTAACTAAATCTTGCGTACTGTCCAGAAAAGGATCTCCCATTTCTTTTATTGTTTCCGCCAGGTTTCTAACATCCTTGATAAATCGAATATGATTCGATGACACTTGTTCATGATGAATAGTTGAATCTGAGGAACTTGACAGGCTAATACTTTTTAAGAATTTGTACACTACCCTTGATATTTCTGGCCCTGAGACCATCCATCTACGAAGTGCTTCTGGATTCTCTGTAATTTGCACAGCTCCTCCTTTGCCCTTAACAAGCGCATTATTGTGTTCATATGCTTTGTCAAGAGACATGAAAGAAAAAGGTCTCGAAGTTTTATTTACTGTGAACTTCCCCTTGGAGAATTCTTGAAGAATAGTAGGGTGAGTTTCTTTAAGTCTTCTCATATACATTCTCTAAGATGAACTGAAACAGCTCTGGCGTAGTTAGTATGATCCAAAGCAAGGAACAACCACACAATGTTTGATAAAGAACTCACATAGCACTGAAAATCTCCTTCATGGACAGATCGATCCCATGTTAATATGTCAAGGATGACTTTCATTATAAAGTTCCAGAAAAAAATACTGGGGACTTTCCTTGCATCTAATTTCTGACCACTCATTAAAAGCTAAGAGCTCATTGCTGTCCTCTCTAGATTCAAGATATTGCTTGTATTCGTCGCTCTTTAGTTTGAAAAGTGTGCATGCTGTTTCTTGATAGGTACAAAGCGCCTTCTTAATGTGTACCACTTTCAGAAACGCGTCAGCAGACCCGGGAGTTGAAACTCTAGCTTGTTCTAGAGCAGTTTTCAAGCCACTTCCTTTGATAATGTCTCCAAGGCATTTAAGAAAGGCCATCTTTATGTGTCTGTTAGTTTGAATTTTCGTTTCATTTTAGCTGCAGTTCAGTTCTGAAATAAATCGAAAACAAAATTTGAGTTACACTGAAAGGCGAAAGAAATAGCAGGCAAAATAACTGTAAAACAACTAATAAAAATAAACAAATAAATCAAAATTAAACTTTTAAATTCAACATTTTACCACGCCAAGTGTCAAATGACCTTTATCAAGAGCATGAAAGTAGAAAATAGATTATAATTTTAAAATTAGAATGCATTAACATGTTAAACAATACAATTAAATTTTATTTTATATGTACTGAGCGGTCATTTTTAATATGGTGGCTATCTCGACGAACTCACGTGATATTTTTTGGCTCCACCCCTAAAATTCTTTCTTATGATGTCTATAAACCGTGTGTAAAATTTGACGCTTGTATCATAAATTGCACGATTCTTTGAGATTTTGTTACGGATCCTCCAGACTATAATAAATGTGTCAGAATATTTGTTAGCCTACTATATGAGGTTAGTGATTTCAACCACCATAAATATATTATTTCTTCAACATTTCTTAAATTAAGAGATAATAAACAATGTCTTCAAAACATTAGCTACGCAACTTTGTGGGGAACCTTACAAACTTTTGTTGTTTTGTTGTAGATTATGAATAACTAAATAACAGTCTATATGTTGCCACAACAAATATTCATTGTGACGAAGTCAATCCGCAAGAGTTATGATGCTTTTATCCGGAAAATTTACACAAGAACAAGTGAAAAACCCACATGTACTCTACATTCACAGACATTTGGCGTCCGGTGTGCCATATTACTTAGTTATTTGTTCATTGCACTCTTTAAACAGACATCTTTGAACGGTATATGGCAATAGTTGAGCATTTCTTACAGTGTTGTCAATTGAGAAGTTGGAACGCACATTGTTTCAACAGAACAATGCCATAATCAACACAGCTGCAAACTCAATGAGTTACTTGGAAATGTTTTCGAAAACGTCTGATCTCAAGCAGGTAATAGCCAACACGATTTTCAACTTTATGACCTTCAGACTTCTTGATATGAAGTTACATCCATGATTCCACCTACATCACTCAACCCCATAGTATTTAGGAATTGAAAGACAATATTCGTTGCTGTTAGTAAAGTTAACATCAACATTGTTCGTCGTTCCACTTGAGTCATAAACAGAAATAGCTGTCACTGAGAATAATGTAAAAAATAATTATTAAAAATGGTTTTCCCAAATGGTTGTACAAACATTTAAACACCATATATAATATACTAATATTCACAGTATAATTAACAGTAGAATGATTTTTAAATAAGATTGCAAGAATATTTGACTTTTGGCATGAACTGTATTACTTGCTTAATATTTAATAGTAATAATTAATGTAAGTTAAAAGTATGGCGACTAATCTAGAAGAATGACTCTCTGCTACTAAGTAGCAGTCAAGCCCACCGCTCTAACTTTCCCATTAACTGTAATTGAGTTCTATAAATATATATAAACATATGAAGTCACAGGGAAATTACCATTAATGTATAAGATTAATTTTATCAGCTTTATTTTAGGCAACCATCTAATAACTACCAGAAAATATATTCTGTTAATAACAGAAGTGACTGTTTAGTATATCTTCTCGCTCTTTCCAATCTTAATACACCAAACGAATAGCTAAATAAGCAGATTAGTTATATTTAAAACTACTAGTAAACACAGATCTTATATCTTCCTAAAACTTTTGCATCTAATCATCGGAATCCAACCCGAAGACAATCATTAAAATTTGAAATTGATATTTTATTGTCATTCTATACATACTGTACAGTAGACTATATATTTTCATCTTCTATTTACATAATCGTGATCTTTTAATTATCGTTTCTATCGTATAATTAAGAAGATTTAACTTGTGTGACTATTCAAACTATTTTGAAATATAAACGGATGTTTGTAAATCAATGTGTATAGATTTGGATTTCAACTTGTCATAAATGGCGGGTCAACTGCTGTATTGCCGGACAAATTTTTAGAACATTTACTAGATGAATTGGAGAATTTATTTTGGTTTATTCGGTAGAGTGATTGAAAGTTAGGTAATAGGAATAGTTGAACTTAAGAAAATACTTGTTGTTGTTGGTTCTTTTTCATGTTGTAAGCGGTACTATGTGTAGAGGCGGAAGGGACTATTTGGTGGAGAGGCACACTTGTTATGATTTAAGGGAAAGCCAGTGCGAAATGATGATTAAACAACACGATTATTACATATCATGTTTGACTTTTATCGAGTTATACAAAAGTAAGGAATGTCAGTTGTTGAATGGCATGGCCTACTAAATAGGCGAATAGTTTGTCGTAAGCGTAGAAACGTATTCAAACTACATAAAATAATAGCTAACCAAATCTAATCTAATCTAATTTAGTACATTTTGGTACTTTTTTTGGATGGCAATGCTATCACTCCGAGAGTTGTTCAACACATGATCCACACATTTTATGATATTTAAGTGTTTTACCACTATCTTCGTCCTTGGGTACACCCACTGCGCCTGACACGCCTGCTCCCTGAAAAGTGCAATAGACTAGTGCCAAAATATTTCATGATAGGCTACAAGTGGGAATTTTTTCAGCACGAAAGTACACTTATAGGAAGTGTGAAAAACACCGGGACACAAGCTGGCAGTGACGTCGCAGGCCGTAATGACGTCACAAACATGGCTGACCACCTGAAATTTTAATTATGATAACTCAGAAACCATTGATCCTACAGACTTAACTCATGCCCCTTTGTAACCGGAATCACAATCTCTACAAATCATTATATCAAAGTCATACTCGTAAAATAATATTTTAATGGAGAAATTTCAATATTTTTATTTTTGCGTCCATTTTAGTTCATATTTTTGAATTTCAATACACAATTGGACCACATTCATGTAAACACCCATTACATTTATTATAGCTTATAAAACAGTCTTTCTAACAAGGCCAAATATATTAATGTGACTTTATTACTTAATAACATACTTAATTTTTAGAACACATTTGACGAAAAAATAAGGTAAAAGCCCTAAATGTACAGAAATTTCAAATATTTGTGGCTGGTCCCAAGCCCGTGCGGAGAAATGAGGAGGGACCCCCGTGGTTGTCCGCTCTCGCATTCTTTTCCGGGAGCGGTTGCTACACGGGGAAATAGGGTGACTCTGTATGCCAGGCTCGCTGTCGGTACTTTAACTGACATATGGCAACGTGTGCATTGCAGGGTCTACAACCTACCGGCGGAGGTGAGCCCCTGGGTATTCTCCGAAATGGGCGACTAACTCGTGCCATTGGTTCTGGGTGAATACGTGTGACCCCATCACGTCCTCAGTGGGGTAGGTAGTCTATGCTGCCGTACCTTCCGGCGGGGGTGCGCCTACGGGTATCCCCCGAAATGGGCAACTAAGCCTTGCCCTTGGGTCCGGGAGATAAATCTGCGTGGTACCCCAACACTATAAAAAGTGTGGGTAGCTGGTGTGTCCAAGAATGTGGGCGGATCCAGCGACCCACCGGGGGGATGATGTAGGTACTGCCCTCAAAGAGAGTGTAATGCGTTGTCTTGTTCCGGGATGGGATGTCTCGTATCCTAACGCATACTCGTACCTCAGGAGCGCTGAGGAAGTGGGTCACTCCTTCGTCCCAGTAGTGTGAGCTGGGTGCAGGAGCCACGACCCTACCAGGGGGAGCCGCCGCTCCCAAATGGCCATTGTCCTTAAAGGTGGACAGTCTACATCAGCCATTGGGTCTGGTAATGTACGGTGTACCCCAACCGTAACTAGAGGTAGTTCCGTATTGTTTGAACGGCTCTACCGAGGAAGGGTGTAGGTGTCCCTTCTAATGGTGGTTTACACGTACCATTGGGTTTCGGACAAGTAGCTTTGCTACAAAGTGTACGTGGTACCTAAACACGTTAAAGATAGGTAGCCCCGTATTGTTTAGGCTGGCCTACCAGGGGAGACACGGCTCCCAAATGACAATGTCTGGTTTTGAGCAAACGGTCTACATTAGTCACTGGTTCTGGTAATGTAAGGTGTATCTCTACCGTAATTAGAGGAAGTCCCGTATTGCTTGGACGACCCTACCGGGGGGAGTGTCGGATTCCTGCCTGCAGGGGGGCCGAACTGAGGTGGGAGAGGGGCCAATCCCAGGAATCTGGGTAACGTTTCTGATCCTGCTACTGTGGGATATTGTCCGGCACCATCTCAAATGGTGGCTTAACACGTACCTCTGGGTACGGGATGAGATACGGGAGTATCTCGACGTGTGTGTGGTACATCTACACGACAAGGCGGAAGCCGGTTTAGCGATAGATGTAGGAAGGGCCGGGATTGAACAAGCCCCCTCGGGCATTGCCTGGTGCTCCGGATTTGGGTTGCACTCTGCCGGGCTGTGGTCATACCGTGGGATTCGGTAGCTTGTGGGAGCCAATCCCAGGAACCTGGTTAACGGTGAACACGGGCGGGAGGTGATCTTTCCTTACAACGCTCGGGCACCATGCCTGCAGAGCATGGTAGGACTGGCTCGCTAACAGTCTGCCCCAACCAGTAGGTCTACTGGTAGGCACTCAGGACTTCGGTCTGGCCGCGCAGTGTGCGTATCCCATTCCCTCAGAGAAAGGGGATACATCGCTTAGGCGAGTCAGAATAAGGGGGAAAATTCTGACTTTGCACCACGTGCACGAGCGTACAATAGCGTACGGAGGAACTACGGGTGGGGTGCGATATATTTGAGCGGTACCCGTCCATCAAATAGACCGAACGGTCGCGGGCATGCTCCCCATGCATGCAACTAAGCGTGGCAATAGTAGACCACTAGCGAACAAAAAATTAAGATACTATTGATTCTACATACTTGGTTTCAGTTTTTATCGTTATTGATTGTTGACATTGATTTAAGTTCATATTTTTTTATTTCAACACACAACGAACTGACAAATCAGAATATCTTAGAAATATTCAATTATAAATACTTCAAAGGTGATGTTGGAGATGTCATTCGTGATGCTTGTTCTATTAATTTTATGAGTGCTATCATGTGTTTGACTCGAGCTGCAAATATCCTTCGTGGTCTTATGTTTAACAATTTCTCCAAATTTGACGGTTCTTTTATCAACCAGTTCACCCCTGCCGTATCAGTGCCAATGGTGGTGCTGTTCTTTGTCCAGATGTTACTGAAAGGATCTTCCATTGGTTGTGAAGACCAAAGTCTTATTAGCCAAAAGTCAGCTGCCTTGTCAATAACACAGTTGATTCGGCGTAACAGCATAATACGTAAACGGCGCCATCTTACAAAAGCACAGCGTTACCCTATCGTACGAGAAACACCACTCCCTTTGGTCATAGGTGTTATGCTTCATGCCAGAATTAGAAAACTTGACATTATAAATATGCTTTCTGAACATGAAATTTGAGTCTCCTATACGACAGAGTGCAGCAGGTTTCTGCAATAGTAACTAAGAGTTTGTGTAAATTATTTGAAAACCATGAAGTTGTGTGTCCTGCAAACCTCCTCACTGGTGTGTTAACCACTGCTGCTATAGACATGTTGACCACAACACTTCATCTCAAACACCAACGGATATGTCCAACGGTTCCAGCATTTCGTTTATTCAACATCCTTCCATGCTACATTCTAACCTACAATCCTTATGCCACAGATTTCCGAGTATTAGCGCATATATGATAGACAGGGAAATAAAGAGAAATCTTCCAGACTCATACACCACAGTTTCTGCAGTTCCTACTGTCATATGTGATTCACATATGTCAACAGTTAACTCAATTTACCCAGCTTTTTCGAGTACTATAAATGCAGCAACATACTGGATTGATTGTGTGTACACAGCAATTACAAGTAAAACCAAGTCCTCTGATGAGAGGATATAATTGGCAGCCTACAACTTGAGGAAGCAGTTCACTTTAAAGCGATGGTTCGATATGCGTTGAATATTGTTTCATTACCAGTTTCACATCTTATCCCTCACCAGATACCAGTTATTACAGGTGATTAACCTCTGTATGCCCTGATAAAACAATGGACATATCCAGAGAAGTGTGGTGAAGACAAAATGTTGGTAGTTATGGAGGCCTTCATATTGAAATGGTTATCATGAGTACGGCTGGAACTTGGTTAGAATGACCAGAATGGGATCAGATATTAATCAAGTCCCATGTCATGACATCAGGGAGGGAAAAATGTCTCCTGAAAACCTCTCATGTTAAAAGAATAAGATATGCTCATCAAGTGTCAGCAGCTGCTCTATATATTCTTCAGCGAGAAGCGTATAGTCGTTACTATGAAGCTTCTAGTGATCAAGATGGTGTAATAAGAGAATAGGCGAATCTTCACAGTTCCTGGTTTGGAGTACGACATAAAACTTGAAATCTTGCACTTCAGCTTGTGAAGAGTTGGCAAATTTCCGTCTATTCCTTCACACTCTTCTTCAGGATTGCCCGTGGTTCTTTGCCTGTGACCATGTTCACTATGCCAGATGGATTCCAGTATTCGTACAGACTCTTCTTGCATTGCCAACTAGGCATCCCCAAGTGTACTCCGAGTTTCAGAGAGGTAATTTCTGCAGTAGAAAAAGTCAGATGGCTTTTTCACATATCGCAGATGATCATCTACATGCGCAAAATAATAGAATCGTGAAAGCCGATGGTGGTGCTGTAGATATGTTGGATAAACAATCTTCCTTTCTGAAATGGATGGTGGTTGGCCCAGCAATCGCAATTATTAATGACTACGAACAAGAGGCTGGTTTAATTGATAAGACGGGTATAGATACAGAGAACACACACACATACGCATGTTAGATTTCCGATTACAAAAATACTCTTCGGATGTACTAGAGCAATTTCGTGAACAAGGAAACACGTCTGAAGAAGACAGTCTTAATACAGCTATTACCAAAGTAATTATGTCAACTGAAGCAGAGGTGTCTGTTCGTCAGGAAGCAGCAGTGGGTAAACAGCAGGATGATACATATGTAAGAGAAAGACTTACCGAACTCAACAAATCCATACATTAAGTAATAAAGTGAAACAATCTGCAGCTCCTCAAGTTGGAACGAAGCCCTATTTTTTCCAAGGAAAAGAAAAATATGTTTCTTTCGCCATGAGTCGAACATTCTTTGCAATCTTTATGTTGCCTGTCAGCAACGTGATGGTGACACCGACATCTTCACACACGAAAATTATGCCTATCCACCATCCATATCTGAGTTTGGACGATTAAGAAAACCATTCAGCAATTCAGATATCGAAGGTATGAAGAAGAAAGCATCTCCAACCGACACCCTCACTGATGACTTACCCAAGGCAACTGCACTAATGCTTGTTGCAGCAACCGTAGTACGCATGCTGTCTCCACGTTCATCAAAAACATTTGCTAATTATGCTTCTGGCGTATTTGCCTTGTATGTTCAACACCGATTAACACATTTGTCAAGGATAGATCTTATTTGGTAGGTATTCCACAAGTGACCTGGAAACGTGTGCTCGTGAGATACGTGGCTCGGGTCAAAAACTCAATTTATATTTCCCTTTTGTTCCTCAAATAATGATTTTACGAATACATATAATTATTGACAAACATTGCTTCTTGCCTTAGCGACAAAAAACAAACGATTCTTCGCAGAGAGAAACTCTCGAAAATCAGTAGCGTCATTTCAGATTTGGCTTAAGGGGGGGGGACTCTTGATATAAGTAAACTTTCGCTTTTTCACTGACTTATTACTATTCTATTGATAAAATCTATATAAATCTCGAACTCAGGGGGGCAAATGCCCCACCCTGCCCCTAAATGACGCCCCTGTCGAAAACTGGAATATTTTTCAAGTGCAGATGAAATTTTGTGAAGTATGTAATAGATTGTTGCAGGTGTCATTCTAAAATACTCGAAAAACTTTTCTTCTTGTTGCTCTAGCTGAGGAAATAAGTTAAATTTTCTCTCCCCATTTGTTAATAAAAATATGACATTTATCCACATTCGCCTTCTTCTTGCTCTTAAGACTTTAAGGTACGAATTTTCAAGGAAAATCATGTCATATTGAAGCTTTGAAAGAAACACTGCGACTCGATTTCCATTCGCAAAACTTCGGATCTAGTAAGGGCACATGAATTCACAATTCGAATTCGCATTCGCATTCGCATTCGCAAATGCATTCGAACCAATGGAGGCGCGGCCTAACACATGCATATTTTTTATGCCTTTCGTGTTTCTTCCTTCATTGGGTGGTATATAACATTCCAGAACCCGTGTGAGCACAAACGAGATAATTTCACCTGGATAGAACAATCATCACGCCGGAGAACGTACAGTTGGACGTGATTATATGTTACAAAGGTTATACAGGGTATTCCAAAACAACACCGATAACGTTTGGGAGGTGATTCCTGAATCAAATAAGACAAAAAAATATAGACCAACTTGGGTGCACAAATGCTTCCTTTCAGAGTTATAGGCTGGCAAAAACATGAAAAAAAATCAAGTTTAGAGGTCTATAGTTCCAAAAGTGTGGGACTTATCGTTGTCGGGTCAATACTTCACTTAGGAACTAATACGTGCCCTATCCAAAAATACATGTTTCAGAATCCTGCAGCACTTCCGTAACGCATAGAGGGAGTTTGCCTACGGGCATACAATCTGAAGTACTCACCAACTACCTCTATAAAAATTGTTGTGGAAGTACCGTAGGAGTCTGAAACTTGGATGTTTGGTTAGGGAACATACTACAAGTGAAGTATTGACCCGACTACGGTAAGACTCATATTTTTCTAGCAATGGATCTTTAAACTTCATTTTTTCATGTTTTCAGCAGCCTATAACTCCAAAAAGAAGCATTTGTGCACCCAGGTTGGTCTATACTTTTTGTCTTATCTTGGTGTCAGGAATCACCTCCCAAACGATGTCGATGTTGTTTTGAAACAAACTGTATAACTTAATAAAGTCATCCATAGAGTTCGAAACGAATACGACATTCCTGAGCGCATTCTTCGGCATGCGGGACAATATCCGAGATACATCATCCAATTTTGACACCAGTCTGAAGCTAAAGGCAAGACATGGAGATGGCCCAGAAACAAAGGTATGGTGCACAAATCCAAAATCCTAGACATTCAAATGATTTTTCCTTCCTTTCCTCAAACCTATACTCTCAATTTACTTCTTTTTTAAATAATTGATTTTATTTACTTCAACTTTCACCCTCATGATCTTTACGCTACAACGCTCATCGTCATCACAGAAGCCTCAGGAATCTACCCTCGAGCTGCAATTTCCATGTTCTTGAATATCGTTACTTTTCCTTCTTGAAACGACGACAAATTCGTTCCTACCAAATGTAAGCGTTAGGATATAGCACTAATGCCTAAATAACAATATTTATTTAATATTCATATGAATTATAAACTAATAGTTACATATGTAAAGTTACGGTAGTATACGTTTTAAATATGTAAAATCATAGTAGTAATTATTAATAATTATGAAGGCATGTATTGAAATTATGAAAAAACGATACGAAATTCAACAACAAATTACAGTGGTAAGCTTGACACTAGGGCAGTTGCAAAGCAAGACTGCACAATTATAAATTACTTTACTTACAAAACTCAAGAAAACACTCAATGAAGTGAATGATATATTATAAAAGCATACCTGTCTATATAACAAAGAATATGCCTTTACAATTAACGAAAGTTTGACCATGATCGTTCAGAGCACATATAAATATTATTTATGGTGCTTCACCCACCATAAAACTTCAGCTTTGAATGTTTAAGTTAACATTTTGACGGTCTATTTTCAGTGGCATTTCCATTTGTCTGCTATCGTTCTGGAAATGGACACTGAATTCAAATGTCAAATGTGCAGCCGGCCTTAGGATATTCCAAACATATCAAAACTTATATTTTCTATAAATGAGCATATATATCTATAATCAGTGGCGTAGGCAACAGGAGAACTAAGGGAGCTTAGGTCATAAAGATATTATGACATAATCAAGAGTTTAAATTAAATACTGTAATGTTAGATGTAAAAGAAAGTTACTTGCGAGTACAGCCCAGCTATAATTTCTTCTGGGGATAGCGGGGGACAGATAAATTTGTTGGCATTTATTTTTGTATACCAAGAATGCATTTTAAATTGTTTAGTCTAAATTACAAACATCTGCGGGAGACAGGCGTACTACTCTATCTTCGTCACTGCTTGAATAAGACAAAAGTCGATCACTATTACTTTATTATCGAGTAATGGAAATCACTATTACAGAAAACCGCTCCCAGTTTGTATATATAAAGTTAAAATCTCCTCAAGGATTTACGAAAAACTGATATTTAATTGGAATTTTGTAACTTCTGAAACCAGTAATAATTGTAAAATCTAATAGGCGGAAACAAAACATTCGTAATGGATAAATGTTACAAATGTTGAAAACTTTAAACAAAACAATACAACAACAAACTATTTCAAACTTGGATTGCACTGGGGACATCTTTACTTCCCTCCGCTTAACAAACTTGACGAGACGGGTTGGTGAAGCCGAAGAATTCTTTCCAATTACTAGAACAATCTAGTTTTACATTACACTATTATAGTTCCGTAGGTGATAGAAGGCGTATGATTAACTAAAGTGAATGGTTATGAAAGAAATGGTGGAATGAAATGTGGAAGAAAATAAGATCTCGATGAGATTATGAATAGTGGAGACTGACTCGTCTCGAAAAGATGTTGCCAATCTTATGTGTCGTTTTGAAAAGTATGTCTATAGCTAATTGGAAGATTTCTGTCACTTCTCATATCGTTACTAAAATTCTGTTTCGTTTTGTTTGGCGGGCAATTGACGAGAAACACCATAGTCAAAGTGTCGTCCATTACAAGCTTAAATAACCTGGAATAGAATTAGATATTATTCGCGTAAGGCTCCCAAACGTCCCGGTTTATATGGAACAGTTCCACAATTACATCCCAAAAATACTGTAGTTCAAAACTTCGAATGTCAATTCTTTCCATAAAGCTTAAATTAATTTCTAGAGTATTTTTAAAAACATACCCTAGATGCATTAATACATTATTCATCAATACTCAAATAATGGAAACAATTTACTCTCTATCACTCATTATTGGTGAGTATTGACCTATTATTTAATTAATTCTAATACTTCAGCATAAAGTGAGTGCATAACTATGATTGTAGTTTCATGGAGTATCCAGGTTTAGTGTAAATGTTGGTATATTGTACCGCATTAGTAGAAATTTCGGTATATTGTCCCGCTTTAGCGGAAATTTTGGTATATTGTAAGGTTTCGTGGAAATTTAGATGGATATATTGTCAGGGTTTAGTGGAAATTTTGGTATGTTGCCCTGTTTAATGAAACTTTTTATATATTGTCCCGGTTTTACAGCCGCAAAATCTGCGAGCACTACTCTTCTACCAGATGGAACCACATAAAACTGGTGAGTGCTCTACCAGACAGAGATACTTGTGGCCCTAATTAGAATTTTTCGTATTCACTTAGAGTTAGAACTCGCTTTCGAGTGTAGACTACAAGAAGTAGCTCTGTAGATCCTCATCAAGAAAGGAAATTAATAATGGAGGATAGAAAGAAACTGCAAAATATTGATCGGATTGCAATAACAAGAACGAAAGGAAAATGTACAATTCGTTAGATCCTTTCCATACGAGTAGTAGTTGTGTCACTGTTGGGACGCATCGAAGAAAAGAAAATGTAACGAAAGAAAATCTTTTAGGTTAACGTCCCACGTTTGTACCCCTCAGGCTCAAGAATACATATAATTAAGGCAAGTTAATGATGATTGAAATATTTAGTGCAATGAGATTGTAGGAAGAAACGACAGTACACCAAGAAAATTCACTAACACGATGTTGTCCATCTCAAAATTATTTGAGCGGAAATTGAACCAGGGACCTCATGCATCAGAAGTAAGTGCTGTAACATTTAGCCCTCCCCCCCTCAGAAAATAGAACAATATGATACTTAATCCTATATACCTTTCATACATAGTATAGGGGGCACGATGACTCCCCTCTGTACTATATATATACAGTATGTTGTAAAGTATCTTTACAACATCTTTTTTACATTGAATATTGGAAAGAAATTAGAGACTTTCTTTTGGCTTACTCTAGACAAACTTACTAAAATACTAATTTAAGTAATAACAAACGGTTGGAATTTTGTATGCAAAACTTTGCAATGGAACTTTGTACAAAGTGCAGTACAAGTTAACACAATCTCAAACGGAAGCAAAACAATTTAAATTAAGAGATTACTGAATAGCATTCTTATATGGTAGATGATAAAGGGGATAATCTACAGGAAAAGTTTTTCAAGTAACAATAAACTTCTAAGTTGCACTAAAATTCTTTTTTAATATTTCTTCGGTATTTCCAAAAAAATATTGATCTCACATCTGTAAAAACATTTTTAGAGCATAAAAAACTTATAGTATTTTGTTACTTAATGATTTATTTGTCCTTTTCTGTTTCTTCTTGTGTTTGTGGCAGTGTTTGTTTGCATTGGATTGGCTTTTCCCGCATCACCACAAGAAATAGCTGCCCCACAAGGAAAACCTCAGATGTCAAAGAGTGGCGATGATCTCAAAGGAGATAATACATTCGGATTTGGATATTCCTATTGGGGTATGTTAGATTCAATAAAATAGAATTTACATAATTGAGAAGAATACTTAATTGATATAATCGAACTTTCAATTGCATCGTAGGTGTGATTAAGGTAAATAAAACATAGGTCTATATTTGGAGATTAAATCTGCAGCTTAAAGTAAAATTCTAGCCATTATTAGGATTAGTATTTGAGACAATGTAACACAATGAAGTAAAACCATTATCATTCGTATGCAAAGTTTGAGCGTAAACTACTTCACCACAAAGGCGCAGAATCAAACATAAGAGTTTTTAATCGAACACTGAAAAGGATTTAATTTAAGGTGGTTAGTTTCCTTGTTGAAGTATAGTGTTTCTATTTTAACGCACGTGAGCGTACAGTCAAACGAGAACCATCATAATGTATTGCCGACTCCAATCGAACTGAATGCTGAAAGCGGGCGCTAGCCATAAGATATACGGAGAAGGTTGTACATTTGTGAAAGTAATTTCAAATTATAGGAAAATGGAATTAGCGAGATTAATGAGTTCTGGGCTTAATCCGGATAACTCGGGAAGTGATCAGAAAGAAATCATGTCATGAGATTTAAAGAAATTTCTAAATATTGCTTCCGGTTAATAAAAATAAATTCCCAATGTGTGTTGAAAATAAAGTCTGTTTTCCCACAAACAATTAAAACAAACACAGAAATTTTCAGCTACATATACTTGCTTTAAATAAGAATTTCAAGGAAATTGTATGTCTACGAAATATACACACAGTTATCATTTCGTAAAGTTTTTGAAGGTGCACAATTTTTATTTTCTGACATCAATTCTGATAAATGGAATTCGAATAGCTCTGAACTTTGAATTTTTTAGAAGACATAAAGAAAAATCACGGTATACATATACCGTTATCGTACATCACACTTTTGTAATATGAATCATAAATCGTTTTAAAAGTGTATTAAAATTAAGTTTCGGAATTAAAATTCTTTTTTGTCCTTTTTTCAGGTTTCCCTCGGTTCTGGGGCTAAGTACCAAGAAGCAGCATCCGATAAGGACAATATGAATAGACTAGTTCTTCAGTAGGAGAGACCACACTAAATACTTTCATTTAAATAATGTATTGTGGCACTTTTTGCAGTTTAGTGGCATGTAAATGTACATATGTATATATTTCGTTTATGCAACTAAAATAAATGCATTTGTTACAGAAAATGTTTTATTACTATTCAAATATTGATAAATTGCTATCAATACATCATTACGTAAGCAAAAAATATCACGATAATCTATATCTTTGTTTAAATAGTGCAAGGGAACAATTCCATTTGAATTGTTTATATTTCAATCATCATTGCCATCAACAGCTTGCTTTCTCGTTAGAAATATTTTTCCAACGAGTGGCTACAACCTGGAAGAATTGAGCCTTGTTTTCAAGAACGCATTTTGGAACGAATTTAATGCACGTACCGTCTTCAACGTTTTTATTATTTTTTTCTGTTTTCATTGTGAATTGGCTGATGCGGATGCATACAAAATCAAATTGCATGTCGTTTATTTAATACACTGACATATAACAAAAAATTATGTTCTTTTTGCTGAGATATATTTAAAAAAAACCGGAGCAGGATGAACTCTTGCAAACTGTGATGAGTTTAACTTATTTTTCAGTTTCAGCAAGACGGATATTGCAATGGAAGGATGACCCGAATAATCTTTTCAACTATTAAGAATGACTTCTGACAAAATTTTCAAATTATTGAAATGTGAGGGTTTGTAAACCTCTTCATTTAAACTAAATATACGTAAGAAGTAATATCACGGAGAAAGCATTATTTTTGTTAAGGATTGTAAATGCAGTTGGCAACAGGCAGATCTGCAGGCAATATAATGGTCTTGATCTCTGCCACATGGATCTGGACAATACTACTTAATGAGCCAGCGAAGATAGAGGACAAGATTTTGAACCAGGATTCGTTGAGAGATAAGTAAGACTGATGCTATTTAGAAATATAATTCCAATCTCTTGAAGGAAACCGATCATCCGAACGGCCACAATCATTAGTGCGGATGGAGACTCATATCCGGTTGTAGACACTGAGATCTCCAACAATTAACGTTGGCCCTCAACAACATGGTAGAACGGGTGCTGTAAAGACTTTAGATCAAAAATATTGAAAAAAATAAATTGCGATTGGGCGAGATACGAAATTTCTTACGTTAACAACAGATAAATCATGTTGGTACGCCTATATTGGAAACCTTCTAATATACCAATGGTCACGTCTTCAGCAACTCCACAATCTTATCATTTCTGTAAAGCATGTAAGAATTAAAAGAAAAAGAAAGTGAGATTCCTGCAAGCAGATAATATTTGGTGAGAGATCAGAGACCAGTTGCGTCTATTTCTCAAGATTTTTGCAATGTCTCAAGATGTTTCCATTGAAGAATGCCATTTTGGAAACATCATCATTTAAGGCGAACCTTGTATTATGAACCAATTACTGCCCACTTTATATCCATTAGCTCTTCTTCTACCATATTGAATTTCAGTGAACTCGAAGATAGCTTGAAAACTGATAGAGGATTTCCTTTCCTTAGAGAGATAATACTTTCATTAGGATGATGACCTAACTGGTAGCTTAGTTCATGTCAGCAATGTATAGAGAGTGCTGATGAGTTGGCGTTAAAATAGGATGGCTGTTACAAAAAACATATGGAGATGGATTATGCTTCGAATCGTAAAGCAATTGAGGATTTTATTCAAACAGCCTTGTATTATGCAGACATTTTAGGTGGAAAACTCATTCGTCTGTATTGAAAAAAACTTTCGAAAAGTTGTATGAGTAAATGCAAAAGCAATATGAAGAAGTATTGGAACGTTTTCTTTCATAACACATTTTGCATCAGCAAGGGAACTTTTTCAATAGCCAAGATCTATTTTAGCCCTAGCAGAATTATTTCATAGTTGGTGCAGTAGCGTTTGGTCTACTCAGAGGAGGGGTCTACACCACAACCATCTTTGACGCAGTTCACACAATAGCGAGAGATTGATCGTTTATATCCCACCGATTTGTCAACGCTGGTATCACCTGTGATTGGGCCAGAATGATCAAAACCTACATGGTAATAAAAGTAAGTCGATATTGGAAAAGATACATCTCATGATACATTCTTCGTAAACTAAATGTTGAAACATTGTCAGGAAAATGCCTTAAAAATCGAAGGAACCGCAAAAAGAGAAATTGTGGACAGATAAAGACAAAAGTGGGGAAGTGCTAGGTTATCAATGAAAATGTGACTTGAGATGCTTCGTGGGATTCGTCGAATAACAACACAGAAAAATCTACCACCTCAACGTAATATGGAGATTAAATTTGGCACAATGCACTACATATATCGCCGTCACCATGGCCTGCAGCGTGTACATAACGGCTGGTCTTACAACCTCTAGCCCCATAACTTTATTCAATTAAAGATAAATTGTTCAAAATACATTTGCGGCCGTGGTGACCAACGGAGTTCAAATGAGCCATCACGGAAATGAGTTCAAAATTGAACTTTCTAACGAGTATAGATTAAATCATTTTTGCACTATTGAAATCTATTCATTAATTTTAGTTTAGTATATTCGGTTCAGTACTCTAGACTAACCAAGGTTAATGACATTAAACTCCAGAAAATATGGTATACCGTTCAAAGTTAAACTCTCCACCACTACATTGAGACTAACGTTCTCGAAATAGAGTTTTCGAGAAACCAAAAGAGAATGTTTGTAGAAGTTATTTTTTTAAAACTGATTTTTGGTTTACAACATCGGTATTTAGTTCCAGTTATAGTTCAAAACCGACTTTCGGTTTTCAAAACCAAGCTTCGTTTTTTGGTTTTCTTTCTACACTGAAACAATGAACGAAACCAAAGAAACGAAGTAGAAATAATGTGTAAAATCAGAAATAGAAAATTCGCATTTTTGATCGGGTTTAATTTGTGCTGCAATTATGTCCAAACTGAACAACGGACACTCAAAATAAAATTATTGTGTATTGTATTCTTCGTTATTTAGCAAACTGCATTAAATAAGAATGTCTTTTCAAAATTTTAAGGGGTTCTTATTGGTATCTCAAAAAGATCCTAACTACGCTACTCTTTGTAAGATTGTTCTATTCTATGTGTAATTCATTGCAAAACTAATTTTTAAAAAATGTCAACTGTAATTTAAGTTAAGGATTCGGTTATCTCCTTTCAGTTGTTTTAGGCTTTAGTGCCTGAAGGTTCGTAGGCACCTTCTATAAATAAAGACCTAATATCTTATGTAAGACTCTACACTGTTGATCACGGCATTCCCAACTCTTTGGCCGCCATACGCATTGATTTTGTCAGACTTCTTGCAAACGACTATCGTACCTTGTTTACGTTGGCTTCTGAAACAGATAGGCGAACAGGCCCATGTTTATGGAGTTTCAATAAATGACGTATAACAAGCACGAATAATTGGTGGGCACGGTGGTTTCCTTCCATACTGTGTCCGAAAGTATCGTTCCACTTCGGTATCTCACTTCATCTCTTTGAACCAAGATACAGTCTGAGCTTTCTTTGTGGCATCCACATTGTTCGTCAAATCAGTGTCACCTGAAAAATAAAAAAAAAAAAAAAAAAAAATGAGTAATCTTGTCACTTAAAAATTGTTCGTCATGTGGTAAGACGCTCCTAGTACCACGGAGAGTGGGAAGCACGTGATGTAAAAATAATCTAGAACAAACAATATTGGTGTTGAATCCATAGTTTTCGTATGTTCAGTGAGGTGAACATTCACACTGCTGATGCCATTTTAAGTCCAAGTTCAGCCTCATCTTCACGGAGAAAGAGAAGGGGTGAAATAATTTCCCAAAATGACGGTAATTAGAGTCTAATCCATAGTTTTCGAGGGCGCTAAACTGATTGGTGACAGTACCAATGACATTGCAAGCCCAAGTTTTGCAAAGAATGTATGTCAGTTCGCCCTGTAATTGACAAGGGCAACGTCTCGTTGTCTTTAATAAATCCATTCTTTAATAATATATTTTTTAGAAATTTCTAACTTTTTTCTAATTTTCCTGGACTAGGATTCTCCCAATTGAGCAAACGTTATACTATTTATCATTTATCAAAAATCGAGAAAACTGTTTTATATAACATTTACTTATTTTTCTTCGTAGAAATTCTGCAATTCCTAGTTAAAACCTTCAGTCTTAATAAATCCTGAATAATAATAATAATAATAATAATAATAATAATAATAATAATAATAATAATAATAATAATAATAATAATAATAATAATAATAATAATAATAATGGTTATTTTATCGCTTGAAAACCGTTTGTTATGTGGGTAAGACACTCGTAGCACCAAGGGCTGCTCAAACACAATTCAATCCGAGCTTCCTTTATGGTTAGAGTACATGTAACTAGAGCGGGTCATCCTGGTTTGATTCCCAGCAGGAGTTCATGTTCTTCGGATTCCATATTAAGTTGTACGTTTCCTTCTCATATAACCTCTCTACTGAAAGGGGCGCTAAACTTAAAATGCAAATCCACATAACTCCCGTCTCTTTGAAACAATTGATTCTACGTATATATATGAAAGTCGGGGAGGAGCATTTGGTGTCGAATTTTATAAACTTCTATTTTCCTCATAACTATTTTCTACGAAAAATTATAATTTTCAAGATAATTCAACAAAATTGGAATTCTGGGACCGCGATGGCTCAGTGGTAGAGCGTTCACCTCTGGTGCTTTGGGTTCCGGGTTCGATCCCAGCCTCCGCCAAGTGAACTTTGTAGTGGACAAACACCGTGTGCGTGGGTTTTCTCGGGGTTCTCCCGGCTCCCCCCACTTTCTTCATTCCACCATTTCATTCATTACTCATCATCACCGTATCCTTTAGCCTAACAGGCATAACCGCAGGACGTAAAACTCAAAGATTTCATTTCATTTCAAAACTGGAATTCCCTAGTAACACACCCTTTCGATAAAGCATAAGCTAACAGCTGAAATCAAGATCACCTTTCAGACATCAAAATAACGGTCGTAATCATCCAGTTTCTTGGGTTATTTCAAAGTTTTGCCCTTTTTAAAGGAAACGTTAGTGATGGGATAGATGTACTGAGTAGGAAACAAATTTTTCACTCGCTTCTATAATGCTTAGCAATACTAATATACTTAATTACACATCGTGTCCTATAATAACTGTTATTACGGGTAGAAAGACAAAACGACGAAACGTAATTCTTGTTAACGCATAGATAACGAACCGTAACATGTATTTATTCAGATGTAACTAATAAGTGCTTGCTTCGTCAAAGTTATGAATCATAAGCAATTTATGAAGTGTTAACCATTCAAGGATAAATCACTGTATAAATATAGTTGATCTTGAAATGTAATCATTAGTTGTATCTTCTTCAAGAAGAAAACATTTCTGGAAACAACCATGTTCGCAAAAGTAAGTTTTGTTTCTTTTGTAGATATAATATCCTGCAATCAAATTTATTCATATGTATGCATGAAGATGTATTAATAATTAATTAGCCCAAAATTCTCTTGTACACGAAACCCTCAGAAAATCAGAAGTTTCTTTTTTTTTACCAACTTAATTTCTACACCTGAAAATAAGGAATATAAGTTTTGTGAAAATGAAAACTATAAAATACCTGAACACAGTAAATGGGCTAAATTAGCTAAAAATTGGTATTACAAATCATTTAAAAAATAAAAGGTAAAAATATTCTAAACAAGTGAACGAGAGGTGTTTAAGAATTGGATAACTCAGCTAATAATAGTACATTATCCAAATCATTTCCTGCGTTCAAAAAGGGCATTTAATAAAGAAGCTACTTAAAGCAATTAACTGCTACGTACTCAATTAAATTGATATATTGGTAATTAATTACAATATAAATGTGTTTTAGTCAGAGATAAATCTTACCCTTCGTGAAAATGAAGAATTAAAGACCAACTATAATTGTTTATAATTGCAGAAATATTGCTTATGAAAATTCCATAATGAAAGTTACGTCTAAAATAACTGTGGCTACGGAGAAAAATAAGTATAGAGCAAATTAACTAGGAAACAGAAGTAACTATAATTTAGAAGACAATTGTATTTACGTGAGCTCATTCGGGGCTAAGCGGTTAGCGGTTCGATTCCCGGCGGGAACTCAAGTGTTTCGGAGTCCACGTTAATCAGTAGGTCCACGTCTCATATAGCCTCGCTGCTGAACGGAACGTTAAACTCAAAATCAACTCAACTCAACTCAACAATTGTATTAAAGGTAATAAGAGAAAGGAAAGTTTACTTTTAAGTACACCATGTTAATAGAACCCTTATGATGAGAAAGTATATGAAAAACATGAGAGGAAAAGTGTAAAGTAGGTAAAAAGAATGAAATATGACGTACTTTAGCTGAAGACCATATTGCATGAAAAATTCTTAATTAGCTAAAAGATGGCGTCCCAAAGATGGAAAGATACTTATTTTTTTGATGACAATGTAAACACTCCACAAAATCTTAAAAAAATATAAAGTTAGGCATTTCAATGCAAAGAATCAAGAAATTATCGTTTCCAATTTTATCGCATGTCGTCGAGAAATCAATTAAGACTCTTAACATATCAATCCTTCAAACTGACTAATACTGTTAAAATTTACTCGAAGTATTCAATGCTTAACTTAAAGATGTCTGTTGGGGAATGCTGCTCAACAGTGTTTTAATAAAAGTATTGTGTTAGGAAAGAGCACAAATAAAACGTAACTTCCTTTCCTCAATAAATGTAAATCAAATTCAATTTACATTTATTGAGGAAAGGAAGTTACGTTTTATTTATGCTCTTTCCTAACACAATACTTTTATTAAAACACTGTTGATCAGCATTCCCCAACAGACATTAATATTGTGTGCTGAGAAAGTAAATTAAATTTTTTTATTAGCTGTTGACTTCCTGAAAATTGTAAAAGCAGGTTATATTGCAGAAACAACGTTTGAATTAAATGTATGAAATTGAGAACGCTTAATTAGGACGCAAAACGTAATTACAAAAGGTATACATCTAATTACTAGCATTGTAAAGAACTCAATGATAAATTATGTGCCATACTTGTAGACATTATTTCATGAGTTATTCAACGCTAAATTTTCGAAAATTTTTGAAGAAAATGTGTCAAACCTAAAGACTTAAAATGACTAAAGACTAAAAATTATTCTTACTTTTAGGTCTTCGTTTTCCTTGCCCTTGTCGTTTGTGTTGCTTTGGCTATTCCCAGGCCCATACCTATACCATATCCTCAGAGAATTCCTTTGCAACAACAGAGAGGAGAAAATATGCAGACAGCTAACATGATGTGGGGTGAGTACTTTCTTTAGTTAGCTTCTCGTATTTGCTTTTATTTCACTTGATTTGAAGATTACTGTACTTAAATTACTAATGGACTTACAGAGAGCTTATATTAAGTTTTCTCTGTGTAAAATCATGTATGAGAGATTACATTTACTATCATTTTGAAAATAATAGGTAGGTATTAAGCTTAATAAAATTATTTCTGGATCGAAATTAGCAATCATATTAGACGTTCCGAACAGTAAGGCCGATCTGAACAAAACTTGTGTGCTGTCTGAACGTTCGGAAATTAAATTTGGGCATTCAGGAAGTAGTACAAAAGTGTTATCTGGCAGCCAGTCCTTGTACGTATGTGTATAGGTTACGGAGATCGTTTCACTTTTCCTTACAAAATACAGTTTTATTTTTACTAACGGAACGATTATTTTAACCGTTCAGAGTGTATATTCAGGAAACAAGTTTTGCTGGATTTGCTCTTACTATGAGAAATATCACATACTAACATAAAAATGTATTTAATATTTAGCAACTTGGAAGGATACAATGTTTACTTTTATATTATTCTATTATCATTATAATGCATTCATTAATAATAGTATCTATTTTCTTATAGGATTCCCATGGTTCTGGGGTTAACTGCATAGATATTATAATAAATGGCTTTTGAAAATTGGATTGCGACCGAAGGATACTAAGTATAATCTCCACATCAGAAGAAACTGGATAAACAAGAAATAATTGTAATATTACGGTATATTGTGTACAAAATTAATGCATGTAGTTTAATAGTATGTTAAGTAGTAAATAAATTATTAAAAAGTTAGCAAGAAATTCATTTTTACTTTGACCATTCTGAACATTAAATACCTTGTTCCAAAATACGCTTTTATCTGTCACTGTACGTGTTTAAATAAGTTTTGCTTGCTACAGTTTTTAAATATTGAGAGTGTAGTCTGTATGTAAAAGTTTGAATTTATCGAAGCAATATTAAAATTCCTTCCTATTATATAAAAAAATGAAATTATATCTTAAGCATAACGCTTTAAGATATTGTTGTGAAGGCCAATTGAGATGGGTGGTAAATAAAAGCAAATGATGATGCAATGAATTAAGTGGAATTAGAGGAAAATAAGAAGCCAAAATATTGTACTACAAACCCTACAGACAGGATATTCTACTAAAAGATATTAAGAGAAGACTGCTTTTTAAAGATGATTAAAGATTGTCCTTTCTCTGAAGATTGTCCACAGTTAATAGGAAATATTGTGTGCAAGTAGATTCTTTATTTCCCTATACAATCATATAAGGAAATAGAAATGGTTCACTTGTCATCTTCCAGGATTTATTACTGTAGACAGAAATAGAAAGTTAAACAAAACCTTCATCAAGGTGACAGATAAGAAAAGACGTTTTGAAAAAGGGGAAAAGGGAAGGGGAAAAGGGGAAAAGACGGTTTAAAGTTTCTGACAAGATTTGAGCATCTTACTTAGTCCGTGAGAGATAAAACGTGACACTTAAACTCTTAATTAACAATAATGCAAAAAGTGTTTCAGCTTTTCGATAATTCCTAATATAAACTGGAAAGAAGGTGACATTTCTATAATACAGGAATGTCCCTTTCTTTGTTCAAAAGGTGATACATATGAAAATTTATTTAAGCTAGAGGTATGAAATTTGATATATCAACTCTTAACGTAAATTAAGTGATCTCATGTTTCAGTGTTTTCGAAGGTTCCTCTCGTGAAAAGGTCATTCCTATAATATTCATATTCCATTTTCTTCTCTCCGTGTTGGAAAAACTGCGATTGTAAGGATTCAGGAGAAGTGAAGTTTAACGTATGGCAAATATGGGAAATATATTTTTTTTCTCGTTGAGAAAAAAATGTTTCTAAGTGGGCATATGTTTGTAATATTGAGAATTTCTCTTTTTTATTATTATTTAGTAAGTGATAAATGTGAGAATGCTCTTAAATCGGAGGAGTAAAATTTGGTATATAAACTATTAATTAAGAAACGAATGCATGTTTCATTGTTTTCAAAATTATATTTCTCAACAGGACAATGAGGACAATTTCTATAATACTATATTCAAAGTTCTGATTTTGAATTTAATATACTTTAATTACCTTAAGCATATGCTTAACATGTGATGAACGGGCAGTTATGCTTCCATATCCCTCTACATTTCTACTTATTTATCTATATTGGAATGAGCTCTATGTACTTCATATAAATGGCAATGAGTTCTTTGTCCTGAATGAATGGTGATTTAATTGGTTCAACTCTGCAATTTAATGTCTTTGTTCAATAGTGAAGCGATGTAAGGCGGAGTATATTGTTTTAAAGTGAGACCTTAATGTAGACCCGGGTTAATATAAAAGTAGGTACATTTGAGCTAATCACCGAGAACTACATAATTTGTACCGTTTACCAAACATTGTGAGTGTGTGTGATCAAGTCTAGAAGGTTTCGGTAAGCAAGTCATGTAGCCAAAAATGAGAGAAACTAGGAACACTTTTCTAGAAATCCCTAGGAACTACGAATCCGAAAACAACCATTAGGAAGACCTATGTGCAGATGAGAGGACAATATTAGGTTGGATCTTGCAGAAAAAGGAATACAACGTATAACTTGGATCCAATTGGCTAAGAACAGAATTCAATGGACAGCTTGTGGCCCAGTGTGGCGTACTCGCTAATGCTATCGCCTTCGGTACGAGCAGTCCCGGGTTCGATTACCGGTGGGGGCACTCTGTCGAAAAAGTGAAAAACACTTTTTCAGGCCTGCCACCCTGAATGAAGTTTTCCTGGGTTTTTATCATTCACAGCAGGCAAATGCCGGGGTTGTACCTAAATTATAGGTCCCACGCCGCTTCCTTCCTTCCCTTTCCCCGGATAGTGTGCTCATCGAGGGACGTCATCCCTCAAAACGTGAAGGGCTAAATGGCCTTAGATGCCAAAAGCCCAGAAATCTAAAATCCTAAGTCCATCATTGGATAGTTTTTGTGACTGGCTTTTGTGAGTTGGTTAGTTTCAAATAGATACCAAACTTCGAAACGAACAAATACAAGAAGGAATTGAAGTCTTGAAGTTTTACGTCCAACGGTTATACCGGCTAGGCTAAAGGAGATTGTGATGATGAGTAATGAATGAAATGATGGAATGAAGAAAATGGGAGGAAAAGATAGAACCCCTAGAAGACCCACGAAGACGGTGGTTTTCCACCACGAAGCTCACTTGGCGCGTGCTGGGTCACCATGAACCACTAGTGAACGCTCTACCATTGAGCCACTGCGGCACACGAGAAGGAATTAATTTTATTCTAAACCTCATAACAAACTCTTGAACTTCAACACTTTAAGAAAATGGACGCATATTTTTAAATGAAATTAGTCGGATAATTTTACTTCATATTCTTACTATTTTGTTTAGGTATAGACTTTAAGTGTACCACTATGGGCAGTTACACATAAACGACTAAAATGTGTCAATTGAATATTTGAAGTAGGCCTATACAAATGCTTCAATCGATATTGTTCAAACTGAATAAAACATGTTAATATAATTAAAAGAAATGAAATAACACAACTTCCTGAATAGAATAGAATAGAATAGGCTTAATAATTGAAAGCGATACAAAGCGAGAGCAAGCTTGATTGTAATTATTGAGATGCAGTAAAAATGAGTGCTAGGTTTTAACCAGGTTGGTAACCACCACCCTATTATCAATTCAGCCTTTGCTCTAAATGGAGGCAAACAATATTCGTATCCTTCCGCTGTTCAATATGATTGCCTAGTGCTGCATCAATTCCACTCACACACAGAGGGAGCAATTTTTACACGTGCTAATTTTACAATCCTCTGTCATTTTACAGTTGCTTCCGAGTTCTGAAAGAACTCAGTTTAATATTAACACCGAAAGTGTTAGTAAATTTCTAATACTTCCGGTTTTAGTAAAGGGATTAACATTGTCAAATTTTAGATAGAATTAGAAGAATAACACTTAAATACTTCATAAATAACCTGGCTCATACACGTTTTGTCACCTTTTTAACTGATTTTAATATCCACTCATGAGAAGCGTACATAACAAGATGTCTATCTCTACACACACTTATTTATTATGTACCCATAGTAACAACTCTTTTCTTTCTAATTTACGATTACAAAAAGAATAATCTCTTGATATCTCTATGTATCTTCCTTTTCTTTTCACATAAAACTGTTCCACTAATTCGCCTCTGATCACCTTTTTATAAGCTGGCACAGATTGCCAATACCATATACAACAACATAACAACGTTGTCGTTGTAGAATGTCGCCTGAACGGGACTTCTGTAATAGTTTCACTATGAAGGAAAGAACCCTGGGTTAAAGATCATGAAACACCTACGTTTTGAATAGCCTACGTATATACTCAATATTATTTTTAATATAAATATTTTACTCTTCAGATATATAATATATTATAACATTACATTTTTATATTTATTAATACGTCGATTTACAATTATCATCAATGGGCCTATTCAAAATTTAAATCTAGCTAAGAGTTTCCTTCATGTTCAAACAACATTAATCACAAATAAAGATCTTTAACATATTAAATATTAGTAGGATCAGAAAGCATTAGAACGTATAAACATATGAAAAATTAAGAAATTTGTTATTCATTATTCATATAATAAAATTCATCTGTTTTTTATATCTGTCATTACCTTAATGCGTTTACATTAAAATTATGCTCTTTTATTTTTTTAAATATTTATAATGTCCGCATGAAATTCGCATAGAATAAGAACACGAAAACAAGAGTAGCTTAAATACGTATTTCCTGGGGAGAATATAAATTGTCAAATTCAATATATTCTCGTATTATAATAAAGTTTTAGATAATTTCTCAGCATGAAACACAAATTAACATTTCCTCAATTAATGTTATAAAAGGAAATGGCAACAAAACTATAAGAAACAAATCAATAGTGTTTTCAGTTGATTGCCATAAATTAATTTCATCACTTTCTTAACTATTTCCTAATTGCATATATTTTTACATACATGTTAATAATACATCAAATGAAGAACACATTAACCATAGACGTAAGCAAAGGTCAATCTAATTCAAAATCCATCGGACGCCTTTGTGATAGTTCAAGTTATACGTTCGAAGGGCTCATTTAAGCAACATTGTATAGTACAATCTTGTGTACGTTCTTGTCTTGCATAGGATGACACCATATTTTGATTCCTATTTACAGAATTCCTGCCATCTACAAATTGATTTTGTGAGAATCGGCGATAATTATTATTCATACTGAAATTTCTGTTGCTGTTTCTAAAATTCCTAACACCATTTCTGTGATTGGGTTGTGTTCGATTACCGGTACGATTATAAGTATTCATTCTATTATTAAAACTGGGCACATGGGAATTACTTTCAGGTTGTACATTCACATTACGAACAGAAGCATATTGTGGCTGATTACGTCCAGAATTACCCTGACCTCTATCTTGCATTTTATTATTCTGTATTGCTGACTGACTTTCATAACTTTGAATAAGCATAATTAAATGGTTAAAGTTGATGCATTGTGCCGACATTAACAATTGTTGTAATCGAAATGGCAATAGGATTCTAATAGAAGCTATAATACGAGGTTTCGGATGATTTGGATTTACTGATCTCAACTCATTGTATGTAGATACTACAAATTCCGTAATACTCCTATGCAATTTTGGATTAAAATGCTTTGTTCTCAAGATGGCATCCCTATTCGCTGTCATGAAATCATTTTCGTAATTAGACAATAGAGCATTCTTAAAATCAGAGTATGTATAAAGACTACCCCTGATAGCCTTAAACCATGTTAAACAGGCTGGTAACAATATATGTGGCAATAGTTTTAAATACTGCGACTCATCTACAGCTATAAGCTCGCACTCACCCTCAAATTTTTCAAGAAGCTCCCTAGCGGGTACAACTTCCGGTATGCCACTGAACTTGGTAAGTGATTTAACTTCACTGAATCGTATGGGTTTACCTGTTATAGTCTTCATATAGCTGTTGGAGCTTCGCCGGGATGACTGCCTCACTCTTCTCTCCCTATCAATACTTTCCTCTCCACAACTTGAAGGTTCGTCAGCTTCCAACATCGTCCTAGGATGGCGACTAGGTTCACGAGTATTAAATGAAGGACCCACCATGTTCCTATATCCACAGTCTTGCGTTGCACTCTCGGAAACACAATTTTCCTTTATTAGATTAACCTCCTCCTGTAATAACTTGATGTGTGTATCATGGGCGTTTAATGTTGCCTTTATAAGATTTACAGATCTTTATCAGGTTTTAGAATTCCGTGACTCTCTGTGATACTCTCTCCATCTTTTCGTCATATTGCTCAAATTTCACTACAATATGCTGGTTCATCTGTCTAAGTTGACGTTGGATAGCTTCCCACTTGTTTTCATTGCATTGTTCTAACTATACTAGCTTTTCTTCAAAATCCTTCGTTTGTTGGCTTATTTTCCGGTCTAAGTTTTCTTCAAGATTCCTAATTTGTTGTGCTATTCCTTCATTTCTTCGAGCTTCTTTTTCGTCAAGATTCCTAATTTGTTGGGCGATTTCTTCACTTTTTCGGCCTTGATCTTGAGTCTTTTCGTCAAGATTCCTAATTTGTTGTGTGATTTCTTCACATTTTCGAGCTTCTCTTTCGTCAAGATTCCTAATTTGTTGTGCGATTTCTTTCAAAATATCAGCAAGATTTTCATTGGGATTAATCTCTAGATGAGTACTCTGCTCTCCAGTTATATTTCTATGCGTGACACTCATGATAATATTTCGACGTATCACTTTTCCGCTTCTTAGAGTGGTCACACTAAGGTCACTTATAATGTTGGCCGTTTTTACTGTACTTCGAAACAAACTTATTTTCCAGGTTTAAGGCACCAATTTTTAGAACAATAACCCTTAAATACTTCATAAATAACCTGGCTCATACACGTTTTGTCACCTTTTTAACTGATTTTAATATCCACTCATGAGAAGCGTACATAACAAGATGTCTATCTCTACACACACTTATTTATTATGTATCCATAGTAACAACTCTTTTCTTTCTAATTTACGATTACAAAAAGAATAATCTCTTGATATCTCTATGTATCTTCCTTTTCTTTTTACATAAAACTGTTCCACTAATTCGCCTCTGATCACCTTTTTATAAGCTGGCACAGATTGCCAATACTATATACAACAACATAACAACGTTAACGTTGTAGAATGTATTTTTTGAACTCTTAATTGATGACAGGAAACCGCTTCTCGCTGTCCATTACAGTTCTTACTCTATTACAGTAAACATTAAAACCAAAAGTGGTTGATTTGTGCCGATATTGATTTGATTAAAGGCTTAAGAGAGAAGGTGATATCCATCTACACCCTGGCCAAAAATGATGGCGATCTACGATGTAGTTCCTGAGATGTTGTGTCTTTCGAACGAACAGACAGAGTAAATAAGGGAATTTTGGTCATCAAATTTCTTAAAGGTAAGAAAGGTCGCTTCTCCTTGACGTTTTTGCTCTGATGTATGTCAACAGACGGAGAATTTCTGTAAGATTTCACATTCTCGTTGAAGATTGTGGAAATTTACGTTAATAATTGATGTTAATGTAGTGTGTTTCATGGTATCTTTATTCCTAATCGTTCTTATAAACAGTACATTATTTAATTCACTATGCATCACATAATTTACAAGGAAGATTTCCGTATGTTAAGACTGTGAAAGATTTCAGTTATATTATTTCGTATTCATATACGTAGTTTAATCAGAAATAGAGTATAACAATTACTTAGATGAAAAACTGCAATGAGTATGTTTGAAGTATTTCCTTTGGAAACTCACGCATCACTGTCCATGTTCACATCACAGTTATGGTATACTCGACATGTCAGAACTTACATTTTCCATAAGGAACTACATATCTACAATCAATGAAGACAGATCAGAAGGACTCGGGGACCCTAAACCATGAAGATAGTAGGACATCGTCCCAAGGTTTAAATTAAATAATGTCAGATGTAAAACAAATTTACTTGCGAGTACAGACCAGCTATAATTTCTTGGGGAAGAGTCGAAGGACAGAAAAAATGTGGGCACCTATTATTGTATATCGGAAATGGTGGATTTTAAATTGTTTGGTCTAGATTTCAAAATATTTGCAGGAAGCAGTGATACTTCTCTAGCGTCGTCACTGCTTGACTAAGACAAAAGTGTTACTCTAGTAAATATAAGAAAAATTAGGGCTGTACCCCCAACAAATTGCAAGAAAAGTTTTTTTTTTTTTTAATCTTTGTGATAGAAGAAAAGCATTCTGAACATTATATCAAAAATTAGCCAAATTTATACTTCCATTTGACAGCTATTTTGAACTGCCCTTTTGGATTTTGTTACTAAACACCTTTCTCGGAAAAAGCAATTATATCTTCTCACAGAATTAAGATAGAAATTTCATTCTTGTGTCAAATTGTTGGTAATAGATAATATAAATGAGGAAAGGTGGTACAGTCTTGTGATGATGCCGCCATATTTAAATATGACTTTTGTTCTTCCAAAAATTTAGTTACTTCGGCACATAACTATGAAGCCGTTAAAGTTTTCAAAAAATGATCTCAAATGATCGTTACAGAGTAGAATGTCCTCGTTTAGTTGACATCAAAATCATTTCGGTATCTTAATAACTAAACGAACTAGACCATTTTATGTGGCGAGAATATTGTCTTTTATAACACTGAACTCCGCCATATAAGGCAACATGAATTTTCTTTCAATAATGTAATACTTTAATTTTATAAAGAGAAGTATCTGAATTGTTCTTATAAATTAAAGAAAACAACTACAATAATAATAATAATAATAATAATAATAATAATAATAATAATAATAATAATAATAATAATAATAATAATAATAATAATATAATCAGTGGCATATTTACGATTTTGTTTCGTGGCCTTTGCTAACTTACGGGGGCAGGGCTTTGCCTGGAAATGTGAACATTCTGTAAGATATTTCATTTACTTTAGTGTAGTAAGTAAGATTTCGGGGCGGATTAAGCCCGGAAGCCCTCCCTTAAATACGCCACTGATAATGATGTATATCACAGGATAATTTTTGTGTGTGTGTGTGTGTGTAGTGTTAGGCACCCTCATGTGTACATCCAAGTTAGTCATCTGTGCAATTCCTGCACACGATTGATATGTACCCTGGAAACAAAACATACATTCCGTCAACTCTTAATTTTATTTATGAGCTAGCAGCGAAATACAAAATGCCAGCTATTATTACCTTTGACCAACCATTGTTTTGGAAAACTTCTGAAATCGTGAGTTCAGCCGAAAGGAATGTTCGAGTGAAAGATGCTATATTGTTACTTTGAAGTTTCCATATCTTAATAAATCTATTGGGTGCTATAGGTATGTTAATGGAAGACAGTGGACAGAAGAGATCTTAAGAACAGTCTACAGTGAAAATACAATCATACAAGCTATGTCAGGGAAAGCAGTATAGCGTGCATTACGTGGGCATCTTATGGTCAACCAATGCCTTACAAACTTAATTATTTCCAAAATTATTGAAACAGAACATGGGTTTGAGGGCCACATTACCAAGCTAGAACAGTTATACTATCAAGCTGAGAAGGGTGTCTTAGAGTTGTACATGCTTGAATCAGATTATATGCTGCGTATAGTTTCTGCTGTGCATGAAAAAATGTGTTAATATTCTCTGGAGTCAAAGACAAGCAGACTTTGGTAGAACTATACGCAGATATTGGGTGTAGTCAGGGGATTCATGTCGATCGATCAGGATAATGGACAATGCACCTACGCGCTATTTTAGCTTGTTTGCCCTTTTTTGCTGCTGCAGGTCACCAAAATTTTCTAAACTCTGCTTACCTGTACCTTCAAACCATGAACGTTTGGACATAACTAACCCTGAAATGAATCATAAGTTCATGCAGGGATACTATGTCATCAGACGAAGTAACAAATTCTGTACTGGTCTTAGTTGTGACCTGGATATTTAGCAGACGCTAATGAGGTAATTAAAAACCACAAAGGATTAACAAGAGGTAATGGAATAACAGAGAAGCAAAGGGCAATCTGGACAATGTCTTCTCTTGTATCCTTGTCTTACAACTTTGTCATGCAGGACTTCTGTGATATGCAATATACTACTTGTGAATAGCACAAAAATGTAACTGCTGCAAGAATATTTCGTGATAAAGAGGATGCGGCTAAAATTGGTAGTATGCTTGAACTATATTCCTCACTGTCTGAGAAAGTGGCACTACATAATATTGTAACTGGAATAAATGCAGATAATGTTGTGAATGTCCATGAGCTTTTCATTATCGGTAAAGACATTGTTGCTCAAATGGAAAATCAGTCCACAGTTTCATATGCACACAAACGCAACATTAAGGCAATCACATTTGCATCAGCAAAGGCTGTTAAGGTATCGGAAGACAAAACGATAGATCCTGCTCTTTTGTTTCAACAGTTCTTGGTTGTGTCTCAGAGTAGAGATTTAAACTTAAATGAGGTGAAGAAGTATGAGCTTTTTCCAAGCTCGTATACACTGTCTGGAGCTAAACACAAACTTACAAAGGCAGACAAACCTGCACTTTTTGAAGATATAAGAAAGCATGTTACTTACTCTTTAGAATGCTTCAGCCTTTTGCCCATACTGAGCAGTATGTTTCGGATGGAGGTTCCCTCTTACATAGGCTTAACTAGCCTCAAGGAAGTACTTGCAGCTTCATTGCAGATCATTATGCATGTTTTGTTGCAGAATGATATGGAAAAAACAACTTTGTTTTCGATAGCTATGCAAAGCCTACCCCAAAGGACAACTACAACAATAGTTGTCAGTGTCACGGAAACAACAAAATCTGCTGAGAAAAAGGAGGACTTTCCCTCCAATGGAAACAACGAACAATTATTGATCAAAATGATTACTGTGCGCCTGAGATCGAAAGGATGTCAAGTAATACTAGCAGGGAGAGAAGCAGATGTTGACGTTGTAAAAGCTGCAGTTGCTAATTCACTTACCCAGTCAACAACATTCGTCGATGAAGATACGGTTCTATTACTATCTTTGTTCAACAGAAAGAATCCGACACATTAGAATCGTTGTGGAATACCTACATTTGCAAAAAAAAAAAAAAAAAAAAAAAAAAAAAAAAAAAAAAAAAAGGCGGATGCTAATTCATTTGTAACACCCGAGCGCATTCCACCCACAATTTCTGGTACGAAATACCACTCACAACGAACTACTTTCAGCTCATAACACGGATTGGTCTTAGTCAAGACATGGATCCTACTAAGTGAGACTGGATTAATGAAGTGGACAACTGAAACCAATAATGAAGGATAATAAACTCGCTCCTGACAGCCTTCTAAAAATGATTAACAGCAGCTGTTCATGTGGATGTGTCAAACGTAAATGTTCGTGTAAGAAATATGGTCTCGATTGCACAGCAACGTGTGGCTCTTGCTATAATTACAACTGTCAAAATACCACAAATAAACTCCTTATGGGTGATGAAGAAATTTAAGTTGATTTTTATGTTAGCATAATACGAACAAATAAAAAGAATTTACAATTCCTTGAAGACAAGTCTCTTACAGACATTAAGAGAAAAGTAATACAACAAAAAGTGATTGCTAATAAATAACTTTACATACGTTGTAAACTATATGTTGTATTTTAATGTTTTAAAAAAATATGCCAGTGTTACGCATGCGAATTATTTTGATTTCTTGAATAACATAGTTTGTGACCATTATATTGTAAATATGAGACACTTTCGTGAAATTTACACCATTCTTATTATATTATAATTACATCCTTTTAATGCTCCTATACTATGCATTACGATTATTATTATTATTATTATTATTATTATTATTCTCTTTAATTTATAAGAACAATTCAGGTACTGCTTTTCATAAAATTAAAATATTACATTATTTAAAGAAAAGGAATGTTGCATTACATGACGGAGTTCAGTGTTATAAAAGACAATACTCTCACCACATATAATGGTCTAGGTGTTAGTTTTTAAGATACAGGAATGCTTTTGATGACAAAGAAAAGAGGATATTCTATCCTATAACGATCACTTCAAATGATTTTTCGAAACCTTTTACGGCTTCATAGTTATGTGCCACTTAAGATAGATAACGAACCGAAGTAACGAGATTTTTGGAAGAACGGAAGACATATTAAAATATGGCGGCATTATCACAAGACTGTACCACCTTTCCTCATTTATATTATCTATTACCATCAAGTTGACACAAGAATGAAGCTACTATCTTAATTCTGTGAGAAGATATAATTGCTTTTTCCCAGAAAGGCGTTTAGCAACAAAATCCAAAGTGGGACTCAAAATGGCGGTCAAATGGAAGTCTACTGATCAGAATGCTTTTTTCTACCAAAAACATTAGAAAAAAAGACTCTTCTTGCAATTTGTTAGGGGTCAAACGTTATACTGCCGAGATCGTATTCTGTGGGATCAAGAAAATTAATATTACATAAAACATTTTCAAATTTGTGAATAATGTTGAAAATCTCCTAAAGATTTACGAGAAACTAATATTTAATTGAAATTTTATAACTGCCGAGACTAAATATTATTGTAAAATTTGATAGTTGCAAATTAAACATTCTTATTGGGTAAATGTTACAAACGCTGATAGGTATAAAATAAACAATGCAACAAAATATGTATTTCAAACTTAGGTTGGGGAAGAGACATCTTTACTTTCCCGATCTTATCAAACTTGACGAGTCGGATTGAAGAAATCGAAGAATTCTTGTTAATCACTAGAAGAATTTAAAACACTTCAAAATGACATAAATTATGTAATTTTACAGTTATTATTATAATCCAAGGGCGCCGATTTCTCTGTAAATTTGGGAGTTGGGCATTCAGATGCAGAAGCTATCTGTATATATATGAGGATTTTTAAGACAAATTGCGTTCAAATTATGCCAAATATTTTACATTCTTACATACAGTAGGAGCCGCAATGTGTGCTTTGGTGGGGTCCGGCCCCCTCGGCTCATCAGTATTAGTGCCCTTGTTTTAATCTCCTAGGATTGAAGACGAATGATTAAAGCGAATGGAATGAGAATGTGGGAGAATATGAAATAATCTCGAGGAAACTATTATTTCTTATGGAACAATAGTGAGGTTGTCTCATCTCGAAAAAAATACTGTCAATGTGATGTGTCACGTCTCGGAAAATGTGTCTATATTTAATTGGAAGAGTTCTGTCACATCTCTTTTATTGTTACTTATGTTCTGTCTCGTTTTTTCTGGAGGGCAATTGTCAAGAAAGCCCACACACACAGAGTTGTCTACCACAAGATTAAATGACGTAGAATAAAACTAGATATCTTTCGCCCAAGACTTTCAGAAGTCTCAGTTTATCCGAAAAAGTTTACATCATCTGTTCCCTACCAAAAACAGTTACAAACCTCAAAATGGCGCATTTTCTTCTACAAAATTTAAACTAAAATAAATGCTGCAATATTTTTAATGATAATTTTATTTATTAGTCATCGATACTCAACTAGTATATAATCTACTCTATGTCACTCATGTGGGGGGCGCGGTGGCTCAGTGGTAGAGCGTTCACCTCCGGTGCTTGGGGTTCCTTGTTCGATCCCAGCTTGCGCCGTGTAGACATGGTGGTGGACAAACACAGTGTTCGTGGGTTTTCTCGGGATTCTCCCGTTTCCTCCGAATTTCTTCATTTCATTCATTTCTCATCATCGTCGTCTCCTTTAGCCTAACCGTGGGACGTAAAACTTAAAGATTGCATTTCATTTTTCTTTGTTACTCATATTTGGTGAGTATATGCCTATTCGTTAATTAATTCTTATATTTCAGCTTCAAACTAGTGCATAAATATGAATATATTCTAGCTTTTCATAGGGTACCTAACTTTTTAAGCTGAAAATGTGGAGCCCTACCCCCTTGCCAAAGGTGAGTGGTCTTTTATACGGAACTACTTCTGTCCACAATTAAACCTCTTCGTATTTAGTTGTAGCTGAAGCCCGCGTTTGGTTGTACAGACTAGAAGGAGTAGTCTGAATGATATCTTTTTTTTTTTTTTTTTTTTTTTTTTTTTTTTTTTTTTTTTTTTTTTTAAGGATAAAAGACTATTTAGATCCTGGTCAAGAAAGGAACGTTATGATGGAGGATAGGACGAAACCACAAAATATTGATCTGAAGGCAATAACAAAACTAAACGAAAGGAAAATATGCAATTCGTTAGATGCAGTCAGTGTTTCCACACTTGGTACAATTGTACCAAATTCAGCCCCTTTTGTCATTCATCGGCCCGTTGGTACAACGCAGACATTTTTAGCCCCTTTTGTGAAAAAGTTGGTACAATTCTACCCAATTCAGCACCATTTAACCAATACTTGTTACATTTTCAAAAGTGTCAGTAAAACTTTTCCTACATCTCGCGTTACTATGTGTTGGAAACTTAAAAAATGATGTTGAACATTCATTTCTGTGACGTTACACCGCATAACGCTACGAACTTTGTGTAGAAAATTCGTAATTGGTACTATACCCGAAAAAAATGACGCTAAATGGGCACATCCGCGCCGCGCATAAAGGAGACGAGAAAGAAGCAGTGTGGTAGAAATTTTAGTCGTCCTATTTTAATGTTTCTAAAAGTTAATTTTAAAAAACACTTCCTTGATTTAAACTCTTGGAAAAGGGGGGGGGAGTATTATAGAACTTTACCTCTGTTACTTTCATGTTATAGAGCCATGTATTACACTCAGAGGTAAAACTGGATCTGAAAAAGTAGGGGGATGCATGACGTCACGCCATCCCACGTGCCTATCTTTGCCCATTGTAATTTTTTAAAAGTGGAGGACGCCAGATATTTTCTGAAAGTGGGGAGACGGGGCTACCCCGCGTTCCCCGACACTTTTACCCCGATGGTATTAAATAATGAATTCAGCCCCTTTTGTTCCAATTTGGTACTATTTTTCAGCCCACTCCAGAGCTATGACTGTGGCAACACTGGATGCAGTCCAATTCATACAAAAACGTACGAGTAGTAGGCAGGCCGGTAGCCAGCCCAAAAATGTAGGGGGGGCCCGGCCAAAGTTAGGGGGGGCCGATCCAACCATATTATAGTTCATCACCATATTATAGTTCATTTGCAAGCCTACCGTGAAAATGTTAGGGGGGCCGGAGAAATTTTAGGGGGCCCCAGCCCCCCTAGACCCTCCTTGATACGAGCCTGGTAGTAGGTGTGCCGTTTTTAAGAGAAATGATGTATTTCGTCCCACGATTACGCCCTTGAGTGTAAGAGATACGTATGACTAAAGGCAAGTGAATGATGACTGAAAAATATGAGATTTTGGGAGGAAACGGGAGTACTCCAAGAAAATTCACGATATTGTCAATTACAAGCTTACTTTGCCAAGGATTGAACTAGAGACTAGACACATCAGATGTAAGCCACCTACCACTGAGCCAGCGTGAACTCCAACAATATCTACAATATAATACTTAAATACTGTTTTATACTTTTACAATACTCCTCAATGTACGTTTCTTTTAGATCGATCTTATTATTCAAATCTAGTCAAATGAAATATAGGATATATCTTAGGGTATAATATATAATATAATAGTTACGTATGTCCCATTTCGTTTATGGAATTAAAAAGAACAGAAGCACGTTCTACGTGCACATTTGCTATTAAATTAAGACAACGATGCATGATATTTAATATTCTCTATATAGGAGAATTGAAAACAAACTTGCAAAATTTTAAATAACCACCTGCACTGTCCTCGTGAAAATGAAGTTCAATTCAATTGTATCTACCAACACGTTCTTTGTTTGTTTTTTGCGAAGCTTGTTAGTATTTTGTAAACCTCTCACAATTCTCTTACACTTCTTCGCCAGCTGCTCACAAGGAATTAGACAAAACAAAAAAGTTTAGTCAATCACTGCTAAGTGGAGAAATTCGTAACTATTATGGAAATAGAAAGTTGGTGGTTATCAAGTAGCTACAAACATTTGATAATATCAGAAGATAAAATCGATGTGGTTTCCATGTTAAAATTGGAAGTTCTCTGCCATATATTCAATGTTACTGGGTGTGGTTCAAGTGATGGTGCAACTAGAAACATAAACTTCTTCGTTCAGTTGAAATTAATTCTTGATACATTCATCAACACGCACTTCGCACTGACGTTTGTCTGTATGCATTACGATCTGAAACAACTGCATCTTGTAGGCATAAAAACGTACCTTCTTGTGCAAGACTTTGTGCACCGTTGATCGTGGTATTTCCAACTCCCTGGCCGCTATACGCACTGACTATATATATTTGTCGGACTCTTTTCAAACGCCTCGTACCGTGTCCACGCTTGTATCGAGATAGGTGAACAGCCCCTTGTTTATGAAGAATAGTACCTGCTTCCATAGATTATCTACACCAGTCTCGAATAGTTGGTCAGGACGTTAGTTCCCTCCTGCACTTGCATATCGACTTCGACTCTATGATTCAGGATACACACTGAGCTTTCTTTTGTGACGTTGACATCGTTCGTCAAATCTGTGTCACCTGAAAATTAAAAAAAAAAAAAATAATAACACAGGGGATTGGGAAGGGTGAGGCGTAAAAGTGATCTTGAACAGACGGTATTGGTGTTGAATCAATAGTTTTCCGTGTTACAGAAGTGAATAGTGACACTGCATATGCCATATTAAGTCCATGTTCAGCCTCATCTTTATGGACGGCCAGAAGGGATAAAAATAAATTGTCCAAAATGATCGCGATTAACGTCGAATGCATAGTTTTCGAGGTCACTAAGATGATTGGCGACAGTACCGATGACATTTTAGCCCAAGTTTTGCAAAGAAAGCGCATGTCAGCTCGCCGTGGAATTGACAGGGAAAACGTTTCGTTGTTATTTATACTACTCAGTTCTTTATGCATGACAAGAGATTTTCTTTTAATCTTTGCCCTTTTTTTAAAAAAAAAAACAAACTATATAGCAGGCTCCCAACTGAAGAAATCTAAAGAAACTAGTTTTCACTTATTACAGTGTTATCTATCACAAATCGAGAAAAATACCTCGAATAAAATTTACTTATTCTTTCTTCTTCCTCGTAGAATCCGAATCTGAAGAAAAAAGAAAAAATAGGGTCTCTTGATTTGAGTTATCGAAGTTACCTCTAACCCCACTCCCGGTTAGATGGATAATTTTTATCACGGTAAAGTTTTTCGCTCCAAAATAGTATCAACTATTTTATTTCAAACATTTTTTTTCGTCCACGTTTATTTTTCCAAATATGTTGTAGCCCTTAGTTAGAAACTTCTCCCACTTTATTTTTATTAATTTATTTATTTAAAATCGCTGACTCCAACAGGAGAATCCCAATTACAGGAGTCTTACATAAAATATTACATCTATGTTATCAATCTAAAACAAACACTAGAATCAGAAAAAATACATAAAATAGAAACACAAAAATAAAAATACAAACACACACAAGAATGCCAACATACATAACATAATTTATGTCTATACGTAATTCTGTCTGTGTCTTTGAAGCCGTTGATTCTTTTCCCCTAATATTTCTGGACTAATCGATGTTGGTGATGGGAAAGGCGATGAAAAATCTTAATTGAAAACCAAAATTTCATTCGCTCCTACGAGTACTTAGTATTATTAGTATAATTAATCTCAAATCAGATCATATAATAACTGCTATTACGTGATGTAATAATTAATTATTGTGAATACAAACGTATTTATTCGAATGTAACTAATAACTGCTTACTTCATCAAAGTTTATAGATGAATGAATATATGAATCTTAAGGTGTAAATGAAGTGTTAAACTTTCAAGGTTAAATCATTGTATACATACGGCTGATCCTGAAATGTAATCATAAATTGTATCTCCTCCAAGAAGAAAACAATTCTAGAAACAACCATGTTTGCAAAGGTAAGTTATTTCTTTTTTTCTTTCAAGATAAAATATCCTGAAATCAAATTTATTCACGTGCATGTATGAAGTTGTATTAGCTAGCCCAATCTCAAAAAGCTTCTTGTCCACTTTACAAAACGTTCAGAAAATCTCATTTCTACTCCTGAAACTAAGTAAATATAAGCTCTGTAAAATGCAAATACTTAATACTTGAACCAAAGAAATGAGATAAGTTAATTGAAATTAGGTATTAACAAACCTTAAAAATTAAAACATTTTCAAAAAAGTGAACGAGAGACGTTTCAGAATAGGATTACTTAGTTCATAGTATTACATCATTCAAAGCGCATTTGAACAGGACAGTTAACAAAAACCCGTGTACTGAAATTACTTGCTACGTAATCAATTCTACTGGTTTATTTGCAACAAACCAAAATTAAATTAAAGGAGATTTTAGACAATTGATAATCTTACCTTTCGTGAAAATAAAGAATTAAATAGCCAAAAATTGTTTTGAATTGTGTATAAAAATTCTGCAATTAAAGTTATATCTAACATAACTGTGGCTATGCGGAAGAATGTAAAAATTGGCTAAGTCTCTGAGCAAATTAACTAGGAAACAGAAGTACATGTAATAGTAATTAAGAAGAGAATTGTAGCCTAGAGAACGTAATGAGAGAAAGGAAAGTTTACTTTCAGGTACACTATGTTAATAAGACTATTATGATGGGAAAGAACATGAAAAACAAGGGAGAACAAGTACAACACAAGCAAAGAATAAAATATTATGTACTTTCAGCTGAATACCATAGTACATGAAAAATACTTAATTAGCTACAAAATGTCATCCCAAAGATGAAAAGATATCTGATTGATAACGATCTAAATTTCCAGTAAGTTTGAAAATTTTAAACAGTTAGATACTAAAGTAAACACAATCAAGAAATTATCATTTTCATTTTCTTTATGCGTCGTCAAGATGTATTAACTCACTACGTATCAATTGTATAAACGACTAACATTTCTACTATTTATTCGAAGTATTCAATACATAATTTAATGCAAGGAAATTCAATTCACATGTATTACAGAGAGAAACTCACGTTCCCTTTATGCCTTTTACCAACATAACACTTTTTTTTTCTCAAGATATTGTAGAGTAACACTTCCCAACACAGAGCAATGTTGTGTGCTGAAAAAGTAAATTAAAATTTTCAGTAACTGTTCTTTCTGAAAATTAAAACATTAAATTATAGAAACAATTTTTGGGATTAATATACAAAGTAAGTTCTAGATTAACCTTGTTTAATTCGGACGCAGAACGTATCAATCATCAAAGTTAACAAACATTACACAAAACTACAATTCTGATTATTAACAATGTCACTAACTCAATGATAAATTATTTGCTATACCTAAAAACATTTTTCGTGAGTTATTCAACGCTGAGTTTTGTGAATATTTTAAGAGATAAGTTACGAGAGAGAGTCAATTCTTACATAAGAATATCAAATAACAATAATAATACTAATTCTTGTTATTTTCAGATCTTCGTTTTCCTTGCCCTCGTCGTTTGTGTTGCTTTGGCTATTCCCAGGCCCATACCTATACCATATCCTCAGAGAATTCCTTTGCAACAACAGAGAGGAGAAAATATGCAGACAGCTAATATGATGTGGGGTAAGTACTTACTCTAGTTACCCAGTCGTACTTACTTGCATTTCACTAGATTTGAAGATTACTATACATAAATCACTATAGGTTTACATCTATAAAATATTGTGTAAAATTGATGTTTGACAAATTACATTTACTATCATTTAAAAAATAATAGGCAGGTATTAGGATTAATAAAATTCTTCCTGAACCAAAATTAATAATCATATGAGATGTTCCGATAGTAAGAGTGATATCAACAAAGATTACGTGGAATCCGAATGCTCAAAAATTACATTTGAGGCACTCAGAAAGTAATACCAAAGCGTTCTCTGGCAGCCAATCCTTGTACCTATATGTATAAGTTATGAAGGTCGTTAATCTTTTCCTTAGAAAATACAGATTTTTAAAAGAAATGGACGATTATTTTAACCGTTCAGTGTACATTTCCAGGGAACAAGTCTTTGCTGCATTTGGCCCTTGCTATCAGTAACATCTCATATCAACATAAAAATCTAATTAATATTTAGCTACTTGTAATAAAAGTTATTTACTTTTATATTATTCATTTCTTATTATATATGCTTTCATTACTAATGGTATCAATTTTCTTGTAGGATTCCCATGGCTCTGGGGTTAACTGACTAAATATTATAACGAAATACTTTAGTTTGTATAATATTTACCTGTACCGTGGGCAAAAAGTGCTCATAAATATGTAATATACTTAGTAGAATGTTCATTTTAAATTAACAGAAAAGAAGAATGTTTTTAATATATGTAAGAGATTATTATGGGATAGTTGTGACTATGTACATGTTATGTGTTGACCTAGTCAAGTGAATTTATGTATTTTACGGTCTTAAAAAGAATATTAAGACATATCAAGCAATAAAGGTGAGATTAATAATCTTTGAATATCTGAGTTGATTTTTGCATAAAGAAAAGTAATTATCGCTTCGTAACTTATATTTTACAAGACGAACCAGGTTGACGACGCTTTTCTATAGAGTCGTTATAAAAATTTGGTTTACCAAACCCGGGACTTTTGAAAATTCAGTTCCCGAAGAAGGAAAGTAGGGCTGAATTTACTTGGATATTACCATTTATGAATACGAACTTAACCGTATTACGAAGCGGTAAGGTCATCAAAAGAAAAATGGATAGTGAAATAGTGCAACAGGAATCTAATACCAGTAATCCAGGTGAAATTAGTGCAACACCAAGTTTGTCATCTGAGGATCGACTTTTGTTAGCTGTGCAGCGACAAATTATGCAAATGACGACTGAGATAAAACAAACCATGGAACAGAAGCTCAATGAATCTAATACAAACATGGAACAGAAGTTCTATGAAGCTAACCAGACCATGGAACAGAAGATAGAATTGAAATTCAACGAAGCTAACAAGACCATGGAACAGAAGTTCTATGAAGCTAACCAGACCATGGAACAGAAGATAGAACTGAAGTTCTATGAAGCTAACCAGACCATGGAAAAGAAGATAGAACTGAAATTTAACGAAGCTAGCAAGCAGTATGAAGAATTAAGTAAACGAATAGAACGGATAGAACTGAAATCAGACGATACGAAACAAACAATCGTCCAGGTGATGAACGACATATCCTCGCAGTTTGAAGAGAAGTTAAAAAGGTTAGCCGATGAGTGTCAAGAAAAGCACGATCATCAAAATCATGAAATCTGTGCTGTAAAAAAGGATTTAACGTTAATAGAATCTTCCGTTAAACATCAAAAGATCCAGTTGGCTGCTATGCAGGAAGAAATTAAAACGTTACAGGCTAGAGATAACATTTATCGCAATAATCTGGGCAGTGATCGCTTCGAGTTTCCCCAATCACCGGATATAAATACGCCTTCGCCGGAATCTGAGGAGGATATTATATTAGAGGAAAATTGTCCGAAGATCACTGATGAACGAAATATAAATGGTATCATGACACAACACGCCACGGACCGGAACAATCACACCACAAGAACAAGGAGTGAGAAAAGAAAGGTAAAGTTAAGTGTCAAGATGAGCGAAATCAAAGCCATGAGTAAATTTAGTGGTAAGTGCAATGAAAATGCTAGTTCTTTCTTAGAGAAGTTCCAAGACGAATGTAATATAATGTCTATCGACCGATCACAATACATGAAATTAATACCCCATGTATTACTCCCACCTTGTTCCTTATGGTTTAAGGCAATACGTGATCACATTAGTACATATGAGGAATTTAAAGCGGCATTGATCGCGAATTACGAAAATGACTTTTTGCTGGCCACTCTTAGAAATCAACATTTCAATCCTCGATTGCACAAATCTATTGTAAAGTTTGTTGTAAATGTCTATAATGAATTAAAGGTTGTTAATCCCTTGCAATCGGAATCAAGAATAATTGCATCGATTCGCAATTTGCTTCCATTTAAATTACAGCAGATCTTATTTTCCACACAGTGTATGAGTTTCAGTCATTTATTAATGCTTGTACAATGCTACGAAGCTCAATACCATGCTATGAATCTAACACAATCAGGAATGGGTAAAAATAAGAATAATTCAGATCATTTGGTCCCTGTTCGGAATTTGAATATCCGAAGTGTGAATAATAATGAACCGAACCTAAGACGAATATACTCTAGCAATCAAAATGAACAAAATAGACAAGGTTATGTAGGGAATCCGCCTAACCTAATCAACCGAAGTAGACACAAAAATAATAGAAATACATGTCGAAATCCTAGAGATGCTACCAATCCTATGTATAGACATAATCATTGTTCACGAGATGGTACTTCGTATCCAAATTCAAATCACGATGAAAGACATGTACAACCTAATGTAGAACCTAACCACGATTGTGCGGTACAATGCACTTTATTAGATTCATATGCCAGTGCGAATGTAACATGATTACCGTTAACGAAATTAGGTTAAACCCATGTTGGTTATAGATTCTTGTGAATTTTCGTTTTAAAGTTTGTGTTAATATTAATAATGAAAACGATGGTTATAAATATTTGAAATGCATCTAGTTAAAGAGTTAGTAGAACCCAACATTCTTGATCAAATAAATAAGAATGAAAAGGAATAATAATAATAAAGAATGTGTTCATGTAATAACAAAAGGGTGTCTTTTGTTTCTGTAAAATAAATTTATTTACTTCTATTTGATTATTCAAACGTAGGTTATGTTTAATTTTTATTCTTTCTCGTTAATGTGAAGAATCATAATTCAATTTATAATTAGTTAAAGGCAAAGATTATTTATATTAGATTGATTTGTGTTTAATTATCAAAGATTATGTTAAGAATAAGATCCATTCTATAAAATCAATTATTCAATGACTACCTTGAGTGAAATTCTTCTTTATTTTGGACATCTTAGTGCTACTATGTATACATTACAATTGCAACATCTAACTTATTTGTTATACAATGCGCCCGAAAAGAACAAATATTATTTGTCACATCATCGTTTGTAATAATGATCGAAACTAATAATCTTGATAATTTGTGTTTCACCCTCGTTAATTATATTTCTAAGCGACGATGTTTTTAATGATAAGGAATAAATAATAATGTAATAAAAGAGAAATATTAATGAAATCAAAGATTTATTGTCAATGTATTTATGTGAATGATAATAACTAATATTTTATATATATATGAGGGTTAACCAAAAAGTAATGAAGATATATACGAGGTGTGATCAAAATATAAAGAACATATGTAATGTACGAACATTAATCTAATTAGACCAGTGGTTCTTGAATATAAAAGCCAAGCCTACTCATGACTTTTATATTCAGTCCCTTTGTCGAGCGACATTTTCTATAACGAAATACTTTAGTTTGTATAATATTTACCTGTACCGTGGGCAAAAAGTGCTCATAAATATGTAATATACTTAGTAGAATGTTCATTTTAAATTAACAGAAAAGAAGAATGTTTTTAATATATGTAAGAGATTATTATGGGATAGTTGTGACTATGTACATGTTATGTGTTGACCTAGTCAAGTGAATTTATGTATTTTACGGTCTTAAAAAGAATATTAAGACATATCAAGCAATAAAGGTGAGATTAATAATCTTTGAATATCTGAGTTGATTTTTGCATAAAGAAAAGTAATTATCGCTTCGTAACTTATATTTTACAAGACGAACCAGGTTGACGACGCTTTTCTATAGAGTCGTTATAATATGATATTAAACGGTTTTGGAATATCGGATTACAATCCAAGGATGCTAAATACAATCTCCATACCAGAAGAAATTGGATAAAGAAGAAATTATTATAGTATTATATTTTGTATGATTCTAATACACGTAGTTTAACAACGTGTTAAACAGCAGATAAAATAAAGAGTTTGCAAGAAATTTGTTTTTTACTTTGAACATTTTGAACATTAAATATCTTTTAACAAAAGAGACACTGACCAAAGCTTAAAACTTTACTTTATTTTAAATTATAATTTGTAACTGTTTCGGATATCTAGCATATCCTTCTTCAGACACGATCGAAATTAATGAAAATACAGACATATATATAAATGTTGTTATAACAACATTTATATATATGTCTGTATTTTCATTAATTTCGATCGTGTCTGAAGAAGGATTTGCTAGATATCCGAAACAGTTACAAATTATAATTTAAAATAAAGTAAAGTTTTAAGCTTTGGTCAGTGTCTCTTTTGTTAAAACAATTAATCCAAAGCCATGAATAGTCTTACTATTAAATATCTTGTTTAGATCTATGCTTTTATTTGTTATTGTATATGTTTAAGTAAGTTTTGTTGTTTTTTTTTAGTATTGAGAGCATAGTCTATGCGTAAGAATTCGAATTTTTTCAAAGGAATATTAGGATTCCTTCATTTCTTTTTAAAAAGGGACGAAATTAAATCTTATGCATAACATCAAGAGATACTGTCCTTAAGGCCGAGTGACTGACTGATTTTGAGTTTAACGTTTTTTTCAGTAGTGAGGATATATTAGATGTGGATCTACTGATTAAATGTGGAATCCGAACTACATGAGCTTCTTTCGGGATTCGAACCCACCTCATCCACGAAGGAACTCATGAATAAAGTGGAATTCAAGGAAAAAAGATACTATACTATAAAACCTAGAAAAGTGATAATCTACTAAAAGATACTAAGAGAAGACTATTTCCTTTTTAGAAATGACTAAAGAGACTTTAACTGAAGACTATCTACTCTTATAAATGTTATGCGAAAGTGGATTCTTTATTTCTCTATACCATCTCTATACCTATAAAAGAGTAGAAATGACGTACTTGTTATCGTCCAGACTTTATTAGTATGGACAGAAATGAGAGAGTTGGACAACCTTTCTCTTGTCCTGAATTTGATAGATAAGACAATGTGCTTTGAAATACCTATCATAAGGCGTAACGAGAGTTCACAGTTTCTGACAAGATTTGAGTATCTCACGTAGTCTGAAGTTAGAGAGATAAAACGTGACTTATAAACTGTTAATTAAAAATAATGCAAAGCATGTTTCAACTTTTGGATAATTTCCAACATAAGCAGGAAAGAAATTGACATTTCTATAACACTAAAATTTCTAATTTTTTATTCGAAAGGTGATACATGTAAAAATTCGCTTAAACTAGAGATGTGAAATTCGATATATAAACTCTTAACTTAAAATAAGGGATCTCATGTTTTAGCGTTTTCGAGGATTCCCCAACAGAGAGGTAAAAGGGAGGTTATTTCTGTAATGTTTATATTTCTCCTTCTGTATACAGAAAATGGAAATTGTATGGAACCAGGAGGAACGAAATTTAAGGTATAAACTTTTGTTTAAAAATACGGGAATATAAGTTTTATCGTTTCCAAAAAATTTGTCCCCAAGTTGAAATATGTGTATGATATTGAGATTTTTCTTTTTTTATTATTATTCAGGAAGTGACTGATGTGAAACTTCTCGTAAATAGGAGGAATAAAATTTGGTATATAAACTCTTAATGTTATTTTTACCAAGTGGGGTGCAAACGAATCCCAGTGCTAATTATTTTGTTATTACAGTTGTAAAAATATTTCTACAACGGGGATTAGATTCAACGACTTTAATTATTTATTTGTATGAAATATTTCTACGGGGAAGGCAATTGTACTAAATGAGTTGTCTACTAAATATTTACAAATTATTAGAGTGTGTGCAACTACACCCAACTTGGTAAATCATGTTACTTTTTAAATATGCATTGTTTTCCTCAACGACTACTTGGTAGTAGCTCATTTTAGCTTGCTTCTCATAGTTAATTGTTCCTATTGTACAATTATAGTGCACAAATATGGAAGTGTAGCAACAAGTAATGGTATAGCGCTAGTATCTTTCTTCTCAATATTCTGCTCTAGTTAGAAGGTAAATGAGTCTTAGGTATCACACGAACCTTACTTCTCTCGAATGTTAGTGATAATGACTTGTTAGTACTTTTGGATGCATAACAGAGATTCGTATTAGTATGTAGATATGTATGGCGAAACAATTCCTGTTGGATTCAACCAAAATGCGTAAAGTGTCCGCAATCCGGAGACAAAAAGGTTCGAAAAAATGTGACGTTTGTGGCAGTTTTGTTTGCAAAGATCACTCAAACAAGAAGATTGTATACGAAAACGGTTAGTGTTTGCAATGATAGGAATATTCCTTCATGTTTCTGTATTTGAATATATAATAGACGAATAATTATGTAACAATGTTGGAGTCTTGTTTATTTGCTGGTTAATATTAATATGCTGTATTTTACACAAAATTCAAACTATACTGTATTTGTGATAAAATATATAAATATATTACGTTATTTTATACATCAAAGCATTAACTATGCAATAAAAGTATCGTGTTCAAAACTTGTGTATTATAATGACTAATTTTTAAATTAAAAACAGCGATATACATGTGGGGTGCATTTTCACCCCATTCGGTAAATAACATGATACTTTTAAGTTGGTAAAAAGAAGGTTAACTAAGAAAGAACTACATGTTTCAGTATTTTCTAAAATTCCATTTCCTATCGGGAAAATGAGGACATTTTCTATAGTATTATATTCAAATTTCCGATTTCATATTTATTATAGCCTTCCTTAATCTTAGTATGCTCCCCGTGTGATGAAGTGGAACTTATGTTAGCCTACCCGTCTACATTTTTCCTTACTTATCTGTCTATCTTCAAATGAGCTCTATGTACTGTATATCATATAAAGGAAATGAGATTTATCCTGACAGAATGGTTATTTAATTGATTCAACTTTGCAATTTAATGTCTTTCTTCAATAGTGAAACGATAAGACGTAGTATATTGTTTAATGTAAGACCTTAATCTTGACCGGAGTTAATATACAATTAGGTGTATTCGAGCAAATCGACGAGCAACTGCATAACTTATATCATTTACCAAACATTATAAGGGTGGTCAGGTCTAGAAAGTTCCGGTGGGCAAGTCATGTAGCCAAAAGGAAAGAAATTTTAAAAATTTAAGCCGGAAATCAAATCCGAGAACATTCATTAGGAATACCGAGGTGCAGATGCAAAGACATATATTAGAATAGATCTCGCAGAAATAGGAATACAAAGTCGAAAGTGGATCCAGTTGAATAAGGGCAGAGTTCAATGGACAACTTTTGTGAATGACATTGAACCTCTGGGTTCCATAGGATATTGAGTTAGTTAGTTTGAAATAAATACCAAACTCCGAAACAAATAATTACAAGAAGCAATTAAAATTTTTAAGTTTAATTTCCGACGATTATACAGGCAAGGCTACATAAGACGGTGGTGATGAAGAATGAAATGGTGGAATGAAGAAAGTGGGAGGAAACCAGAGAATCCCAAGAAAATCCACGCATACGGTGTTTGCCCATCACAAAGCGTACTCAATTCTAGTTAGAACCCCATACACCAGAAGTGAACGCTCTACCATTGAGCCACCGCGGCACGGAAGAAGGAATTAATTTTGTTTTCAATTTCATAACGAACTCCTGATCTTAAAAACTGTGTTAAAAATGGACTAGTATTTAAAAAAAATAAAAGTAGTCGGATACTCTTAGTTCATTTTCTTATTCTTTTGTTTAAGTAGACCATTATTGTACCATTATGCCGACGTAACAAAGAAATAACGAAAATATGTAAATTGAATATTTGAAACACACAAATGCTTCAATCGATACCATCCAAAGCGACTAAAACCATTTAATACAATAAAAAAAGAAAGGAAATAACAAAGAGTCTCCAATAGACTATAGATACCCAAAATAGCGAAGCCAAGACCTATACTTCAGGTTTAGTAATTGAAAGCGATACAAAGCGAGAGCAAACTTCATTGTAATTATTGCGACACACTAAACATGAGTACGAGGTCCCAACCAGATTGCTAGCCATGAGTCCTATTATCCATTCAACCTTTGCTCTAAATGGAGGCAAATAATTTTCGTATCCTTTCGCTGTTCAGTATGATTGGCTAGAGATGCATCACTCCCACCTTACAACAGGAAGAGAAAATTTTACATGTGTTAATTTGACAATCCTGTGTCATTCGGAGTACTTGCATCAGAAAGAGCGGAACGCAGCTATAGAGTCACTGGCATCGTGATTACAGCGTATACTTAAATGCAAGTTTGTGTTATTTCATTCAACAAGCTGGCTTGCAATGTTATTAAATTATCTGTGTTATATCTTTATCATTATGATTATGTCATAGTCTTGTATGATTATTCCATAGTAAAATTAGTAATTAAAAGAAGTGAACTATTTTCCGGAAGAGTACAACCGATGGTAGGCAACAACAAATCTGAATACTTTAGTTACACGGGCTTTGTTTATCGCAGTGTAGAATTAAAACTCAGCGGAAAATAGTCTTCTTAAAATTAGTGAGTGCGAACCTTATTTATGGCAGCAAACTCGATGCAAATTAAACATCTTGTCATTTAACCAATCCAAGTCATTGTTAGCTCTTACGATGGCCTAATGGCTACGTTGTGTGTCATTGATGCATTCGGTCCCTGGTTTGACTCCCGATGAAAGAATAAAAAATAATTTCACAATCATTCATTTTCATTTATCATCCGTCTCCTATAGTCTAAAGGATATAAGAGAAAACTTAAACTTTATAACATCACTTTACAAAACTTTATTTTTCTATTAAATTTCCATGTATTTCTAATTTCTTTTAAGATCATTTCTATATCGTTGAAGACAGATTTTTAAAACATAACTTCTTCAAGTTTCTTCTACTACATTTTATTAAACAATGTAATTAATGAAAAAAAATATTCACGTATCTTTAGTGTAAATTATAGCTAACGCAGTGACTGGTTCAACAGCTACAAGTAGGGATTTGGCGAAAACGTGTTAACTATTAGAAAAGAAGTATCCACCAAAGTGTCAGAATATTTGATAGGACCAATGGATGAAATTAGTGATTACAGCCAACAAATGTAATTCGTTATTTTTTTTTAACATTTCTCAAATAAAATGTTGATAATGCAAGTTTTGAAAAAGTTACACAATCTTATGGGGAACTTTATGAATTGTTTTTGTTTCATTATAAATGAAGAGTAGCAGCAGCACTCTATATGTTTCAACAGCGTATATTGATTGTGATAGAGTACATCTGCACCAGCGGTTATGAGTTAGTCCAGAAGGCCTACACAAGAACATGTGAGAAACCCATATGAACTGAAGGAGTTGTCTCTGTATTCACAGAAATTTGGTGTTTGGTGTGCAATACCACGTAGTTGCCTGTTCATTAAGCTCTGTAAATAGATTGAGACCTCTGAATGGTACAAAGTAAATAACAATAGTTAGAAAACTTTCTACTGCGTTGTCAACTGAGAAGTTGGAATGCAGATGGTTTCATCAGGGACAGGACACAATATACAACAGATGTGAACACATTGCATTACTCGAAAGAATGTTTTACAAGACGAATGGTCGGAAATAGGTAATGGCCACAACGATCTCCAGTTTACTGCCTACAAACTTCTTCCTATGGAGTTATCCTGCATCCGCCTGCATCAGTCTTATTCACTGTACTCCGTAATCGTAATTGGAACATAATATTCGTTGCTGTACTGTAAAATTGCGATGGAAACATTAAAAAGGGTTCTCAAGAACATGGTTCACCATATCCACTTGTGACAAAAGCAAAAACAGCTTACACTTGTAGAAACAAAATATTAAAATTAATATTAGATATGTTTTCTAAAATGTTGCTTAATAATATTAATTACAGAACAATGAACAGTAATACACTTATTAACATAACAAGAGAAAAAGCAATAGAATGCGTAGGAAGCTAATACTCTGTAATAATTATCTAAAGTAATATACTTATTACAGCTTGAATAATAACAAACTTAGAAGAATGACCCGCTATTAATTAGGAGTCAAGCCTATGATCTTCAGTTTGCAGTTAACTGAAATTAAGTTTTAAAAAATATATATATACACGTAAAACCAAGAGGGAAATTATGGTTATTGTATGGATTAATTATCAATTTTATTTCATATTACCATCTAGTAACTGGCAGGAAATATACTCTGTTTATAAATTTTGCTACTGTGTTCATATTAATGTTTAATTGAAGGGACCGAAGTGAGCGGTGGACTTGTCTGTACCTTTATCTATACCACGATTAATTTTGTAATATTTATCGTATTTGAAACAAACGGCTTGCATCTTCCTCCCATCTTCGGATATACTTCTGCTTTTTATCAAGTCCATCAACAATATGCAAGTAAAAGTGTTCAACAATCCAGCTATGTTGCATGTCTACATTTGTAATTAATCCTAAAAAAATCTTTCCAGTAGCCGCTATTACCTTTAAAATTAATTATCGATTTAGGTAAAACAGAGTGTGTACAGAGTGTGATCAGGTTCTTGTCTCCATTTTCTACTTTCGAATGACGATAGGAAAGAAAAACGTATGGTGATTGTAGAAAACGAATATTTCAATGTATGTACAATCGCCTGAGGGTCACACTTTTTAGCATACAGTATCTACACTACATTTGAAATTTAAGGTTGCTTCAAGATTTCCCTCAGAAAATTTCACACTTTTTAGTAGACTTCAAAAACAACGTTAGTTTACGGACTGAAGAGTGTGAAAAGTTGCGATTTTCCTTAAAAGAGATCCAACGATTTCATTAATAAAGGATGTTTTAAAGCAACACCTGCAACGTTTGGGAGATGATTCCTGACACCAAGATAAGACAAAAAGTATAGAGCAACCTGGATGCACAAATGCTTCGTTTCGGAGTTACAGGCTACCAAAAACATGAAAAAATGAAAGTTAAAAGTCCATGGTTCCAATACTATGGGACCTATCGTTTTCGGGTCAAGACTCCACTTATTAACTAATATGGGAGCTATCCAAAAATACATGTATAAAACTCCTGCGGTACTTCCACAACAATTTACATAGAGATAGTTGTTGCGTACTTAAAATTATATGAACGTAACCAAATCCCCTCTGTATGAAATGTTGCGTGAGTACCCTAGGATTCTGAGATACGTATTTTTGGATAGAGTACATATTAGTTCCAAAGTGAAGTCATGGTCCGACTACGATAGATCCCATAGTTTAGGTTCTACGGAATTTTACATTTCATTTTTTCACCTTTTCGGCAGCTTGTAACTCCGAAAGGAAGCATTTGTGCACCCAGATTGGTCTATACTTTTTGTCTTATCTTGGTGTCAGGAATCACCTCCCAAACGTTATCGGAATTGTTTTGAAACACCCTGTATATAATACATGATGATTCCTTAACAATTCTTTAATGCGAAAATACGTAATCTTTCTGAAAAAATCCAGTATTATTGGGGGTGAGTTCTTTGTGTACAGAACTTGTGTGGAAAGTAGTGGGACTGGCCATCGCACGGCGCCCCAGACGTCAAAAGTGCGTCCACTACGAGCGGAATGCCCAGATCGGTTGCTTCCGAGCTCTGAAAGAGTAAGGGTCACTCATGGTATGAACTGTGGTTAATATTAATATCAGAAGCGTTAAAAAAATTCTGACTCTTCCGGTTTTAATAGAGAGATTAACATTGTAAAAGTTTAGATAGAATATATTCCTTTGCGCTTAATTGATCACAGGAACTACTTCTTGCTATCTATTACAGTCTTTACTCAATTACAGTAAACATTAAAATCAAAAGTGGGTACTTCTGTCAACAGTAGTTTGATTAGAGGCTTAAGAGAGAAGGTGGCGCCTATCTACACAAAGGCCAAAATTGATGGTAATCCGTTATGTAGTTGTTGAGATATTGTGTCTTCTTAACGGACAGGCAGTATATAAAGGAGTTTTTGATATATCTAATTTCTTAAAAGCAAAAAAGGTGATTTTACTTAAACATTTTGTTCTGAAGCATGTCGACAGAGGGAGAAGTTCTATAAGATTTCACCTACTCGTAGAAGGGTGGGGAAATTTAGATTATAATTGATGTTAATGTAGTGTGTTTCACGGCATGTTTATTCCTAATCATTCGTATAAACAGTAAATTATTTAATTCACTACGCATCACATAATTTACAAGGACGATTTCCGTATGTTAAGAGCATGAACGATTTCAATTATATGTATTAATATAGTTTAATCAAAAACAAACCATAAGAATTACTTGCATGAAAATCTGCAGTGAGTATGCTTGAAGTATTTCCTTTGCAAACCTACGCATCACTGATCACGCTCACATCAATTATATTTTTTATAAAACATATTTTTTTTATTAAATTTCTTTGTTCATACAGATAGCAAGGACAGTTTGAACTATATAAATAAAAGAAAAATGAATTCGACAACAATCAGCACTTGTACCTCGAGAAAATAAGTGGTAAACATTCCCTTAAAATGATCGGCAAGGTGAGTAGAATATAATTATCAAAACAATCTACCGTACTATCTATGTAAAAGTAACACCTTTAATTTTACAATATAATTTCAACAAGAAATATTTGCGCCTATAATCTCAATTAAAATAAAAGGACTTTTAAGCCTTAGTTGTGTGAAACTAACTACAAAAGAAAGCATTCCTTTTATGTTTTCACAATTCTTTGGTTTAGTACTAACTTAAAACATTAATCCGTACAATGACAGAAAATACCAGTAGTGACCAGTGTTTCTTCCAGAGGTGTTATTTTTTGGGGGAGCCTGCCCCTTGGAGCTTTGAGTGTGTCCCCCGGAGGGGACTAATATAATACGTCTGTAATATAATAATAAATGGAATAGTAGCAACGGCCCCCGGTTTACTAAGTGCGTCTCTCCCCCGAAACATTGTTCCTGAAAGAAACACTGGTAGTGACTGTTAGGCCGTCTGCACTCTATCCAGAAAGCAAAGCAACAGAGTCGAGGTGCACTACTGTTAACATTCAACAAAGCCTCGCACTGTATATATATATATATATTGGAGCATGTGCCAAACACTGGAGAAATATCTCTCTAAAGTTATGAAAGAGACACACGTTCAATGCACTTAGGCTTTTCCTCCGCAGGCTCTTATGCCTGCTTAATCCTTATGTCTCGGTTTGGCTGTCGTGCCATTGGTAAATGTGAGGTTAGCCTTAAGGTAACCTAGACATGTTGTCAGAACTTACACACCCCAGAAGGAAGAACATATCTACAATCAATGGAATAGCAACTAGAAGGACTCGTTGAGCATAGGCCATGAAAATAGTGCGACATATTTCCGAGGTTTAAATTAAATAATGTTAGATGTAAAAGAAAGTCACTTCCAAGTACAGCTCATCTGTAATTTCTGGGGTTAGAGAGGAGGAGCAGAGAAATTTGTGAGCACCTACTTTCGTATACCGAAACCAATTCATTTAATACTATTTGACATAGAATACAAAATATCTGCGAGAAGCAGGCGTATCCCTCTTGTGTCGTCATTGTTTGTGTAACACCAAAGTATACGTCGAATAATAGAAATCAATATTACATAAGACTGCTTCAAATTTGTAATAAGAGATTCAGATCAAATAAGAGATTCACAAAAAGCAACGTTTAACTGAAATTTTATAACTACTTAGACTAAAAATTATTGTAAAATCTGATACAAGGAAACTAAAAATTTTAATACATAAATGTTACAATAGCTTAAAGTTTTAAACAAATCAATGCAACAAAACAACTATTTTAAACTTAGGTTGCACGTGAGACATCTTTACTCTATCGGTTCAACAAATTCACGTGTCGCGTTCGGGAAACCGAAGATTTTTTAAAAAATCAATCACGGAGAATTTAAAGCGCTTCGAAATTACATGAAATCTATGGTTTTACATTCCATTATTAGATTCCCGTACGCAATAGAAGACGAATCACTTATTAAAATCAATGGTTATGCAAGAATTGGCGGAATGGGAATGTGAGAGACCACTGGCGCAAATCCCAGGGGGGACGAGGGGGACATGTCCCCCCAATCTTGGATCTGAGGGGGACTGTCCCCCCCAATAATCTGACTTAAAAAGTGCTCTTTGGGATAAGTGTGATGATTTGTGTCCAACTGCCACAAAGGAATGTGAGATGAAATTGATTTCTCTTGGCTTGTCCATTTTTTAAAAAGAATCGTATTCTGTAGTATTTCAAACTGACTTCGTGCTGTAGTGCGTTTAGTACTCTCATCAATATGTATTACTTTCACTTCCGCTACTTGGGCACAAACTGCAGTAAATGCCAGAAGAGGATATGCCCCACTCCTCATGCTGGAAAGTTGTCCCAGCTGTAGGTACGGGCACAAATTCCGGGGAAATTGGGAGACATGTCCCCCAACATTGGAACTGGAGGCTCCCCCAATAATCCGATTTGAAAAGTGCTTTTTGCAGATAAGTGTGATGATTTGTGTTCGACTGCCACAAAGGAAAGTGAGATGAAATTTGTTTCTCTTGGTTTTTCCATTTTTAATGAAAATGAAGGCGGGCAACTGTGCGTGACGTAACCTGATATCAAATCTTATCTCTTCCTCCCCATAGGCCCTAGCACATGAAGAGTATATAGATTACCCAATGTCAGTAGAACCCATGTTTTCAGTAAATGCGCATTTAATCTATTTGTAGCATCAGCCTAGACATCTATTCATGCTTCGTAAGCTAACTAACTCTATAGCCTATGGAACCCGGAGGTTCAATGCCGCGTTCACAAAAGCTCTCCACTGACTTCTATCCTTAGCCAACTGGATCCAGTTTCTACTTTGTATTCCTATTTTTGTGAGATCCATCTTAATATTGTCTTCCCAACTGCGCCTAGGTCTTCCTAATGGTCGTTTTCCGATTGGTCTTACCGCTAACATTTTGAAAGCGTTCCTACTTTCTTCCATCCTGGCTATATGTCCTGCTCACCTAAGCCTCCTAGACTTGATGAACATAACAATGTTTGGGAAGCCATATAATTTATGTAGTTCCTCGTTATGAAGTTTCTGCCATTCTCCATTCCCGTTCCTCTTGGGTCCGGATATTCGTCTGAGCATCATGTTCTCAAATGCTTTCAGTCTATGTTCTTCCCTCAGAGTAAGCGACCATGTTTCGAAACCTTATAGAACAACAGGTATGATTATGGTTTTATATATTTTAAGCTTCAAATTCCTCGACAGAATTCGCGACGCCAAGAGATTTTGAACTGAATAATAACACGAATTTCGTATCAAGTCGACATTTAATTTCTTCGTGAATATGATTTTCGAAGAAAATCTGTCTGTTAATATTGATCCTAGATATTTGATGTATCCACTTTAGCAAAAGTATTATTTAATATTTTAACGCATTTATAATTTACCGTATTACGGTCCCGGCGCACATCCATGTATTTAGTTTTCTCTGCATTTATTTCTAAACCCTTGCCCCTGCAAGCGTTTAATAAGATCTCTGCATTTCTTTTAGGGATGCACGCGAGACGCGAGAAGTCTCGTCTCGCATTTGCGAGACGAGACACGAGACGAGACTGAACATTTTATGCGAGGCGCGAGACGAGACGCTAGACGAGACTCGGTTAAGTCTCGCACGAGAAGTCTCGCGAAACTTCTCGCAGTCTCGCAAAATTTATGAATTACATTTAATTGTATATTTAGTGATTTTACATTTATTGAGTTTTCTAAGTTGAGCGTTAATGCCTCCAGGAACAAAAAAGTGATTGGGGCAATAGACATTTTATGAGATTTATTATTATTCAAGGTTGATTTTACTTAGCTCAGGATCAAAAGACATGTGGTCTGTATCTGTGTGGATTGACACCAGTGCTGTCGGGTTAACCAAAACTTTTCAGGTTTTGATATTCTAGCAACACTGCAGTTAGTTCAACTGTATGATCTGGAAATTGATCCAGAAAGCTTTTTTCGTATCAAGTATAGTTTGCTGGATATTTTGATTCTCGCAATTGTTAACATATTGCGTTATCCACAAGTCCGTTGACACAAATGTCCAATGTTATTCCTTAAGGGAGGCGACAATAGATGGCAGCACTGGTTTCCTACACAAGTAACGTATTTTTATATTTTCTCTGCTGCTTCCACAAATTTAATGCTAGAGAGTTTAAACTTTCTGAAAAGAAAGTTCAAACATATTCTAAGTGAACAATCCGTGTCAATTTTGGATATTGGGACGTTAGAGCATTCCTTGGACTAGAAGCAGGCAAAGACAAGGTTGAAATCCGGTTAAATAAAGACGAAGAAATTTACATATAGATATAGTAAAATGACCCGGGTTTGGTTCAATGAGTTCAGAAAAACATATACGGAAACGTTATATTCTTTATATCCTAATTACATTTTCGACTTTTTTTCGGGGCAAAAATGTGCCCGCATGGCATACTGGAAAATATTGCTGGAGACCTCTAAGCTGGAAAACAATGTTGGATCCAGCAACAATTTATGCTGGTTTTGCTGTAAATTATGCTATTAATTTGATGAAAATTAATGGTCCAGCAATCAAATTCCAGCACAACTTTTCTTTTAATTTGGAGCGGAGGGGACACAAGTTCGGATACCATGTTGAACTCTAGGTTCCGTCTCCTTAGGATGTTATGCACATTCATCCCATGGAAAGCAATGGCAAACCACCATGGATTCATCTTGCCAAGGGACTTTTAGTCAAATACCTGCTTTCGGACAGAATATAACATCATCATTCATTAACAGCCATAGAATAACACGTTGCCAAATTTTGACCCAGAATATATGCGAGACTGCGAGACCATGCGAGAAAGTCTCGCGCGAGACGCGAGATGAGACTCAAAATTTTATGCGAGACGCGAGACGAGACTTCATATTTGCGAGACGAGACGAGACGCGAGACCAACATTTGAGGCTGCGAGACGAGACGAGACTTTTCCATTTCTCGTCTCGTCTCGTCTCGCGTGCATCCCTAATTTCTTTCTATTGTTCTCCTGTCATCATCTATTAAATTTACATAATCAGCATATGCCATAACCTGGTGGACACCGTTCAACTGTATCCCCTGGTTGCAGTCTTTGATTTTCCTTATAGTGTATTCCAGAACAAAGTTAAATAATAATGGCGACAACGTATCTCCTTGTTTCAGGCCATTCTCGACGTGAAAGCTCGTGGACAAAAATTTTCCTACCCGGACTTTACTTTGGGATTCATTTAAACATTCCTTAATTGATCTAATTGCTTTTTCGGTATTCCAAATTCTGTAAGAACGTTGTACAATGTTTCTCTCCTAACCGAGTCGTAAGCCTTTCTAAAATGAATAAATAGTTGATTTATGGGGCTACTGTATTCCCACTTCTTTTCGAGTATTTGGCGGATGCTAAATATTTGGTCAATTGTTGATGGATTTTGTCTACATTCACACTGATAATGTCCAATAATTTCATCTGCGCATGGGGTCAATGTTGCTAATAGAATGTTTGAAAGGATTTTATAGGATGTTGACAGAAGAGAGATGCCTCGATAATTATTACGGTCACTTTTGTCGCCTTTCTTGTGGATTGATTGATTCTTTCCACTCTTGTGGCAATTCTTTCTTATTCCAGATAAGGATAATGAGTTTGTGTATCTTGTTCCACAATTTTTCGCCTCCAGCTAAAACAAACTCAGCCGGAATTTCGTTTACACCCGGAGATTTGTGGTTCTTTAATTTCTTTATAGCGATTTCTACTTCTATTAGGTTGGGTTCTGGAATATACGGTTCTGCGGTGTGTATCTCTCTTTCTCCAAGCACATTAGTTTTTGGCTCCGTGTTAAGCAAATCGTCAAAGAAATCTTTCCTTCTATTTAAAATGCTATCTGTATCAGTGAGAACTGTTCCATCAGCTTTCTTTAATATAAGCACGTCGTTGATAACCTTTCTTAAATTTGTTGATTCTTTTATACATGTCCCGAATGTTTTTATTTTTACTATTATCTTCAAGTTCCTAAATTTTAGCTTTCAAAAAATCGCGTCTCCTTGTTCTAAAGTTTTGAAAGTTTCCCGCCTGATGTCTACGAAATTTTCCGTAGTTATTTCATTCGGATTTTGTAGCCAACGTAATTTCGCCTGTTTTCTCTTCTCTGCTAGTTCGAACCATGGTTTGTTCCTACGTATTTCCGCGTGTCCCAATTTTTCTTTTGAGAGAGGATACTTCGTAAGCAAAGAAAAGAATTCAATTGTTGGAATATTTTTCTCCATAATCTTAAGGTTACATCAGTTAACTAAAGAGTAATTATATGACATGCGTCAGATATCTGTAACGATTCCTGTAATGTTATTGAGATTATCATCAGTTTGCTCAAAGAGTATTATTACGTCATACATAATTGATATACTTTCTTCATAGTTTTGGGGAAGTCATTATTTAAATTATTATAAAACAATTTTAACGTGGATCTTTGTGGATGCCTAATTAGAAACATACCAATTATAAATATGCACGTATTCAGATTTCAGAATGTGTTCATGGCAATGATTTGTGATACTGATATATATTACTACTTCATCTACTAATATATAATATATGTCGCCTAATATATAATATACTCTACAGTTGATCAGATTCATCTACCGTAATATGAGTTTCTTCTCCCTTCTGTAGAATGAACCTCAAATCTGCCCACCTCCCAATGTTGAAGACAACTAATGGCGTATTTACAATTTTGTTTCGACGGGCTATGCCCAACACAAGGAAGGAAGTGGGCAATTGCCCACCTGAGCTTGAGAATTAAATATATTTTAATTTATGCATAAATTGAAGTTATAATGGCAAGAATTGGAGACCTATAAATCCTATAAATGACACAAAAATTTAGGAGTGAATCTAACCCTTTATTCTATTCATACAAGAAAAAGGAAGCATCCTCTTGGCCTTCCTAATTTCCCGGGCTAATTATTCTCCCTTTTTGATTTTCTTTAATTCGAACATTTCCTTCTTTTAAAAATAACTAAACAATATAATTTTTCCTTTGTTATAATAATTAAAGTCCTGTCATGTTGATATCCGCGCAAGTTGGTGTGAAACACCAGTTTCGCTTATCAACTCCTCTTAGTTTTGGTGTTACTGATGACGGTCGACTTGAATCACAACTGGCAACGGCCGATAAAGTATGATAGGCGAAATGAAAGAAAGTAACGTCAAGAAAAAGAAACAGAAAAGTAGAAAGGACGAAAGAAAGAACAAAAGGACGCAGTTCTTACATGGAATGAAATTTGACAAATACAGTATTATTTCTGAACAAAGAGTATAAGAAAATGGAAAGTCAATGACATTCTTAGAAATGGTAAGAAGGATTATTGTTGCAAGTGGAATGCGAAAAACTAACAAATTTATTTCGGGGGGAGCTTGAGCCCAATAGCCTCCTAAATGCGCCATTGAAGACAATTCTGCTCCCCTGATCCTTCACAGTATTGTTTTTCAACTTCATAAATATTTTGAACATCGCTTATATATATATATATATATATATATATATATATATATATATATATATATATATATATATATAGATATATATATATATTCATCCTCACGGCATTGTCAAGGCTCTATATTTGTATTTTACATTTATTATTGCAACCGGGTGTTACTGACTTCCGTATACGGTAGCCCGATCATCACCCTTGTTCTTCGCGCGCACAGTCATTCGAAGAACTGAAAACGTACTCTGTACACAAACAGTTTATGGTTGTGAACTCGGAAAGCCTGGTACTTCTGCTTGTCAAGGTCAAAAAGTGGGAGAAAAAAGGATGTGTAGAATGTAAAGAGGGTGCAACAGTGACTGATGCTTGTAAGGGAACATATTCATTTGTAGTTCGTGCACATTCCGCCTGTAGCGCTACTGTGGCACGACGTATATTGTAACTGTATAACTCTTGTACACCGCTAGTAGGTCTATTCGCGTTAGTGACGACCGAAACTATGTTGTCAGCTCTGACTGCGATAAGGCACTGCCGTGCTGCTTTTCCTTCTCTTTTTTCCCCCTTTTCCATTTGTGAGACGCCAAACATGTTGTTTTTGCTTGTTGCACGCGCTGAACGGGTTTCGGCGAGCGAAGTATTTAAGAAGTTGACTACATATTCTTGTTTGCGATAGTTTTAAATTGGTTAACTGTTGAAAAATATACGAAAATAAAGCTGTACTTGTTAAGGTATATTAGTCGAGGACGTAGCTACTGACAGTGTTGATTACAGATTTTCTCGAGGAAGAATTTAATTACAGTAGAGGTGAAAAGGAGACGTCCATTTAGACAGCCCCCCCCCTTATCAGACTCAATCGGAAATGGTCTCAATCGTTTGTACACAAATGTGCAGGCGAAATTTTCGTTTGTAAACAATTAAGGGCGCCGTCAGAACGAAAACAAAGTGGGGGCTGTCTAAATAGTAGCCCCCCAACAACATGTCCTATTCAAGCACAAATTGTCGCAATCATTTGTACATCGTTTCTACAGAAATGTGAAGGCGAAATTTTCGTTTGTACACAATTAGGGGCGCCGTCAGAACGAAAACAAAGTGGGGGCTGTCTAAATGGTAGCCCCCACCAACAAGTCCTATTCAAGCACAAATTGTCGCAATCGTTTCTACATCGTTTCTACAGAAATGTGAAGGCGAAATTTTCGTTTGTACACAATTAGGGGCACCGTCAGAACGAAACCAAAGTGGGGGCTGTCCAAATGGTAGCCCCCCCCCACCATGTCCACTTCAATCACAAATTGTCGCAATCGTTTTGTACATTGTTTGTACAGAAATGTGCAGGCGAAATTTTTGTTTTACACAATTAGGGGCGCCGCCAGAACGAAAACAAAGTGGGGCTGTCTAAGTGATCCCCCCACCATGTCCAATTCAATGACAAATTGTCGCAATCGTTCCTACATCGTTTCTACAGAAATGTGAAGGCTAAATTTTCGTTTGTACACAATTAGAGGCGCCGCCAGAACGAAAACAAAGTCGGGGATGCCTAAGTGGTAGAACCTCCCACCATGTCCAGTTGAATCACAAATTGTCGCAATCGTGTGTACTTCGTTTGTACAGAAATGTGCAGGCGAAATTTTCGTTTGTACACAATTAGGGGCGCCGCCAGAACAGAAAAAAATGGGGGCTGTCTAAGTGGTAGCCCCCCACCATGTCCAATTGAATCACAAATTGTCGCAATTGTTTGTACTTCGTTTGTACAGAAATGTGCAGGCGAAATGTATGTTCGCACGCAATTAGGGGCGCCGCCAGAACGAAAAAAATTGGGGGCTGTCTAAGTGGTAGCCCCCGACCATGTCCTATTCAATCACAAATTGTCGCAATCGTTTGTACTTCGTTTGTACAGAAATGTGCAGGCGAAATGTTTGTTTGAACAAACTTAGGGGCGCCGCCAGAACGAAAACAAAGTGGGGAGCTGTCTGAGTGGTAGCTCCCCCCACGATGTCCAATTGAATCACAAAGTATCGCAATCGTTTTTACATTGTTTGTACAGAAATGTGCAGGCCAAATTTTCGTTCGTACACTATTAGGGGCGCCGCCAGAACGAAAACAATGTGAGGGCTGTCTCAATGATAGCCTCCCCCCCCCATTTCCAATTCAATCACAAATTTTCACAATCGTTTCTATATCGTTTGTACAGAAATGTGCAGGCTAAATTATTGTTTGTACATAATTAAGGGCGCCGCCAGAACGAAAACAAAGTGGGGGGCTGTTTAAATGATAGCCCCCCACCATGTCCAATTCAATCACAAATTGTCGCAATCGTTTCTACATCGTTTGTACAGAAATGTGCATGCTAAATTTTCGTTTGTACATAATTAGGGGCGCCGCCAGGGCGAAAACAAAGTGGGGGCTTTCTAAGTGATAGCCCAATCACCATGTTCAATTCAATCACAAATTGTCGCAATCGTTTGTACATCGTTTGTACAGAAATATGCAGGCAAAATTTTCGTTTGTACACAATTAGGGGCGACCTCAGAACGAAAATAAAGGGGGGCTGTCTAAATGGTAGCCCTCCCACCATGTGCAATTGAATCACAAATTGTCGCAATCGTTTGAATATAGTTATAAAGAAATGTGCAGGCGAGATTTTCGTTTGTACACAATTAGGGGCGCCGCCAGAACGAAAACAAAGTGGGGGCTGTCTAAATGTTAGCCCTCCCACCATGTTCAATTCAACCACAAACTGTCGCACTTGTTTGTACGCCTTTGTACATAAATGTGCAGCTGAAATTTTCGTTTGCACATAAATGTGGCCCCGCCAAAACGATAACAAACTATGGGCTCTCCAATTGATAGGCCTCCCACCATGTCGAATTCAACCACAAACTGTCGCACTTGTTTGTTACGGTTTTGTACAGAAATTTGCAGGCGAAATTTTCGTTTGTACACAATTGCGGGCGCGCCAAAACGATAACAAAGTATAGGCTACCTAATTGGTAGCACCCCCTACGTCCGATTCAAAAGAAAATCATCTCAATTGTTTGCACATATTTTGAGCAGTAATCGTTTGAGCAGTAATGCGCAGGCGAATTTTTTTTCTAAGCTATCAGATGCGTGGACAGAACGAAAAAAAAGGCGAGTTGTCTAAGTGCTAGCCCCACCATGTTCGATTGAACCACAAATTGTCGCGATCGTTTATACATCGTTTGTGCAGAAATGTGCAGGTAAAATTTTCGTTTGTATTAAATAATATACGGATGTGAGTATTTTTAATATCTGCGATCAACATTAACCGGTTTGCATAACGGTTGATGAGTTTGAAAATGGTTCCTATTGCACTAGTTGAAAAAAAAATCTTTTTCTCTGGCACACGGAAGAAAATGCCTGATTCTAATAGAACTTTTCACGTAGAATTCGAATCTGCAATCAGTTTTTCTCCATCACCCTCAGTTTTCCCGTGACAGAGGTGTTTTCGGAAAATTTCCCCTCAAATTGCTGTTCTTTTTCTTTTTTTCTTTTTTTTAAACCATTTTCATAGTTGTAGCTTGGGTACCTTAGGTATATAAACGCACAAATTATATTGTATGTTAGCCTGATTTATACTTAGTAAGCCCTCTAAGTTTCATAAGAATACCATTATTCTATCTAGAGAAATAAACATATTTATATAAAAAATATGCTATGTGTACTGTTCATTTTACAATATTCATTAGTGCAGATAAAATCACATATAACTTCCACGAAAATTACAATATAAGCACGGTTTATATCTTATTGGATTTGAAATAAAACATATTTTCAATGATGTATACACCGTGTCACCATTTTATATCTACTTAATAAATAATACAAAAGAAGTGAGTGGTATCTTCTTAATAAATGGACACTTACTTACCTCAACTAATATGTTTTAGTTGTCGACTTTCTTCTGTGTTTGGTTTCTGGAACATCTCTTTTAAGTGTCCAACAGTAATCAGCTAGCATTTTTGAACTACACTGTCACTGGTACCTCTTCTCCATGGAGGAAATGTCCTGATGAAAATGTTCCCCATACTCATCACTAACAGCACCAAGCTTTTCAGGAAAGAAATGCAGGTGGGAGTCTAGAAAGTGAACTTTAAGGGACATGTTGCAACCCATTTCATTGAATGATTGCCGGAAATCACTCACAATTTCACGGTAATTTGGGGCTTTCTTGTTTCCTAAAAAATTCTCTGTTAAACATTTAAATGGACACCAAGCTGCTTTCTCAACCAGAGTTAAGAGATCCTCAAATTTTTGGTCACGAATCAAACATCTTATTTGGGGGTCTACAAAAATCCCTAGCGTCACTAACCCGAGGAATTTTTTCCTTGAGGTAACAAGATCCTGCATTACTTTTGTCCATTGTCCTAACAAACTTTTTGAAGAGCCCCAACTTTATGTGAAGAGGAGGTAGAATTATCTACTCAGGGCTCACCAGTGAGGAATAAACAGCATTCTTCTGTCCAGGAGTTAATACATGCGTTGGCCATTCCTTCTTGATGTAATGTTCCGCTTTGTTCCTGCTGTCCCATTCGCAGAGGAAACAACAATGTTTCGTATAACCAAGCTGCAAACCCAATAACAAAGAAATGACTTGTTAATCACAGCAAACGGTCCACTTGTATTTCTCATACTGAATTTTTTCTAACACTATTTCGATGTTTTCATAGGTTTCCTTCATATTAGTTGCATAAGCCAAAGGCACTGAAGGAAATTTGTTGCTATTGTGCAAAAGGACAGCCTTAAAACTAGTTTTCAAAGAGTCAATAAGCAATCTCCACTCTGTACTTATATGTGCATGTCCAAGTCTATCCATCACAGCACAGACATTATTACAATACACTAAATCATTTTCTTGAGAATAGTAGTTTTGAAACTCTGTATGAAGGTTTCGAAAAATACACACTTTAGTGTCACGATGGAGCAGATTCCAGCCTTAAGTTTAGAATCAAGAAGTTCTGTCTGTGTATTGGAGAGTTTTAAATCCCGTATGAGGTCATTTACTTCACCCGGAGTTATCAGATGGGAATCCAATGTAGATGTGCTTCCTACATAAGTAGGATCATCATCTTCATTTGGAACTTCAATAGTTGCCTCAAGTACGTAATCCTCATTTACCGTAAGATGAGGAGGAGGTACCGGTACAGGTAATTCTGCACTGTGTGGAACTGGCCTAATTGCTGATGCAAATTAGGGTACTGTACTGTGTGGTTAGATTTACTGCTTATTTCTTTTATCTGTGTCATACAAAAGTAGCAGTCTGAAGAATGATCTTTTGGTTCCCTCCAGATCATCGGTACTGCGAAGTTCATGTTTCGTCCACCATTTGCCCACCCAGTCAGACGTTTCACGCAAGTACAACAAATGTAGTGAGGAACCCAGTTCTTATCCTGGTCTCCTACACAGCAACCAAAATATAACTGATAACACTTCCTCACAAGTGGAGTAAAACATCGACGTTGAGATTTAAATATCAGCTCCCCACATACATAACAGAAATTGTCCGGTTTATTTACACACTTCCTCGACATCTTGTATCCTGTAAGGTATCACACACATACATACACACACACACACACACACACACACACACACACACACACACACACACACACACACACACAGGAATCTACACTCCATCAAATTCCCACAAAATCCCTCTAGACATTCCCTCATACAAAAATGGTGACATGGTGTACACATCATTGAAAACGTTTTATTGGAAGTCCAATGAGGTATAAACCGTGGTATATTGTAATTTTCGTGGAAATTATATGTGTTGAAGACCGACCCGACCCCACCCGTGACCCAAATTGACTGACCCGACCCGACAACCCGACCCGAGCTGACCCGATTGGCCCGACCCAAAGTGACCCGAGTGAACCAACCCGAGGTGACTTAACCCGACAACCGACCCGAGTGACTTGACCTTACAATCTAACCAGTTTGAGAGAGCTAGAACTTTACAAAACTGCCACCAGAAAAAAATGCTGACCAATTCTTATGCATAAACCATTGTTTCGGCTTTTTTTTTACTTGTAGTATAATTATCCTCCTCCTCAGTGTTCTCCCATTAATAAACAGGCCAGTTTCCGTGAATTAGGTAAGAAGCTTCCATTTTTGCGATTTCCCGCTAATATCTGCCTCGCAACCCAACATAAAGTACCACCCTCCTTATTACAATCTATCAATTCCAACCTTCTTACACACTCTCGCTCTCCTGATATCACCCCCTTACTACATCCCTCAGAATGCAATCCCTTAGCAAGATCAAAACTTGTGATCCGTCCATTTTTCGCTTCCTTATATCGTCTAATATTGCTCTCGTCTCTTGCTTTTTTTCAGCATTTCCTAATTCGTTTTCCTCTCTACCCTGCTAACCTTCTTTATTTTACTCCACATCCAAATTTCCAAGGTTAAAATTTAGGCAATCAAGTTCAAAAGTCAAAATAAAATTTGACTGAGTTCTGAAGACAAGTTCTGAAGGCTAAAAGAATAAAAGTTCCGAATACAACATTATTTTCTAGTAAGGAATGTATATAGAACTTCTTTTAATATTTTTTGCTGTGTAACAAACAACAATTTCATCACGTTAACATTCCGATTTTTCTATTTAAAAACAGCGTTGCTGTCTGATAGAATCATAAGGAACTAATTGCACTGAAATATCATTCTGTAGGGAATTACCTTTTATTTTTTCTTGATTAATTTATCTAGAAGATATTTGCAACGTTATATGAAATTAGCAAGTATTTTATTGCGGAGAAAGTCAAATCACTACCGCAGCAATAATAATAATACTACTTCTACTACTACTACTACTACTACTACTACTACTACTACTACTACTACTAATAATAATAATAATAATAATAATAATAATAATAATAATAATAATAATAATAATAATAATAATCTGAAGGTGACCAAGAAAGTTCTGTCTCTTTGTGGAGGTCTGTGTTCAATTGGCCCTCACACCGTGAGTTGAATACGAATGGATATAAGGTGAAGGTCAGTTGTTGGACGAGACGAGACGAGACAGAATTTTCATGAAAGGGTGCGAGATGAGACAGAGCTCTTTCAATAGAAACATATGCACTTTTCCAGACGAGACTACCTTCACGACACATTTTCGAAACGAGAATGCCCCAAACCAGGTCTCGTGAGCAACACTAGTAAGTATATCCAACATACTACTTGGTTGTGGCTGTTCAGATACACCGTGAACGTGCGTAAGGACTGAGTGAACATGGGGCCTTCACAGAGCGTCATAAGGGCTTGTTTGCTGTACGAGTTCAAATTGCTGCTCCGCGGAGCGGAAGATATGACAGGCCTTTGGTGAGGGTGTCGTGACTACGCGGAGAGTGCAGTGGTATGACGGTTTAAGGACGGTGACGAAACACTCGAAGACGCACCACGTGCCGGAAGACAAACAGATGTTCAAAATAAAGATCTTCGGGCAGCAATTGAGGCGAAGACAAACATGTGAGGAACTGGTACAACCTTTCAGTGTAAGTGGAGAAACCATTCGGCACCACCACCATCAACTTGGGAAGCACTGCAAGTTGGGTTGATAGGTCCTACATGATTTGACTTGGAGCCAGAAAGCAACGCGAGCAGACACCTGTGTTTCTTTGGTGTCTCGTCTGAGGAAGGAGCAATTTCTGGACAGGGTGTTGACATGTGATGGGAAGTGGGTCCTGTACGAAGCTCCACGGCGCCGTCATTGTTGGTTAGCATCCCATGAACCGGTTCAAAAACAGCCCAAGCCAGCACTACGCCAGAATAAGTTTCTCCTGTGCATTTTGTGGACTGCTCGAGGTATCGTCCATCGGGAACTGCTAGCAGCTGGTCAGATCATCAATGCAACTGTGTACTGTCACTGTGTACTGTCTGGATCCAGCAGTTCTGAATCGCAAAGGGGTCCTCTTGTTACAAGGCAACGCTAAGCCCCACGTGGCTAAAATGACCCAGTACATCATTCTACGCCTTGGATGGAAAACACTATTGGATCCGCCATACTCCACGGACATTGTACCGTCCGATTATCACCTGTTCCATTCCTTGGACAATCACCTTAGAGAACGCCAATTCAAACAGCTAGTAGAGGTTCAATATGCACTTGATACCTTCTTCACTTCACGTCCCACCAAGTTCGACTGCGATGGAATCCATGGTCTTCCAGAACGTTTTCAGAAGGTCGTCGAGGCTGATGGAGACGATTTTTGATATTCCAGGTACGTCTTAGGTTACATACCAATGTTCGAAGGTGTTGGTGAAAAGGCGGCGGAACTTTCTTGGGCACTCTTAAAGTTATAATAATAATAATAATAATAATAATAATAATAATAATAATAATAATAATAATAATAATAATAATAATAATAATAATAATAATAATAATAATGTGTCCTGCCCAAAGGCAGATGTTTGACCCGAAGGTCCATGGGTATTGATTCCAGCTCGTACCAAGTAAGTTTTCTGGTGGACAAACCCCATGTGCATGGGTTTTCTCGGTGTTCTCCCATTTCCTCCCACTTTCTTCATTCAACCACTTCAATTATTTCTCATCATCACTGTCTCTCTTAGCGTTGGTGCATAACGTGGGACGTTAACTTGATATTTCCTTTCAATTTCACTTAATGTGACATTTAACTTGACATAGAAACGCAGAAAGGAAAAAAGTCAGTAGTAATATTAATTACAATTACAATACCAATTATTTAATATAGGGTAAAATTAAAATTTTATTACTATTTCACCTTTAATTAGTCACATTTATCATTCATTCACCAACTTCGAATTGATTTCCACAACAAAGCTCTTTATAGTATTCCGTATAGAAAATAAGTGAAGAATGTGACGACCCGACCCGAGTGAACCGACACGAGATAACCCGACTGACCCGACCCGACAACCCGACCCGTTTGAGAGCACTATCAGAGGGGTACTATTTACAGTACAATTTATTTTGTATGGTTTAGCATACTTTAAGGCTACCATACTTTTTGAAAACAGAAAAAACGGGACATCTTACAAATTAGTAGTAAATATTGCATTTTGTATTAATTTTATCTTTCGAATTTTACTACAGTATCGCACTAATTATACAACTTAAAATAATGTATTAATATAGTCCATACTCAGTGGCGTATTTAGGGGGAGGGCTTCCGGGCTCAAGCCCCCCACCGAAATCTTACTTACTATAGTAAAGTATATGAAATATCTTGCAGAATTTTCATATTTTCAGGCAAAGCACCCCCGGAAGTTAGCAAAGCCCCTCCCGAAACAAAATCGTAAATACGCCGCTGTCCATACTTAATCAACAGTGCTAAAAATTATTATAGAAGCTAGAAGCTGTTATACAATATAAACGCAATCAGTGAACATACAATATTTAGGCAAAAATTATATTTTCAATATTATTACGCATACCACCTTTACATGCTCTACATGTCTATAAAGAAAAATATCCAGATTTATGAAGTTGTTTCAAAATTTCAATAGGCTGATTTATTTTTGTTAACCTAAAATGCGAACTAAAAGAAAGCAATTTGCATAATTGTTTTTCTGAAGCAGAAAAAAAATGTGTTTTCGGGGCTGGTCTGCAACGTCACAAGAATTTGTTGCCACCTCGGGGTATACATTCTTACTTTTAGTGATAAGAGTGCTACTTAGGAGGATTTAAACATTGCATGTGATATCCGGGGAAGCAGCGATTGCAATAATAATAAAGATTAGAATGAAATTGTTCCTATAGTATTGTCGGAATTGAAAGCAAAAGGAATAAGTCGATTTTATTATCTTTTCAGAAATTTTGATATGTAATTAATAATAATAATAAAGAAAAAAACAGGACAAGAAAGAAAATTTCTGCACACCGGGACAAATTTTAAGAAATCGGGGCGTATGGTAGCCTTACATACTTATTTGCATGCGGAGTGTCAGTACGGAGCCACTACGTAGCAGAGTTGAAACAAAACCTCGTAAATAGGTTGCCAACTTAGGAAAACAAAATTACCGGCACACCCTCAAAATTCTCTGCACAAATGAGAAACTGAAGACTGTATTGATCGTTATTGTATTTACCAGCAATTGCCACTTGTTTAAAATTATCGAAACAGATGAATAATACTGGATATTAATCTTTATGTAACAACAGTTGATTCATAAAATGAAATTTATTCTATAAACTTCACTTCAAACAAAGGAAATTGCTTTAAAAAGTCATTTTCTACTCTTAATAAATGAATAAAATTTTTTTACAATAAAATATAAGTGATATCAAATTTGTTATGTTAAATAAATAAAAAAACTGCCATACGTTAAAAAAATATCGATAATGTATAAATACAACGGAAATTTGTGTTTGTAAAGGCACTGTTGAAAAATTTCGATGTTCAATGTTATATTCTGGATTGCAGATTCCAAAATACCGGTCAGAAGGGGTCTAATAAGAAGTTTGTACCGGTCACCGGCCCTAATCAAAATTACAGCAAATACCGGCCAGTTAGCAACTCTACTCGTAAATCAGAATGCTGAATGCACCAAAATACTTCACCATGCATTCTATAGTTTCTGCAAAATGAGTTTAATGAAGATGATCAAATAAAACAAAATACTGTGTTATAATTTTCCCTTTAACAGTCTACTTTGTGAATTTGTTATATCTTCCACTTATCAATTTCCTGTACGAGATGAGAATAACGGTTTCTGCGCAAGATAGAAAGAAAAAAATACATTTTTCTCATAAGGATTCAGTTCACGTAAGAAATAATGAATAAGTTTAATAATAAGAGCCGAGGAGTAAAAAACTAACTCAGCAATAATGATTGTAAGTATAAATATAAATATAAAAAAAACAAAAAAAAGCATTTAATTCCATCATCGTTAGGATAAGATCAATATAGTGAATCACACGATAGTGTGAACAAACCAAACCACACAATAGTGTGAACAAAGTCCTGTTAGAAAAATACTCCATAAATGTGACACATTTTTTTAATGCTTCTACCATTTATACAAACCCTCACATTGTTCTCGTTCTGGCGGCGCCCCTAATAGAGTACAAACGAAAATTTCGCCTGCACATTTCTGTGCAAATGATGTACAAGCTATTGATATAATTTGTGATTGAATTGGATATGGTGGGGGCTACCATTTAGACAACCCCACTTTGTTTTCGTTCTGGCGGCGCCATTAATTGTGTACAAACGAAAATTACGCATGCATATTTCTGTACAAACGATGTACAAACGATTACGAAAATTTGTGATTCAATTGGACATGTTGGTGGGAAGCTACCACTTAGAGAGCCCCCAGTTTGTTTTCGTTCTGACGGCGCCCCTAATTGTGTACAAACGAAAATTTTGCCTGAACATTTCTGTAAAAACGACGTACAAACGATTGCGACAATTTGTGATTGAATTGGACATGGTCGGGGGCTACCACTTAGACAGCCCCACTTAGTTTTCGTCCTGGCGGCGCCCCTAATTGTGTACAAACAAACATTTCGCCTGCTCGTTTCTGTACAAACGAAGTACAAACGATTCCGATAATTTGTGATTCAATTGGACATGGTGGGGAGGTATTACTTAGAAAGCACCCTACTTTGTTTTCGTTCTGGCGGCGTCCCTAATTGTGTACAAACAAACATTTCGCCTGCACATTTATGTACAAACGACGTACAAACGAATGCGACTATTTCTGATTGAATTGGACATGGTCGGGGGCTACCACTTAGACAACCACCACTTTGTTTTCGTTCTGGCGGCGCCCCTAATTGTGAACAAACAAACATTTCGCCTGCCCGTTTCTGTACAAACGAAGTACAAAAGATTGCGATAATTTGTGATTGAATTGGACATGGTGGGGGGCTACCACTTAGACAGCCCCCTTTTTTCTGTTCTGGCGGCGCCCCTAATTATGTACAAACGAAACTTTTGCCTGCACATTTCTGTACACACGAAGTAGAAACGATTGCGATAATTTGTGATAGAATAGAACATGTTGGTGGGGGCTATCAGTTAGACAGTCCTCCACTTTGTTTTCGTTCTAGCGGCGCCCCTAATTGTGTACGAACATACATTTTGCCTGCACATTTCTGTACAAACGATGCACAAACGAATGCGACAACGTGTGATTGAATTGGACATGGTGGGGGGGGGGCGGCTACAACTTAGACAGCCCCCATTTTTTCTGTTCTGGCGGCGCCCTTAATTATGTACAAACGAAAATTTCGGGTGCACATTTCTGTACAAACGAAGTACAAACGATTGCGACAATTTGTGATTGAATAGGACATGGTCGAGGGCTACCACTTAGACAGCCCCCAATTTTTTTCGTTCTGGCGGCGCCCCTAATTGCGTGCGAACATACATTTCGCCTGCACATTTCTGTACAAACGAAGTACAAACAATTGCGGCAATTTGTGATTCAATTGGACATGGTGGGGGGCTACCACTTAGACAGCCCCCATTTTTTTCTGTTCTGGCGGCGCCCCTAATTGTTTACAAACGAAAATTTCGCCTGCACATTTCTGTACAAACGAAGTACAAACGATTGCGATAATTAGTGATTGAATAGAACATGTTGGTGGGGGGGGGTACCAGTTAAACAGCCCCAATTTGTTTTCGTTCTGGCGGCGCCCCTAATAGTGTACAAACGAAAATTTGGCCTGTACATTTCTGTACAAACAATGTACAAACGATTGCGGCAATTTGTGATTTAATTGGACATGGTAGGGGCTACCATTTAGGGGAACTCCCTCGAGAGGAATCACTCTACTTATTTATTGCAAAAAGCAGAATTTAAACATTTGTATTCGTCCAAAGTTATCGTGTGAAGTAACAGCCGTTTGTATGTACGTACTAATATTGATAAGTTCCACTACGCGATCCCAATTAATAGTTCATATACCCGCGCCACACACACACACACTAGCATTTGTACACACGAAAGTATACCTGGTAGTATCCACACGCTTACGCCGGAAACTAGAAACAAACAAACACACACACACACAGGGAGAGAGAGAGAGAGAAAGAGAATATCTTGTTGTACCTTTATACTGAATTCACCATTACTCACAAAATCAGTTAAAAAAGAAAAAAGAAAAAAGTTGTAATGAAACTTTCAAAGATTGGTACCACTGCTGCGTGTCACACATGAGATTGTTCCATAATGATTGATTCGTAATATGATGTATATGGGTTTCTTAATGGTAGTATAACAAAATGCCTTCAAATTGACCACTAAATAAAAAGTGAAATTTATTTCTCAAATTTTGTAAAATCGAAGTCGGTGGGCATTATGGGAACAGTCTACAATAACAATATATGCAAATAAATATTAATATACTTCACGTTTTCCAGTGGGTGCAAGAAAGCTTCGAATAGTATGTGTTGCCAGAAGCATTAGCTGATGTAAATATATATATATATATATATATATATATATATATATATATATATATATATATATATATATATATATATATAAAATATGGGAACGGGCTTACCCGTCTCCCCCAATCTTGAAGACAGATTTGCGCCTATGTGAGAGACAATGGGCATATCTCGAGGATACTAGAATTTCCTACGGAACAATGGTTGAGGCTTCTCGTCTCGAAATGGTATCGCAAAAGTGATGTCTCGTCTCAGAAAGTGTAGACCCTATCTATATTTAATTGGGAAAGTTTCGTCATGTTCCTTATATCATTACTAAAATTATTTCTCGTTTTGTCTGGTGGGCAATTGTTGAGAAACTCCCACAGACACAGTGTTGCCCACCACAAGTTTAAATAGCCTGGAACAGGACTAGATATCCTTCGCATAAGGTGACCAGACTCAGTTGCTTATCTGGAAAAGTTTCAGAGTTACATCCCAATTAATACTGTATAGTTCAAAACTTCAAATGTCCCATTTATTTCCATAAAACTTAAATTAATTTCTAGGATATTTTAAAAAATATATTGCTTTTAGGTATTATTCACCGATATTCAACCAATGGAAGCATTTACTCTCTATCATTCACTTTTGGTGGGTATTAACCTATTATTTAGTTAGTTATGATACTTCAGCGAGTGCATAACTATTGTTCTACTGTAAATTTTCATAGAGTGTCCTGGTTTAGTGAAAGTTTATTGTCCCGGTTTAGTGAACATATTTGTATATTGTCCCGGTTTAGTGAACATTTTGGTATATTGTCCCATTTTACTGAAAATTTTAGTATATTGTCCCGGTTTAGTGAACATTTTGGTATACTGTCCCATTTTACTGAAAATTTTAGTATATTGTCCCGGTTTAGTAAACATTTTGGTATATTGTCTCGGTTTAGTGAAAACTTTGGTATATTGTCCCGGCTTTATAGCCGCAAAAACTGGGAGCACTATCCGTCTACCAGATGGTAACAGATGGAGCTCGTAAGTGCTCTACCAGATGGAGCTACTTGTGGCACCAATTAAACCTTTTCGTATTCAGTTGTAGTTAAAACTCATTTTTGAGATGCAGACTACAAGGACTGGTCTGACTGGAGGAAATCTTCTAGAACACAAGGCTCTTTATATCCTGCTCAAGAAAGAAAAATAATCATGGAGGATAGGAAGAAACTACAAAATATTGACCGATGACAAATAACAAAAGATAAGCGAAAGGGAAATCTACAAATCGTTCGATCCTGTTCAATCCACCACGCAACATGTATGAGTTATAAATTTTACGTAATAAATGTGTCAGTGTTAGGACACATCGAACAACAATAGGAAATTACAATCATGTGAAATCTTTCAGTTTAACATCCCACGGTTTGTGCGCTTTAGGCTAAAGGATTTGGATGATTAAGGGCACTGAATGATCATTGTACAATTTGGTGGAATGAAATTGTGGGAGGAAAGCGTGAGTACCCTGGAAAAATTCATGGACACGATATTGTCTATCACAAACTTATTTTGGCCGCGAATTTAATCAGGGACTCCACACATGAGAAGTAAGTGTTTTAACATTTATCTACCGTGTCCCCCCTAAATAGATATTATATACTACTTAATACTATACACCTCTCATACATGGTACAGGCGGCATGATGGCTCTCCTCTGTACTATATATAGATGTTGTAAAGTATCTTTACAACATCATTTGGTTTCACATTGAATGTTGAAAAGAGCTCAGAGAGTTTCTTCTGATTCATCCCTGGATAAATTCCCTGCAATATTACATAATTTAAGAAATCATGAAGGCTTGGAGTTTTGTACACAAAAATATGCAATGAAAGATTGTGCAGAGTGCAATACAACTTAACACAATCCTAAATGTAAGCAAAACCATTTAGATGAAAAGATTATTGAACAATATCCTTATACGTATAAAATTATCTACTGTGGACGAAGAGAATAATGTAATGAAAATGCTTTTACGTAACAATACATTTCTAAGTTGTACTTCTTCAGTATCTTCTAATATTATTGATAGCATATCTCTAAAAATTTTTTAAGAATATAAAGCATTTATAGTAGTATTTTATTATTTATTAATTTATTTATTCTTTTCAGTCTCTTCTTGTGTTTGTGGCAGTGTTTGTTTGCATTGCCGTAGCTTTTCCTGCACCGCCACAAGAAATAGCTGCCCCACAAGGAAACCCTCAGGTGTCAAAGAGTGGGGATGATCTCAAAGGAGATAACACGTTCGGATTTGGTTATTCCTATTGGGGTATGTTAGGTTGAATAAAGTAGAATTTAGGTCATTGAGAAGAACACTTAATTGAAATAATTGAACATTCAATTGGATCTTAATATGAGTTAGTAAGTTGAGTAAAACACACCTTTGTAACCATAACCCACAGTTTAAAGTACAATTTGAACCATAACTTGGATTAATATTCGAGACAATCTAACACAATGGAATCGAACTGGGACCAATGTTATGCAAAGTTTGGGCATAAACCACTTGACCACAAAGGGGGACAATCGAACATAAGAGTTTTTAATTACATCTACAATATATATATAATAGTGGTGTCTGTGAACTTCAGATCCAAATTGAAAGTGACTACGTTTGTGACTCTTAATCTCTTGAACAACAAGACCGATCTCGATCAATTTTTTGACGTAGATGCAGTTCTAGACTGGGAGTGTTGTTAGCTATTCACTTTAACGGTAGAACTCAGGGGAGCCGGAGGAGGAGGAATTATAAAAAATAAAACTTAATAACTCTTAAACCACCCCTTCGATCTCCATCAAACTCTCAAAATAGATAAGGTTCAGACCTGGTATGTTTTCATCATTTTACTTTGACGGCACAATGTAGAGGAAAGGAAGGGGGACATATATATGTAAAAAAAAAATCAAATTTTCAACATACATGATATTTAGGCCTAAGATAATGTTTATCATTTAACTGATCTCGATCACATTTTCAACGTACATGACATTCGGTCCTGGGATAATTTTTATCATTTAACTTTTACGATGCAACGTAGGGGAGGGAGAGGAGGATATGATCAAATTTTCAACCTCTTGACAGATCCCGATCAAATTTTCATCAACCTAGGTGAAGTTCGAATCTGAGATGGTTTTTGTCATATTACTTTAAAGTGTAACGGAGGGGAGAGACATTTGAAAATGGTCGAAAAAGACCCATATTAGTGTCGAATTTATAGTTTTTGGAGTCGCTGAGATGAACACTGACACTTCTGTTTATGAGGTCGGTAAGATGAACAATGATACTTCCGATGCCGTGCCCCGCAACATGGGAAGGGGAGAGGGATATATAAAAATGACCGAAAATGAGCGCAGTAGTAATAATAAAAACGGAGCATATTACTATTTTTCCTTAATTTAACTCAGTGAAATCGGGGTACGTCTTAGATTCGAAGATATCTTAAATTCGAATAATTATCGAGAAATTCTTGATTAAAGATATTATTAATGTGTTATTAAAACTACTTTGCTAGCCGTAAATATTTTTAATTTTGTAACATATTCAATCATTCAAACAACAATACTGTCCTGTTGTTTGTCAAACAACCAGTGGCGCATTTAAGAGGGGGCTTCCGGGCTTAACCCTCCGAAATCTTACTATGGTAAAATAGATGAAAAATCTTGCAGAATTTTCACATTTCCAGGCAAAGCCCCCCCCCGAAAGTTAGCAAAGCCCCCCTGAAACAAAATCGTAAATACGCCACTGCAAACAACAATAGCTTTTCTTTGTTCTTGAAGTATAGTGTTTCTTTTTAGGGCACCTGAACCTACAGTTCAAACAGAACCACCATAACACATTATATTGTCTCCGACTAGGATTGTCAACTGACCGGTGTTTTTGTAAGGGTCAACATTACTAAGATTTAAAATACAATTATTCTTCATCTGTTTTAAGGGTTATGAGATGATGCTGGTAATTTCATTTTTTTAGAGCTGGAACCATATCTCCGAATGGCAACGGAATAGAAGGCGCGCATAGGCCCTAACCACTAAAGCAGAGAAAGGTGTACAATTGTAAGATAAACTTCAAAACATAGGAATATCGATTTTGGGGTATTAATGAGTTCTGGACTAAAATCGGATAATTCGGGGAGTTAACACAAAGAAGTCATGTTGTGAGATTTAAAGAAATTTCTAAATATTGGTTTCGTTTTTAAAATAATAACCCTAATGTATGTTGAAAATAAAGTCATTTTTACCACAAACAATCAAAAGAAATAAAAACAACTTCAATGAAATATACGTTCGTTTCAATAAGAATTTCAAAGATATTATAAAGGCCGAAGAATATTGTTGGTCTCTATTAAAATTTAGGTTCGAAATTAAAAGTTTTGTTTTTTCTTTTTCCAGGTTTCCCTTGGTTCTGGGGCTAAGTAACAGGAAGCAACACCCGACAACGACAATTTGAATAGACCATTCCATTCGTAGGATAGAACACAGTAAATATTTTTATTTAAATAATACTCTAGCACTTTTGCAGTTTAATACTTGTAAATATGCCTATGTATGTATTTCCTCTATGCAACTAAAATAAATGAATTAAAAAAATACTGTTTTATTCCTATTTGAATACTGATATTATCATGTATGCAGTCAAATTTCAAATAACATGAGGATAATTTATATCTTTGTTTAAAGAGTGTAAGGGATCAATCCCATTTTAAGAGTACCCATTTCCAATCGTCATTGTTGTTGGGAAATATGTTTGGGCGAAAAGTGCTCGCTAATATGCGAATGGCCTTTACGTTGTTAGGGAAGCCGGATGTGAAAATAATGTAGTTCATAATGTCGGATGTTTCCAAGGATCTTGTAAACTAGAGGATCTGCCCTTACAACAAAATCTTGAAGCCATACGTCACAGTTTCGCCACCCCTACTCTGCTCACTCCGCCCAAAACGATCGCAATGTTTTGAGCCAACAATCATGGCGGAAACGAAAGTAGCCAATGAGACGATGTCGGAAAAGAGAGTAGCCAATCAGAGGTGCCGATGCTAGGTTGTTTTTTGGCTTCATTGATTAAATAGGATGAAGATACATATGAGCAGATCCTCTTTTTTATAAGATCCTTGGATGTTTCAAATGTGTTGTTTGATATGTGTAACAAAGAATATTTAGAGTTTAGAAATTTGGTCTAGAAGTGGAATTATAATTATGATTTGTGTGAAGCAGAGAATGCAGGGTGCACCGATTTAGAATAAAGATTTATAGGAACAATTCTAGTATTTGAAAACTAATAAAATACATACGGCAAATTACTTTTATACAATTGTCATTATCAGTTTACATTCTAAATATAAATATTTTTTTCGATGAGTGGCTACAACAATCTGCCAAGAGTTAACTCCAGTTTACAATGATGCGTTCTGGAACAAATGCAGCGCACGCACTGTCTAATAAAGGTTTTTCTTCTTTTTCATTGTGAATTGCTTATTGTGAATGCGTACGGAAAGAAATTGTAGGCCTCTTGATTGAAAAATAAATCCATTCACCGGGAAAAGAAATACACCGTATTATTATTAATGGTTGTGAATGTAATTCGCAACAGGCAGATCTACAGGCAATAATGTCAAATGATGTCTGCCCCAGGGTTCTGTATATACATTCCATGTTAAATAGCCAGAGAAGACAAAGACAAGATTTTGAACCAAGGTAAAAATGAAATGAAATGAAATCTTTGAGTTTTACGTCCCACGGTTATGCCGGTTAGGCTAAAGGAGACGGTGATGATGAGTAATGAATGAAATGGTGGAATGAAGAAAGTGGTAGGAAACGGGAGAGCCCCGAGAAAACCCACGAGCACGGTGTTTGTCCACCACAAAGTTCACTTGGCGGGAGCTGGGATCGAACCCGGGACCCCAAGCACCAGAGGTGAGCGCTCTACCACTGAGCCACCGCGCCCCCCTTGAACCAAGGTCTGCAGAGAAGTAAGTAAAACTAATGCTTTTTATAATCAGAATCCCACTTTCTTGTATGAAGCCAATCGTCCGAACGTCAGGATCGTTAGTGCGGATAAAGGCTCAAAATTAGTGGTAGGAACTCATATTTCCAACAGTCAACGTTGACCATCAACAAAATGGTAGGAAGAGTGCTGTAAAAACTCTAGTTCGGGGAATAGTATCTGAGAGCATGAAGTGTGTAAATCATAAATCCTTGTTTTCCAGAAAATATCAAGAACACATACTTAAGCACTAAATACATATTCGAGATACTACATTATCTACTTGGTTAATTACGTCATCAACCAGTATAGAACGAAAGACAACCAACCATTTTATTGCAGACCCCTGAAAGATATACAAAATTGGTTCTAATTCATTTTCGCCAAAATTGGACTTACGTACTTCATGCTTTAGGGTACAGAATAAGAAATAAATTGCTATCGGAAGAGTAATGAAATTTCGCAAGGTAACAACCGAGAAATCAAGTTAGAATCAATGGAAGCAAGAAACCAATGAAAAGTGCCAGATGTAGCGATTGATCATTTATGAAAAGCGTGTAAGAATTAAAAGAAAAGGATGGTTTGTCCATTGAAAATGCGTTTCCCGAAAATACCTGTATATAATTTTTGGTCTCTGTTACTCAGGATGCTTGCTAAAGTCATAAATGTTTCATTTAAAAAGCCATATCGGAAAGATCATTGTTTAAAGCGAACCTTGTCTCGCCCGTTCCATATCCATTAGTTCTTCTTCTTACATATTGAATTTCAGTAAAATCGAAGATGGCTTAAGAACTGATGGAAATTCTGTTTTACTCTGAGAGTCAATATTTTCATTAAGATGACGACGTACATGCAGTCTTATAAGGGAACATCTTATATTGGTAGTAGCATTGCCCAATCAAACAATGCCCAATCGTTAGAGGAGCGAAGAAAAGTGAAAAAAAAAAAAAAACAGTTTTACTGGCCAACACCAAAAAACACAGGAGATACAGAGGAAAGAAGAATCTAGAATCATGTAAAGATAGCAATACAAAAGATACACTGCCACAGTGTTGCCAACTTAGCACAAAATGAAGTTTTGTTAAATGGGACGGAACACAAATTATAACATCTAGAAAATTAGCACTGTGCTTCGTCCATTATTTTCGTACTTCAGTGATTATATTCTTGTTTGTGGCCTCATATTTTGGTTATAACTAGTTCGAATCGTGTACTGTATGTACTGTTCTACATGCAATGTTCATATAGGAATTCATATAGGCCTATCCTCAAACTTGTCAACATCAAGACTTCACAGGTATGGGTTTACTCATAATTAGATTTTTCAGATGTTATAATTTGTATTCCGTGCCATTTAACAAAACTTAATTTTGTGCTCAGTTGACAACACTGCATTGCATATGATGTTATTGAGCCTGTCTGTGGATACAATGCTTACTATACTGTTGTGCAAATGTAATTTTGATTACTTTAATCATTTTGAAGTTCTTTCTGTGTCAGTGTATCTTTTGCATTGTTATCATCACATGATTCTAGATCATTCTTTCCTCTGTATCTTCTGTGTTGGGTGTCGGCCCGTAAAACTTTGGATTTCTTACTTTTCTTCACTCTTTTATCGATTGGACATTGTTTGATTGGACAATGCTACTATCAATATGAGATGTTCCCTTGTTAGTTTCATGTCAACAACATATGGTGAGTGGCGGTGAGTTGACGTTAGAATAACAGCATTAAACACACAACACATGGAGATTGATTATGATTCATGACTCACACAACACATGAACGGTGTTTAACGCTACCTTGGAGTGTGTGTGGAAGAGAATTGGTGAAGGCTTCTGATATTGAGAGTGGGAGGCTCTTAGATAACTAGTAGTCACCATGAGCCACCACCACTAGAGGAGATAATATCAGGTTAACACCTTATTCTTTTGTGAGACAAAAATGTCATATTCTGCCTTTAGACAGTGGTCTACCAAGACTGAAAAGATCATCTCCCTTCGTGGGTTCATGAACTAAAGTGAGAATGCTGATTTCGGTAGAAACTTAAGAAAAAGAAATGAAATTCTTTAATAATTTTGAAATTTAATAACAACAAAATATCTGTATATGAATCTATGCCTAGAAACTCTCAATAATTTGTAACGTTTCAACAGAAAACCATACCAAATCAAAGGATTCATCAAAGAAGCACACCGACAACGGTGTAATAATACACTAGGGAATTATTAGCACCCTCGAATTCTCAATAATTTGAAATGCTTGAACGGAAAATCATATCATATCAAAAGATACCTCAGAGAAACACTCCGATGAGAGGGGTAATAATATCCTAGGAAATTATTACCTCCTAAAATTCTCAATAATTTGAAATGTTTGACCGGAACATCATATCGCCTCAAAGGATATATCAAAGAAACACTCCAAAAAGGTTGAAATTAAGCTAGGGAATTATTACCCACTACGAAGTTTCAATAATTTGAAATGTTTGAACGAAAAATCATGGCATATCAAAGGATACATCAGAGAAACTCTTTAACGAGAAAGGTAATAATACCCTAAGGAATTATTACTCCCTTACGAATTCCCAGTAATTTAAAATGTTTGAACGCAAAATCATACCACATGAAAAGGTTAATGAAAGAAAAACTCCGACGAGGGGATTAATAGTACCCCAGGAAATTACTATCCCCTCGAATTCCCAATAATTTTAAATGTTTGAACGGAAATCACATCATATCAAAAGCTCCATCAAAGAAACATCCAGCGGGTACAATTACCATAGGGAATTATTTCCCCCTCGAATTTCCAATAATCTACGGTCCATCCAGTTGTAGTATTACATCAAATTTGAACTTTAAGTACCTAAAATTTTGTCCAATTTTTGTCCATTTTTGTCAAACCAAGAAAAAAATTCAACCATTTAAATTAACAGAAAAGCCCCATTTAAATATTTGGCCAGCTCGATCGCCTTGTAGTGCAATTTTTTAAAATTTGAATTTAACAAGCACAGAGTTTAGTCCAATTTCTGTGTACCACTACGAAACAAAATTTGTTCCATTCAAATAGACAAAAGAGAGCCAATTCAAAATTTGACCCACTTCGATTACTTGTAGTGCGACATCAAATTCGAAATTTAAGTAGCTCAGAATTTTCTACTATTTTTTTTTTTACTTTTTATCCAACGTTTCTTCGGTGCCATTCAAATAACCGAGGGGCGGTCATTTCAAAATTTGGAGTGTCCATTTAGTTTTAGTGCTACAGCTTCAAATTTAAATTTTAACTATTTTGGAATTTTGAACTATTTTTGTACTTTTTTTGTACAACCAAGATGAAATTTTATAGCAATCAAATAAACATGGGAGAGTTACTTTAAAATTTCTGGCTTAATTTAGTGGTAGTGCGGTATCTTCAAATTCGAAATTTAACTAGCTCAGAACTGTCTACTTCTTCTGTACCTTTCTGTACTACTAAGAGGAGAAATGTACCTTTTAAGTAAACGAAGGAAGGCCACTCCAAAAATTTTTGGGGGACCCTTTAGTTGTAGTGTAACATCCTGAAACTTAAACTTTGGCCTGCTCAGAACATTGTACTAGTATTATGGAGATCTTCGAAAATTAGGGAGAAGCAGGGAAATTAATTTTTTAAGGGTAAGTCGGATACATTATTGAAAAATTCGTTAATATTAGGAAATAATTTATATTTTCTTTTTAATAATACGGGAAAAGTATTCGTTCCCAAAAATTTAGGCACCTTTGAAGGAATTAGGGTTTTGGGATTTATAGAACGAAACGAAAGAATATAGTATAGTTGGTTACCGATGCATTAAATTACATCAAGATGTGAATGTGTGTTGTGCCGTGATTTGTGGTTAGGTTCTTAACACTGAAATCAGCTCAGCTATAGCATCTTTAATTCCTTCATATAAACAGCGAGTCACGTCTATGATCTTCTGAGCTAATATACAGATTTTTAATCGAGATCAATGAGGAGGAGGTTCTCAACTTGAATCGTTTACACACGCATATAAACACACACAATTTTACTGGTACAAAAGTGGTACAAAATTCTGAGCTAGTTAAATTTCAACTTTAAAGATATCATCTTTACAAGTAATCGAAGTGACCAAAGTTTGAAATGAACTTTCCTTGTTTATTTGAATGGTACAATTGTTTATCTTGGTTGGACAAAAATAGACCAAAATTGTTCAAAATTCTGAGTTACTTAAAATTCAAATTTGAAATTGTCGCATTACAATTAAATAGAACCAAAATTAATGGGAATTCAAGGTGATAATTCCGTAGGGTATTATTATACCGTCGTCGAGGTGTTTCTTTGATATAGCTTTTGATTTAGTATGATTTTATCTACAACATTTCAAATTATTGAGAATTCGTAGCTGAGTAATAACTCCCTAGGATATTATTACCACCTTGTCGAAATATTTCTTTGATGCATCATTTGATATGATATGATTTTGCGATCAGATATATCAAATTATTGAGAATTCCTATGGACTAATAATTCCCTAGGGTATTATTATCCCCACGTAGGATTGTTTCTCTGATGTATACTTTGATATAATATGATGCTGCTTTCAAACATTTCAAATTATTGAGAATTCGTATTATTACCCCTTTGTCGGAGTGTTTCTTTGATGTATCCTTTGATATGATATGATTTTCCGTTGAAACATTTCAAATTATTGAGAATTTGAGGGGTATATAAATTCCCTTGGTACACCAGCTCTCGGGCACTAAGATGTATTTTTTCGTAAATACTACGTTTTGCTGGAACAACACTGGGCTAGAGAAATGTTCAAATACGGAACATAGCGATATATGAAAATATAATAATTATTTCGCTTATGCAAGAAGCTTCATGTGATTAATATTTTTTTTAATAATAACCCAGCAAAGTCACACTCTTAAACTTTGTACTACTACGTTCTCTTGAAACGCTAGGCTAATATGTAGTCTTAACCATCGTGGAGAAGCAAGTGGCTAAGAGTGCTAGAGAACGTCACTGACAGAAATTGTAGCGCAACTTTCTCCTTCTCAAGTCTCAACTCCATGCAATCAAAGATACAAAAGAACGGCTGAAATCGCTTAAGCATTGAGATCACTAAATCCTGCACTAGTATGGTCTTTCTAGCTTTTCAAGCTTGATTTAGCTCCATCTATGGATGTTAGCTGCAATGATTAGGTAGAAAATACTCGAATCGAAGTCTTTTAGTCAAACAGTCTTGGTTTCTCTGGACTGCTTAGGTGGAAAAGTTATTTGTTTGCGTTCAAACAAACTTTCGGGAAGTTGTGTCTGCAGGTGCAAAAGCAATATAAAGCGGTATTGGAACGTGTTATTTGATAGCACGTTTTGCATCTGTAGGGGGAATCTTTTCCAGTAGCGAAGAGCTCTTTCAGTCCTAGCAGAATTATCTTACAGTTGATGCAGTAGGATTAGGTCTCCTCAGACCTCCTTTGACGCACTTCACACAATAGTGGAAGATTGACCGTTTATATCTCATCGATTTAAAAACGCTGGTATTGCCTTTCATTGAGCCAGAAACATCAAAACCAGCAAAGAAATGAAAGTGAGCCGATATTGAGAAGGGTACTTCTCATGGTATATTCTTCGATACTAAATATTGAAATAGTGTGAGTTAAGTACTTTACATTGGCCAGGCCAGATGTTGTAGCCAGACAAACACAAAAACGGGGCAAGTGCGAGGTTATCAATGAAAATGTCAATTAAGGTGCGTTGTGGGATTGGTCGGCTAATAACCCAGCATAATCTACCGGCCCCAACTTAACATGGCAGAGAGTTAAATCTGGCACTGTCCACTGTACACCGCGTCTTTCATCGTTGTCATGGCCTACAGTGTGTACATAACGGCCGGTCATACAACCTCCACCCTACTACTTTGCACAATCAAAGACAAATTGTTCGAAATATATTTTCAACTTTGAGCGCCAACGAAGTATAAATGAACCATCATGTAAACGAGTTCAAAATTTAACTTTGTAACTTAACTGTAGTTCAAATCATTTTGTACCACCATTGAAAAAATTAAATTCAGTATATTTTGTTTGGTACTGCAGACAAACCGAGATCAATGAAGTTAAGCCCATAAAATCTGCCATTCAAGATTATACTATCCACTACTGCATCAAGACTTGTGTTTTTGAAATACATTTTTCGAAAAACCAAACAACGATTTTTGTAAAAGTTGAAATTTTAAAAAAAGATCGATTTTGGGTTTACAAAACCGGAATTAGTTTCCGGTTTCCAAAATCGGCTTTTCTTTCTCGATTTTCAACACCAATGTTTGATTTTGGTTTTCTTTTACACCGAAACAATGAACAAAAACAATGAAATGAAGTAGAAATAATGTGCAAAGTGATAAATAAAAAATTCGCTTTTATGAGCGTGTTTAATTTGTGTTACTAAGTAGATATATTGTAGAAATGTTTTACAATACACAAATAAGTTACATACTTATGTATAGTATGCGAGTTCCTTGCATGAAGCCACACCTCCAGTGCACATGAGTCCTGGTTAGAACACAGTGTTGGTAGATTAGAACATTGTGTCTGTAGATACCAAATAGTGTCTACATACATGTGAGAGATACTTGAATGAAACACACTGTTAGAATAACAGAAAAGTGTCCAGAAATCTGGTTTGAACATGGATCGCCTGGTGAACATGACGTTTGATCACATACTTACTCGTACTAGCACCAAGCAATGGAAATACCTTACAGTTAAACACCTCATTTTTGCCAACTGCCGTGCGATGTTGTCACACTCTCATATCATTACTAGAATCTATACGGTTCACAAGGACCCAGAAGTTAAAAAAGTCAAATGATATTTTCGTCTTCCTTTTATTTTTACTAGAACCCTACATTGAACGGTGGCGCAAGTTTTAGAACACACGATGTAGATCTACCTCGTATATAATAGATCTCTAACACTATACCTGAATCTAATGCGAAGTCAATGATATACCAACTCAGCCACGGCCGTTCAATATAAAATTATTGTGTATTATATTTTTCGTTATTACACAATATAAAATTATTGTGTATTATATTTTTCGTTATTATATTCGTTGTTATATTATTGTGTATTATATTGTGTATTATATTTTTCAAACTGCATTAAACACTAATGACCCTTCAAAATTTTAAGGGGTACTTATTGGCCTCTAAAACGATCCTAATTACTCTACTCTTTGTAAAACTGTTTCATTCTATATGTAATACGTTGCAAAATTAATTTTTAAAAATGTCATGTAAATTAAGTTAAGGATTCGATTATCTCGTGTCACGTATATTAGACTTCAGTTTCTGAAGGTCCTTGTGGACCATCTATAAATAAAGATGTAATATTTTATGTAAGGCTCTGCATTGTTGATCATGGCATTCCCAACTCTGGCCGCCATACGCACTAATTTTGTCGGACTCCTTGCAAACGACTATCGTAAATTGTTCACGTTGGCATCTGAAACAGATAGTGACCAGCTGTTTATGGAGAACACTATCTGTTTTCATAAATGACGTATGCCAGCTCAGTTCCCTTCCATCTGTGTCCGAAAGTTTCGTTACTCTTGGGTATCGGTCTCTATGAACCAAAGTACACACTGAGCTTACTTCTGTAGCATCGACTTTGTTCGTCAAATCAGTGTCACCTAGACAATTAAAAAAAATAAAACTTTATGAGTTATCTTCTGACTCGAATATTGTTCGTTATGTGGGTAAGGCGTTCCTAGTACCAACGAGAGTGGGAAAGGAGTAATGTAAAAATAATCTCGAAGAAATTATATTGGTGCTGAAGCCATAGGTTTAGGGAGTCCTGAGGTGAATAGTGATATTGCCAGTTCCGTTTCAATTCCAAGTTCAGCCTTATCTTTATGGAGAATAAGAGATGGTAAAATATAAATTGCCGAAAATAGTCGTAATTAGCTTTGAATTCATAGTTTTCGAGGTCGCTAAGGTGATGGATGACATTACCGATTACATTTAAGCCCAAGTTTTGCAAAGAATGCTCGTCAGGTCGCACTGGAATAGTCAAGAGCCACGTCTCGTTCTTATTTGTACTACTCAGTTCTTTATGTATTGACAAGGGATATTTTTAGAATTTTGCCATTTTTCTTCTAATTTTCCTGGACTAGGAGTTTCCCAAATGATGAAACCTTACGAAACTAGATATTACTTAAGGCCGTGTGTAACGTTTTCAGCTGAGATCATAAATCCCTATACGATAACATGGTGAACTTCTTTTCAAAGTATCTATCTATCTATCTATTAAAATGCTCCAATAGCAATTGGGAGCGACTGAGCTCTAACCTATAACTTTAGCTTTCACACCTTTGATTTACGGTTATTTGTGATTTCAGGTTTATAACAAAGACAAATATTTTAAAAAGGTGTATTTTAAATAAATTACTTAAAGAGATTTTTCACAAAGTTTATCCTTTTAAATTATTGTTCAAAGCCTTTGCATTTTAATAAGCCTTCTCCGAAATAAATGCAAATAAATTGTGCTATGTTTTAAACTATACGTTTGTGGACGTTTATATGTTTGTGGCAAATCCTTTCGACAGTGAGCTCTCGAAAACTACAGGCTCTAGAAAGATGACGTTTTCACTGATCAATTGCAAAATTTGCGTAGATTGTCCAGTTCGAACTCAATATTTAAGAACCACGGCCATTATTTATTTATTACATTTTTACGAGTACACTGGAAGTGTTAAAATTAAAAAAGAACTTAAGCATCATATCCAACCTATTATACATTCCAACACCCTATAATTGTATATAGGGGCTGCATATCTCTCAGGTGTTTGTTTCATGGCCCAATTATAATGAAAAACGAAGGATAACCATTTCTCCAGTCTAAGTTGAATCTTTAATGTTTGGAGTGTTTTGCCCAATGAACAAATTATATCACTGACATTATAATTGATTGTATGTGTAATGTATTAGCTTATTTTAAAATCTATAAAACGATAATCATGCCTGTTGTTTGTATGGTTGTGAAATATGGTCTCTTACTCGGAACGAAGAGCATAGATTGAAAGTATTTGAGAACAAGATCCTGAGACGAATATTCGGACCCAAGAGAAAGGGGAATAGGAAATGGCGGAATCTTCATAACGAGAAACTACATAATTTATACGGTTTATCCAACATTGTTAGAGTCATCAATTCTGAAGGCTCAGGTGGGCAGATCATGTTGCCAGGATGGAAGAAAGAAGGAATGCTTTCAAAATCTTAACTGGAAGACCAGCCGGAAAACAACCACTAGGAAGACCTAGGAGCAGATGGGAGGACAATATTAAGATGGATCTCGCAGAAATAGGAATACAAAGTAGAAACTGGATCCAATTGGCTAAGGATAGAATTAAGTGGAGAGCTTTTGTGAACGCGGCATTGAACCTCCGGGTTCCATAGGCCATAGAGTTACTTAGTTTACGTATTTTTCTTATTACATACTACATGCAAGAAGAAAGAAAACACAAATCATACATCAATTAAAAACTCCAACCGGAAGTAGGCTCAAATCTTGCAAACGGTACGAGATATTGAAAAAGTAATTGAAAAAACTCCCCTTTACGTTATCTCTTGCCGATTTTTACCGAGACTTATTTCACTTGTGTCTGCAAAGGGACATGCACAGATGTGAGGAATAACAAGGAGATTTATGCTCATATATGAATGATGTGCTGTGTAAAGAGCGCAGGTTCAGCTAGTTATGAAAACTATTTGTCTAATTCAGTCAAAATTTCTCCAGATGTTAACCCATAGTAATACTGTTAACTTTTTTTATTTTTAAACTAGCTTTTATAGTTCATTAATATACTTTTTTACAAGTAAATTTGACAACGCTGGAAAGAACATAGGCAGGGTTTCTTTCCCTGTTCGTGGAGATGCAGAAACCTGATCCATTCACACCATTGTTCCTCAATGATCTTCAAAAAGTTTTTAAAGGAGGGAAACAAATTATGAAATGAGAAAAGATATTTCATCTAATAAAGTGAAGAATTCATATCTTTGAAGTTATGTTAGTTGACAATCTGATCATATGATTCGGAAGAACAAAGAGTTGCCGGAGGTAACACTAGCTGCTGTCAGAAATGAGACAATCTTATATACTTACACATGTTTTTACTTGTATTTTATAACAAGCCTTGACAAACAGCGTGCACTTTCCCTATTTTCCTATTGCAACTATTTTTGATCGTAAATCTTGATTCTTGCGCGGTGTAAAAAGGAGACACGTCAGAAATAACGCAAAAATAAAAGCATTATCATCAATATTTTGTTTTCAATAGTAGGAAATGTAAGTTTAAAAAGTAAAACTTTAAAAAAAATTATGTGTGGTGTTATATAGTATTTTGAGTCAGTTTGCTGACCAAAGTTACGTTACATCTTAGGAATCTACAATTACGTCACTTTTGAACAAAGATACATTTATCCTTGTTTCCCGTAGTTCACAATACTACATGATTTTAGGGAAAGGCACCTGGAAACGTGATCATTTCTATTCTCCTGATTCATTTAAAGAACCAAAGACCGGTTGGTCGCAAACTGGAATCTACCAAACTCTCAATCAAATTTAGCCGATACATGAGCTTGTCGCAAATTGGAATTTTTACAAATCGTACGGAATCAATAAAAATATATAGACAGGAAACTATATTAGTCCATATATCCACATTCGTGTGTACTTCTATTTTGTAGTTGACCATCCATCACAACCGAGTCATTACTTGATCGGTTGATGATTTGCAGGCGAAACATCTCCAACAAAATCTCGCGGCTCACAATCTCACCTGGTGAAAACCTCACTGAAGAAAATCTCGAATAGCCGAAATCTTGCCGAGCGAAATCTACCCTGGCCAAAAGCTCGCGAGATAAAACTTAGCCATCTAAAATCTCGTGGTATCAAACATTCCATTAGCGATTTCTTCTGTATAGAATGTTTAAAATATACATTTAAAATATTCACTGTACACTTGGAAAATAATAATTATAAATAAAAGACAATCATCACCATAGGTATTCTACCATTATAGGTAGGTCATTTGCCGTAGCTGAGAAGTTTCCATGCTCTACGTTCTTCCGTAAACCTCTTCGTCTTAACGTATGATCTTTCTGTTTTTATATCGTCTCTTTCTGTATCGTAGCCTCCTTCGCCCTCTCCCTCTCTTTCCTGCCACCATACCCTCTAGCACGTCCCTCATGATACAGTTTCTTCTCAGACAATGTCCTAACCAGTTTCTCTTCTCAATAATACCTAAAAGAGTTATTTCCTTCCTCACTATTTCTAACACCCTCTCTTTCGTTTTCCGCTCGACCCAACTAATTCCTTCCATTCTTCTCCTCACCCACATTTTCAAGGCTTAAAGTCGTTTTTCATCACTTTTACGTAATATCCATGTTTCCGTCCCATACAATAAAACACTCCATACGAATCATTTTATAAGTCTTTTTCTCAACTCTTTTTCAACAAACTTTTCTTCCTCCTAAAGGCTTCCTTCGCCATTCGTTTTCTTGCTTTTATTTCACCTTCGCACTTCATATCATTACTAAAAATACTACCCAGATATCGCAAACTATTCACTTTTTTATTTTCTCCCCTTCCAATTTTATATTTAACGCAGATCACTTCGTTGCAATCACCATAGCTTTTGTCTTTCCAACATTTATTTTCATTACATGTTCTTGAAAGTCCTTTTTCAAGTTTTCAAACTCCTATCGATTTTCTTTTCAGATTCTGGAACAAGCGCCATATTGTTTGCAAATCTTATACACCTAATCATTCTACCTCCTACCGAAATCATGTCTACATCATATAAGTTTTTTTTTCACTATCTCTTCTAAATAGATATTAAATAATGTTGGCGAGAGACAGCGTCCTTGGCGAACTCCCTTTCCAATTGCACTCTTCTTTGTCAGTTCCTCCCCTTTCCTAACACTTACTTGTTGATTCATATATAAGTTTCTTATGACTCTTCGATCTTTCCATTCCCACCCTATCTTCTTTAGAACTCCCAACAACAATTCCCAATTCACTCGGTCAATAGCCTTTTCTAGATCAATACACCTCTTTTCCTTATTCTATAAATCTTTCACTGATCGCCTTAATAATCCAATAGCATCTCTTGTGCTCTTGCCTCTTCTGAACCCGAACTGCTCCTCCTCAACTTCTTCATTTGTTCTTCCATACAACCTTCTGTTCAGTATTTGGAGCAGAATTTTAGCTGCATGAGATATGAGACTAATAGTTCTATAATCTTCACATCTCTTTGGGTTCGATTTCTCAGCAATCGGTATCATGATCGTCCTCAGGAAGTCTTTCGGCAACTCCCCTGTTTCATATATTTCATTGCAGAGTCGGAACTAAGAACTTATTTACGTAAGAGGGTAACTTGGAGCTCCTATAACTTAGATACAGCACTGAAAAGTTTGCTCCATCACCATGATATTGTTCTACGTGAACAATGCAATGAGCATAAATATTTAGTAATATTATGAAGGGTAATTTACATTTATGCACTAATAATTATAACAAATATGTTTTGTTCAATGACGCATTTAGGAGGCGATTGGACTCAAGCCCCCCCTCAAGCCTCCCCCTCCGAAACAAGATCCTAAATACGCCACTGGTTCTGGTTTTGATAACATTTGAATTGAAATTATACTGTAAGTAGGGCATTAGTGCTGTATCGCCGGACCAATTTGAAACTCGTAAAAAGCACGAAAATGTAGTGCATTCGGTTATATTTGATTGGATTACATTAAGTTACGATAGATTGCGTTATTAGGCGTGCAGTTTTGCTATACGGATCCATATTATAAGTAGTAGTAGGAGCAGAAGGAGTAGTAGGAGTACAAGTAGTAATTGTAGTAGTAAGAACGGGTTAGAAGCCCCGCAGCGGTGGCTTGGGTTTGTTCTCGACATGAAAGGGGGAAATTAAAGACTTGCTCAAATTTTTCTGTACATTTTACAATCTATGGGTCCGTATAGTAAAACATATGTACCTTTCCGCGAAATAGTCCATCCGCCTGCACATATAGTGGCGCTTACATCCCAAACAACCCACAAATACAACCACTCTCTTAACTTTTACTATTTCTATTACCTGAATTTCACTCATGCTTCCTCAGAAACTTAAATAAATTCTCCAATTGACCCGGTAAATTTCCTAAAATTGGTCCGGCAATACAGTACTTAACCCGTAAGTAGAAATGCCTTATAGGATGTTCAAACCTGTATTATCACAGAAATAAAAACACGTATCATGTTAGTATTTGTAGTCGTATTGACGAACGAACTCGTAAAGGATTGTCAGAGATACTTGTTAATTTGCATTTGAAGCTGACATTTCTACAAGCGCCTTGGCAATTTATACTGGAAAATATTTTACTGTGGCGTCGTAAGAAAAACAGAAAGTGGATATTTATCGATATTCGTGATGTATTCATATTTTGGCAATTCGAAATGTATATTTTGTTATTTCTAGTTCACATAATGATTGGAGAAATATCTAGTTTACGCGTATACCCAGCGTTACTAACTCACCTGCTCCCCAAAACGCACTCCTACGCAAGTCCACTAGTTCATCCAATTCTGAACGTAGTATTGTCCACGAGACCACAAATTTCTTATCTCGTCTTGATTATAATCTCGAAGACCACACGAGATGTACCTTTTATGAATTCGAGACGAGGCAACAAACACAACAATTATCGTCTCGGTTTCCAGACGAGAAATTGGGCAACATAAATTCTCAAGTACTGGGGTCAACATACAGTCTTCGATCTGAAACACTGTTTTAGATTCAAATGTAAAAATCTACAAAGTGGTAAAATGATGGGGCGAAAGCAATGAAGAGCATTTATTTACGTCTAAAATATGCAAGTCATTACACCATTTACTCCAATAATAAGTTTGATTTAAATGCTGCTATATCACACTATTCGTAGCCAAATCATGACGCGGAACGGTTGTGATAACTTCCAGATGAAATTAATAAAAATATTAGGGCCATCTAGTTTTATTATTATTATTATTATTATTATTATTTTTTTTTTTTTTTTACATAAATTAACGGAACAATAACATTTCGGGTCAAGAATGAAGAGAGTCTTCGAGGATAGACACGAGACGAAACCTATTAAATTTAGGAGATGATAAGAGAAAATCTTACTTCTCGTCTTATCTCGTCTCATGGGAAAACTATCTGAACGAAATAGATATCATTCTTGCTGGTAAGAGATATCGAGAAGGGTTTTCCGGAATCTGCCTAGCGCGGGGTTGAATCCAGGTGGTAGCCCGGGGGGAATCTAAAATGTAGAAAAAATCAAAAAATGTAGAAAATAACAGTCACAAAATGTAGAAAATACTTCACCCAATTATTTGCTTTCTTTCCGTGCACGTGCAGACGAAATCCGATCTCTCAATATACATATAAATGACGCAGACCCATTCTATATAAATATTAAACATGTAACATCTAAGATAGAATACCAAATAGTCAATAAAACTTGCAGTTCTTAACGCTATGAGCGAGTTTGGCAGAACATGAAATTGTTAACTATTGAAGAAAGGTTTGTATTTTAGTAGGTACTATACTCTCGCCCTATATTATATATAGTAGGTAGCACTAGCACAGATTGAGATAGGAAAGGAAAGATAGGGAAGACCTTTCGATCATTCCATATGATCTCTGATGTCAGCAGACTTCAGTTCTTGAAAATGTACAGTGCCTGCATTATTTGAAATAGAGCGCCTAAATCCCATTTCTCGCATCGGAAGTAACAGACGTAAATGTGTTTTACGATTGTTAAAGTAAACACACCTTTCTTTAACTAAAAATAATTCAATTACAGGGTAAGATTCAGAGGGTGTCATTTAGAGGGAACAGGGAGGAACAGTTATCCCTCCTGGGTAAGAGATTTATATAGAATTTATCAATATGACAGTAGTATATAAGTGAAAGATTGCCATTGAAGGTGATGAAGATCCTTCTCAGTGCCTTGCCATGGGGGAGGGGCAAGCGGGGCGGCGGCCCCGGGCGCCGAAGTAAGTGGCGCAAAATTCGGGAGGGAAAAAGAAAAAGAAAAACAGAGGAATGAAACACATGTGTACATATATAAAATGAAAGGAAAGAAAGTAATAAAAAGTGCTCAAAATCAAGGAAAAGCAGGGTTTACTTTTTAAAATTTTCTCACCTTTCGCGGCTGGTCTGTCGACCTCACTCATATATACGGGGATACCGTCGTATACTCTCGCGCCAAGCGCTGATTTTCCACGACACGGCACTAATCCTACTGAAGATTTCACATAAACTAAACTATTGATGTGTATGCAGTGAAGAAACCAAGGCTAATACGCTTGATTTAGAATCAGAAGTGTGAGAAAGAATGATAACTTTTTCTTAAGATATTCCTAGGTATGTTTGTTTTAGGACAAAAAATATTTGAGTTAATTTAAATCTCTTTAAAAACTTCTACATTAGTAACAAACAGTAACTAGTGAATATAGGAAATAATAAGAAAAATAGCTACTGTAAATAGCAGTTAAAGTTTAGTCTAAAATATTTTTGCCAGTCTTTATTTAATGTTTTAGATAAAATTAAACGATTGTTTTTTTTAAATTATAATCTCACATTGAATATTTATCAGCAATTAGTCTCAATATTAGGTAAGATGTGAATGGAATTGTTAAATATGCTGCTTTTTTGCAAAAAATACAGAGAAACAACTCCCCCCGAGGAGTTGACATTTCCCCCCGGGTGAAAATGTCTGAATTCAACACTGGCCTAGCGTCGTAAGAACAGGTTCATCTCCTCCGTCAATCTTCTATATAAATCGGAAGTGGTAGAGATCGGCCACTTACAGGCCATAAATCAAAAACTATAATAGCTAGCGACGAGAGGTTTTAGGAAATTGATTCAACGTCTCTATAAAATATACCATCTCCATCCCTATCTCTCTATTGAAAATCGCAACTGGTAGAAGAAATTTACTACTATTTCCGATTTCAATATTGATTTTCGTAGAGCAAAAACGATACAATATACCGAAAAGCAGTTCTCGGTTGTTTTCTTCTTTCACATCTATTAACTATTTTGTAGCTCGCTACACTGTTCGCTGGCCCTACTCTAATTCTATCCATGTATGGGGATCGTAGCGTTTTGAGTAGAGACCAGACGAAACTAGAGAAATATCTGAAATTTCTCTCTCTAATATGCTCCTGAAACATGAGCAAAAATTGTACGAATAGCAAACCTTACTTGATTAGAGTGAGAATTATAGAAGCTGTTTCTAAAGATAATAAAGACTTCCTGTTCATGCAAATTTAGTTTATTGGAACAGGTTGATACAGATTAAGGTATTTAAAAACTCAGATTGGTCATGATTTAACTATCTGGGATTCGTGATGAATAATAATAATAATGCAACTTGGCCAAAATAATAATGTCATACCTTGTGTACTGCTGGTCCCTTGCCGCAAAAAAGACTTCCCATCGCAGTTCTTTTTTCAGTTGATATAAAATGTCCCTGAAGATATCAAACTTAGCAATCGAAACGCATAACCGAAAATCTTATCGCGGATACTTTAAACTTTAGTCAAACTTGGAGAATAGCGTAATAATGATTTGTAAGTTTGACACTTTGAAACTCGTAATACTTCAGGAAAGTGACTTATTTAACAGCTTAACGTTTCTATTAACGCGACTCGGTTAACGTCTAAGACCGCGTCTCTCGTTCTTCTCCGTGAATGTCTTCTATATTACTCCTCTAATTTTGAAGGAAACATGAAATTGCAGATTTCCAAAGAATCTTCTAGATGACACCGATCTCAGCAGACACGTGGACCTTGGTTGAGAAAGGACATTCTACTGACAAAATATCTTTAAAATTTTCAGAACATTTTGAATTTTGCCAATCCAGGAAGTTACTGAAAAGATGAATACAAAGATTTTACAATATTACGAACATTCGCTGATACAATTTTGAGGATAAAGTGCTGATTTAACAGTAGTTATCTAACAGTCTCATTATGTAAGTTTTCTTAATGTAAAAAATGAAATTAAATCTTTGAGTTTTACGTCCCACGGTTATGCCGGTTAGGTTAAAGGAGACGGTGATGATGAGTAATGAATGAAATGGTAGAATGAAGGAAGTGGGAGGAAAAGAGAGAACCCCGAGAAAACCCACGCACACGGTGTTTGTCCACCACAAATTTCACTTGGCGGGGTCTGGGATCGAGCCCGGGACCCCTAGCACCAGGTGTGAACGCTCTACCACTGAGCCACCACGGCCCTCTTTCTTGATGTAATTTTACTAGCTTGCAGTATCTTGTTTCATAACAAAAACTTAAGAATCGTAAATAGCGTGAATGAACTTCATGGCATAATTTCTTTCTGGATCTTTTGCAAGACAATAAAATTTTAACAAATACAATAAATGATGTAAATAGAATTAAGTTACATTACTTTTATACAATATAATACCATTGCACTAGTAAGATTCGAACCAAAGTTCTATAACAATACATTACAACAGGGTAAATCCTCTTTGATATCTATGTAAACTTTTGTCAGTTTATGCGACAAGTAAGCAAGTTTACTATACATTATACAGTTCAAAACTACTTTTATAAGATTAGCACTTCCCTTAATTGACAGCAACATAGATAGATTTTCTGAAATTTTCGTACGTCGCTAGCTGTAATATGCCTCTGCAGGTAACTATTCGCGGACATCTTTATGTAGAATCAATAAAATCTTTAAGATCTATGAAGAGAGAGAAAACATACTTTGCTCTCATCTGCTGTCAATATTCATTCCATCGTTTCTTTATCTCAGGGGACAACCCAAAGTTCGCGTATGGGACGTAGTAGGGGACAGACAATGAGAGAAAGCTATCTGGTTTGCCTCCTCTCTGCTATTCTGAGTTGCAATATTTAGGGCCATATTTAAAACAGCTTTTAAATGGAAGAAAATTAATTAGCGAATATTACCCTAATATTACCCTAATATTATTTAAATAAGAAAACTAAATTTTGTAAAAGACAAACTATGAAATACCTTAACATATTAAATAGAATAAATTAGCTAGGTATTAACAAATTAGAGAAAATACAAATAAATATTCCAAAAAAGTGGACGAGAGATATTTTGGAATTGGATGATTCAGTTAATAATATTACATTATCCAAAGTACTTCCTTCTTTTAAACAGGACACTTAACCAAGAAGTCACTTAATGAAATTAAATTATCTGCTACTTATTCAATTCAATTGGTTTATTTGTAACCAATGAAAGTTGGTATAAATGGGTTTTTAATCAGATAGAATCGTACTGTTCGTGAAACTGAAGAATTAAAGAGCAAAAATTTTTCTCAATTGTAAAAAATACTGCATGTGATAATTCTATAATACAATACAACTTATACTATTTAAAATAACTGTGGTTATGGAAAAGAATGTAGAAATTGACTAATCCTAAGAGTGCATTAACTAGAAAACAGAAGTAATAGTAATTAAAAGATTATATATATATATATATATATATATATATATATATATATATATATATATATATATATTGAAATTAACGATAGAAAAGAAAGTTCACTTTTCTAGTAAGTAGTTCCGTAGTAATTCTAAACTGAAGCAACACTTCAGAACGCAGGGTAATATTGCGTGCTGAAAAAGTAAATTAGAAATTTCAATAGTTATTGACTTCCTGAAAATTGAAAAAGCTTGTTTCATTATAGAGACAATTTTTGAATTTAATGTAACGAAATAAGTTCTAGATTAGGAACACTTAATTGGTAACGTAACTACAGAAAAGTACATTTCAAATTACTGAGAGTGTTAAAAACTCAATGATAAATTCTCCGCTATATCTGTAGAAATTTTTCATGAATTATTCAGATTTTCTGAAATTCTAGAAGAAAATTAGTCAATGCTAACAACTTAAAATGAGAAAATCAAACAACAATAATAATAATAATAATAATAATAATAATTGTTAATTTTAGGTCTTCGTTTTCCTTGCCCTTGTCGTTTGTGTTGCTTTGGCTATTCCCAGGCCCATACCTATCCCATATCCTCAGAGAATGCCTTTGCAACAACAGAGAGGAGAAAACATGCAGACAGCTAACATGATGTGGGGTGAGTACTTACTCTAATTACCCAGTCGTATTTGCCTGCAATTCACTTAATTTGAAGATTACTGTATATGGATAATCAATCCTTTTATAAACAGATTTTCTTGTATTTCACTTGATTTGTTAATTACTGTACGTAAATGACTACAAGTTTACTACTATAAGATGTTCTCTGTATAAAATCTTGTTTGACAAATTACATTTACTACCATTTTGAAAATAATAGGCATATATTAGGATTAATAAAATTATTCCTGGTTCGAAATTAATGATCATATGAGATGTGCCGGATAGTAAGACTGATCTCAACAATAATTATATGCAATCTCAACGGTCAGAAATATTTGAGGGATTCAGAAAGTAATACAAAAGTGTTCTCTGGCAACCAGCTTTTGTACCTATGTGAATTGGTTATGGAGGTCATTCCACTTTCCCTCAGAAAATACAGTTCTTTTAAAATAAATGAAGGATTATTTAAACCGTTCAGGGTGCATTTTCAGGATACAAGCTTCTGCTGGATTTGCACTTACTATCAGAAACATTGCATATCAACATAAAAATGTAACTAATATTTAACCACTTGGAATCAAAACATATTTACTTGTATATTATATTATTATAGATGTTTTCATTACTAATGCTGTCTATTTTCTTTGTAGGATTTCCATGGTTCTGGGGTTAAAACTGACTAAACATTATATTAAATGGCTTTGGAATATTGGATTGAGATCAGAGGATACTAAATACCATCTATATAACACAAGAAATTAGATACAGAGGAAATAATTCTAATGTTACATTTTGTACAGAGTTATTGCATGTAGTTTGGTAGTATGTTAAACAGTAAATAAAATAATAAAGAGGTTGCAAGAAATTTGTTTTTACTTTGAACATTCTGAACATTACATGCCTTCTTTCAACCTACGCTTCTATCTGCTATTGTACGTGTTTAAATAACTTTTGCTTTCCTTTATATATATATATATATTGAGAGGATACTGTATGTGTAAAAGTTCGAATTTATCAAAGGAATTTTAGAATTCCTTCTCTTATTTTAAACAAAGAATGAAATTAAATGAATCGCTGATTTGAGGAACGTCATAAGTCAGTCATATTCCGGAAACGAGTTTACATGCAGCTTTGATTTCAGAAGGGTAGCTACATCGTTGGGTAGTGATTTATCAGAAGTCACGCTAACAGTTCGTGCAATATCGAACTGCAACAAGTATGCCTGAGTTGAGAAACGGCACAAATTATGGCATTATTGACATTATTGACTTATGACGTTTCTCAAATCAGCGATTCAGATGTTAACCATAACGTTATCTGATATTGCTGTGGAGGCGAAGTGAGATGAGTGCTAAATGAAAGTAAATGACGACGGAATGAGTAAAGCGGAATTGGAGGAGAAGAAGAAGAAGAAAACTGCTATAGACATGGTAATCTACTAAAACATATTGAGAGAGGACAAAAAATGTTTTAAGATAACTAGTCTCCTTTCGCTGCAGACTATCTACATTTGTAAGATAATTTTGTGAAGAAATATTTTTTCTAATCTGTGTATACTATCACATAATGGAGTACAAATGACTCACTCGTGATCGTCCAGTCTTTATTACTATGATAGACAGAAATCTGAAATTTAGACGGAACCCTTCTCTATTCTTGAGGGTAACAGGTAAGAAAAATTGTTTTGAAATACATACCATAAGAGTATCATAGGAATAGTTTCTGACGAGATATGAGTATCTCACTAGTCTATTAAGTTAGAGAGATAAATCTCGACATATAAGTTCTTCAATAAAACTAATGGAAAATGTGTTACGGCCTTTTCTATAATTTCTATCATAAACGGGAAAGAAGGTGACATTTGTGTAATCCTAAAATTTCTCTCCCATTTACTCAAAAAGTGATACGTGTGAAAATTCGCCTAAGCTGGAGATGTGAAATTCGATATAAGTTATAAACCTTAGTATGCATATCATGTTTCAGCGTTTTCGAAGACTTCCATCTTGGGACGGGAAAAGAATGCAATTTTTATAATATTTATATTTCTCTTTGTGTGTTCAAAAATGACAATTGTAAGGATTAAAGAAGCGTGAAGAGTGAATAAACTTTCCTTTAAAAGTACGGAAATATAAGTGTTATCTTCTTTTCCTAAGTCCGAAAAGTATGTTCCTAAGGTGAGATATGTCTATAATATTAATATCTCAATCATGCAGTGAAACGAGTTTAGAATAAATGCAAAGGAAACAGAATACATGAAAGTTCCCCGGGATCGTAATACTAGAAGGTATAGATACGTCAATATATCAAATAATACATCTGACAAAGTGGTTACTTTCAAATATCTAGAATCAATATTAGGAGACAAAAGCATATCAAGGAAGAAACAAAATGTCTTGCTGGTAGCAGGAAATTCGTGTTATTATTCAGTTCAAATTCTTTCGTCGTCGTGAATTCTGTTGAGTAACTTGAAGCTTAAAATATGTAAAACAATAATCATGCTTTTTGTGCTATATGGTTGCAAAACATAGTCGCTTACTCTGAAGGAAGAACGCAAACTGAAAGTATTTTAGAACAAAACACTGAGGCGAATATCCTTATCGAAGATGAACGGGAAGAGTGAACTGCAAACACTTTACAACAAGGAATTGGTACCATTTACGAAAAATTATAAGGATTATTAAGTCAAGCAGACTCTAGTGGCAGGTCATGTAATCAGAATGGAAGAAAGTAGGAGCGCTTTCAAAGTTTTACCTGGAAATCCAGTCCAAGAACGACCATCAAGAAGACCTGGACGTAGATGGGAGGACAATGTTAAGATGAGTCTTGTAGAAAAGGAATACAAAGTAGAAACTGGAACCTACAGGCTAAGGTTAAAATTCAGTGAAAAGTGTTTGTCTACACGGCATTAAACTCTGGTTTCCATAGGCCATAGAATCAGTTAGTTAGTTTGAAATAAATACGACACTTCAAAACGAATGAATATAAGTAGGAATTAATTGTATTCTCAATCTTATAATTAATTCCTGAACTTAAACCTTTGTTTAAAATTGTCATAATGCAGTATTTTTTTCGAATGGTTTTATTGCACTTTCTTGTTATTTTGTTTCATTTTTTTTTTAATTATTTAAGTGTATCACTATGAGCACTTACACAGAAGCATCATAAATGTGTACATTGAACATTTGAAGCACAAAAATTATTCAATCGACTCTTTCAAACCAAGTTAAACCCTTTAACTGAACTAAAAGGGTAGGTAGCCTAACCAATAGATCATAGAGTCCCACAAATATCGAGGAAGAAATAAGTGCTCATCCCAGCTCAACCTTAGTAATTGAAAGCAATACCAAGTGAAAGAAAACCTCATTGTAATTATTGAGTGGAAGTCTGCATGAGTGCCCGGCCCCAACCAGGTTGGTAACCACATATCCTTTTATCGATTCTGTCGTTTATCTAAACGGAGATAAACAATATTCGTATCCTTCCGCTGTTTGTATTATTTGTATTATTTCATTAGATTAACTGGATTGCAATATCATTAAATAATCTGTATTGTATTTTTGCAATTTATGATGATGTCATATTTTTGTGTGGTTGCTTCATAGTAAAAGTAATAATTAAAAGTTAAGAACTATTTTGCGGAGGAGTACAAGCGTTGTTGCTAGAAAAATAACAAATCAGAATGCTTCAGTTACACTTGGTTTTGTTTGTCGCTGTTTAGAATAAAGCTGGAACGGAGAATAGTTTTATTGAAATTGGTGCGTGTGAACCCTGTTGACGGTAGCGAACCCGATGCAAAATGATCATCTCGTCTTTTAAGCACATCCAGACCATTATTAGACCTCTTCTTTGGTCTAATGGCTAGCTAGTGTGCTTTTCATGCACTTGCTCTCGAGTTCGATTCCCGGTGAAAAAACACAAAAAATAATTTCACAATCATTCACTTTCATTTCTTATCCGTCTCCTTTAGCTTAAAAGAGATATTCATGTGATGTTAAACTTTGAAACAAAAATCATTTTACAAACATAATTTTTCTATTAAATTTTCATTTATTTCCAAGTAATTTTCAAAAAAACATTTGTGTGTTGCTGAAGAACGGATTTTTAAGACTTAACAACCTTTATACTACAAGATTTTAGCCATACATTGCATTCAACATTATAATTACTAGAAAATATATTACACACCTTTAACTTAGATAATATCTAATGTAATAATCGCTTCAACAGCTACAAGCAGGGATTTGATACACTTTTCTGCACTAACAAGGATCTCATGAAATGATCCAATAAACCCAGTAGATATTCAGAAACTACTACAAAGAAAACAAAACGTCTTAACCATTTGATAAAATGATGTCCTCACTATAGTCCCATGTTTTTAGAGTCGAGTTGCATTGATTTTAGTTTAGTGTCTCTTTCAGCAGCGAGGCTATCTGAAACGTGGACCTATTGATTAACGTGGAATCCGAATCACATGAGCTCCCTCCGGGAATCGAACCCGGAGTTGAACCTTTTTTGTGTTTTATTCTTTTATGCTTTGTTGTTTTCTTTTTGCCTTAATGTTGTATAGTTTCAGCTAACTGGCCTAGTGCTGTATGAAACTTTGTGAATAAATAAATAAATAAATTACAATTTCCTTGTCATCTGAAGAATCAATATCAGTAGTTAATATTCTATAAAAATTAGCGAAAGTATTAAAGTTATTGTAGCAAGAATAATGAATAATTCAGAAGAATGACTCGCTACTAATTAGAAGTCAAGCTTATGATCTTCATTTTACAATTAAATGTAATTCGGTTTAAAAAATATATTTATGCACACATAGCCAACAGGGAAATTACGATTAATGTATACGACTAATTATTAACTTCATTTCAGACCTTCACCTAGTAACTGGAGGAAAATGTATGTATTCTGTTGATACATTTTGCTGTTGTGTTCATATTAATGTTTAATTGAAGCGAGCGAAATGAGCGTATGTATGTGGGATTATCTGCACGTTTGTCTGTCTATACCACGATTACTTTTGTAAAATTTATCCCGTTTGAATGGAATGGTTTGCATCATCCCTTTACCTTTGGATATACCTTATTTTAGAAGTTCATCAACAATATGGATGTAAAAGGGGACAACATTCATCTCATGCTGCACGCCTACATTTGTAATTAGTCCTAAAATAAAATAAGTTTTCAGTATTACCTTTATAAATAATACTCGATTTAGATAAAATAGAGTGTGTACTTTCTTCAGCTTCACGATTATCTACATTTGCTACTTTCGAGTGACAATAGGAGAGAAGGAAATATGGTTATTGTAAGAAACATGTATTTCAATGTATGTATACACTCGCCTTGGGGCCACACCTTTCTACATATCTACACTAAATTTTAAACTTAAGGTTTCTTTTTTTAAAAAAAATCCCATCAGAAGTTTTCAAATGGTCTATCAGACTCCAAAAATAAGGTTAGTTTACAGAAGGGTGAAAACGGTTGTAATTTTCCTAAAAACGAATCCAACGGTATCATTTATATTAATATATGAATGTTTCATTAACAGTTCATTGCAGTGGTATTGTGTAATTTGTCTTGAAAAATTCCAGTATTATTAGAGGTGACTTTTTATATATGATAGTCTCAAAAACCGCTCAGTAAATTTAGTTCATATTCTATGAATAAATGTTTCATTAATAACCTCTAAGTTATTAGTAATGAAAAAAATACACAATGAGTGGTTTACGCTTGCGAGTTACAGTGATCACAACTCGAGTCGTGAAGTTTGATCTAGATCTTCCAATTTCAGCATTCAATACAACGCGACGGTGTGTTCCGGTCGTCAACCCCCATCCAAAAATATTGCCAGTGTCTTCTCTCTTGCTATACGGAAAATATCTCCTGAAGGTACAATGTTCTCGGATTGGCACTAACCCTTTTGGGATCTTGGCTTTTTGGGCTATTTTTTAGACTTTCAGTCAAGCAGCTACTGCATCGTCACTATTTATCCTAGGATCATAGTTCATACCTCATTCTCTTTAGAATGGAGCTGACTTTCAAATGATACCACTTGCATGCTCACACCATATACCAGTAGCGGGAAAAATGATGTCAAAGAGAAAATTTTGGAGGCAAAATTTTTTCTCGCACTTTGGGCCCCTCTGGAGCGGCCCTGTGTGAACGTAGCCATCTAAAAAAATCTGATATATAGTACTTGGTATACTGAATGTGTGTGCTGAATTCCATGTTTCTATCGTGAATACCAAGGGCGGGAGAAATTTTATCAGGAATTCCCACCATGCCCCAAATTACCGTAAAACACCATGATCTCAGGTAAAAAATTTCCTGAGACATCCCTAATTACCCTAGGGTCATGTTTCGCCCATCATTCTCTTCAGAATAGAACTGCCTTTCACGCGGTATGACGCGCGTGTCTCCATCATGTATCTAAGACGGGAAAATGATGAAAAACGGGATTTTTGGGGTCTAAATATCCTTTTTTTCTCAACTTTTAGCCCGCCTGGACCCCCCTGTTTTAACGCAGAGATCTGAAAAAATCTGGTAAATACTACTCGGTGGGCTGAATGTTTATGCACAATTCCAATTTTCCAGGTGCAAAAGTAAGCCCGCCAAAAAAAAAAAAAATATACCGACAATGTCCCATATTCCCGTATACAGAAGGAAATTTTTAAACATTCCCAGAGACATCCCTAATCACCCTAGGGTCATGTTTCGCCCATCATTCTTTTCAGAATAGAACTGCCTTTCAGGTGGTACCATTCACTTGTCCCCATCATGTATCTAAGGCGGGAAAATCCCGTAAAAGGGATTTTTTGGTAAAAGTTTCCCTTTTTCAACGTTTAGACCCTCTGTACCCCCCTGTTTTAACGCAGAAATCTGAAAAAATCTGGTAAATACTACTCGGTGGACTGAATGTTTGTGCACAATTTCAATCTTCTAGGTGCAAAAGTAAGCCCGCCAAAAAAAATATACCCACCATGTCCCATTTTTCCCCATATAGAAGTATATTTTTAAAAAAATCCCTGAGACGTTCCTAATTACAATAGGATAATGATTCGACCGTCATTCTCTTCAGAATGGAACTGCCTTTCAGACGGTATGACTCACGTGCCCCATCATGTATGTGAGGCGGGAAAATGACGAGAAACCGGATTTTGGGGGTAAAAATATCCCTTTTTCACCCTCTTGCCCCTCTGGTTCTCCCCCTGTTTTAGCACTGACATCGTAACAAAAATCTGGTAAATACTACTCGGTGGACTGAATGTTTGTGCAAAATTTCATTCTTCTACGTGCAAAAATAAGCCCGCCAAAAATACTTTACATAAACCCCACCAAAAAGTATTACACAAAAATATAACTTTTAGACTTATGACGTCATCACCTCCTATGTCTGGACGCAGGACGGTCTGAAACCATACGTAATGTCTTCTACAATTTATCTGGGCTTGAAAAAGAAAAAAACGGGCGAAAAAGCTCAAATAGAAGAGAAATAACGCAATGTATCATGAAAAATGCGTATCGTACAAAATGTACGATAAGATCCCCAAAGGGCTAAGTTTCCTTTTGTTATGTTCTTCTTGTTATTTTATATTTTTGTATTATTATTGTTATAATTTACTTCAAACAATCGTTAGTGGTTGTATTATAATTCTTTAAATGCTGTTTTCTTATCGCTTGTTCGCCTTCCTTCTATGTTTGGCAACATTGTTGGAGCATTTCTGCTTTTTCAATTTTCCCGAGTGTGTATTCGGAAGGCAGCTCCACGAAAGGTACCAAATTCTTCCAATATATTACACGTGAGCCAAAGCAGTTCTATGATTGGTGTAGAGCTCAGGCTTCACAATCTTCGCGATCACTATAGTTTGGTTTCAGAGAGTCTATCAAAAAAGGATTCAAGCAACTTTGTTTGTATGTTTCATTAACACTCTGACAATATTGTGTAACTCATTTGTCGTGAAAGAATCTTCAAGGCGAACAAGTCTTTTACTAGAACTTCTATCAAAACTGCACTGTGCAATTCTGTTGTTATTTCATAACTAAATGTTTTACTAATAACTCTACAGTCATAGGAAAGACATTTCTTATGAAAAAAAAGGTAATTTTCGTTTTACAATTTCCTCAGGAACAACTCATGCTACTTTTGTCATATTTCATAAACAAATAAGGGGTTAATAGACGTGATGATAACAGAATATGGTATAAAATGTCCCACAACAATCCACTATGGGTTCTTTATCATTCCTTGGAAGATATTTTCCAGAAATACCTTGCAACTTTGTTTCTATTTCATAAAGAAATGTTTCAGTAATAACTGCGTCATAACATGGTTTAGTTTAGGGTGGTGGAACGAAGTTTTATTGTGATGAAAATTGTTTATAAATTAGTTCGTTAAATGCCATCCATCACTTCTTCAAAGTTTGTTATTTATACAATATGGTAAGAAAATTATTCTCGGTGATGGCACAGAGAAGTTATTTGCATTTTATATAACATAGCATATATTTTCTTTGCATCTTTCTCAGAGTAGGTATATATTGGATATATGATTAGACAATGCCAAATTTTTTCTGAAATATTGTGCTTAATTTCAGAAATTAACAAATGTTTCCAAAGTTAAGCACCAATGGAGGCCCCAAAGCGAGGTGTTGATTTTGTGATGCAGGGGTTGAAGGGGGTGCAATGCAAATTTCATTGCCATGTGACTTCCATGTTGTAGAATTCTAGAGCTACCACTGAATAGTCTTCTTAATTTTTCAAGGAAAATTAAATAATAGTCAAGGAAAATCATGCACAAAGAAATTAAGGAAACTTCGGATATTTCTTCTCAATATAAACAATCCTGACAAACAAAACAGACGAAAGAAAGAAAGAAAATATTTAACCCTACAACGGACGGGTTGGGTCTCACAGACCCAAGCATATTTAAAAGTACTGCATTTCTGAACGATTTTAAGCTATTGTTAAGTCCTTCTCTATACCTTTCAGGTAATGTCACTAGATGTCAGGAATATGCATATGTTACTTCAGTTGCAATTAGTCTGTGTACGAGTGAGGATTGAAATTGCTTTCGGTCTGTGAGACCCAACCCGTCCGTTTACGTCAGTCTTGTGGAATAACTGTGAGCTGCGCCAATAATAGGTTTCTTTATGGCATACTGAGTAACGTTTCCCGTAAAAACTTCATATTGTTAACGAGAATAAGAATATAAAGTGCTTATTTGTTGGTGAATGTTTTGGCAGCGTATCTGACCGATTAGACATGGCTGAAGTGCTAAACGATGATCAAATACTACTTGAATTGGAAAGAGAACCTAGTGAATTCGATCATGACTCAGATGCAGATCCAGATTTCCAGTTGGAGAGTGAACATAATACAGACAGTGAATTAGAAGATTGTGTTGAAGCGGTTCCTGATCGTAATTTTTTTTCTACACCTGTGCAAAGGTTGAATGTTGATGATGGTGAAAGTGATGTTGATTCTACGAGGTGTGGTACAGCATCAAAGTATGTTGGACGAGATAAAACAACAAAATGGAACAAAACATTTTATCCCTCGAATTGTCGAACAAGAAGTCATAATATTGTTACTCATTTGCCTGGAGTGAAGGGAGATGCGAGGGAGGCAGATAATCCTTTAAACGCTTGGCTTTTGTTTTTTGATGAAAATTTATTAGATATTGTTGTGACTAGCACGAATACTTTTATTGAAATTGTGAGGCCGCGATACAAAGATGATCCATTTCTGGCAAGAGAGTGTACAAAGGAAGAAATAAAAGCTTTCTTAGGTTTACTCTACCTTGCAGGACTTTTTCATGCTGGACACGCAAATATTGAAGAATTCTGGGACACGTCTGGTTTTGGTATTGAGGCATTTCCAGCTACTATGTCCCTTAGAAGATTTAGATTTCTTTTACGATGTATCCGGTTTGATAACGTTAAAACTAGGAATGAAAGGAAATTAGTGGACAAGTTGGCCGCCATTAGAGATATTTTAAATATTTTTACTGATAATTGTAATGCTCATTATACAACAGGAGAATATCTGACAGTGGATGAAATGCTTGTGGCTTTCAGAGGGAAATGCAGTTTCAGAATGTATATTCCTTCTAAGCCATCAAAGTATGGTATAAAAATTTTCATACTGGCCGATTCAAAAACTTTCTATGCAAAAAACTTAGAAGTGTACGTTGGTGAGCAGCCCAAAGGACCATTTAATTGTAGTAATAAGGCCAAGGATGTCGTGCTAAGACTTGTTAACCCCATAAGTGGTACTGGTAGAAATATTACAATGGACAATTGGTTTACCTCGTATCCGCTAATGAAGATCTTGCGAGAGAAGAATCTTACTTTAGTCGGCACAGTGCGTAAAAACAAAAAAGAGATCCCTCCACAATTTCTTCCGGCGAAATCAAGAGAAGTGTATTCTTCTTTATTTGGGTACCAGGAAAATGCAACAATTGTGTCGTATGTTCCGAAGAAAAACAAATCAGTTGTTCTTCTGTCTTCGATGCACCATGATGGAAACATTGATGAGTCCACAGGGGAAGCTAAAAAACCCGAAATTGTGACATTTTATAATGAAACCAAAGGTGGAGTAGATGTGCTGGATGCGATGTGTGCTGAGTACAATGTAGGGAGAGCAACTAAGCGTTGGCCATTATGTTTGTTCTATGCACTGACGAATATCGCTGGAGTTAATGCATATGTCGTTCTGAAAGCAAACAAAGCAATGGATTCTCAGAATTTAACTCGACGTAAGTTTATAAAACAACTTGCATTGCTTTTAATTAGACCTCATATGGCAACGAGAGCTCAACATGGAAAACTGCCCAGACATATTAGAGAATTGGCCGGAAGGATCAGTGGTACGTCTACTAACATCAGGCAGGCCAGTGAAATCAACAATCAGAACAAAAGAGGATGTTGTTACCAGTGCCCAGACAGCAAAACCAAATACTTTTGCACATATTGTAAAGTGTGGGTATGTTTGAAACACACAAAAATGGTATGTGACAACTGTGCTGAACGTCCAAACTAAAACGCACTATAGACTGAACATTCAAGTTCAAACATTCTGAGACTGAAGTAGCTTAAAGGTAACTGCATACCATCCAGAATATTTTATATATATAAATAATAATCGAAAACATTAAGGGATTTTCTAAGAATTTGTAAAATTACCTTTTAATCAATAACTTACAGTTTGCAATTGTTTTGTATAACATTTTAAGAAGAATAAAGGGCCATTATAGTTGTTTGTGCAAAAAAATAAACGAATTTTAACATAGATGTATGTTTATATATAATATTTTGGTGGGGTCCTGTAGACCCAACCCGTCCGCTCGTGTAACTTTTTTTCACCCGTCCGTTCTAGGGTTAAGCAAAACGCAATAAATTAAAGAGTAAAACGATTTAATTTGCGTCAAGATTAAATTGTAAAACGTTAAAGACCTGACAAATATTTTATATGTTTATAATGAATGACTAGTAATAACAGATTAAGCGAAATGGAGAATGGGCCGTAATCGTACCTATTATTAGTGAGACAATATAAGACATTGAGCTACAGCTTAACATGGGACCCAAACGTCATGAGCACAAGAAAGAGATTATCTTTCTTCTGTTTATTTTGAAACAAAACTTCATTAGTTTTCGAAAACATTATTCGATTTTGATGACATATTGTATATATTTTTTAGGCTTTCTCACAATTTCAACCATTTGAGGTAAAATTAATGAGGAGAGAATTTAATCGCAACCAGCATTAGTTTTATCTCAACTTTGATTTTCAAAAATGTGATCTAATAGTGTAATTATAAAAACATACACCGTATATTAGATTTGGATGCAATATGGCGCATATATTTTTCAGACTTCCTAATTCTTTCTACTAAATTCTCTAATCAGTCTAGATTAATAGAATGACTAACTCTTCCCCGATTTATTTTACAATTCTCTGATTTTAAAAACATTGCTCGGTAACTCGAAAAATTACACTGCTCTACAAGGATTTTGCTGTTTGGAAACTAATAAGGTTTTCTTAATGTTTTTGACCTGAGAAATCCAAAAATGTAGTTAGTTTTGCCCTATTACGTACAGTTTTCTTAAAATAGAGGGGAGGGGAGAGGAAATACCCGTATATATGTATATTTCGTAAGAAGTACTGATTATAATTACAAATATAAAAATATACTTTCGATGCCATAGCCTTCTGATTATCTTTGAATTTGTAATAAAAGACGTGCAGTTACTTATTCTGCTAACATTGAAAAAATATGTACTGTATCTGGTAGCACTGAATGATATCACAACGCGTTACCGGTTGGGAACGCAATAACAGCGCTGTGTAAACTGTGATTGCGAGAACTATAGTGGAGAGAAATGGAGGAATTTAATTGATTCCAACACGAGAAGTTTGAACGGTCTGCTTCTTCACAACAGCATACCCAGTATACCCTCTGTATACCCATTATTCATTCTGTACATTTAAAGGAGACTTACGAAAATATGGAAATGTTTTTTAAGTAAAATACGAGGATCATCAGTGGTTATTGTGCGGCTATCTGAAGGTGATATATATGCTTCTTGGACAGCAGTAAGAGTACACGAAATATCCAAGCCACATTTTACGAATGGAACAGCAGAGAATGCGATAAATACTGGACTCAAATTGATTATCAGGGAAAGCCGCAATATAGGAAGTAAAAATGTGAAAAACATCTGCCTCGTAGACCCTTCAAAATTCATATTACCACCTTGCATATTAAACTGCGCCTAACGAAACAATTTGTCAAAGGTCTAAATAAAGATGGGCAGTGCTTCCAGTGTCTAGTGGCAAAATTCCCAGAACTTTCAAGTGCTAAGTTATAAGAAGGAATATTCATTGGTCCTCAGATCAGAATTCTCAGATCAGTCAGACTTTGAACATTGTATGACAAGTGTTGAAAAGGAAGCATGAAGTACACCCAGGGACGTGTGTCATAATTTTCTCGGGAATAATAGAGACGAAAGTTACAAGTACATTGTTTCTAATATGCTCCAGAAGTTTAAAACCTTAGGGTACAAAATGAGTCTTCAGGTTTATTTTCTGTATTCACATTTAGACAGCTTTCCTTCTAACTTCTGTGATTAAAGTGAAGAACATTATGAAAGATTCACCAGGACATCAAAGCAATTGAATTCCACCATCAGAGCCTTTGGAGAACAACAATTTCGGCGGGTTATTGTTGAACGTTGGTACGTGAAGATTCACGAACTACTCACAAAAGGAAGTCTAGTTTTAGGAGCATCCAAGTGAAAAGGCAGAGACAAAAATTAGGTAAGTTGTTTATTAATGACCTTCAGCGACGTAAATACGCTAGTTGTCGCCTGGGGCAAGAACGCGCCTTAGCGCCCCCCTGACCAACTAAACCAAAACCACTCCCCCAAATATTTGCCCAATTTGGGCCCTTCCAACCCGGCGCCCGAGGAACAAGCCCCGTTTGCCCCCCTAGTTACGTCAGTGATGACCTTAATTATTTAGAATATTGATGTTTAGATTAGTTCTGACGCAAAATAATGTTCCTTTGTTAGAAATATATAGTTATAATGTTACTCTATATAAGCAGCGTTGCTGTGTAAATAGCACAATTTACGCATTCATGTTTTCCGATTTGTGAAAAAACTTGACGTGATGGAGGAAAACTAATTTCATTATCGTAATTAGCAACCTCAAATAATACAAAATCAGGTGTCAAATCAAAAACAGCTTTCAAAAAGTTTCATTTTGTCGAGCAGTGTTATTCCCTTTTTGTATTGTGCTTCAAAATTATTCATGTTAATTGCGATTTTCCCATGCAAGTATGAAAATACAAAGAAATTTCTTACCTGACTTATATGTCCCACACTTAATTTTCTTTTCCAATGAGTAGCTCGTAAAGTACTATCTCAGGTAGTGCATTATATCTATTTTTTTTACTAATACTATTATTTTATTGCTCTATGTGATGGTTTCCTTTTGTGATAAATAACATAGTACCAATGAAAGCCCTCTCCTGCTATTCTTTATCCTTCTGAAGAAATTCATACAGTGTATGTATTTTCTAGCTAATTTTATATACGGATTACGAAAGAGGAAATAAATTATAGGGACAATGAAACGGTTATCGATTTGAGTTTTGTTAGCTCTACACATGTTGTTGATTAAACAACATAGGTTTATACTGTCTTAGATGTCTTATTCTCTCAATATTTTTGTCCCATAAAACACCATATTAATTAGGAAATTTTGCATTACTTTCACATGATTACTGGTGCTTTGTAATTATTGTTTTCGACAGAAGTTGAATTCTAAATATCAGAAAATACATCTATTTATCTTTTAGGTACACGAGAACATAAATAATACTTAATTTTTGTATTGTAGTCTCACACTTTTGCTTCAGTCTCTTTTTTCCTTTCTGTTTTGGCACAGATTTACTTGGTTTATCTATTGCTTTAGGATTTGAGTGTAGCGTCCCGTTTACCAGTAATGTTGTCAGAGCTAAACTTAAGTGTGTCTTTTAGAAGTGCAGCTAAATGAAACATGAAATTACAGCTCACATGAAGTTATGTGAGAAATGACCTAAAACTTAGGGGAAGGCGTTGTACCTGTGAACACATTTACAGTCTTCGAAAATTTGGTGCTAATATTCAGCACTTTTTCCCCAATTTTTGTCGTACATTTGAAGTGTCATCTCTTGGCTATCAGATAGGATGATTTTTAAACGTGTTACCTAATTACAATACATTTTATAAGATAAAATAAGAACAAATTCGTTTTGTTCACATTTACATTATGGTCGTGTACCTTTGAACAGACCCTCTTGTACCTTTGAACAGTGATAATTACAATGTTTCTGCGGCAATAATATAAAAAGAAACCACAAATATTAACAGTTATAAATTGCAATAAAAGGTTTAGCTACAAAAAGCTCCCGAGAATTAAAATTTTATCAATTAAATTAAAAATTGAAGGGAAGTTCTAACAAAAACTTGTGAACAATAAAGTTGATCATATACAACTCTTAACATTATGTTATATAATAAGCGAATATTTAGCAATACTACTTAAAATTATAATTAATAACTTTATATCCTAACCTAACCTATATAAAATATATAATTGTTTTAACTACTTACATTGTGTAGCTTTAAACAGTATTATTTATCGTTCAAAGGTACACGATGCATTAATGTTCATAGGTACAAGAGGGTCACCATTACGAAAAAAAGTTCCCCACTAGCTTAAATATTGAACAGAAGTTAAAACTAAAAATATAACTGTATTCACCAATGATTCTACCTTAAGTTTGGACAAATAAATATCACAAGTTGCGAAAACCGAAGAGCACAAACCTCAAAAGGTAACTAAAAAAAAAAAAATCTTCATTTTGGGTGTGGAAAAATTAAAAGGAACATTCCTCGACACAACACAGTAAACAACAGCCAAACGCGTTTGTAGTGTTTTTTCTCATTTAATCTTTCAAATGAATTTTAATCACTGCACCTAGATAGCTCTGAATTCGAGAAAAGCACAGGTTCAAATGTACATTCTTTCAAAGGTACAACGCTTTCCCTACTATATTTTTCAGCATCCTGATACGTGAGACGTGGATCTTAAGCTTAATATAAGATTTGAACTACAGGAGCTCCCACCATTATTTGAAGCTGGGATATCTTACGTCACAATTTAGTGCTTTTATGATAATTGTATATGAAATTGTTAAGATTGATAGAGATATTATATTTATTAAGGTATTAGCGTATGTAACTTTTACTACGAACTGCAGTTAGTTTGCACGAGCTAAGTGTTGCAGATTTAAAAAGAATGTGACTAACATACTGAAGTATTAATGTAATAGGAACGGAATTATCAGTAAACGTGTGTAATACATAAAAAATGGAATGATGAATTGAGATTGTGGGAAGAATCGATGTATTTTTTTTTAAATCCTGCATGGAAGTTATTCTTGATATCACTATTAGAATATAATATTACTCGAAATGATTCCTTTTAATGAAATAATACATGGATATATACTTGAAGCTAAAGGAGACGGATGTTTAATGAAATTGATTGGGAAATTATATTATACTGATTTTCTTATTATGAATTGGCTGTAGGACCACATGCAACAAAGGCAAACCAATTTGCTACTATCTGTTCCCACATAGCACAACTACGTCCATGGGATATCCGAGACTGAGCCCGCAACGGACGACGGGACATCCCGGGATATCCGAATGTGCTCCCGGGACAACCACAGGATTTCCGCGGGAGATCCAGATGTCCGCTAATGTCCCGGGATATGGGATATTCAACGGGATCACGAAGGGATGTCTATTGGTTTTCCCTCGGACCTCCTGTCCCATCTGGGACGTCCCGTGGACATCCTACATGGGAATCCTTCAGGACGTCTTCTCATTCCATTTGATGTCTTCTCATTGTCCCGATAATCCCGGGAACCGAATGGGATGATTAGGATCAAAATGGGACATCCCAGGGACGTAGTGTGCTATGTGGGTGATATTTCCCTAGAGATTACTCAAACAACGAAAGCTGAATTTTCAGTTGTTTATGGCCAGAAATAACGACATATCAATGGTAACTTATTATTATTAATTATTCTTTTAGAAACACATATTATATAATAATAATAATAATAATAATAATAATAATAATAATAATATACGTAGTTTTGTACAGAAGTCCATGCTCTCAGACATTTTGAACCATTGAGTACTGTACATTTCTGAAGTATTCTGCTTAATCTTTTCACTCATTTATGTGTTGGTTCAATCTTTTCATAGTATTTAGATTAAATTTAAAAAGATATTTAAGGCATCTACTATATTATATTATATTATATTACATTATATTTAAAAGTATTATAAAATCCATGACGGTTGACACTTTATTAGGACAATAATTGTCCAAACACATTGCAGAGTCACTTCAACATTTTTCACTTTCGAAACTCTGCAGTATAGCCTTGATCCACCACTTCCGGTTTCAGCAGAACGAGAACAAAGCTGAAACATATCTTTGGGACATTGAGTCAACATGAAAAAATTAGGATGTCACAGTGTAGACCACGTAATGAAATTTGGATTTTCATGGTGCACATAAGGTGAAAATTGAAGTTTCCATCAAGAGAAGCTCACTTTGTCGCAGTCTGCCTGTGAACAATTCGTCACATTTCTCCCCGTCCATCACTGCAAATACAGAAACTGTATGACGAGCTTGGTTCAAATGTAACGCTACTGAGACAACCATCATCAACTTGCTCTTGAAACTCGTCACACATACATAACAGGTTTTGCACGTTGACATGAGGGCCTACTGTACTACTAGAATAACCCCTAAATTCTTAGTTAGGGATTAGGGGACGCTTAATTGATCCCAGGAAAGTGCTTCTCGTTTTCTTTTATCATTTTTAGAGCAGTCAATTCTAAATTATTTGATTTCTGCCACTAGTGATTTCAATAGAGGGTAAAGAGAGTAGATGCTTAGAACGCTAAATCGATTAAAGAAATCTTCCCATTATCGTTTTTTTATGCAGTTTAATAATGAGGACTGAAGTTTTAATGAATTTCTAACACTGGTTTTAGTAAAGAGTTAAGGATGGAAATGAAACCAATTGTTGGAACCGTTAAGGGTTGAAGGAAACCGCTTCACGCTACCTATCACTGTTTTGCTTCTATTGTGTTGTTTAATATAAATTTGATAATTATATTTGAGTATAATTAAAACTTTTTAAAACTCATTTTAAATATAAAGGCAATAGCAACACTCTTTAGAAAACAAGGTATTTCATCAGACGGACAAATCATTGTAAACAACTTCTGGTGAAAGGGAAAGTGTTCTGCCACAATCATATAAAAGGACTCACTTTTAACAACAAGTTATGATTTGGAAGATTTGAAGATTCGAGTTGATTAGACTACCAAGGTTCTTACGAGGTCTTTCAAGAATGGCAGCACACTCTCCTGGCCAGTAAGTTGTCCTTTCTCTCCTAACTGCTTATTTGTTATGATGACATTTGCTATGCCAGATTGTTGGTAGGTCTTCCAACAACAGGCTTCACTTATACTACTGAGCATTCAGATTTATAATTTGTGTATTTATCATGATTGAATAGTACATTTGCTTTGAGAATGCAAATCTCAAGTTGGCTCCCATTTATTAATATGTTTGTTTATAAGATATCTGCTAATGCTAGTGGCACATACATATAAATAATTAAGTAGTCTCTATAACTGTGCCTATAATAGCGAAAAGGCAGAATGTGACTTTGTATATTATCTGTCTAATAAATCTGTTAACAGACATCACCCATTTCATTCACACATAAATACTATATTTTATTAAGAGACAATACACTATTGTCATCAAAGCTAAAATCAGAAATAGTTTATTTCTTCCACTTTCGGTAGATGGATAGATGGTTTACCTCCATCAACCAACTCGATTTGTAAATTTTTATTATCTATATCCTGGCTAAAATTGTTGGTTATCCATCAAGAAGTTCTTGTGATTTTGTGTCTTCCGAACGGGCAGACAGCAAATAAGGGAGCTTTTGGTATATCCAATTTATTAAAAACATCTTTACCACAATATGTTTTCTCTCATGCATGTCGACAGACGTAGAATTTCTATAAGAAATCACATACTCGTAGATGGATCTGGAAATTTACATTATAATTGAAGTTAATATATGTTTATTCCTAATCATTCGTATAAACAGTACATTATTTAATTCACTACGCATCACATGATTTACAAGGACGATTTCCGTATGTTAAGAGCGTGAAGGATTTCAATTATATGTATTATTATATCTTAATCAGAAACAAACCATAATAATTACTTAGATGAAAAACTGCATTGACTATGCTTGAAGTATTATTTCCTTTGGAAACTTATGCATCACTGCCCATGCTCACATCAATTACCGCTTTTATAATTATTTATAAAACACATGTTTTTTAATTAAATTTCTTTCTTAATTTAGTTAGCAAGGACAGTTTGATTCCTATATAAAAGAAACTTACATTCGACGACAATTAGCATTGGTACCTAGAGAGAATAACTGGAAAATGTTCCCTTAAAATGATCACCAAGGTGAGTAGAAAAAATTATTATCTAAACTATCTACCGTATTATCGGTTTAAAAGTGATACATAACGCCTTTAATGTTTCAATGTAATTTCAACAAGAAATATTTTCTGCACCTATAATCTCAATTAACATAAAAGTGTTTTTAAGCCTTACTTGTGTGAAACAAGATAAAATGAAAACAGTACTTTTATGTTTACACAAATCTTTGTTTTAGTACCGTATTAATATGATGCAAAAAAATAAAAAAATAAAAACTTCACACACTGTCAGAAAATAGCGGTGGTGCCTATTAGACCATCTCCACATTGACCAGAGGACAAAACAGCCGAGCGGGGGTACAGTGCTGTTATAGTCCGCGTCAGCCGAATTGGCGTGTGGAATCAGCCAATAGGGTCGTAGTGCGCTGTTACTAAATCTTCAGGGAGGAATTTAATCATTCATAATTGTCCACAAATACGAGGAAAATCAATTATGAATGATTAAATTCCTCCCTGAAGGTTTACTAACAGCGCACTACGAGTTTATTGTCTGATGCCACACGCCAATTTGGGTGACGCGGACTACAGCACTGCAACAAAGCCTCGTTTTGCTGGAGCAAGTGCTAACACTGGAGCAAGACCTCACCAAGACCTGAAACATACGGTCTATTCACTTAAGGTTAGTTTAAAGGGACGAGTTTTGCCTATATATGTCACTATAGCCTTCGTATCTCATGTATTTTTTACCTTTCACGAAAATTCACGATTTTTCTTACATATTTCAAATTAGAGATTTCAAATTTTTAGAGAAGGAACATCATAACCTATCGAAGGCAATAATCCGTGCCGATTTTGTTTTTAAAATTTTCTTCATTGTTGAAATGGCATGTTTATTGAAATAGATATCCAAACATTTAACAATATAACTCTTTCAGCAATAAAGAAAATTCAAAATAAGAAATCGGAAAGAATAAGAAGATTGTTGCCTTCGATAGGTGATAAAGTTCCTTCTCCAAAAGTTTGAAGTCTTTAGGTGAAAGGTAAAAAATTTTCGTGAAAGGTAAAAAAAAAATACATGACAGAGATACGAAGACTGTAGTGACATCTATTGGCAAAACTTGTCCCTTTACACCAACCTTAAGCCTTTCACTCCACAGGTCCTCTTGCCTCCACGACCATGGCTTGACTGTCTTGACTCTCGTAAATGTGCAGCCCTACCAGACATGTCTTCAGAACTTAACATTTTCCATAAGTGAACGCTTATCTACAATCAGTGTCGAAGCCACCAGAAAGACTCGAGAAGCTTAAATAGGCGTTATCCTGAGTTTTAAATTAAATAATGATAGACGTAAAGGAAAGTTACTTTTGAGCACAGTTACGATTCCAGTTATAATTTCTTGGGTGAGGGATGGAGGGATCAGCGAAATTTAAAGGCAAGTAAATTAGTATACCGAAAACGATACTTTTTAATTATTTGACTACATTACAAGACGGTAGGCAGGTGTACTCCTTTCGCGTCGTCACTGCTTCGGAAACATAAAGAATGGTTTAATTAAAATTATAATTGAAGAAAGCTGCTTCAAACTGGTAAATAATGTTAAAATCTCGTAAAAGATTTACGAAAAACTGATATTTAACTGAAATTTTATAACTGCCGAGGCTAAAAATTATTGAAAAATGTGATAGATAAAAATCACACACATTTTTATTGCATAAATGCTACAATGGCTGGAAGCTTTTAACAAAACAATGCACGAAAATAGCTAATTTAAACTTAGGTTATTTAGGAGACATCTTTACTCCTTCTGATTCAATAAATTTTAAGAGTCGCGTTCGTGGAACAAAAAATTCTTATCAATTAATAGGAAGAATTTAAGAGCTTCAAAATTACATAAAATCTGTACTCTTACATTCCATTATAATAGTTCCGTAGGCTGTAGGAGACAAATGACTAATTAAAGTGAAAAGTTATGAAAGAATTGGTGGAAAGGGAATATGCGAGAAAATGGGAAGATCTCGAGGAAACTAGGATTTCCTACGGGACAATAGTTGAGGCTGTCTCGTCTCAAACATACGCTGCCAATGTGATGTCTCGGAAGGTGTGTCTATAATCTGGAACAGTTCTATCACGTCTCTTATATCGCCAATAAATTCTGTTTCGTTTTTACTGGTGGGCAATTCTCAATAAACCCCACACCCAGGGCCGTGCCGTGGGGGGACAAGCGGGGCGACGGCTCCGGGCGCCGAAGTAAGGGGCGAAAAATTCGGGAGAAAAAAAAGATAGGAAAAATTCCTTGGAATATATGTATGGGGGCGCCGTCGTACACTCCCGCCCCGGGCGCTGATTTTTCACCGCACGGCCCTGCCCATACCCCACATTGTTGTCCACCACAAGCTTAAATAACATGGAATAGAACTGCATATCCTTCGCTTAAAGCTTCCAGACGTCTCGGTTTATCCGGAAAAGTTTGCATCATCTGTTACCTCCCAAAAATAGTTACCAACTTTATATGTCCCGCTTTTATGATAAAATTTAAATTAATTTCTCGTATAGAATTAAAAATACTGTTTTTATGTATTATTCATCGATATTCAACTGATAGATACACTGTATTCTCTATCACTCACTTTTAGCGAGTGTTGACCTATTGAGTTAATTCTAATACTTCAGTTAGAAACGACTGTATAACAACGGTTGTATTTTCATGGAGTATCCCGGTTTAGTGGAAATTTTGGTATATTGTCCCGGTTTAGTGGAAATTTTGGTATATTTTCCCGGTGTAGTGAAAATTTTGGTACATTGTCCCGGTTTAGTGGAAATTTTGGTATATTTTCCCGGTTTAGTGAAAATTTTGGTATATTGTCCCGGTTTAGTGAAAATTTTGATATATTGCTCCGGTTTAATGAAAATTTTCGTATATTGCCCGGCTTTTATAGCCGGGAAGTCTGGGAGCCCTACGCTCGTACCAGAAATGAGTGCCCTACCAGATAGATCTACTTGTTTTCCCAATTAAAACTCTTCGTATTTAGTTGTAGTTGGGGCTCGCTTTTGAGTGTGTTGACTACAAGAAGTAGCCTGACTGGAGGGAATCTTCCAGGATACAAGGCTCTTTAAATCCTGGTCAAGAAAGAAAAATTGTGATGGAGGGTAGGAAGAAATTTCAAAATATTGACTGAATTGTAATAGCAAAAAATAAACAAAAGGAAAATATACAATTTGTTAGATTTGTTCAATCCAAACACAATTTACGAGAAGTAGGTGTGTCACTGTTAGATATGGCATGTGTCGAACAACAATAGAAAATGAAATGAGCTTGACGTTCCAGGCTAATGGAGCTAAGGGACCGTTAAGCTAAGGGAGGCAGATGCTTAAGGCAATTCAATGATGATGGAAGAATTAGGGGAGGATGGAAGAATTAGGAATGAGATTATGGAAGGAAACATGAGTACGAAAAAGTTTGCAGAGACGACATTGTCCATCTTAAACTTACTTGCACGCAGATTGAACCAGAGATTCCACGGATCAAAGGTAAACTCTCTACCACTAAGCCACCGTGCCCCCGTTAATAATATAACACTTGGTAGTATATATCTTTCATATATTGTACATAAATAAATAAATAAAACCTATCGGGACAACCATGAGGAACAACAAAGGCGAAACGTTTCCCTGCCATTACTTTTTCTATTCGAAATTACTCCTTTTTTTCAAATTCAAATTATTTTATCAAAGAGGGTTAGATTTAGAGAAGATTTGTTCTAATGCCTAACCAAACATTTTCGAAGCAATTCATCTGCCAACGAAGTAACACTATTGTTGAGATTAAAGAGGTTAATACAGCTGGTTAAATAGCGGGAAATACCCATAGTTGGATAGACAACATGCATTTTAAATTTTGTTTCCCTCCAGCTTGGGGGTTTGGGTAGGGCTAACAACCTCATCCTATAAAAAGAAAGCACTTGTTCAGAAATATTCACAAAAGCCTCGGACAAGGACTGATAACTTGGCACGACCTCAGCAAAAGAAAATGGACATGAGATTTGGAACATGGAATATTAGGAGTCTTTATAGGGCAGGCGCGTTAAAATCCGTAACGAGGGAGTTAGAGAAATACAGGATGGACGTAGTAGGAGTTCAGGAAGTTAGGTGGGAAGGAAATGGATCTGAGAATTCCGGAAATTTTACGTTCTTTTACGGGGAAGGAAATAAAAATCACCAGTTAGGAACAGGGTTTTTCGTTCATAAACGCATATTACCAGCAATTAAACAGGTTGAATTTGTTACTGACAGACTTTCTTTTATTACTCTTAAGGGATGGTGGTGTGATATTATTGTTTTAAATGTACATGCCCCAACGGAAGATAAGGATGACGATATAAAAGACAGTTTTTACGAAGAAGTGGAACGGATATTTGACCAACTCCCGCGATACCATATGAAAATTCTATTAGGGGATTTCAATGCGAAGGTAGGACGAGAGGATATTTTCAAACCGATTATAGGGAACGAAAGTCTGCATAAGGAAAGTAATGACAACGGTGTTAGACTCGTGAACTTTGCAACATCCAAAAACCTAATCGTGAAGGGTACAAAATTCCCACATCGCGACGTTCATAAATACACTTGGACATCACCAGACGGGAAAACACATAATCAAATCGATCACGTTTTAGTAGATAGAAGAAGGCAATCTAGCATAATTGATGTCCGGTCGTTTAGAGGGGCTGATTGTGACACTGACCACTACCTGGTAGCAGCGATAATACGGGAGAGGTTATCGTTGAATAAAGGCAATATTCATTGTCCGAAAACGGAGAGATTCAATTTAAAGAAATTAGAAGAGAGCCAGGTAAGAGAGGAATACCAGATTGAAGTTTCGAATAGATTTTTGGCTTTAGAAGATTCGGAGTGCACTAGTGTTGAGGATACCTGGATTGAAATTAGAGATAGCATTAAAATTTCAGCAAAAGGAAAATTGGGACACGCGGAAATACGTAGGAACAAACCATGGTTCGACCAGGAATGCATAAAACTAGCAGAGAAGAGAAAACAGGCAAAATTACGCTGGCTACAAAATCCGAATGAAATGACTACACAAAATTTCGCAGATATCAGGCGGGAAACTTCCAAAACTTTTAGAACAAAGAAACGCGATTTTCTGAAAGCTAAAATTAAGGAACTTGAAGATAGTAGTAAAAGTAAAAACATACGGGACATGTATAAGGGAATCAACGAATTTAAGAAAGGCTATCAACCTCGTGCTTATATATTAAAGAAACCTGACGGTACAGTTCTCACTGACACGGATAGCATCTTAAATAGATGAAAAGATTTCTTTGACGATTTGCTTAACACGCAATCAAAAACTAGTGTTCGTGGAGAAAAGGAGATACACACCGCAGTACCGTATATTCCAGAACCCAACCGAATAGAAGTAGAAACCGCTATAAAGAAATTAAAGAAACACAAATCTCCGGGTGTAGATGAAATTCCGGCTGAGTTAATTTTAGCTGGAGGCGAAAAATTGTGGAACAAGATACACAAACTCATTCTCCTTATCTGGAACAAGGAAGAATTGCCACAAGAGTGGAAAGAATCAATCATTGTTCCAATCCACAAGAAAGGCGACAAAACTGACTGTAATAATTATCGAGGCATTTCTCTTATGTCAACATCCTATAAAATCCTTTCAAATATTCTCTTAGCAAGACTGACCCCATACGCAAATGAAATTATTGGAGATTATCAGTGCGGATTTAGAAGAAATCGATCAACTATCGACCAAATATTTACCATTCGCCAAATACTCGAAAAAAAAAGTGGGAATACAATACCCCGGTACATCAACTATTTATTGATTTTAGAAAGGCGTACGACTCGGTTAGGAGAGAAACATTATACAACGTTCTTGCAGAACTTGGAATACCGAGAAAGCTAATTAGATTAATTAAGATATGTTTAAATGAATCCCAAAGTAAAGTCCGGGTAGGAAAATTTTTGTCCACAAGCTTTCACGTCGAAAATGGCCTGAAACAAGGAGATGCGTTGTCGCCATTATTATTTAACTTCGTTTTGGAATACGGTACGCTATAAGGAAAATCAAAGATAGCAACCAGGGCTTACAGTTGAACGGTATTCACCAGGTTATGGCATATGCTGATGATGTAAATTTAATAGGAGATGATAGGAGAACAATAGAAAGAAATGCAGAGATCCTATTAAACGCTTGCAGGGACATGGGTTTAGAAGTAAATGCAGAGAAAACTAAATACATGGAAGTGCGTCGGGACCGGAATACAGCAAATTATGGATGCGTTAAAATACTAAATAATACTTTTGATAAAGTGGATACTTTCAAATATCTAGGATCAATATTAACAGAGGAAAATCATATTCACGGAGAAATTAAATGTCGACTAAAAGCAGGGAATTCGTGTTACTATTCCGTTCAAAATCTCTTGTCGTCGCGAATTCTGTCGAGGAATTTGAAACTTAAAATATATAAAACGATAATCATGCCTGTTGTTCTGTATGGCTGCGAAACATGGTCACTTACTCTGAGGGAAGAACATAGACTGAAAGTATTTGAGAACAAGATCCTGAGACGAATATTCGGACCCAAGAGGAACGGGAATGGGGAATGGCGGAAACTTCATAACGAGGAACTACATAATTTATATGGTTTACCCAACATTGTTAGGGTCGTCAAGTCTAGGAGGCTTAGATGAGCGGGTCATGTAGCTAAAATGGAAGAAAGTAGAGACGCTTTCAAAGTCTTGACTGGAAGACCAATCGGAAAACGACCATTAGGAAGACCTAGGCGCAGATGGGAGGACAATATTAAGATGGATCTCGCAGAGATTGGAATACAGTGTAGAAACTGGATGCAGTTAGCTAAGGATAGAAGTCAGTGGAGAGCTTTTGTGAACGCGGCATTGAACCTCCGGGTTCCATAGGCCATAGAGTTAGTTAGTTTTAGTTAGTTAGTTATCGACCATTAGTTATATACGTAGAGCCCATTAAATGCATTTTTGGGTAACAATCTGTAGTTGTGCTGTGTACCTTTTAAGGCCACCTTCCGTACTGGTCTTCTGGTCTTGACACCTGAAACACACAAAAGACAAAACGAGAAGTTAGTAGTTTATATATATTATTATTATTTTAAAATGGAACATTCATCATGAAGATTGTTCAGAGTACATTATTTTCCACATACACAGAATGAATAACCGTACATCAACAAAACTCCCAAGTCTACTGGACCATTGAATGTGTTCCATTTCGTCTTTTGTTACTCATTTCATGATATGGTAAGAAAAAAGAAGAAGACAGAAACCATGTTACGAGATAAAGCTCCTCCAACAGAAAAATTACACCTTTCGAGATGATACATCTCTTTTACAACGTCTTTCCGGGACGAGACACCCAGAACTCTTGTCTCGTTGACTTTCATGTTCCGCTTGTAAATAATGAGAGTGTTTCATTTGGCTCACACTGGATAAATATACTGCAATACTTGTTAACTTTGTACAAAATACAATAAAAGTTAACATAATCTTAAGCGTAAGCAAAACTATTTCTAGATTAAAAGACTATTGAACAATGTTCTTATACACATATGATATTTTGCTAATCATACAGGAAATTCTTTTAGGTAATAATGTATTTTTAAATTACTGTATTTTTTTAAAAAAATATTCCTTCAGCATTTCCTAATATTAATGACATCTCTAGAAACATTTCTAGAATATAAAGAATTTATAGATTTTATTATTTATTAATTTATTTATTCTTTTCAGTCTCTTTTTGTGTTTGTGGCAGTGTTTGTTTGCATTGCAGTAGCTTTTCCTGCACCACTACAAGAAATAGCTGCCCCACAAGGAAACCCTCAGCTGTCAAAGAGTGGAGATGATCTCAAAGGAGATAATACCTTCGGATTTGGATATTCTTATTGGGGTAAGTCAAACTGAATAAAATATAATTTACATTATTGAGAAGAATACTTAGTTGATATAATCGAACATTCAATTTGATCGTAGTGTGAGTGAGTAAAAGTTGAATAAGTCATATCTTTGTAGATATAACCCACAACTTAAAGCAGAATTCGAACAATTATTATGATTAGTATTCGAGATAATCTAAAATGGAATACACTCGAGGCCATTCGTATACAAAGTTTGATTGTAAACAACTTGACCACAATCGGTCGAAATCGAACATAAGAGAGTTTCTAATCAAACACTAAAAAACATTTCATTGGAACTGGTATCCTGTGACTTGCTATTAGTTTCTTTGTTGAAGTATAGTGTTTCTATTTTATAGCATGTGAATCTACAGTCAAATCAGAACCCCAATAATACATTCAGTTTTTTTCTGACTGGCTACCGAACTGAATGCGCGCGCGGGCGTTAGCCGTTAGATTGTACATTTTCAAAGTAACTTCAAAATAAAGGAAGATCGAACTTGGGGAATTAATGAGTTCTGGACTTAATCCGAATAATCCGGGAAGTTGTCAGAAAACGGCATGTTCGGAGATTTAAAGAGTCTCTAAATATTGCTTTCTTTTAACAAGAAAAGTAAACTAATGTATGATAAAAAAAATAATAAAGTCACTTTTACCACTGACTTAGACAAATAGAGATGAAGGGTACACGGGAATAACGATCTAAGTTTTTTTTTCGAATTTGAGTTGTTATTACCGTTTTATGCAACGAATAATGATCTTACATATAATAAACTGTATATTTCGAAAGCGTGACCAATGTCCCTGGAATTTAGCTTTGGAAGGATCGTGTACTTTGGAAAAACGATCGAAGTCCACAAGTCCATCAGAAAAACGATCGAAGTGCTCAGTTCCATAGTCCCATTGATTCAATGCAGAGACGAATTAAGTTCGTGTGTCTGTACGGCCCATTGTGTATTTTCATATTTGTGCCCATAAAATTGGTACACCTTTGTTTAATCAGTTGGCTCCTGCTCTGCTAGGGTGTAACATCCAATGTTGTGCTTTGAAATGGACAACTCTAGTTAGGATGAACAGTCTGCACCAAAAACTGGGTCTAATGCGAAGAAAAGTAAAACAAATGGGCGAGTTTCGGATTCATCCAAACTGATTCGAGCCATGAATCACATCACTTAAGATGATTCCATGAAATTTGATGATGAAGTCCGGATGAAGTTTGTTCCATATTATATCATTATTGCACGCAAGTTGTATCAAGCACTGTTGGTCACTTGCACATATTCTGCAATTTCTGCCTAGGGCAGAATAAGAACTACACAAATTCCTATTTTTTCACTTTCTGGTCCGCACAATGGAACGATTTCATTAGATTCAGATTACGTTTCCAGTGAGGGGACATTAATACTTAGAATGTGATACAAGCATGGGCGTAATACATACCAGACCCAAATGGAAAACACCTAATGACTGGCGTGAGGTCATTGAACACGCACGGAAAAAGAAAAACAGAACCTTTCAATGTGATAGACTGTAAGCCGGAATTGTTCCGGCAATGGACAACATTTCCTGGGAAGAGATACAAGAAAAAAATACTCTTTCTCACGAAGGACAATCTCACAATTCCTTGTGAAGAAAATTGATACACTGCTTCACCTTCGAAGGTCACCTTTGGTCCATACGAAACATACAAAATCATAAAAACCTCTCAAGTTCGAAAGCAAATCTGTTGCCTCCAATAAAGCAGGGACAGCCGATTGGAATTTCCCGTGCAAAATTTGAAGACTTGCACTTCTTGAAGCAATTTTATGTACCATAAGTGCAACAGTACTTCCGTTCATTAAGAATACTCGAAATAGGGGTGGATGAAGACAGTGAGTAAGTTCCGGTAAAGAAACACCCACACGAACAAGGGACAAGGTGAAATATTATCCCTATGCATGTATTGTTCATTCAAGAAAGGTACTGTATTTTTGCTCTGTAACTGTATTTTTTTATTTGTAACAGTTAATCATTGTGATTTAAATGACTGTAGAATTCAATTAAAAGTGTATTACTTAAAAACAGAAAAAAACAGACGTAATAATTTTAGAGAACACACTGAAAATGGTCCTTATACTTTTAAATCGCTTTTTTCTCACAAAGTTTGAAAATGGACTTAGATCGTTATTCCCGTCTACCCTTCAGATATTATCAATTAAATATACGTTGGTTTAAGTAAGAATTTCAAGGAAATTATATCGTACGAAAAATATTGGGTCCGTATTAAAATTTCCGTTCAGAATTAAAATTCTCCTTTGTTTTCTTTCCAGGATTCCCTTGGTTCTGGGGCTAAGTACCAAGAAGCAGCACCCGACAACGACCATATCAATAAACCAGTTTTTCCGTAGGATATTTTCATTTAAATAATATAGTATCACTTTTTGTAGTTTAATAGCCTGTAAATATACCAATGAATATACATTTCCTTTATGCAAATAAAATAAATGCATTCTTAAAAAATACTGCCTTATTCCTATTGAAATATTAATAAATTGATATGAATATATTATTACGTAAGCAGTCAAATTTCAAACAAAATCACGATAATTTATATATTTATTTAAAAGGTTTAAGGGGTCAATCCCATTTAAAAAATGTACATTTCCAATCGTTATTCTCACCAGTTTACTTTCTCGCTAGAAATGTTTTCTCGACGAGTGGCCACAACAATGTAGCATGAGTTTACTTCCTTGTTTACAAGAACGCGTTCGGGAGCGAATCCTGCGCACTTACAGTTTTCTAAGTTTTTTTTGTTTTTGTTTGTTTTTATTGTAAATTGACATGACGAAAACGCGTACGAATATATAATGCATGTCGCTTACTGAATTTACGGACATATCTCAAGAGAAGTATATACCTATTTTGTTTGCTAAAATATATTTTGAAACACCACCACCGGAAGAACTTTTACAAACAGTGGTGGATTCAACTACTTTTTCTCAGCTTCGACCACAGAACAGTGATTGCAGAAACCTCTTAATGGAAAAATTGATAATGGGATAATGGAAAGAAGAATCGATTCTTTTAACTATTGCGAATGTTTTCTGAAAAATTAGAAATGTTACTGTACATTGTGGGCCTCTTGATTGAAAACAAAATATGGATAAAACAAAATGACATTATTCGTAAACTAAAAATTGAAACAATGTCGGAAAATCCTTTAAAGATCGAAGGGATCACAAATAAAAATATTGTGGCCAGGCAAACACAAAAACGATGCAAATTCTAGGCTATCAATAAAAGCATCACCTAAGGTGCTCTGCGGGATTCATCGTCTAACAGCCCAGAAGAATCTACCTCCCCAACATTGCATGACATAGAGATTAAATCTGACACAGTCCAATCTCCACTTTGAGAGGAGTCACTTTGCTCAATGTAAGACAAACTGTTCGAAATTCACTTGTAGCCGTGTGCATTAACGAAGTTCAAATTCAAATGAGCTATAAAGTTCAAAATTGAACTTTCTAACTTGAGCATAGTTCAAACAATTTTGTTGCACCATTGAAAAATCAAAGTACGGTATATTTGATTCAATTCTGTAAACTAATCAGGATTAACGAAGTTAAACCCCGAAAATCGGCCGTCTAATGTTAAATAGGCCCTGGTTTGAGTCCCGGTATCGGTACATCAAAACATACTATCTGTAAATGGCAAGTAGTATCTACTTACGACATATGAGATATACTTGAATGAAAGACACTGTCAAAATACAGGGAATAAAAATGGATTTCCAGATATATGGTTTGAGCGTGGGTGGTAAACACCACGTTTGATCACATACTTATTCCTATTTAGCAGCGAGCAAGTTAGACCTTTCAGTTAGACGCTTTTTGCCATCTGCCGTGCGCTTTTGTCACACCATCTTATTTTTACTGAAATCTACCGCGTTAACAAGGACCCGGAGGTTAAAAGTCAAATAATATTATCGTCTTTCTTTTACCCCTATCTAGCTCGGACGCAAGTTTTGGAACACCCGCTATAGATCTATCTAGGTATATAATAGAAGTCTGTCATTTTACCTAAATCTAATGCTAAGTCAATGATGTACCAACTCTACAACGGTCACTCAATATAACTTTAGTGAGTGTTGTATTGTTCTTTATTTAGCGAAGTGCATTAAACACGAATGACCTTAGAAAATGTTAAAGGATCCCTTACTGGCCCCTAAAAACGATCCTAGATACGGTAGTGTTTGTAAGATTGTTCTATTCTATATGTAAAATATGACAAAATTATTTTTTAAAAAAAATGTTTCTGCAATTTAAGTTAACGGTTCGACTATCTGGTTTCATGTGTTTTCACGTGAAATAGGTAACATGAATATAGAACAAATAGGGTAAAAAATGGTAAAAACATTCTCGAAAATATCTATGTAATTAATTCTATAAATTTGGTTTTCCTGAACAGAATTGAATGGCTTTTGCACTGGTTAAACGCATTTGTATTATGTAAAGCATACACCAAAATATCATTCTCTACTGGTGTAGTAGCTAGCGCACGCGCGCCAATGATGTATGCGGTTCTATGTTCTATTCATGGTGGGGGAACGTGCTGAAGGAATTTTTCCACTTCGTATTTTCACTCGTTCTTTCTATCCTTCATTCTAAATACGCGGAAGTTAATATTAAGCTATAGTAGAACACGTTCAGAGCCGTAATAAATGGTAGCAAACTGATACAACCATTGTTTAAAGCTCATATTGCGGCCCATACACGTAAACACATGCCTGAAGAAACATACCGACTTGCATGAAAAATTATAAAACCACAGGCAAGTTGATCGTGTATGGCCTCGTTCATTCATGTTGAAAGTTTTCAAAATCTTCTGAAAACATGTTTGATGTTTTTGCCGTTATGCATGCATGTTTACCGTGTATGGGCTCGTTCATGCAAGGTGGCTGTTTTATATTTAGGTCCGCCAATCACGACAGCGGAAGAAATCACGTGACTCTCTCCTCCGTCGCATGCCAAGGTCATTGAAGATGGGTGATCTTCGTTATTCCTGGAGCATCAAAACATAGAGAGAGAGAGAGAGATGCGTTACATGACAAGGAATTCTGTGCATGCATTTATTCAGGTATACAAAGAAGTACCATGTTTTTGGAAGGCAAAATAAAAATTAAAAAAACTACTGTGTGGAGAATGACGTCAAGAATTCTACATTTGAAAATCTAGAAAAGCTGAGAGAATTTCAACCTCACTCCACACTTGATAGTTGTTAAAAGGAGGATAAATACGTTGCGCTCCAACTACAGAAGAGAGCACATCAAAGTGAGAAAAAGGAAATTAAGTGGTTCTGCCGCTCATGAAGTTTACATGTCAAAGTTATGGTACTACAGGGGTGTAGCCAGCAGGTTTTACTAGGGGGGTCCTTTTTGAGGGGAGAGAGCTACAATGTACAAAACCCCAAAAAATGTGTTACAGCTAGAGATTTTTTTGTTTCCGTCCGAAAATCTAAACACACTGTTTTTTTAAGCTTTTTTCTTCAAAAATATTATGTACCAGGTAGTTTTCATTATACTTAACCAAGAACTACTGCCCCAAAGCAAACGTTATACCTTTGTGCAAAACTATTTCAATCCAAATCCTTGTACTCAGAACCTATCTACATAAGACTGATTTTTTTTAATTTCATTTAATTTCTTTAAAATTTCCTGACAAAAATATTTATTTATTATTCGTGACTAAAAAACATTATAATTATTTTATTAACAGCTATGTATCACTTCCTGTTTTACACCAAGTGGAAAAAAAAGCGAATAAAATTCAAACTGAAAAACTGAATTAAAACGTTGTTTTTCACCATATTTTCCAACTGATAAAAAAAATGTTTTTTAAAACACTCAGTTTACTGCGATAGTTTTGTAGCAGTATTTATAGTACCTTGTTGAAACGTTTGTCTTCAAACTGTCAAATATAAAACAGGGGCGGATCAAGGACGGACTTCTGGGGGTCGGTGGGTTATAATACTGCTACTTAGAGCTACCTTCAAGAGCTCCAAACTCTGGGATGGGTTTTATTTATATATAAAATAAGAAATCTTCACATTCTGGGGGTTATCGCCCCTCTGGATCCGCCTCTTATATAAAATCACAGTAAATCGTGTAATCTGCTGTTACAAATAAGTATATATATATATATATATATATATATATATATATATATATATATATATATATATATATATTCGAAGTCCATTTGTTTGTTATGAGTTTATATTGACAGAAATCTAAAGAAAAATTACACAAAAGTAGATAGATAATGGGGATTCTGCAGACAAATTCATTATTAGCCCATTTTAACTATATGTCACCCTATCATCTCTAATAACTTCTAATCTACTCCCTAATAATTTGCAGCGCACTCCCTATCCCAAATAACTTCTATCACATCTCAAATAACTTCTATCTTACTCATAATAACTTCTAATGCATTCTATCACTAAATCTAGTTACAAAAAATCACTAAATCTGGTTATAAAAAATCACTAAACCTAGCTACAAAAGCAAAAAAATCACTAAATCTAGTTATAAAAATCACTAAATTTAGTAAAATAAAGATACAAAACACTTTTATGATTTTACCATAAAAGTTAACTAAATTCTACATAATTACATAATACTTACAAATTAGTATATTAATAGTTACAAGTTCGGATACTGATAATGGAATCTTCTGCTAACCTCGTTCTCTATAGGAAACAATGACTTCTTAAATTCTGTCCACTGATCATAATTCAAGCTGAATAGACAGCCGTTAATATCAAAAACTACTTGAACTTCGGTCTGCACATTTTTCACAATTACATTGAAGTTATTAGTAAGTATAAATTTCTTTTGAGGATCCATTCTATTCACTCCATTTTTTACTTCTAACAACATATTTTTGATCATTTTTTGGATTCACAAAACCGATCATCATTTGAAATTACATACAGAACTCAACAGTTGGATAATTATCTTTTAAACCAGTGTATTTGATTTTTATTCCATCTTTAACGATCTCATCAATCATTTTATCTGTTAAGTGTTTTGTAAATCTAGGTGGAAGAAATACCTTAAACTCTTCACATTCAACTAAAATGCTCTTTCCAAACTTAGTTTTAATCTTTTCCATTTTCACAATCTTATATTCTGTATTTAATTCTAATTCTCTTAATCCAATAACCTGTTTTTGTTCAAGACTTCCAAGTTTATTTAAAAGTTCAATATGACTCGCCATCGTATTTATTATATTAAAACTTTTTAAAAACCAGTTTCTAATAGCCTCGAATTTCGTTAAGTATGTCATTGATTCTGTTAACAATATCTCTTACATTTTCATCTGTTAATTCACCATTCATGAGCTTAATTACATTAAGCTCATCTTTAAACAACCGAATTCGATTTACCATATTTTTATAATATTCTTTCTTTGAAGCTATATTAAACCGTGTTGATAGACCAGTGATAACAGCAGAAGCCGAAGCAAATGCAGTTGTAATAATTGAATATACTGTAACAGGAATAAATACATTGATGAACCCTGTAGAAGCTGATAATAGAATTGATAACGTAATAAGAGTAATATAAACACATTTTATTCTCTTAAACTTCCTTTTGTTTTTCATTAATAACTTCTCAAGATTTAATATAGTATCTTCAATTAACACAATTAAATTCTCACGTGGAATGTTATCTGGAATAGTCATTTTATTAAATAAGTTTTTATGATATTATCATAAAAACACTTACAAACTAAACAAATCTAATAAACATATTATATAATTGATTTATATCTTCTCAATTATTTCTTCTTTCTCAACATCATACTCTAAATTTTTCTTACCAATCATAACAACATAGCAAATTGTTTTATCTGATACATCGCTTTCAAAATTAACAGTCAGTTTCAAATTAGTTCTATCACTTACAGTTACTGATTTATGCTTGCTTGTGTTAATTACGAACATCGGCCTATTTTCTAAAAATTCCTTAGGATAATAAAACATCTCAGTATTTCCAATTGTAGCTCGCTTATATACCGTATACACTTCATAAACTTTCAAATACTTATGTTTAGCAAAATCTAAGTTTAAAGATTCTAATGGGAAAGATTCATTTCTAGAATTACGAAAATGGATATTCTGAACTTTACAATGATCAAAATAGCTTGAATTTCTTTCTTGATTATCATTTCTATCAGTTTGGAAAAAGGCAATCACAAAATTAGGCATATCAAATTCACTTGAGTTAAATTGTGTGGTTAAATCGAATTCTAAATATTTACCACTAACTGATTTCTGTAAACATTGATACTTGTTAAATGAAATAGGAATCTTACTTTCTTTTAACATATTAGATCTTAACAAGGTGGCATAGTTAGGTTCATAATTAACAATAGGCATTCTTAACTCCATATTTGTAATCTTAATTTTACCTGGATGCGGTTGATCATTCTCATATGTTCCATCCTGCTTTTTTGTTTTCCAAATAGCAAATGCATTATCATCAGAACCACTTCTTTTAAATGTATATTTCAATCCTCCTTTCCACATAATATCTTTAAAATCTGAACAAAATCCTGGCAAAAGTCTGAGCAAAAACACTATTTCTTCATCTGTTCTTGCCCACGTAATTCCTTCCCATCCACATTCATCATAGTGATTTGCCTCTGGTTTTGAAATCGTACATGTGTTTACAGCTGTTGAAGTTAAACCAGGATAATCTATAATATCTAATATCTGACCATGCTTACTAACTTGAATTTGAGAAAACAAATGTGGGAAGAAATTATTAATAAGTCTAATATTTTGACCAGTAGTATATTCTCCATCAGCATTTCTACCTCTAATTTCAAAAGTTACATAAATATCAGCATAATAAGGATGTATGAAGCCATCACCCACGTCAATATCAAATTCAATAGACCTGTTTGGCTTATTTAAATTCTCGATTGTTTTTTGATTAGGTTTAAAGGATTGTAATTCATATGATTCTATCTTATCCATATTTATTATAAAAAATATTTATAATCGTTTTATGAATTAAGCCCATAAATTAAACCCATAAAACTTAAATATAACTTCTCCAAATATCCTTATTCCTATTCACCTGGCTAATAATTTCTGAAAAACTATACCCATCTGTAAACATTTTTAACACTGTAATGCATAAATGTCCACAAATTACCTCGTTAAAATGTTGTATACGGCTGCTATTGTACTTTATATTATGACCAAGATATTTTACGAGTGTTTTTGGTGGATTACCTCCAAATGAATCAAACACATACTTTCTATTTCCTTTTTTCCAATAACAAATCCAATGCGTTCCTATATTTTTAGACGTATCAAAATTAACAATACCACACTCATTCTTCCTTGGTTGTTTAGGCAATTCATCACTCATACATACACCTCTAAAGTTTCTTATCTTAAGTTTTTTAACAAGTTGTATTAGGTCTAAATTACTTAAAGGTTTAATTTCTTGTTTTTCTTCACTGTTTTGGAGTTTACGTTTTTTGAAAGCTTACCACCTTGTTTTTCTTCCATTGCTAAGTTATGTCGCTTTTGTTCCTCTAATTCCATTTTATTCTTTTTTGCATCATCTACAGTCTTAGCAATAGCAGCCGCACCTCCAGCAACAGAACCTAGAGCACCTATTAAAGCTAAAATCGTTGGAATAGTAAATATAAAACCACCATAATGAACTTTATTATCATTTGCCTTCATTTCTTTGTTTATTTTCTTAAGTTGTGGTATAGAAAGAGATAGAGACATACATTGTCCTTTATTTAGTTTTGCTTCCTTTTGTTTGAATTGTTTGTTAGTTAAAATGTGATCTATATTTAATTGTTTAAGTTCCTGATTAGGAATCGTAAATGTAAAACTTTTTAACTGCATATTTATTATATAATTAAAAGCTTTTTATGAAAAATTTCCATAAAAAGTACATATAAACCTAAATCTAAAAAATACTTATAAACCTAAATCTAAAAAATACTTATAAACCTAATCTTACTTTTGTTACTTATAAACCTAAACCAAATCTTACTTTTGTATTCATCACTAAAGCAGTTCCAAGAGCAGGTAGTATTTCAGTTATTAAATTAGCATCTTTAGCAAAAACTCTTTCCCAAGCTTTATTTTCTAATTCCTTATCTGCAATATGTCTTGATTCTGTATCTTTATTATCCCTATAGTATATATCATGTTCTTTACAAGCCTCATCTAATTTGTTAATACCTTCATCACCTCTTTCTAACCTTTCTTGAAGTTTTGTACCCGGACCGCAAAATTCATAACCTGGTATATGTAACTCAAATGGAAGTTTATTAATCAAATCATTTACTAATCCTTTTCCATACTTTTCACTATTCCAAAATTTTGGTGGCAGCGTATTCAATATCTTAATCAAATAACCTATACCTTTTGGATCATTAGGTATAAATTGTACAAGTTTAGAATTAATCATATCCATAATACCTACTTTCTCATTATAAAAGTTATCATTTCCAGATTTTTCTTCCCCATCAATAACAATCAAGCGATCAATCAGTTTTCTCACATCATCCATCCATATGTATTCTTTTGATAATTCGTTATATACCTTTATTCCTTCTCCAGATTTTGGTGTCTTTTTTGAAGGTGTTGTTGGTTTTATATATTCATCCCAAATAGGTTTGATAATTTCTTTATATTTTTTACCTTTACTAGATTTTTGTTTTCTTGTACTTGGATCATTATTATGAAATGCAACACTAGAATCAATTACTATTTGTTTATATTTTTCTAGATCATCATCATTATAATTTGTTGGATTATGTTTTGTCAATAATTCCCATAAACCTTCTGTTCCTGTATAATGTCGATTATTAATAACTAAATCATCACCATGAATTTTAACTTCCGCATTTCCTATCATATGTATAATTTTCCCATCTTCATCATATGGTTGTATTCCAAAACTTTTATCATCTCTAGTTGCATAATATCTTGAGGCAATATTACCAAAATGAGTTGCTGCTAAAGATTCTATTCCTTCTACTTTATATTTAATTTGTTTTTTCATGTGTTTTATTTCTTCTGTTATAGGCGTATCACTTTCATTTATAGAACTATCATACATAGGCGGTGTTTCTAATAAGCTTGAATCCACTCTAGCACTTTTATACACAACTGGAACTAACTCTTGAATTAGATTTTTATTTTCTTCTGCTACTTTTGATATATCTTGCCCTAAATCTTTAATTGCATCAATAACAGGCTGATCTTGTTCTTTAAATTTTTCATACTTACTTCGATTACTTTGTTTAATTTCCTTAAATCTTTTAATAAGTTCTTCTTTTAACTTAATATACTTCTTAGCTTTATTAACATCCATGTATTATATAAAGAAAAAAAATAAAAACATAACATAACATAACATAACATAACATAATATATACGTTTACCTGCATTCATATACGTTTAGTTTACACTTTTAGAAATTCTTTAATTTTATTTCTATATTTACCATTATTCACCTTCCTAGTCATATCTATTGTTAAGAAACCATGTTCTTCACTCCAACACTTGCTACATAATAATTGTAATTTTTCAAACGACATATCACATGCAACAAATTCATCATATATATGTTTTAAATTTACATTGTCCTGTCTAAATATACAAAGACAGTTTAAGTTGTCCCTAATTAATTGTTTTGGCACTTTAGAATATGTTTGTCCAAGATAGAAACAGTTCAAACCCTTATGACGCCCTCGAGTAAAATATTCTCTAACTTGATTTTGTTCTTCTAATATGAAATCATCAAATACTACCACAGAATAGTACTCACATTCATCTAATGGAATAATCTCTTCATTGTTTCCTTTTATTATTGCTATTGTGTCTTTAATATTACGTTCAATATCTCGAAAAAGTTGTATTAAGTGTTGGTATTTAGGTTGATTTAAACTTTTAGAATATATATAAACATTTGCATATTTTAACCATTTAGGTGCTAACAAAAAATTATCAATCATCAACGTCGTTTTACCACAACCACTAGGCCCAACTATTAAACATCTTATATCATCAGGTAACAACTCTCCATTCCTCTTACTCTTCGCCGTTTCTTCTGTTAACCTTACTTTAATATCCCAATTATCCATATTAGTTATTTATTATATAATAAATGAAGGTATTTAATTTAAATGGTTATTCATCTGTATTAAACATGTCATTGCATTACCCATTTGAAAACGATTTAGAAGTAGCTGTTGCAGGATTTTACACAACATACTTAACACCAAACATTACAGAAAAGAACAACAAATTAACATTTTGTAATAGTAACTCAAAATTTACAAAACAACTCATAATTCAGCCTGGTCAATATAGTTTACAAGAATTAGAAGAATATATTAAATCAAACCTTCCATATACCAACGATCCTTTTAAAAATATTCAATTTACTGAGGATAGAAGGAAAAATAGAGTAAAAAGATTTAGCCAGCAATGTAATATAACCTTAGATACCATTAATACTGTATTAGGTTTTAGTGAAAAGAACTTGGCTGAAAATACAGAACATGTTGGAGATAAGGTGCCAATGTTTCATCCGTTTGATACTATAAATATTCACTGTGATTTAGCAGAAGGTATGATTTTAAAACACAATGATACAACACACAACGAAACAGACTTAATTGCAACATTTAGAACAAATGCAGAGTTTAGAGAAACAATTATATATGAACCTAATGAAAAGATATTTTTCCAAATACATCACAATAAATTTAATAATTTCAAAGTTTCAATTAAAGATGAGAATGGTGATTTGATTGATTTTGGTGGAGCTCGTATAACTGTTTTACTTGCTGTTAAATAACTCAAATTATTATATAATAAATATGGATATTTTTGGTAATATTAAAAGTAAGGTAAGTGATATTAGTGAAGAGTAGTTAAGGAATTTAGATAATGTTGTTAAGAATGAAGAATTTGAAAAATATAAAAGAGAGACACATCAAAATTTAATGAGTCGTACAAATTTTAAATCTGAACTAAATAAAATTTTTACAACAAATTATAGATCGTGGATTGATTTTACACAAAAAAGATTAGTTAATATAATTAATGGTATTGATCAACAAGATGCTATTACGTTAAACCAGCTCGAGTCAGTGAAAAGCAATATTAACAACCAATTAGAAAGTGATAGAAACAAATTTGAAGATGTATTAAAATCATTACAAGACACACATATAAAGAAAGATGATATTGAGGTTTTAAAAGGTGAATATATGGAAGAATTTAAAAGGACCAATAATAATGTTACTATTCTATTTAAAGCAAAAGTTCCTGTTTCAGAATTTAATCAATATAAGTCAGAAATATCATCCCAATTAAATACACTTACAACAAAACAAGATTTCCAAATGATGAGGAAGGAAACTTTTAATCTAATTATGCAAAAAGAAACTATAAATTTATTATGTCGATTGAGAACTAGAAATGTTCCAAATCCAATCTTCAGAATATTTAATTTATCTAATGATTATGAGTTTCTCTACAATGGAAAAATAATGCATATGGAATTAAGTTTGGATAGATACTTTTTAGATATATTTTTGAACAATACTTTAGTGGTAAATTTGCCATTAAACATTAAAAAGGGTGATAAAATTATGTTTCAAGCACAAAAAAAAATCAGCTATGGAAGAAGGAAAATTATTGGAAGTTATTATGTATATAGAAAGAGAACCTTAATTATTTTCTTTTAATAAATAATGATGTATTGTGTTAAGTGTAAGAAATCAACAGATACAAAAATAGATAACATTAGAATAGAACAGACACAGAATGGAAGATATGTTAAGAAAGGTATATGTGTTGTATGTGGTACTAATAAGTCTCAATTCATTAAAAAGCGCGATTGACTATATGAAGGTGAAGGTATTAGAGAAGATATTATAGAAGAAATTCATAAACCATCTAGAAAAAATTATCCTAGGTTAAGTGTTATTGTTAAAGGTATAGATGATTTATGGCAAGCAGATCTTGTGGAAATGGATAGTGGTGTGTTAAAAGGTGTTTCAAAATTAAATAAAGGGTATAAGTATTTGCTAACGATTATAGATGTGTTTTCAAAATATGCATTTGCTGTTCCTGTTAAAGATAAGAGTGGGAAAAATGTTACAGAAGCATTTGAATCAGTGTTAAAAGTAAGAAAACCTAGTAACTTACAAACTGATCAAGGTAAAGAGTTTTATAATAAAGAATTTGAAGATTTGATGGGGAAAAACAATATCAATCATTACTCAACATATAGTGGTAAAAAAGCTTCTGTTGTTGAAAGATTTAACAAAACACTTAAACAAAATGTGGAAAAAATTTACTGTTCAAGGTAATTATAAATGGTTAAAAATATTGCAAGGTTTGGTTGATGAATATAATAACAAAGTACATAGAACAATTGGCATGAAACCTGTAGAAGTGAAGAAGAAAAATGAGCATGTGATATTGAAAAAAGTATATAAGAGAGAATATAAGTCTGTTAAGTTAAAGTATAAGATTGGTGATTATGTTCGTATAAGTAAAATTAAAAGTTTGTTTGAGAAAGGTTATACACCAAATTGGTCAACAGAAGTGTTTGTTAATAATGAGGTTATACCATCTAATCCACCAACATATAAAATTAAAGATTTAAACAATGAAGAAGTTAGAGGAAGATTTTATGAACCAGAATTATTGAAAACTAAATATAAGGATGAGTATTTGGTTGAAAAAATATTGAGAAAGAAAGGTAATAAAGTGTTTGTTAATTGGTTAGGGTTTGATGATTCACATAATAGTTGGATAGATAAAAGTAATGTAAGATTATAAATGTTATATTTTATGATTATTTCATAAAAGGTATAAATAATTTATTAAATGGTTAGGGTTTAATAATTGCATAATAATTAAATAAATAAAAGTAATATAATATTATAAATGTTATATTTTATGATTATTTCATAAAAGGTATAAATAGTTTATTAAATGGTTAGGGTTTAATAATTGCATAATAATTAAATAAATAAAAGTAATATAATATTATAAATGTTATCTTTTATGATTATTTCATAAAAGGTATAAATTGTTTATTAAATGGTTAGGGTTTAATAATTTGCATAATAATTAAATAAATAAAAGTAATATAATATTATAAATGTTATCTTTTATGATTATTTCATTAAAGGTATAAATTGTTTATTAAATGGTTAGGGTTTAATAATTTGCATAATAATTAAATAAATAAAAGTAATATAATATTATAAATGTTATCTTTTATGATTATTTCATTAAAGGTATAAATTGTTTATTAAATGGTTAGGGTTTGTTAAATGGTTAGGATTTAATAATTTGTATAATAATTAAATAAATAAAAGTAATATAATATTATAAATATTATTTCATAAAAGGTATGAATTGTTTATTAAATGGTTAGTGTATATTAAATGGTTATGGTTTAATAATTTGCATAATAAGTAATATAATATAAATAAATTTTATCTTTTATGGTTATTTCATAAAAGGTAATAAAGTGTTTATTAAATGGTTAGGATTTAATAAATTGTATAATAATTAAATAAATAAAAGTAATATAATATTATAAATGTTATTTCATAAAAGGTAATAAAGTGTTTATTAAATAATTAGGGTTTATTAAATGGTTAGGATTTAATAATTTGTATAATAATTAAATAAATAAAAGTAATATAATATTATAAATGTTATCTTTTATAGTTATTTAATTAAAGGTAAATAGGATAAGAAGGTAAATGATAATTATGATGATGAGTGAGTTTATGAAAATGATTCAGTTTTTATCATATTAATAATGACTTTGATGAGGTAATCCCATAAAAGCCCTATACTAACACAACACGCTAATATATGTAGACAATTGCAGGAGTGTACAAGTATTAGCAGTTGTGTTAGGAAAAATAAGTATGCTAATGTTGGTATATATAACATGAGAAAAATATTATGAAAATGAACTTAAAAAATTGGTAAATATATAAATAAACGATACAGTATTTTTTCATATAAGATGAGTATAAATAATGTTAATTTTACTGGTGAGGAGATGAAGGAGATGTCGATTACAAAACTAAAACTAATATGTAAAGTCAAGAAAATCCGTAACTATAGATCTTTAAATAAGAGTGAATTAATCAAAAAAATCGAACAATATCAAAATGAACCAGATGAATTGAAAGTTATATACACAATGAAAATTGATGAACTAAAAAAACATTGTAAAAGGAAAGGAATAAAAGGTTATTCTAAATTAAGAAAGGCTGGACTTATTGACCGTATTAAAAAATATGAAGATGAACAAAACAGATCACAAATTAGAAACATTTCCATTTAAACAAGATGTTTTTGAAGAATCGAAACCACAACGAATACCAATTAAAGTAGAAACAAAGGAAACAGCAATACAGAAACGATTACGAACTATCACAATTGAAAACATAGGAGGATATAAAGATCCAGTGAAGTTTTTAAATATAAGTGGGAAAGTAGTTATTAACAAAATCAAGGAAGAATTAAAGCACCATCCATTAAAAGTCAACCTTGTATTCATTTGTGATTATATTAAAGATAAAGAAGTACAAGAACGCAATTTTAAAACTATGAATGAAAGAATATTACAATCAACTGACTTAGATGAATATATAACCTATGCTAAACAAAAACTATGTAGAGAGATGGAGGAATTTCAAGGTAGAGGATCAGGATGGACATTACATCAAATTAAACATTTAGAAATCAGACTAAATAAATATGTACCATTACGAGCTTCTTCATATATTGACCTTCCTAAATCAATTAAAGATAAGAAAGCAGTAATCAATATTAAAAATCAAGATAATAAATGTTTCTTATATTCAATTGGAAGTTATTTAAAACCTATTGATAGATGTTCTCAATATCAACGACCTTCACACTATACAGAAATTGTGAATGAGTTACAAGATAAATATTGTAATGGTATTGAATTTCCTGTACAATTAAAAGATATAGTAAAGTTTGAAAAGAGAAGTAACATATCCATTAACGTGTATAGTTATGATGATGAACATAATATATACCCACTTCAAATCACAAAAAATAAGCAGGACAAGCACGTTAATTTATTATATGTAAAAGATGAAAATAATAGTCATTTTGTTGGATAAAGGATTTATCGAGATTAATAAGAAGTCAAGTAACAAAACATAAGGAAAAATTGTACTTTTGTGATAGATGCTTGGTAAGACATTTTAGAAATGAGGAGCAATTACAACAACATGAACTATATTGTAAGGAGCATGAATCTGTTAGAATAGAACTTCCAAAACCATATGATAATCAAATACAGTTCCAAAATTATAATAGATCATTTAGAGTACCATTTACGATATATGCCGATTTTGAATGTTTGTTATGTAAAGTGGAAATAGACCATAATTGTTCTAAAACTGTGAAGTATCAAAAGCATTTACCAATGAGTTTCTGTTATTATATTAAATACTCAAATGGTGTGTATAAAAGTCCTGTTAGTTATATTGGTTTAGATGCTGCAAAGGTGTTTGTGGAGAAGTTAAAACAAGAAGCAATAGAAATAAAGAAAATATATAACAAAAGAGTTGAAATGAATGGTCTAACTAAAGATGAGAACGAGATATATAATAATTCCAATAGTTGTCATATATGTGAGAGAAACTTGAATGATTTACCTCCAGCAATTGAAAAACAAATAAATATGTTAAATAAGAAAATACAATTCGCTAAAGATAATGATAGCATGGTTGAAAAGTTAGAAGAATGGAAACATGAATTAGGAAAATGTTTAAAGGATATAAATAAAAATAAAGCAAAAGTAAGAGATCATGATCATTTAACTGGGAAGTTTAGAGGTGCAGCTCACAGTTATTGTAACTTAAGCTATCGAAATCCTAATTTTATTCCAGTATTTATTCACAACTTAAGTGGTTATGATACTCACCTGTTTGTTAAAGAACTTGCTTATGATAAGAATGAAATAAAACTAATTGCAAATAATGAGGAAAAATATATAACATACTCAAAATATGTGAAGGTTGATAAAAAGAATGGAATTAATTTACGATTTCTAGATTCATTTAGGTTTATGCCAAGGAGTTTAGCAGAACTAGCAAATAACCTTACAAAAGAACAATATAGAGAAACGTCAAAGTACTTCCCTAATGATTTGTTAGATTTAGTAATTAAAAAAGGTGTGTACCCATATGATTATATTGACTCAATTGAAAGATTAGAAGAAACAAAACTACCTTCAAAAGAAATGTTCTTTAATAAACTTACTAACACCCACATCAGTGATGAAGATTATGAGCATGCGAAAAATGTTTGGAAGTTATTCAATATTAAAAATCTAGGTGAATATACAGAACTTTATAACAAAACAGATGTATTAATATTAGCTGATGTATTTGAAAGTTTTAGAGATGTGTGTTTAAAAGCATATGGTTTAGATCCTGCTTGGTATTTCACTGCTCCTGGTTTATCGTGGGATTCAATGTTAAAGATGACTAAGATCAAACTAGAAATGTTAACTGACTATGACAAAATATTAATGATAGGAAAAGGTATAAGAGGTGGAATTTCACAATGTAGTAAGAGATATGTAAAAGCAAATAATAAGTATATGAAAAATTATAACAAAGACGAACCTTTAAAGTATTTAGCTTATCTAGATGCAAATAATTTATATGGATGGGCTATGAGTCAGTACATGCCTTACAAAGACTTTAAATGGGTTCAACCTTACATAAACATAATGAATATTCCAGATGATTCAGAAACTGGCTACATATTAGAAGTTGATTTAGAATATCCAGAATACTTACATGATAAACATACAGATCTACCATTAGCTCCAGAAAATATTTGTCCACCAGGATCGAAATATTCAAAATTATTAACAACGCTTTACAATAAAGAAAGATATGTTATTCACTACAGAAACTTAAAATTGTATATGTCACTTGGGATGATATTAAAGAAAATTCATAGAGTATTAGAGTTCAAGCAATCAAATTGGTTAAAGGAATATATTGATCTAAATACAAATATGAGAACAAAAGCTAAGAATGATTTCGAGAAAGATTTTTACAAGTTAATGAACAATAGCGTATTTGGTAAAACAATGGAAAACATTAGAAAGAGACCATCTATTACCTTAGAATGTGATCCAATGAGGGTGGAAAAGTTAATAGCGAAACCGAACTTTGATTACAGAACAATATTTACTGAAGATTTGTGTGCGATACATATGAAAAAAGAAAAATTGACCTTCAACAAACCTATATATGTTGGTATGAGTGTGCTAGATTTGTCAAAACTATTAATGTATGACTTCCATTACAATATTATGAAACCTAAATATGATATTGATATAGGCTTATGTTATATGGATACTGATAGTTTTATATATGAAATTAATACAGATGATTTCTACAAAGACTTAAAAGAAATGGTTGATTTATTTGATACAAGTGAATATGGAAAGGATAATCAATATGGAATACCATTAGTAAACAAAAAAGTATTAGGAAAGATGAAGGATGAAAACAATGGTAAAATAATGACAGAATTTATTGGGTTAAGATCAAAGATGTATGCCTTTAAAGTTGAAAATAAAGAGAAGAAAAAAGCAAAAGGAATAGCAAAATGTGTAGTATCAAAAGAGTTACAATTTGATGATTATAAGCAAACCCTATTCAATGATGTGAAAACATACAAAAATATAAATCTAATTTGAAGTTGTAAGCATGATGTATATACCATAGCTGTAAATAAGTTAGCATTAGATTCAAATGATGATAAAAGATATATACTAGAGGGTGGTATAAGTACATTAGCTTGGGGGCATTATAAGATATAGTTAAAATGTATTTATGTGTAGTTTAGTTTTAGGTCATATTTAATTAACTTTTATGTATAGTTTAGTTTTAGGTCATATTTAATTAACTTTTATGTATAGTTTAGTTTTAGGTCATATTTAATTAACTTTTATGTATAGTTTAGTTTTAGGTCATATTTAATTAACTTTTGTGTATAGTTTATTTTTAGGTCATATTTAATTAACTTTTATGTATAGTTTAGTTTATTTTTAGGTCATATTTAATTAACTTTTATGTATAGTTTAGTTTATTTTTAGGTCATATTTAATTAACTGTTATGTATAGTTTAGTTTTAGGTCATATTTAATTAACTTTTATGTATAGTTTATTTTTAGGTAAAATTTATATTTTTAAGTCATAAAAGTTGTTTTCGTAATTTTATCCTTAGACATATTCAACCAGTAATGCATGAAAATAATTGTTTTGTAGTCTAGTATTTATGTCCTGTTTACATTTCCTTAATACATTCTTACATAGTGAAGATTTTTGATTTTTTTAAATTTTATCCTTAGACATAGACAACCAGTAACGCGTTAGAAAAAAATATAAGAAAATAGAAACCATTTACCGTTTGAATTTTGAAAATCGGTTAATATTTGACGATTTTATAGCAAGTTCAAAATTTCGGGAATTTTTTACGGGTTTATTTTTGAGTTTTCGGGAAAATGTTATTCTTTAAAAAAGTCATAAAATTTTATTTGACTTATGGTAGTATTTTTGTTTTTTCGATTTGTTGAAATTTTGTGGAGATATTGAAAAAGGGAAAATTATCCTTTGGGTTATGCAACCATTTATGCATTTTAAAAAATTCGTTATGTTATTAGTATTCATTTGTCGTTTGAATTTTTGAAATCGGTTAATTAGGAACGAAGGTATTAAATAATAACGTTATTTGGGGGTGGGACTCCCCAGTGTTGCCAACTCATTTTTAACAATTATCATATTTATAAGTAATGGGGTGATTTCATCCCGATATGTTTTAAAGCGATATCTTGAAAAATTAAAATCTTGGAAGTTCCGAAAAAATATATGGAGTTGGAAACACTGCATGGTAAAACATTAGTTTCGTTGGCGGGTTTATTTAAACAGTTTCTCGTTCATGGAAACAGGGAAAGTTGTTCATGGAAACAGGGCTAAGTAACAGGGAAAGTTTTTTAATTTACATAGTTGAAGTTGTCCGTTCAAAAATTTTCATGAGCGACGATTGTGAATCAAGAAATCGAAGACAGACACTCCGGCAAAGGTTTCATCTGGGTTAATGCTGGCGGAGTTAATGCTGGCGGAGTTGCTTCTAAAAAGAAAGAAAATATGTTGCTGGTGCTCCGGTTGACTGAAGAGAATGTGAGTGTGGATGAGTGTATGATGATGTAAGCAAGTGTGTGTGTGTGTGTGTGTGTGCACAAACCTTCTGTGCTGTGTTGGGTTGTATAAATACAGGCGGCAAAATGCTAAATTCGTTATTTTTTATTCGATTTTGATAATTCAAACGGCATTTAAAAGAGTATGTATCAGAGTTTAAAATGCAATTGTTCGTTATTGTTAAATGTTGTCAGATTTAATATTTTTTTGTTTTGTAATTAGATTTAGTGATTTTTTGTAACCAGATTTAATTATTTTTGAAGTCAAAACCGGTTATAACCAGATTTTTGTAACCAGATTTAGTGATTTTTGAAGTCAAAACCGGTTATAACCAGATTTTTGTAACTAGATTTAGTGATTTTTTGTTTTTGTAACTAGATTTAATGATTTTTTGTAACCAGATTTAGTGATTTTTTGTAACTAGATTTAGTGATAGAATGCATTAGAAGTTATTATGAGTAAGATAGAAGTTATTTGAGATGTGATAGAAGTTATTTGGGATAGGGAGTGCGCTGCAAATTATTAGGGGGTAGATTAGAAGTTATTAGAGATGATAGGGTGACATATAGTTAAAATGGGCTAATAATGAATTTGTCTGCAGAATCCCCATTATCTATCTACTCACAAAATATTATAATTTGTGTGGAATAATTTAGTTCCATTATCTAAACCATTTCCATCCAATTTGGACATGTTGGCGTGGGAGACCCGGGTTCGATTCCCAGCGGGAACTAATGTGGTTCGGATTCCACGTTAATCAGTAGGTCCACGTCTTATATAGCCTCGCTGCTGAACGGGACGTTAAACTCAAAATCAACTCAACCAATTTGGAAATGATCCGCACAGGAGCACTAGAGCAATCGATTGTAGTAGATGTGGTAGCAACCTGTGCATTTGGTCATTCCTTACACAGAAGATACACCATATTATTTTTCAATCGGTAAATAATTTAACGTAAATTATTAATTATATGTAAACTTTGTTATATTTAAATGACTGGAGCGATATAATTTTACGATGATGTTTTAGAAACTGGTCGTTTAGGGGGTCCAGGAAATCATTTGGGGGGACTGGCCCCGACGCCCTCCTCCCCATGGCTACACCCCTGTGGTATTACGATTAACTTTAATTTTTAACGGATTAGGAAGAAACACGTGTAAGCAAAAGCAACCTAGATGAATACAGCAGTGATGAAGAGCCTGATGAGTCATCTCCACAGGTAATTAAAATAAAATATTATTGCAACTAGTTTTATTTTCACACTTATTCCTGTGTAGTGACATGTAGAATTAAGAGACCTCGATGGTCACTACTAGTTGGTAGCAATCATATTGTCTTACCATTCGACTCTTCACGGTCTCCGTCCTCCACATTTCTCAAACAACTTCTAGTAAGTTGAACAGCATGTTGGTTCGTGTGTGGGCAAAAAATTCTTCCAACATACATGATGAGACAAATCTTTCATACATGTTGGTCATGCAAGTGTGTACATGTATGGGCCGCTTATTGCTGAATAAATAAATGCCGCTGTTATTCCCTTTCTATATGTGAAATTTGTATATTTTAAAGTTTCATATTAGTAGCAAACTTGACTTCATTCAATCTCCCATTGTTAAAAGGGACATAATGTTTGGAAAGTAAAAATAATTTAAATATTAAAATGTCACACACCTCGCTTTGCATAATACACAATATTTTGAAGTTAGAAAGGTTAGGCATCGTCCTTGAATACAGAATAGCAAAAGAGTCACTGAATCGATGACAAAGCCGATCATCAATATATCACAACATTATCAGAAGATCCATTATGGGCTGATTTATTTTGTTTTAATGGCTCTCGCGATCATTCGTGGTACTCAGGAGAGAGTAGAGACCTGCACGGGCCGAATGTTTCGGTCCGAGCCCAATCCAGCCCGAATGTACGTAGGCCCGGCTCGACCCAGCCCGGGCCCGAAACGTTTTGGAGATTTTCGGCCCAAGCCCGGCCCGGCCCGATAAGTTTTTTTTTCAAATTCTTGGCCCAAGCCCGGCCCGGGCCCGATAAATTTTAAAGGTTTCATTTTGTAACATTTTTCACGGGCACACTTCTTCAACGTTTGCCTTTATTCTAATTATCGTTTAACGAATGTCAATAATTATTAAAGAATTGCAATTAATCGGCCCCAGCCCGGCCCGACCTGAAAAGAAATCAGTGTCCCAGCCCGGCCCAAAGAAATAATAGAGTCGGCCCGTCCAAGCCCGGCCCGCGGACCGGGCCGGGCCTCGCGCCATTCCAGGCCCGTGCAGGTCTCTAGGAGAGAGAGAGGTAGCCATTACTGCAGCATAGCGTCCCGCAGAACTAACCTGTTTACAGCATGTATAAATTTGGAGTCCTTTGTTATGGCCTCTGATTGGGGTTTAACCATCCTTCACTGTGGCCAACTTGCTGATTGGGAAGCCCCAGAAATATCCTCTTGCGGGGCACTGAAGAGACTTGTTACGGCGCTGAGTATGTTATATATAATGTTCCAAATGGGTCGCATTCCGGTATTATATACGTCGACACTTCTTTTCATTGATGCTCATATCGGCACCATCCTTACTGAGATTGTGCATGTAAAATTTTTAATTGGATGGCACACTTGAAAATTCATATACAAAATCTAAAGGCTATCGGCGCTGGCGTTTGGGATTTCTCGTTTCGAGCACTGTTTATATAGGGAACTGTTTCGAAAACTAAGATTTTGGTAATCTTAAAGAATTTAAAAGAAATGAAATACGGTACCTCCAAATTTGACCATCCTTATAGGTATTTTTGTGACGCAGACACGACCATAATCGCTAATAGTTGTTACGTTTTGAAACCATTTTATTATTTCAAAACCGAAATTCAATTTCGAGTTTGATAACATATTTGATTTCAGAAACCTAAAATCGGTTTCGGATTTTGACACCGAAAAGTTGAATTCAGTTTTAGGAGCCGAAAAACTGCTTTCATTTTTCAAAATCGAAGTTGAAAATCGATTTTAGATATTGGATTTAAAAAACAAAGGTGTCATGAAATGTGAACAGTACTAATCGAGATAGTGTTGAACAACGTTCTTGAAACAGGAATTTTCATTGAACATGGCTATGAACCTTGTTCAACGGTTGAACTTCATTGGTCCACATGGCGGAATCGAGATGGAAGATTATAGTCATATTGGGTGAGGTCTAAATTAACCGCATGTGTAGTAATAATTCAGTCAATTATATGACTCCACGGACAAGGGATTTACCAAATTTCACCGCCAAAGTCAAGCAATTTTCCCGATGGAAATTACTATATCGTTACGAGGGGGTATTTGAAGTAAATAAGGTAGAGTGGGTGAAGGTTACATCTGTATTTTCCCAGGAAAACATCATGACTCCGATCTGTTCCTTGTTTGTGCGTAGCCAACAAGAACTAGATGTGCATTCATCTAGAAAAAGCCCCCACCCATCATGCTAGATATATCATGGCATGCAGAAGGTAAAGAAAATCTGTTCTTCTCTTTCATAACACTCACGTAAAGTACCCTAATGTCACCCTCGTAGATTTCTATATATTTGGACTATTGGGTTATTCAACAACATGCCATATCTTGCCCATGGAAAATATGCAGGAAGAATTGGATAGAGATTCTTATGCCTGTGCTTCAAAGTAGACGCAGTAAAAATTATGATATACTATAATGCTGGTGGTCTAACAAAACCCAACTGGCGGTGATGACATTGGTTCTCGTAGGGTAAATACACTGAAATCGGTCGGATTTAATCTGATCAACCGTCGGTAGCGTAAATTGCGTTAAAAGCCTTCCTTTTTTAAAACAAAATGCTCCCACTCGACTAGAAATGCAGGGTCGCATTTTGATTCGATATTCAGGGGCAGCTGCATAAAAGGCTAGCCTATAAATTTAAATCAAACGAACATACATTAGTTATAACATACAGATATACATCTATGGTGATCAATGTTAAAAAAAGAAGTGGTTCATTTCTGCCAGTTCCAGTTTCAGTAGAGGGGTAAGAGTAAAGGTAAAATGTGTCTTGAAAACGCTTAATCGATTCCAGAAAATAGCTTCTTACTATCTATTGCCGTTTTTAATCTATAGCAATCAACATTAAAACTGGAGGTAGTTGAATTCTGCCGCTTCCAGTTCTAGAAGAAAGATAAACGTTCACGTGGAATATATCCATTGGGCGCTGTAACGTGCGTATTTAAATAAAATATAGAAAAATATTAATGCATCGTCACTAGTCAAGGTCACAAATCGCCACCCTCAATATTATATAGCAAGAGCTTAATCAGCATATAGAGAAAATGAGTATTTAAGCAGGTATAAGCAACCAGTTTTTAATGAATGCTTTTAATTTGCATAGGCGAATTAAATAATTTGCTTCCAGCCTCTCAATTCCACACACACACACACAAAAGTGTAATATTCACAAGTATCTAAAATTCTAATTTCGTAAGGTTGAATAACAAGTTGCGTGAATATAAATTTAGGTAATTATTATTTTCGAATATGTATAGATCACTACAACAAAATACAAGAAAAAATAACAATCAAAATAACGGTCTCAGTAATCAACTACCATATGAGCTTTAAAGCTATAATCCTTATATCTTCAGGAATTAATTATGTTACTACAAAACTACTATTATAATTACTATTATAACAAATTATATTACTAATTTATATCTTTGGAATCTTCTTAATATCAGAATATCTAAATTTTAGACAAAAGATTTGAATAATGAATGGACCCTGATAACATTTAAACCTTCAGCATACACTTGTCCATTTAAATTGAATGGCGGCCTTTTTAACAGAATCTAAAGATTTAGTTACAGTTAAATAATCGAAATCGGAACAGACTCACAAAATTTAGATGCTTTAACACTGCGTACATTCTCTAAATCACAAATAATAGTTGTTTTCAACTGATGATCATTAATATACATTACTACGTTATTATAACATTTACAACACTTGGTCAAGAAGGGTCCGACTAGTTTTAATTTTCCCTGAATTCTGACGCAATTCGTACCAACTGAATTTCACGCAGAAAATTTTGACTTCAGTCGCAAAATGGCGCTGTTACAAATTATCAAGGTTATCAAATCTTGTTCCATTCAAACATTTGTCTGACTTTTTTTTATTATTAGCATACAACAATGCTTAATTGATTGCACGAAACGGTCTTGGCTATCTGTTAAAGTTTTACTCTATTGCGATCTCCGTTAAAAGCGAAAGTGGTGTCTTTCTGCCAGTTCCGGTTTAAAGAGATCTTTAAAAATAATATAGAACCTATCTTTTGAGTACTAAATCTACTCAGAAAACGTGCTTCTTGTTTTTTCTTATAATTTTTGCTATATAAATCAATATTGAGACCGGACATGGTAGTGAATTTCTATCACTTCCGAATTTAGTAGAAAGTTAAGAATACAGATTTAAAAAAAGTTTTCGTTGGATGATTAATTAATTTGCAAGAAACTGTTTCCGCCTGCTACTACATTTTCTGCTCTATACTGATTAACACTAAAAACATGAAACGATTGATTTCTGCCACTTCCAGATTGAATATCACCTCCATCAACGAAACCGGAAGTGGTTGATTTCTATCACTTTCAGTTTGAATATTACCTCCATCAACGAAACCGGGGATTCTTATTTCTGTCACTTTTGGTTTGAGTTGAGCTGAGTTGATTTTGAGTTTAACGTCTCGTTCAGCAGCGAGGCTATATGAGACGTGGACCTACTGATTAACGTGGAATCCGAACCACATGAGCTCCCGCCGGGAATCGAACCCGGATCTCCCAAGCCAAAGGCATGTACACTAACCGCTTAACCACGAATGAGCTCCACTTTCGGTTTGAATATCACCCTGTGTCAATGAAAACGTTAATGTTTGTTTCTATCAATTTCGGTTAAAACATCATCTCCATAAACGAAACCGGGAATGTTTGATTTCTATCATTTTCGGTTTAAATATCATCTCCAACGAAATCGGGAAGGTTGATTTCCACCACTTTCGGTTTGAATTTCACTTCCATCAACCCTTACTTATTGATATGTTTTTCCCAAGACATATGGAAGCACACACACACACACGGAGAAGTAGTATAAATCTCAGGTTGCTTACATATATTGGGACTTTGTAGTTCAAAATTCAGAATACATTTATTGTGATTTTAGAATAGTATTATGAAACGACAGACGCACTATTTTCATCAACGACCTTATGTCACTTATACTGCAACACAATAATACCATCGCTGTAAAATCTTCAGGACCAAAACATATAAAAGGCGTAGTGTTCACAGGACTCTTCTGAAATTCATTTGATACCATTCAGTGAGGTGTGTAGACATCGGAAAAAGTCATACTCTGACGTTATAAGGTCTGTGTTATACGGGGATGTCTTAAAACTTCGCAGGCAAGTTCTGACAGGCGGTAAAGTGTACGCGGTCTGACTTCGTGTGTGCCAGTGTCAGCATATACGACACTCTTTCTGTTAAAGTCTATCCTTCTGTCTGGAATCAGCAGCTCGTTATCCGTTCCACTCCCATCAAGCGCACAGTATAACCTTCTTGGGCGTTAGTGTAGCTTTTGCCATAAATTGTGCAGTTCAGCTATAATAATTTTTGCATATTTTTGTCGTACATTATCCACTTTTCGTCACTCATGATCGACCGTTTCAGAAATGGTGTGAGTTCTTTACGTTTTAGTACCAAATTTCACAAAATTAAATCCCCACGTTAAGGGGGTTTGCATATCCAGGCTCCTAACTATGAAAACATTTACGCTCAGTCCAACCTCAATCATTTCACGAATTCAACCTGTTTTACGTATGTTATTAGGACATAATATCGATTGTGATTTATTCTAAAAACACTTTTATACAATGCAAGAGCTGTAACGTCCAAATATTTACTAAGAACTCATAGTCGTATCGGAATAAACAAAAGCGAGTATGGAACAGTAAACTGCTTTCACAAAAGGCAAAAGAAGATGTGCAAAGGCATGCAAAACGGTCAAGTGGTTTGGGTCGATACACTACCAATCACATGTTTGTGTGTTCAAACCCGGTAGCAAGTTGTTTATTTTTTTAAGTGTCTTCCTATTTTCATCCGGAGGCTGAAAATATTTCTTTGAGTAACTCATTGAAAACTTCTTTTCTTCAAATTCGATTAGAACGGAACATTATATGAATTGCGAATCTTAAATCCATACCTAAAAAAAAAAAAAAAAATGAAGTATACTCACTACTCCATTATCCTCTGATTTGTAACGAAAAACTAATTATAAACAGTGGTGACTTCAGAAAATTATCCTCGGGGGGAATTTCAATATGCGGGTGGAGGGTAAACATTGGTAGTCCACATTGAGCACGATCGAATATATGGTCCTGAAGGCGGAAATTTCTTAGCTCGAGAGGGGTCTCAAATTCTCCCTCAGATCACGTCCTGAAAGCATCATTGCTTAAAAGCTTTTCTTAACAAATATAATATTACACTTGTTTCTCGTTCTACATTTTGAATTGGTAAAATCATAACTTATAGAGGATTATAATAAAAGCATAATAATTACAATACCAATTATGTATAAATTATCCTGTAAGTTACCAACTTTGGGTCAGATTAAATCTCAAATATCTGATTTCCCAGTAGATACATAATAAATACAGGTTAGCTATTGTGTTGTCTTAAAAGAAATACTATGTCGGATATTTTTCTGTATGTAGTAATTTCTAGGAATAATAGAGGTTATATAATTATTGTAATTATTCATTTCTTAATTCCTTTATTGCTTTCAGTTTAATTTTACTTATTAAATAGTAGCTGAGTTCTCCAATCCTCTTTCTTCAAACTATTATTGAGATGCATTCGTTACTTACTTAGGCTCAACGAAACACGTCTCAGTTACCCCATTTTGATCAATTTGATACATCAATAGGGAAGTTCAAATATATTTTGACTGTTCTGGCGACTAACATTGATACTGACAAAGAATCAATGATTGATGAATTTCTTTTAGTTTAGCTTCCCTTTCAGCAGCGAGGCTATACGAAACGTAGACCTACTGATTTAACGAGGAATACGAACCCAGGTCTCCCACGCCAAAGGCTACTGCCAAACAAGCTTCGAAATATTTATCTGTTATAGGTTCCAAGTCATATTAAGAGCATGCAGATAATTTAATTCTCCAATGATTTTTTTCAACTGCATTGCCTGATAAGAAATTTTCCTATCAGGCAATGCAGCTGAAAACTCTTTGGATGAACTAAAACGCTTACTGTTTGCTCATTATGGTAAAAATTATCGTATGCCCATATTTTGTTCACAGATTTACACTTTAATAAATTTAAAAGTAGATAATAACAAACGGTTTCCTATATGTGACAAAATAACTCATTAAGTCTCATTACCTCATACACCTCATACACCTCATACACGTAAAAACGTGCACCCCTAGTGGTACAGATTATGTCTAGTCGGTATTTAATTTCTCTTCATGGTGATATGTTCAAATGCATTGCGAGTGGGTGTCTTCAACTCCTATAGGTCTCTAACCATGGTTTGATACAAATGATCATTTACAAAACCCAATAAGTGGAAGTCTAATTGTGTGACGTCAGGTGATCATGGCAGCTGCCTTATCTGACCATCTCGTTGAATCAATCTAACCTGAAATTTTTAATCCAAAAATTGACAGGCATTTAGGAACCACTGATGTAGTGCCCCATCCGGCTGGAATATAATGTCAGGTTGCAGATGTTCCAATTGTGACAAATCAGACGCCACTGTTGACGGGAGATTTGTTGAAAAGTGGACGAGGAAAGTGTGAATGCTGTGACGTGAAAATAATCCCAAACAAACGACATTAGTGTTGAATCCATAATTTTCTGGCTCACTGAGGTGTATAGTGACACTACCGATACTGTTTTTAAACCTAATTTAGCCTTATTTTCATGTAGAACAAGAAGGGGGTAAATAAACTGACAAAAATGAGCGTGATTAAAGTCAAATCCATAGTTTTTGAGGTCACTAAGCTACCGACAACACTTAAACCCAAGTTTTGCAAAGTAAAAGTATATCAGCTTGCTTATTATTGCTACTCAGTTCTTTATGTTTTGAGAAGGTTTTTTTGTTTTCAAATTTTGCTCTTTTTTTCTAATTCTCTTGGTCTAGGAGTCTGTCAATTGCAGAAATCTTACGAAATTTGTTTTAAGTTATTACAGTGTCATCTATCATCACTCGAGAACAATGCTTTTAACAAATATTACTTATTGTTCCTCGTAGAACTCGAATCTGCAATAAAAAATTAGGGTATCTTAATTTGAGGTTTCGAAGTTATTCCCCAATCCCATTCCCGTGGGGCTAGAATGTGTTAATTTTATCACAGGTGAATTTTTCCCTTCAAAATATTATTTTTTTTATTTCCTGCATGTTTTCCGTCGATGCTCATTTGCCCAGATATTCTACAGTTCCACGTTAATAACTTAATCCTATTTCTGTTCAAACATAATTCAGTCTGGACCTATTAAACGATTGATTCTTCGAGAAAAGTGTAAGGACATTTTTATAAGCTGCAATTTTCATCATAACCAGGGCCGGATTCCCCAATAGGCCCGGGCCTATGGGCGCAAGCTCCCAGGGGGCGCACGGCCGAGAGAAAAATTTTGAAAAATATATAGAAATAAAAATAAATACCCATAACTTAACATATTTTTTGAATTGATTTTAAAAAATCAGGCTAATAAAGCATTCTGATTTTGAAGTTCATAGGAACAAATAATGCCTAATTGTTGGAAAGAAACTATTTTTCAACATTATGCATCAACTTCGTCGCAACATTGATCTCAAACACGGGAGAACTGGCTGAAGGAATGTCGTTTCTACGCATCGTATTGCCACTGTCACTAGGCTGGCTCGGCGCTACTGCTCGTAGTGATTAGGGGCGCATGTGCCGTGTGCGTGCCAATGTTCAAATCACTGCTCCACGAGTACCGCTACGAGATTAAAACTATTTTATAATGTATTACAGAGTTTTTTTTATATTTATTTGCCCAAATGGTTAAATTGAACAAAACCAAAGTTATTTACCAATCTTTTGTTAATACATTAACGGTATTTTGTTAAGCCCAGAACCAAGAAAATTCCTCAAAAAACTTGCAATGATAAAATTGCTGGTGTTTAAGCAATTAACATATTGGCCTGATATATTTTTTTAATAAAGGTTTTTAGGAAAGTAACTTTAACCAGACTAGGGGGCGGAAAACATTATTGGGCCTAGGGGCGCTAAAATGCTAAATCCGGCCCTGATTATAACTATTTTCTACGAAAAATTGATAATTTTCAAGATAATTTTTAAAAAAAACTAAAATTCTCCCTTCTCCTCCAAAAAAAATATGCCCGCGGCCAAATCAAGATGACATTTCAAGATATGTTGAGGATATCAATATAAAGATTTTGTACACTGTTAAAAATATTTTCTTAAATTTGAGAAACCTTTTCTTATCTGTGCACCGAGACAATATTTTCTTAGAAATGAGATTTGTTTATTTTCATTCATGAGGAAATAACAGTAGATTTTTTCCTTCCGCTTTGTACAACCTCACCTTCTTTTCTCTAATTCTCATTAATAAGAGTTTCAAACTTGCTTCTAAGAAAAGATATTTTAGGTGCACAAATAAGAAACGATTTCTAAGATTTAAGAAAGTATATTTTAACAGTGTATTATTCAAAGTATTGCTTTTTTTTTTTTTTGTCTAATATTTCTGGATTAATTCAAGTTCGTGATGGGTAAGGTGATGAAAGATCTTAACTGAAAACGAAGCCTTCATTCACTTTTACAATGTTTATCATTATTAGTGTAATTAATTTCTAATTATTCTAATTCTAATAAATGCCATTACATGATAAAAAGAGAAAATAATTAAACATAATTCCTTGTTAATGCATCAACAATCAACCACAATTCGTATTTGCTCGAATGTAACTAATAAGTGCTTATTCTTCAAAGTTAACAGGTAAATTAATATATGAATCATTAGCAGTATATGAAGTATTAACTTTTCAAGGATAAATCATTGTATAAATATGGTTAATTTTGAAATTGAATCATAAGTAGTATCTTCTCCAAGAAGAAAACAATTCTGGAAACAACCATGTTCGCAAAGGTAAGTTATTTTTTTAAATTCCTATTTGTAATATCCTGAAATCAGATTTATTCGAATGCATGCATTGTAGATGTGTTAATAGTTTTTCTTTTAAAAAGAAAAAAAACACAATCTCAAAACGCTTCTTGTTCACTTTACAAAATCTTAGGAAAAACAACTTTTTCCTTTACCAACATAATTTCTACATCTGATGGTAAGCAAAATAAGTTTTGTGAAATACAAACTATAAAATACTTGAACATATTAAAGAGGATAAATTACCTTAAATGTGGCAGTAACAAACAAATCGTAAAAAGTAAAAAAAAAAAAATCTATAAGTAGAAGAGAGACGTTTTGGAGTTGGGCGACCAAGTACAGTACTTCTTATGTTTAAACACCATATTTAACAAAGAAGCCACGTCATAGAATTAAGTGCTAAGTAATCAATTCAACTGGTTTATTTGTGACCAACAAAAGTTAATCTAATATAACTGGCTTTTAGTCAGAGATAAATCTTAACTTTCGTGAAAATCAAAAATTAAAGAGTAATACTTATTCAGAATTGGAGAACACATTGTGTATGAAAATTTTGTAATTAAAATTACAGCTAAAATAACTTTGGCTATGGAGAAGAATGTAAAAATTGACTAAGTCTAAAGAGTAAATTAGCTAAGAAACCAAAGTACTTTCAACAGTAATTAAGAAGATAATTGTATAGAAGGTAACGAGAGAAAGGAAAGTTTACATTTAAGTATATCATGTAAAGAGGACCTTTATTATGGAAAAAAAAAGCATGAAAACCAAGGGGAATCACAGTGCAACACAAGCAAATAATGAAATATGGTATACTTTTAGCTGAGGAACATAGTGCATGGAAAGCACTCAATTAGCTACAAGATGTCGTTCTACAGGGTGGAAATATACTTATTTTATTGCTAACGATGTAAATCCGCCACTAAATCTGTTTTTTTTAAAAATAAAGTGAGGCATTACAGTGCACAGAATCAAGAAATTATCGTTTTCATTTCAATCATGCGTCGTCAAGATCACATCGTATCAATTCTACAAACTGATTAACATTTCTGCAATTTACTAGAAACATTCAACACATACAGTAATTTCACGGAATCAAATTTAATTCACATGTGTTACAGATAGGAACTTAAGTTTCCTTTTCTAACATAACAATTTAATTGATTGAGCAATATTTCCCAACACAGAGTAATATTGTGTGCTGAGAAAGTAAATTAAAAATTCAGAAACTGATGACTTCATGAAACTGAAAAAAAAACAGGTTAAATTACACACAAAATATTTTAATTAAAATGTACGAAGTAAGTTCTAGATTAAGAATGATTAATGTGGACGCAATAAGTAATTACAATATAAATACGCTTATAATTACTAACATATTAATAACTAGTTAATGATAAATTATCTGCCATACCTGTAGATATATTTATGAGTTATTCAACGTTACGTTTTCTGGATATTTTTCAAGATAATTTGTCAAGTCTTACAAGTTAGAATGAGAATATCAAATAATAATAATAATAATAATAATAATAATAATAATAATAATAATAGTAATAATAGTAATAATTCTTGTTATTTTCAGGTCTTCGTTTTCCTTGCCCTTGTCGTTTGTATTGCTTTGGCTATTCCTAGGCCCATACCTATACCATATCCTCAGAGAATTCCTTTGCAACAACAGAGAGGAGAAAACATGCAGACAGCTAACATGATGTGGGGTGAGTACTTACTTTAGTTATACAGCCGTATTTGCTTATAATTCTCTTGATTTGAAGAGTACTGTATGAAGTTAATAATAGACCCACAGATAGGTTTATTTATATTAAATGTTTGCTGTGTAAAATCATATGTGAGAAATGACATTCACTATTACTTTGATCTTAATAGACAGACACAAAATTATTACTAGATAGAAATTAATAATCATATAGGGTGTTCCGGATAGTATTAGTGATCACAACAAAAATTAAGAGCAATCTCAACGCCCGAAAATTACATTTGAGGCACTCAGGAAGTAGTACCAAAGTGTGCTGTGGCAACCAGTCCTTGTAAATATATGTATAGATTGTAAATGTCGTTCCTCTTTCCACAGTTTCTTTAAAATAACTTCACAATTATTTGATCGTGTGAAGTCCATTTTTTGGAAAGAAGCCTATGTTGCATTTGCTCTCAGTATCAGGAATACCTCATGTCAACATAAAAATCAATTAATATTTAGCTACTTGGATTAAAAACATATTTATTTTTATATTATTAATTTATTATCATAGATGCATTCATTACTAATTGTATCTATTTTCTTGTAGGATTTCCATGGTTCTGGGGTTAACTGACTATATTTTAAGTTAAATGGCTTTTGAACATCGGATTATGATCGGAGAAAACATGGGATCTACAATCTACATATTACAATTCTAATATTGTATTTGATACTTTTCTAATACACATAGTTTAACAATGTGTTATACAGTAGGTAAAATAATAAAGAATCTGCAAGAAGTTTGTTTCTATTTTGAATACCCTGAACATTAAATATCTTTTTTTTTTTTTACCTATGCTTTTATCTGTGATTGTCAGTGATTAAATACATTTTGCTTTACTTTTTTCATATTGAGTACATACTAGGGATGGCCAGAACCAGTTTCTGGTGGAACCGGTTTGCGGCTCTGACCGGATCCGGTTATAGAAGATCCGGTTCCAGAAACGGTTTTTTGCATCCAGGTCTGGAACCGTTTTTGGATCCAGATCTGGGACCGGTTCCCAATATCCGGTTCCGGTACCTGGGATTCGGATCCAGGTCTGGATCCGTTTCCGGAACCGAGTCTGGAAACCGGATCTCCACAAACCGATTACTCGCGGAACCAGTTCCGTAGGAACAGGAACTTTGTGGCCATCTCTACGCTAAACCCGAGCTGCTGGCAGGCTGTGAACAGTGTGCTAGATTAAATGGTTGAAGCGACAGGCAGGCGCCCATGCGGAGGCCGCTTGTCTCATTTGGCTAAACAAACTAGGTAACTGGCCAACTCATTGGCTAAACAGGAAAACTGGTAAACTCATTTGATTAAACACCCACTGGTGGACAAAAAAAATTTCTGGTCGGCACAAGCGGGTCTGCCCGGGGAGGGCACAAGCGCGTAGTCCTCTTTGCAGTGTTTTGAATGTTAATGTTATTATTCAGTTCAAAATGTCCTGTCTTGCAGAATTCTGTCGATGAATTTGAAGATTAAAATGTATAAAACAATAATCATGCCTTTTGTGTTGTATGGTTGCGAAACATGGTCGGTTACTCTGAGGGAAAAAAGTAGACTGAAGGTATTTGAGAACAAGATCCTAAGGCGAATACTCGGACCCAAGAGAAACGAAAATGAGAAATTTTGGAAACTTCATGACGAGGAATTCCATAATTTATGCCGTTTACCAAACATTGTTGGATCATCAAGTGTAGGAGGCTCAGTTGGACAGATTATGTAGTCAGAATGAAAGAAACTGGAAACACTTTCAAAATTTTTTAACTGGAAGTCCAATCGGAAAATTACCATTAGAAGACCTAGGCGCAGATAGGAGGACATTAGAATTGATCTCGCAGGAATGGGAATAAAAAGTAGAACTGGATCCAGTTGGCTAAGAATAGAAGTCAGTGAAGAGCTTTTGTGAACGCTGCATCGAACATCCGGATTCCACAAGCCATAGAGTCAGTCAGTCAGTTTGTTAGTTTTTGATAAATACCACACTTCGAACTGAACGAATTCAAAAAGGAATTAATTTTACTCTGAAACTCATAATTAACTCTTGAGCTCCAAAACTATTTTAGAAACTGGAATACTTTTTTAAAAAAAAATCTAGAATAGTCGGTTGATTTTAGCACATTTTTGTTATTCAGTTTCATTTTTTTAATTCTTTAAGTATGCCATTATGAGCACTAACACAAAAACAACTAAAACGTATTAATAGAATATTTGAAGCATAAATATGCATCAATCGACACCCTGAAACCAAGTGAAACCCTTTATCAGAACCAAAAGGAAAAGAAATAACGTAACTTCCCTAATAAATCATATTGTAGATCCCTAAAATAGGGAGGCCGGACTCAGGTATAGTAATTGAAATCAATATCAAGTGAAAGAAAGCCTCATTGCAGTTATTAAGTAGGAGAAGTCTGCATGAATGCAAGGCTTTACCCAGGTTGGTAACCACGAGCTCTATTATCGATTCTACCTTTCCTCTAAACAGAGAAAAACAATATTTGTATCCTTCCGCTGTTCAATAATGTAATTGGCTAGTGATATACCATTTCCACTCTCGCACAGTGGAAGCAAATGTTACATGCGAAAATTTGACAATCCTGTTTCGTACGGAGTACTCGCATAAGAAAGAGGGGAACGCAGCTATATAGTTGAAATGGCGTCATTGTCGCAGCTCATGCTTCAATGTAATATTTCTATTACTTCATTAGGCATATTGGATTGCAATATTATTCAATAATCTATATTATCTTTTATTCATTTATAATGATCTGATAGTTCTGTTTGGTTGTTTCATAGTACAAGTAATAATTAAGAGCAGAGAACTATTTTGCGGAGGAGTACAAGCGTTGGTAGACCTACAGTAAATCAGAATGCTTCAGTTACACATGACTTTGTTTAGAATTAAGGCGGGACGGGAAATTGTCTTATTGAATTTAGTGATTGCCAACCATACTGACAGTCGCAAACCCGATGCAAAATGAACATCTCGTCATTTAACCTCATCCAAACCATTATTAACCCTCTCATTGGTTTAGTGGCTAGTCTGTGTGTTTTTGATGTAGTTGGTCCCGAGTTCGATTTCCGGTGGAAGAGCACAAAAAAAAATATTTCACAATCATTCACTTTCATTTCTCATCTGTCTTCTTTAACTTAAAAGAGATATTCGTGTGATGTTAAATTTTTTAAAAAATAATTTTACAAACATTGTTTTTCTATTAAATTTTCATTTATTTCCAAGTATTTTTCAAAAAACATTTGCGTGTTGTTGAAGAACTGATTTTTAAGACTTAACAAACGGTATACTACCGCTACATTATATTAAACATTACAATTACTAGAAAATATTTAAGGCGCCTTTCACATAGATAATATTTAATGAAATAGTCGCTTCAACACCTGATTTTTTTGTACTAACAAGGATCTCACAAAACGATCCAATAAGCCCAGCAGATATTCAGAAACCACTATAAAGAAAACGTCTTAGCCATTTGAGAAAATGATGTCCTCACTATAGTCCCAAGTGTCAAAATACTTGATAGGACCACTAGATAGGTTAGTGATAAAAACCACAATAAATAGCCATTTCTTTAACATTTTATAAATTAAGAGATAATAAACCAGTGTTGAAAAAGTTATGTATCCTTGTAAGAATCTTATGAATTGTTTTTGTTTTGTTAGGTGAAGAATAAATGAGCAGCAGTCTATATGTTGCAACAGTGTATAATCATTCTGTGACAAGTACATCTGCACTAGTACTTGTGTACTAGTACTGATTATGCTTTGATGTAAAAGATCTACAGAAGAACACAGAAAAACACACATGTACTGAACAAGCTGCACCTGTATTCTCATAAATTTAGCATTTGCTATCCCGTATTACTTATTCGTGTGTGTTTAAAGAGGCAGAGACCTTTGAACGGTATGTGACAATGGTTAGAGAATTTGTTACAAGTGGTTGTCAACTGAGACTGTTGGAACGCACATGGTCTCAACAAATCAATGCCGCAACCCCCACAGCTGAGAACACTTACTTGGAAGTGTTTTCCAAGAAGACTGATCTCAAACTGGTAATGGCCACTACAATCTACAGTTCATGTCCACCTGCATCACTTGTCCACATGGTATTTCGGAATAGAAAGACAATAGTCATTGCTGTGTTAGTAATATTTCACAGATAACATTGAAAAGGATTCCAAACAACATGGTTAGTGATGTCCACTTGTGTCAAAAGCAAAAACAGATTTCACTTATTGAAAGAAAATGTAAAAAATAAGACTTGTTTTTTTTTTCTAAAAGGTGCATAACCATTTCATCATCATGTACATCATATTAAAACAATGAACGGAACACTTACAAGGGAAGAGAGGGAGATTATATATCGAAGTGGAAGATGGCTTATACACCAATCGAAAGAACTAATGACACCTAACACAAAACTGTAAAAAAATTTTCCGAATGCATATACTGTGCGAGTTATAAGAATATACAGGGTATCCAGAAAATCCGTTTCCACCCCTAGAATCGTGAAACAGATGCCAAAACAGGAAAACACGTATTTGATCATTTTAAAAGTAGAACGTATTAAAGTAAAAAGCGTTGTCCCAGGGCCATCCACAGGGTCCCAGGCGGTGTTCAACTCAAAAATTACAAATGGTAAGGGGGGTTAAAGTAACACGTCGTTGGAAACGAGTTGGAAAATGAAAGAAGACGGAACATGTCTGGACTCTAAAATTACGCTGTGCAAAATGGCGGAGGGTCAAAATGTCAGCAAAACGTCATTGTAAAGTTTATGGTCACCCCCCAAACATTCTGAAACAGTGAGACAGATGTCAAAACAGAAAAACACGTGTGTCATCATTTCAAAAGTACAGTGATTGAAAGTAAAAATATTTGTCCCAGGGTCCTCCACAGGGTCCCAGACGGGGTCGTACTCAAAATTTTCAAATGACAAAAGGGCATCAAGTAGCATATCGTTGGAAAGCTGTTGTTAAATGCAAGTAAATGAAATAAGTCTTCACGCTCTACGATAACACTGTGCAAACTTTCTTTTTAGTTCTTCTTTCTGTAGTCGGGTTTTATTTTGTTTTCACTTTAATTCTTGTACTCAACGGAAAGAAAGAAATGCCCCTTTTGTGAAATTCTGCTCTTTCGGACCTGTAATGTCTAAATAAATAAATATAATAAAAGAAAAGAAAATTAAGAAATAAAGAAAAGAAAAGACATAAATTTGACATCTTTGAGCATAGAACTGACTAGGTAACACAGCGTTTCCCAACCGGTGTGCCGCGGCACACTGGTGTGCCGCGAATGGGCCGCTGGTGTGCCACGAGGAAATGAAAACAAAATTATTAATTATATAGGAACCTAATTGCAAGACAGGAAATATGTGTATTTAAATTTCACATTACTGTGAACCTCTACAATGAAAAAATACTGTAATTGTAATATATTATTGTACATACATTACCACTACATAGATTGTATTTCGAAAACAGAATTTTATTAATATTTAAAATTGTGACTTATATTAATCATGTTAATAAATTATAAGTTTCACACTGTGTTACTTATCTGTTCATTTTTAATGTTGAAAAAAAGTATTAATTATCATTGTTATGACCATTATTGTTTCTTTATTGTTACAGATTATTTCGTAATTTAAAATTTTAAAATCTCATTCTATCCTTTCGACAAAGCAAACACTCATACAAATTACCGCAATTATGTTTTAAAAGTACAAGAGATTTGTTTGTTCGTTCGTAATTTAGTTATCTTCCTTGTGAAAGGTTGGATACATTCTTCGAAAAAGAAAGTGTATTTTTTAAAAGACTGAGTTCTATATTTCATTGGAATTGTTTTCTATTTTTTTAATTTGAATGAAAAGTTAGTATAATGAATTACGATGGAGGAAAATCAGTGATCGAGCTTTCTTCTTTGTGAGAAGGAGGTCAGTAATGAAAGAAAACAAATACGACGCTATTTTCTATTTACAAATAATAATAATAATAATAATAATAATAATAATAATAATAATAATAATAATAATAATAATAATAATAATAATAATAATACCCATGAGTGTGCCGCGAGAATTCAAGTTAGACCCGTAGTGTGCCGCAAGTTGAAAAAGGTTGGGAAACGCTGAGGTAACATATAGTGTACAATAGCAGTACTTATGTTCTTTATCTCGAATATCAAGTATAAAATGCTTCAAACAAAGAAAATCTTTCTTGCACCTGAAACGGCGAATACGTGCAAATATCTCACAATGGAACGTGCCAATTTTATTTATTTTATTTAACGATTACCAGATACAGCTCAGAGGCCATTTTATACTGGATATCTAACAATAACAACAACAACAACAATGGAAAGGATTTGGGAAGGTATCGGCCACGGCGTTTTAGTAGGTACCATCCCGGCATTTGCCTGGTAGGATTGAGGGAAACCCTGGAAAACCCCAATCAGGATGGTCGACAACGGGAATCGAACCCGCGACCTCCCGAATGCGAAGCCAACGCTCTACCACTTGAGCTACTTCGCTCGGTAAAATGCAAAATGGAAAGCGAATGCGCTCGGAGAATCGAAATGATGATGTACATTTTAACCGACTGCCAGTTTGCACAGTTTAATTTTAGAGAGTAGAGACTTGTTCCATCTTCTTTCATATCGCAACAGTTTTCAGCGATCTACTACTTGACCTCTCTTGCCATTTGAAAATTTTGAGTATGACCCCGTCAGGGACTCTGTGGAGGATCATGGGACAAATAGTTTTACTTTCAATCATTGTACTTTTGAAATGATGACGCACGTATTTTCCTGTCTTGACATCTGTCTCACCGTTTCAGATTTATAAAGGTAGTCAGAGACAGTACAATGACGTTTTTGCTGATATTTTGACCGGTCGCAATTTTGCACAGGGTAATTTTAGAGAGTCGAGAGTTGCTCCGTCTTCTTTCATTTCCCAACCCGTTTCCAGCGATATGCTACTTGACTCCCTTATCATTTGCAATTTTTGAGTTGGACCCCGCCTGGGACCCTGCGGGTGGCCCTGATACAACACTTTTTGCCTTTGATACGTTGTACTTTTAAAATGATCTAATACGTGTTTTCCTGTTTTGGCATCTGTTTCACGATTCTAGAGGTGGGAACGGATTTTCTGGACACCTTGTATATTCATATACCTCGTACAGTATATGCATTCGGAAAATTTTTATTACAGTTCTGTGATAGGTGTCATTAGTTCTTTAAGCCATCTTCCTCTCTTCCCTTGTTAGTTGCCAGCGAATCAGTATCATTACTCTGTAATTAATACAAGTACTCTATAAGGATTATCTAAAATATTATACTTATTACAGCAAGAATAATGACCAATTTAAATGAATGACTCGTTACTAATTAGGAATCAACCTTACGATCTTCATTTTAAAATTAAACGTAACTGGGTATAAATAAATGTAGATATACAAAAACAACAAGGGATTAATGCATGCAATTAATTTTATCAACTTCATTTGAGACCATCATCTAGTGACTGGCAGAAAATGAATTCCGTTTATAAATTTTGCTAATGTATTCATATTAATGCTTAATTGAAACTGAAGTTAGCGCGCACGTGTAAGTCTTTACGTATGTCTATACATAATACTGAATAACTTTTTGTATAATTTATCCCATTTGAATGAAATGGTTTGCAACACCCTGCCACCTTTGGATATACCTCTGTTTAGTTTTGAAGTCAATCAACAATATGGAAGTAAAAGCTGACAACGTTGATCCCATGTTGCATGTCTACATATTTAAATAGTCTGATAAAAATATATTTTTCAGTATTAAATTTGTAAATAATTCTTGCTTTAGATATAATGGAGTGTGTACATTCTTTAGCTTCACGATTGTCTTTATTTTCTACTTTCGAATGATGAAAGGAAAGAAAAAAAGGATGATTGTGAAAAACTTCTATTTCGATGTATGTACACACGAATGGGAGCCACACCTTTCAACATATCTACACTGAGAAAAATCCGTTTTCGGGATAGCGGTATATTGTACAAATATACGGAATCCTTTTCCTTACTACATAAATCAGTACGGAACATGCGTTATCCGTATGCTGCATAGGCACTGCCCTTACATCATGTCGTTGCAGGATGCCTGATATCTAACAGTCTTCCTTATATTACATACATATTTGTATGTCACCTTCGTCAGCTATATGTCATATACGTCCATTTGTATGTGAGGTCCTGACCGCCTATATTGTTTCATACGGAAATAGTATACAGAAGGAACACTTATACAAAAAGTATTATAAAACATGCATTTTAGGTATACGTTTGCTGTACTTTAAGTCCAAAAACTACAGGATTTACAAATGTAACATACGATTTTACGTCCGCCACTACCTTATTCTTTCTCTGTGTACACTAAATTTTAACCCCTTTATTGGTCAAGCATTGATAGCATTACTATTAAAACATTTAGTTTGCTTTTATGGTTGAACCATGTCTTCTTGATCATAATTTCGTATTTTTTAAAAGTATTGTTGTATTTTTGTTACAAAATACAGGATGTTTACTTCAAAGCAACATTGCCATAAAATAGGTCTTATGTGTAGCTACTGAGCAGCATTGCCCTACTATGGTAAAATATCAAGAATACTCACAGTAATTACCAACAGTTTCATTGAAATATTTCCCTACAGAGCAAGAAAAAACAAATAAAAAAAAATTAAAAAATGAACTTTAGCGGAAGGTAGGAAATAAAGCTTCTACAATTCAAACTTTGACTATTGTAACAAAAGCCGCCACTGAATCTGAGTTGGAGGAAAATCGTCAGGACGACTTTTATTACAAAATCAGAAGAATTAAAAATAATATAACTTATATTGTAAAACATCGAAGGAAAGAGAGAAAAATTGTTGTAACATATTTTTAAAATTTTTGAAAAAGTAAAGATCCTGGCGATTAAAAAGAAGAGAAAAATAAAAGGTGATATATTGTTATAGTATTTCCAGACGGCAACACTGATTTCTTCTTTCCTCCGGGCGTAGCGGACTCCCGGACGGTGAGTTGCGCTCGGAATTGAAAGGTGTGAAGATGTCTAATGGAGGCTAGTGTGAACAAGAGGAAACGTGAAATCGTAATACGAACACGAGTTTGTGCAATCGGTATTAGTAACTTCGTGAGAATTTTGCATGTTTGGTTCAAAGGAGACAAAGTTTAATAATTATTAATAACGGTTATATCTGGGAGTAAAAAAAAAGAGTGAACCGAAACACTCTCGTAAAAAAAAAAAAAATAAGTGGAGCAAGAAAGTGGGGTCGTGAAAATCAAGGGATTGTTTTAATTCCTAGTGCAATTCAATTCTGGTATTGAAAAGAAAGAATTGAAAGTGAATGATTTTTGGATAACTACTTATATTACCAGATCGTTGATTGCAGCAGGATTCGATATAAATTCGAATACTCCACTTTATTCCGTTTACTTGAATACGTTATTTGATTCCTTTTGAGAGGATAGTATCTTACGTCTTTTCTTACTTATTTGTGGTATTTGGAGTTGGTTTAGTAAGCCAGAACGAAGGTCGATTTCCATTCAGAGGAGGACAGCGAGACAGAGTTGGTAACGAAAGGTATAAGACCATTATTGAGAAGGTAAGAACTATTTCAATTTTACTTCCTTGTGACCCTCGTTAACTGTTAGGGATATGTTTTCATTAGTTCTTGTTGGTTGTCTAGTAGTATTCGTTCTTTAAGCAGGATTCTTCCGTTGTTCGATAAATGCGAAGTTGTCTGATCCGTTATCGTATTCAATTACCATTTTTTTACTATAAATCTCAGCTCGATCCTTGGTAATGACATTTTCAGCATTGGAAGAAGGAGAAACATTACATTGTTGTCTGGAAATACTACGTTTTGTATTAGAAAGAGAATAATTGAAAAATTTAATATTAATAAATTGACTGGATCAATCCCAGTACCATTTGATATTAGTGTGTGGCGTGACCGCTCATATATATTGTCTCTTGTCTATACAGTCTTGATTTGCTTTTCAAATTTTTCAATAAAAGAAAGAAATTAAAGTACAATTATATAATACATAAGGTTAGGTGGAGGTTTCCCCCCCCCCTTAATTTGTGAATCAGTATCGATTGACATTTGCTTGTTTCAGATTGTCACTAGATAGCTTTAAGAACTGTTAAGAATTCGTATATATACAAAGAATTAAATAAAAGATTTAAATTTCTCCTTGGAATTGCTGTTGATTAACGTAACGTTCAAATACGTCATATTATATATATATATTTATTAATCGTTGGAATTTTTGTTGATTCACATCGCATTCAAATACGCATTTTGCTTATTTGTTTTTTATTCTAATAATATATTTGTTATCTACTTTTGGAATATAATCTTTTCCTACTATTTTTGGAACTACTATTTGGGTCTACTTTTGGAACAATAAAATCAAGGATTTGGTGTGATTATTTCCAGAATTTGTGTGTATGTATGTTTGTGTTATATTTTTGCAGCCGAATTTTTGTACGCTATTTTCTACTGAAAGTTGAAGGAGAAAGAAACACTGATTGAACCAATAAAAGGTAAGGGTTGTTGGGGAGGATTGAGCTGAGATCTTGTATAAAAGAAGATTTAGATGTCCCGCACCCAAAGCGCCCGATTGATGAAGGTTTTTTTTTCCTGCTGACCGGATTCTTTACGGGCGCGTTATACTATACTCTGTTGACGAAGATTACAAGTATGTAAAAAAGCGATCCGCAATTCCTGTATATGAATATTGTATGAAATCAATAATGCCAATTAAATGATCACTGAAGTTATAATTCGTGTGGACAACGCAATAGAATGCGGTGTTGCTTGAGAGCAACACTGCCCACTAAAGGGTTAAACATACGTTTTTTTTTTAAGATGCTCTCAGGAGATTTCAAATTTTCTAGTTGTCTTCAAAAACAAAGTTGGTTTAAGCACTGAAGGGTTGAAAAAAAAAAAGTTCCGATTATCCTGAAAACAGATCCAACGAGTTCATTTATATATCACATAATGATTCGTTAAGAATTTTTTAACCCTCCAATACGCGCGCAGGCTACTATTGTAGCCCAGAGTTTTTGTTTTCCTTGCTAATAAAGTAATTCGAGATGCTAACTCAAAGGGTGCCTGTGTACTTTTCTATCAACTATCATTCTGCGTGTTTAGTCTGTGGTCAAACGTAAAATCGAAAGGAGTTCATTGTTATTCTCTTGAAAGTTTCATGGGTTACATCTGTAGCCCGCGCCACTATTGCTATCACGAGTGTTCCAAAACGTCAAAGTGTTTTTATTATAGTTTGAGTGTTGATCAGATGGTCAATGAGTTTGCCAAATCCCAATTCTGATGAGGAATGTTTTCTAGATGGCGATAGTGAACATTTTGAGACCACAGAAATACATTTTTCGGACAAGAAATAGTGAAAATTCAGGAGATGTGACTGAGAATTCCGGGCGGCAGGGATCACTGATGCCTGTTGATGATAATTGTGGTCAGTGTGGCCCCCGTCATGTCCATGACGCACCCCCCTCAACTGTCTATCCGTAGGTGTTCTTCCATGAAAAAAAATCTTTTCGATTAATTTTTACAATCCCTCAAACATATTTATATAGATTTTTAACCCTCCCCCAAATATTTCAATGACGCAGTTTGCGTCATAGCCCTCCTTTGTGTGCACCCCTGGTTGTAGTAAAGACAGTTGTGAAGTAAATTATTATCTAGGAAATGAGAATCTTGAATGGAAAAAAAAACACTTCTCGTAATATCGGTACTCATGCTCATAATATTGTGCTTCGTTTTCCAGAACCTAAAGGTGATTCTAGGCCTGTGTTGTCGTAACTTGAATGTATAGAACTACTTTTAGATGCAAACATTTTGAGACTTATAGTTGATTATACCAATATTTACATTGACAGTGTTAGATTGAGATTTGTTCATAACCGTGATGCAAAAGTTACAGACGAGACTGTACGTGCCCTTATTTGGTATTTTGATGCTTTTGATGAGTGGTCAATGTTTGAAGTAAAGTGTGCACTGACCACTCATGACCATTCATCACTTGTGTGCAGAACATGCTTAGAAGGACATGAATAGGGAAACATAAAAAGAAAAATATATGAGTGTAAATACCATATGTATAATTATGCAAAATCGTAATCAAACTTTGATACCAGAAAATGATTATGCTGAAAAGGTATATGTTTTATGAATAATACGTTTATTTGTAAGCTTTGTAAAATTTTTTGAAAAGTTATATTTAATTTTTAAAGAATTCTAACATATATGTTTACGATGAAGGAAAGTTTAAAATGCGCCAGATTCGTCCATTTATTGCTAAATACAATTAATTTTTACAGTCTTATTCGTGTATCACTTTTGAAAAAATGAGTGGTGTTGGTCTTATTTGTATATACATAGCTTTCAAAATAAACATATTTCTCAAATTGTGTATAAAATCCTTAAAACAGTTTATAAATACAATTCTCTACAAGAAAGATAGAAATATTAAGAAAGTTATGCAACATAATAAAATTAAAAAATGGACTACTGTGGTAGCCCGCGCGACTATCCACGTCACAAAAATCCGCGCGCGTATTGCAGGGTGCTGTAATAAGTATTTTTTTTCTGGAAAAATCCAGTAAGTATTAGAGATGAGTTCTTTCTGCACAGATCTTGTGCGGAAATTAATGAGACTGGCCATGACACGGCATCCCAGACGTCAACATTTCGTCCACTAGATACGTTGAGTTCAGTTGATTTTGAGTTTAACGTCCCTTTTCAGCAGCGAGGCTATATGAGACGTGGACCTACTGATTAACGTGGAATCCGAACCCCATGAGCTCCCGCCGGGAATCGAACCCGGGTCTCCCGCGCCACAGGCGCATACGCTAACCGCTTAGCCAAGGAGGAGCTCTCGTCCACTACGAGACGGATGGGTGGGGGTGGGGACTTAGCTAACCAACACTACCCGGATACGTTACTTCCGAGCTCTGAAAGGGTAAGGATCACTCATCGTGTCTGATATAGAGATCGGAAGCGTTAGTAAATTTCTAACACTTCTGGTATTAGTAGAGAGATTAGCACTGTAAAATTTTAATGGACGCTTAATTGATTACAGAAAATCGCTTCTCGCTATCTATTACAGTTTTTACTATATTACAGTCTACATTAAAGCCAAACGTGGCTGATTTCTGCAATGGTCATTTGATTAGAGACTTAAGAGAGAAGGTAGCGCCTATCTAAACCCTGGCCAAAATTGGTGGTGATCCATCACGGAGTTCTTGATATTTTGTATCTTCCGAACGGACAGAGAGCAAATAAGGAAGCTTTTGGTATATCAAATTTACTAAAAGCAAAGAAAGCAGGTTTTCCCTAATATGTTTGCTCTGATGCATGTCGACAAACGGGGAAGTTCTATAAGATTTCACACACTCGTAGAAGTGTCTGAAAATTTACATTGTAATTGAAGTTAATCGAGTGTGTTTCATGCTATGTTTATTCTTAAACATTCGTATAAACAGTACATTATTTAAATTCATTACGCATCACGTAATTTGGAAGGACAATTTCCGTATGTTAAAAGCGTGAAGGATTTCAATTGTATCTATTAATATATCTTAATCAGAAACAAACCATAATAATTACTTAGATGAAAAACTGCAATGAGTATGCTTGAAGTATTATTTCCTTTGGAAACTTATGCATCACTGCCCATGCTCACATCAATTATCGCTTTAATAAAACATAAAGTTATATTAAATTTCTTTGTTAATATAGATAGCAAGGACAGTTTGAACCATATATAAATAAAAGAAAGATGAGTTCGATGACAGTTAGCATTTGTACTTGGTGAAAATACCTGGAAAACTTTCCCTTAAAATGATCGACAGGGTGAGTAGGAAATCTATCTATCTATCTATCCATATCCACCTGTCTATCTGTCAAATCTATCTACCATATTATCTATTTAAAAATAATACTAATTTTTCGATGTAATTTCATCAAGAAATATTTGCACCTAGAATCTCAATTAAAATAAAAGTGTTTTCAAGTCTTACTTGTGTGAAACCATCTCAAAACGGAAACTACTGATATGCTTCCACAAATCTTTGGTTTACCACTAATATGAAGCAAGAAAACTTCACTTCACATACTGTTAGAAAATAGCACTAGCATCTATTAGATCGTCCACACACACTGACCAGAGGGCAAAACAGTTCAGCCAGGGTACAGTACAGTGATCACTGTAATAGACCCTCGTACCGTATATGTACAGAGTGTTAATGAACTATACCGATAAACTGTAAGAGCTGATCCCTCACATCAAAATAAGACAAAAGGTTCATATGGATCTATGGTGAAAAGTGCATAGTTTCAGAGCTGGGGCTGTCCAAAATCACGAAAAAGCCAAATTTCAAGATACCATATTTCGAATTCCAGGTACTGTGGAGGGTTGTCATCAGCATAAAGGGAGCCACGCATACACAATTCAAAAGTGAATATTTCGTCAATTTTCAATAGGTGTAGACGTATTCCTTACAGGGTGTAACTCTCAGATATGCTGTCAATAGAATTTTCAGATATACCATGATTTCAAGGAGGGTCCAAAGTAGGCAGGAGGTAAGCCTTAACAACAGCGGACATCCAGTGATTCGGAGGAGAGTCGGAAGTCTTAGGAACTGGCAGCTCCATGTTTCTTTGTGTTCGGAATAACGTGTGATGAGATGTATTTCTTCAGGCTATATTTCACGTTTTCTTCGTTTATAAGAGTGAAAGAAAACATTGCAGCATGCTTTTTCCTGAGTACGCGAGACCACGCTGCTGTCGATCCTTAACACTTTCGATTTCGAGTCAAAGAATTCCGTGTTCGCTGCTATCAAGGCTTGTCGTTTCCCTACTTTAGACCTATCACAAGTTCAGAGCATATCTCAAAATTCGGTTGATGGCTTGTCTGGAAATTTCGCCATGCATGTAAAACTCTGTACACTCATTGAACATTACTGAAATATGCACTTTTGGATTACGTATGCGCGACTTTATTTACGTTGATAAAGACGACCATCCATAGTTTCTCGAATTCGAAACAGGACTACTTGAAATTTGACTTTTTGGCGATTTTGGACAGCCCTAGCTCTCAAACTATGCACTTTTGCCCATAGGTCCATATGAACGTTTTCTCTTATTCTGATGTAAGGAATCACCTGTTACAGTTTGTGTGTATAGTTCATTAACACCCTATAACACCCTATATATATATTGGAGCAGGTGCTAGATCCTGGAATAAGATCTCTCCAAAGTTATGACTCAAACACATGGTCAATGCACTTAGGCCTCTCTCTCCGCAGGCCCACGCAATATCTCGGCTTGGCTATCGTGCATCCGGTAAATGTGTGACCGGCCTTAGGATATCCCTTATATTTTCTTATATTTCCTATAAGGGACACGTGTCAGAACTTATATTTTCCATAAATGAGCAAAGATATATCTATAAACAGTGGTGTAGGAAACAGAAGGATTGGGGGAGCTAAGGACATAAAGATAACGACATAATCCCGAGGTTTAAATTAAATAATGTTAGATGTGAAAGAAAGTAACTTGCGAGTAGAGCCCAGCTATAATTTCTTGGGGAGAAGTGGAGGGGCAGAGAAATTTGTGAGCACCTATTTTCCGATACCGAATACGATACGTTTTAAATTATTTGAACTAGATTACAAAATGCCTGCTGAAGGGAGACGTATTCCTCTAGCGTCGTCACTATTTGCGTGAGCCAAAAATATTTTCCAGTAATGAAAACCAATATTACGAAACGTTGCTTCAAATTTGTGAATAATGGTGGAATCTACCAAAAATTTACGAAAAAAATAATATTTAAGTGGAATTTTACAACTGTTGAGGCTAACAATAATTGTAGAATCTAACAGATGGGAATTAAACATTCTAAATGCATAAATATCACAATCGCTGATAGATTTAAACAGAAGAATGAAAAAAAAGTAACTAGTGAAAACAGGTGTTGCAGAGGAGACATCTTTACTTCTCTTGGTTCAACAAAGCTGACGAGTTGGTTTGCAGAAACCGAAGAATTCTTGTCAATCATTAGTAGAATTTAAAGTGGTACAAAATGACGAAATCTGTAGTTTTATATTCCATTATAACAGCCCCGTAGGCGATAGGAGACGGGTGAAAATGGAAAGATCTCGAGGAACCTAGGAATTCCGGAGGCTGTCTCGTCTCAAAAAAAGATATCGTAAAAGTGATGCCTCGTCTCGGAAAGTTTGTCTACGTTTAATTTTAAGAGTTCTGTCCAATGGCCTGGAATAGAACTAGATATAATTCGCATAAGGATTCCAGACTTCCCGGTTTATCCGGAACAGTTCCAGGGTAACACCTCAAATAATACTGTACTTCAAAACTTGAAATGTCCCGTTTTTTCATAAAACTTCAATTAATTTCTAGGATATTTTAAGAAGTATATTGCTTTTATGTATTATTCATCGACAGTGTTTTATGTATTATATATTAATCAACTAATGGAAAAAACGTACTCTCTATCACTCACTTTGGGTGAGTAGTGACCTATCATTTAGTTCTTTCTGCTACTTCAGCATAAAGCAAGTGCATATGTATTGTCAATTTTCATAGAATGTTCCGGTTTAATGAAAATATTGGTATATTATACGGGCTTAGCGTAAAATTTAGAATATAGTCCCTGTTTAGTGAAAAGTTTGGTATATTGCACCGCTTTAGTGAAAATATTGTATATTGTCCTTGTTTAGTGAAAATATTGGTACATTGTCCAGATTTATTGGAAATGTTAATATATTGTCCTGACTTAGTGAAAAGTTTGGTATATTGTCCTGGATTAGTGGAAAATTTGGTATGTTGTTCCGGTTTAGTGAAAATTTTGGTATACTGTCAGGGTTTAGTGGAAATTTTGGTATGTTGTCCCGGTTTACTGAAAATTTTGTAATATTGTCCCGGTTTAGTGGAAATTTTGATATATTGTCCCGGTTTAATGACAATTTTGGTACATTGTCCCGGTTTAGTGGAAATTTTGGTATATTGTCCCGGCTTAGTGGAAATTTTGGTATGTTGTCCCGGTTTAGTGAAAATTTTGGTTTATTGTCCCGGTAAACAAAATTTACGAATAGTAATCACTGTTAGAACACATCAAATAACAATAGGAAATGAAATGAAATAAAATCTTTTAGGTTAACGTCAAACGATTGTGCCCTATAGGCCCTATAGACATATAATTAAGGCAAGTGAATAATGACTGAAATATTTATTGTAACGAGATTGTGACGGAAACGAGAGTAACCGAGAAAATCCACTAACGTGATATTGTCCATCACAAACTTACTTGACGGGAATTGAACCAAAGACTCCACGCATCAGAAGTAAATGCTCCAACATTGACCACAGTGCACCCCGCCACACCCGCAAAAATAGATACAATTGTACTGTACTGTTAATACTGTATACCTTTCGTACATAGTACAGGAAAGCACGATGGCTTCCCTGTGTATGTTGTAAAGTGTCTTTACATTTTGTTTCACATTGAGTGTTGAAAAGAAATCAGAAAGTTTCATTTGACACACCCTGTATAAACTTATTGCAATACTAATTTAAGAAATCTTAAAGGTTAGGAATATTGTACACAAAAATATGCAATGGAACTTTGTACAAAGTATAGTACAAGTAACACAGTCCCTAACGTAAGAAAAACAATTTTTAGGTCAAAAGACTATTGAATTGTACTCTTATACGTATATGATAACTTGCATCAAGTACAGGATATATTTTACCTAAAAATACACTTCTAAATTGCACAAACTTTTCTTTAATATTCCTGCAGTATTAACCAATATTCTTGATCGTATATCAATAGGAACACTTCTAGAATATAAAACACTTATAGAATTTTATTATTTAATTATTTATTTATTCTTTTCAGTCCCTTCTTGTGTTTGTGGCAGTGTTTGTTTGCATTGCCGTGGCTTTTCCTGCACCGCCACAAGAAGTAGCTAACCCACAAGGAAACCCTCAGCTGTCAAAGAATGGAGATGATCTCAAAGGAGATAACACTTTCGGATTTGGATATTCCTATTGGGGTATGTTAGATTGAATAAAATAAAATTCGTTAACACTTAATTGATATAATTGAACATTCAATTTGATCGTACTGTGAGTGAGTAAGATGAATAAAACATATCTTTGCTGACCCAACCTACAGGTTAAAGGATAATTTGAACCATTATTAGGACTAGTACTCAAGACAATCTAACTCAATGGAAATGAACCGGGACCATTCTTATACAAAGTTTGAACGTAAACCACTTGACTTCAAAGGGGGACGACAGAACATAAGAATTTCTAATCAAACACTAAAAGGCATTTCCTTTGAGCTGGCATATTATGATTTACTATTAGTTTCTTTGTTGAAGTATAGTGTTTGTTTCTTAGCGCTAGTGAACCTACAGTCAAATCAGAACTACCATATCGCATTCAATTATTTTCGACTGGCAACTGAACTGAAGTCGCGCGCGGGGCTAACCATTAGATTGGCGGAGAAAGTTGTACATTTTTAAAACTAACTTCAAAATACAGGAAAATCCAATTTGAAGGATTAAGGAATTCTGGACTTAATCCTGATAATTCTGGAAGTTTTCAGAAAACATCATATTGCGAGATTTAAAGAAATTTCTAAATATTACTTTCGTTTAATTCTCCTAGTATATGTTCGAAATAAAGTCACTTTTACCACAAACAATTAAGCATATACTATAAATTTCATTTAAATACATTGTGTTTTAAGGTCCCTTGGCATAGAGTAACTTTGTTATTATCATAGTTACAACAACATGAAAGAGACGAAACCGTCTTCAAGTATGATGTTTTCAATCTAGAGTGAAAGAATTTTTAAATCGGACGACCTGTTTGGACTGTAAACTCTTTATCGCCCAAATGTTAAATGAAAATGCAACGTGTGGCTTTACCTGAGCCACAAGGAAAATCAATGAAATTACTGCCCTTTACGCTAACGTGTCGATGGCCAGAAGCCATTTGAAACATGTCCCCATTCACTGTATATTGTGAGTCCAGGTAAATGGCAAGGTTGCATTTTAATTTAACATTGGGGGCATAAAGAGTTTACAGTCTAAACGGCTCGTCGGATTAAAAAAAAAAAATCCTTCACCTTAGATTTAAAATATCATATTTGGAGACGGTTTTCCCCCTTACATTTTGTTATAACTCTCATAATAAGAGTTACCGTATGTCAGGAGACTTTTGAGGCACTCTATATATACTGAATTAAATATGAATTTCAAGGGAATCATATTTTTAGAAACAAATACACAGAGTTCTCATGTCAAGAAAGTTTTTAAAATGTGTGCTTTTTAGTTCTTTTTTTTTAAATATTTTCTTGTATCGATCTGGATAAATGGAATTCGAATAATTACTGAAGCTTCGAAAGTTTTACTTTTTAGAAGGCCAAAAACATGAACTATGCAAATATCCTTATTAAACATCATACTTCTGTAATACGAATCATTAAGTCGTTTAAAAATGTTATTAGACCTGTATTAAAATTTAGGTTCGGAATTAAAAATTTCATTTTTTCTTTTTCCAGGGTTCCCTTGGTTCTGGGGCTAAGTACCAAGAAGTAGCACCCGAGAAGGACAATATGAATAGACCAGTTCTTCCGTAGGAGAGACCACACTAAATATTTTTATTTAAATACAATAGCTAGTAGCATTTTTACAGCTTAATAGCCTGTTAATATATCAATGTATATATCTCCCTTATGCAACTAAAATAAATGCATTTAATAAATGCTGTTTTGTTTCTATTTAAATATTAATAATTTGACATCAATATATTATTATTTAAGCAGTCAAATTTCAAACAAAATCACAATAATTTATATCTTTGTTTAAGGAGTATAAGGGGTCAATTCCGTTTCAAGATTTCACATTGCCGATCGCCATTGCCATCAACAATTTACTTTCTCATTGGAAATATTTTACTGGCGAGTGGCCACAACAATCCGGCATAAGTTAAGCCTTGTTTAATGTGACGCTTTAGGAATGAATGGAAGGCGTACGAAAATAAATTGCACGTCGCTCACTGAATACATCAACATATGTGAAGAAAGTTTCTTCTTTTTGCTGAAATATATTACAAAATATTGCCGCCGGTAAAACTTTTGCAAACAGTAGTGGATTAAACTCGTTTTTCGGCTTCGACCAGAAAAGAGTGTTGAGAAATCTCTTAACGGAAAAGTTGATTATGGAATAATGGAAAGATGACCCAAATAACCTATTCAACTATTGCGACAGATTTGACTTGTGACAAATTTGACAAATTACTGTCCCTTTAGGTTCCTTTATTGAAAAAATACATATAAGAAGTAAAATCAACCAGGCAAACGGTTAATATTTATGTTAAGATTTATGAATGAAGTTCGCAACAGGCAGATCTGCATGGTATATCTTGAAGTGATTACTTTTACAGAGATGTGGATGAACATTCCATGTTAATAAGCCAGGTAGAATATAAAGATTTCGAACTAGGTTCCTAAGAGAAGTAAATAAGACTGATGTTTAGAACTAGTCCCACTCCTTTGAAGGAAGCCGGTCATCCGAACGGTCGTGGTCTTACGGAATAGAGACTCATAGTCGGTGATAGACATCCTTGTCTCCAACAATCAACACTCACGCACAAGAAAATGATAGAGCGGGAACTGTAAATTATGTAGGTCTAGCAGTGTATAAGAAATAAATCGCAATCAGACGAGGAACGAAATTTTGCAAGGCAACTGCTTCCAACCGATAAATCAAGTTGGTATTTCTACAATACAAAGGAAGCGTCTGATACGCTGATGGGCACATGTCATCACTAGCTCCACATTCAGTGTGCTTATGATTAGTGTACAGAGTGAAAGAATTAAGAGAAAAAGATCGAGAGTCGGTTGAAAATTAGTTTCCAGCAAACAGTATAATATAGAGATCAGAGACCTGTTGCTTCTATTCCCCAATATACGTGCTGAAGCTATAAATTCTCCATTGAAGAAAGTGATATTGGACAAATCAACGTTTAAGGCGAATCTTGTCTCATGAAAAAAATTACTGTCCACTCGATATCCATTAGTTCTTCCACTACTATATTGAAATTCAATGGAATCAAAGATGGTTTTAGAACTGATGGATATTTTGCTTTTCTCTGTCAGCTATGACACTTTTATTCATATGATTGCGTACATCTTGCCATAATTTTATGCCAGCAATATATGGTGAGTGGTGATCAGTTTTCGTTAGAGTAAGACTACCGCTACAAACAATACGTGGAGATTAATTAATGCTTTAAAACGGGAAAGCAATTGGAGATTTTAGTTCAATAGCTTATTAACTACTATATTGCTTCAAATGAAAAGTCATTTACCTGAGTTGAAAGAGACTTTCAGGAAATTATATGTACAGATTCGAAAATAATGTGAACCAGAATTGGAACGCTTTCCTTGATAAGAGGTATTGCATTAGTAGGAAAAAGCCAAGAGCTCTAGCATACGTTTCTCTTTCTGTAAGCTGGACAGTTCTTCAACCAAGCAGATTTATGACGGAGCTGATGTAATAGGTTTTGGTATACCTCAGAGGAAGTATCCAGACTTTTACCTTCTTTGACGTAGTTCACACAGTATTAGAAGGTTGACCGTTTATATCTAATCGATTGTACAACGTTGTCGTCACCTATCATTGAGTCAGAAGCATCAAACTCGCATGGTAATGAAACTAGGCCAATATTGGAAAAGGCGCATGTCATGGCTTGATTTTACGTACATTCCTCGTAAACTAATTATGAAACGGTGTCGGAAAATGCTTTAAAGATCAAAGGGACCATAAACAAATAAATTGAGGCCAGGCGAATATAAAAACGGGGCACTTTCTTGGTTATCAATAAAAGCAACCAGCTAAGGTGCTTACTCATCGACTAATAGCCCAGAAAAATGTATGACTCCAACGTGGCATGACATATAGATTAAATCTGTGCAGTCCACCATCAACCACCCTTTTGTCGTCGTCATAGTCTGCAGTGTGTACCTAACGATCGGTCTTAACAACTTGCACCCGAGTCACTTTGCTCAACATAAGACAAACTTTTCGAAATACATCCGTAGCCGTGTGCACCAATAAAGTTCAAATTAGCCATTCTTTAAAAAGAGTTCAAGGAGAACGATTAATAGATTTGCAGAAAATCGCTGCCGCTAGCAATTACGGTTTTTACTCTATAGTGATCGACGCTAAAAAGGAAATGGTTGATTTTGAACACCACTTTCATCAAAGAACTCGATTCCTTACATTTTGATTCTTTACATTCTAGTCAAAACACATGATGATCAATTCTTACTTCTTCAAGTTTCTCTCCTGAACGGAAGAACACATACGGACAGAGAGGGTGCGGATCAGGTTGCCTAAATGTATTGTGCCTTTGGAAGTCAAAAATGAGAATAAACTTATTATTACTTCAGAATAACATCATTAAAATACATATGCATCTTGTTCTTCGATGACATTCTGTCATTTTTTCTGCAACACCACAATACCGTTGCTGTAGAACTTTCGTGGTTTCTGTTAAAAAAAACATATGAAGCGTGATTTTCACAAGCCTCTCCTGAAACGAACGTAACACCATTCAGCGAGGTCTGCAAAGACGAAAACAACTGATAGTCTGACGGTATCAGTTCTGTGTGGATGCATTAAAAGATATCAGCCAAGTTTCCAAAATTTCTGACAGCTTTTAAAGTTTTATGCGGGCCTCTTTGTCAGCGTATACAACAGTGGACTAGTTCTGGCCGTTTCTTTTGAATTGCTAGGCGAACTTGCGCTAATTGTCGACAGTGTACGTATTACAAATCTATCCGGTAGCAACAGCTCGCTGTTACAGACTGCGAAGCTCAACCACGATCCTTTGCGCATATGGTGGTCGTTGGTTATCTACATTGCATAACTTATGATCAACAATTTCAGAAATAGCTCGAGTTTGTTACTTCCGTGTATACATTCGTTCTATTTAATAAATGTTTTGAGTCAGAAATGAAATCTTGAGGATGTCAGAATAGCCTACATGCAATCTTGTTCGACTTTAATCAGGACATTATCAACTTCCGATGTCATCATTCGTCCACTGTGAGGATCACCTTGGACATAGAAATTTCCCGAACAAAAGTGACTGAACCATCTGTGCCGAAGTGATCTTTACTTTTGCGTATTTATTGGTATTATACAGTAAAATGAATATAAAATGGATTTAATTTAAAATTAGAAACAAAGCTGTTTCCTTCTAGAGATTTTTTTGGTAACCTATTCACCTTCCTTTTTCCTCCTTGTATTTCACTACAGTATATTTTGCGATATAGAGTTGGTGTTTTCTTAATTTAAGTGATCTGGTATTATGGTTCTTAATTTAAGTGATTGGTTGTTTACCCTTCCGATGAAGGAGCTTTGAAAATAAGTGATTGGGCCCGTCACTTGTTCTCTTCGCGAGGTATGTGTTACACCATATTTAATATTGTGTGTAGTATATTTTATTTGTGAATTTAAATACGTGAGTATATAAAAAACGGGAAGATAGAAAATTGTTGAACATTCCAATTGAACCATCAGTTCAAATATTGGTATTGAATTTCTGTGATATAAATAATTATATTTCAAATATGGTTTACGCTGAAAATGACTTGTAGTAAGGCAGGAGCCATCTTGGAATTTCACTTCATACAACATGTGCCTAATGAATTTTTCAGTAATTATAAATTTCATATGGTTTCTCCATGAATCAAATTTATTTAAATCTATTAGTGGTTGAAAATATTTTTCAAGACCGAACAAAACTTTTTTGAACTTCACAAATTCGTTGTTCTGTCCAACATTACATATACCTTTTTTCTTTTATTAAAAATAAAATTTGTTAATGTTATCTGAATTCTTTTCTTTGTGTGTGTGTGTGTGTTTGTGTGTGTGTTGATCAAGTAGAGTTATGTCCCTGCAACCTTTGAAGACGTATTATTATTTGTTGAACTTTAACATACCATTCTTTTTCAGTGGCCTACATTTTTACGTGCGTTAAGCGACGTTGTAAACCACATACCTGGCCCGGGAAACTCTTCTCGGAGGGGCTACTTGTTTAAGTAGAGGGAAGGGAACGTAAAACTTTCTTTCCTGATTTTCATAGATTTAGTTTTTCTGGGAAGGGACGGTAATGGCAACATTACCCATCTTGGCCGTTACACATCGTTTAGCTATTTAATGTAAAAATTAAATCCATAATACCCATCATGAAAACATATTTGATTGGGTTACAATGTGCAAATATTTTTAAATCTTCCTAATCAGCTAAGAATTAGAGAATCACTTTCATTCCCACCCTTGGTTTATTATGAAAAAAGAATGGTTCCATTATAACCTATAAAGAATAGTATTTCTTTTTTAAAAGGAACGATGAATATCCTCTTTGAGGTCTTCACGTGATTCTCGCTGCTTGGGACTCACACCAGTCAAATGACTGGAAATGAATTTACCCACACCAAATCCGAATAGAATAATAATAATAATAATAATAATAATAATAATAATAGAAATAATAATAATAAGTCGTTCGGAGAATCAATCATTTCAAAAATATAGAGTGAATTATGTCTGAACAGATATAGCACATACCAATAATGTAATTAAAATTGAATGTTTCTTTGTTTCTTTGTCCGGTATGCAAATAGCAGGAGTTTGCTTGGTATAGTTCTAAGTAGCTGTATCGAAAATACCGGAGTTTGTGAAACAACGGAGACTATTTAGAATATTTTGATATGTTTCCTAAGGGTAGACGAGTGGGTTCAAAGGAGAAGGGGTGGTTTAACATTTATGCCAAAAGTAAAATATTTCACGAGTTTATCACCAGTTTTTCACGTGTTTTAAGCTAGTATTGGAACATGGAGTAGCTGACATTGCGATTATATGGTAGAATTTAATGGCCATATTGGAAACAAGAAAAAGGAATGAGAAAATTTCTGATTTTCCAGTAAAGGTTATTGTACGTAGTGATGTGAGGTGGAAAATTTTCTGCTATATATATATATTGTAACGAGATACTTTGTATCGGCTCATAATTACATATATCTCGGGCAGAAAGTGCTTTTACACAAGCACTATACCTGTTATAATGTTAATCAAAAATAATAAAAGAAGAATGTTTTAATATATAAGAAATATACATTATTGTCTTGTTGGTTGCTATGTCGTTGTTTATAGATACTCAGTTAACATGTTCGATTGCAAGTCGGTTTGTGTGAATATACATTAAAAAGTAGTCAAAGAATAAATTATTTAACACTCATCATGGACTTGTAATTTCAGTAGAAAAGGTGAGCATATTAGTGAATATAACTTCAGAAGATATTTTAAAGTGAAAACGATTATTGCCATTGAAGATATAACCGAACCAGGGTTAACGACTATCTTTGGTGAGTCGTTGTAATATATATATTTTTTTACGGAAAACTTTCCATTCTAAAAAAATATCAGTAATCAAGTAACAATTCCTCAGCAATCACAAAATTGATTGAATTCATGTATAGAAATGTTAAAAAGTGAAAGATCGTTTAAAGAATCTGAAAATTTTCATGGCTCAGACAATTTTCAGTACTATGTAGGAACAAGTCAAACAATTTTTCATGAATCGAAATATTTTCTGTCTTATATGGAAAAATTGAAGAAGTTTTTATGAGTCGGAAAATTTTCATCATTTTGAAGCAAAAAGTAAAACAACTTTTTGTGAATCGGAAAGTTTTATTGCTCTGTAGAAATAAGTGAAAGGAATTTTCATGAATCGGAAAATTTCATCACGATGTAGAAACAAGTGAAAAACCTTTTAATAATCCGGACAATTTTGAATATTATGTATAGTGATGTTTGGTCGAAAATGTTCCACTATATTTAACTTCACATAGAGCTAACTAACTAACTAACTAACTCTATGGCCTATGGAACCCGGAGGTTCAGTGCCGCGTTCACAAAAGCTCTCCACTGACTTCTATTCTTAGCTAATTGCATCCAGTTTCTACTTTGTATTCCAATCTCTGCCAGATCCATCTTAATATTGTCCTCCCATCTGCGACTAGGTCTTCTTAATGGTCGTATTCCTATGGGTCTACCAGTCAAGACTTTGAAAGCGTTTCTACTTTCTTCCATTCTAGCTACATGACCTGCCCACCTAAGCCTCCTAGACTTGACGATCCTAACAATGTTGGGTAAACCGTATAAACTATGTAGTTCCTCGTTATGAAGCTTCCGCCATTCCCCATTCTCGTTCCTCTTGGGTCCGAATATTCTTCTCAAGATCCTGTTCTCAATTACTTTCAGTCTATGTTCTTCGCTCAGAGTAAGCGACCATGTTTCACAACCATACAGAACAACAGGCAAGATTATCGTTTTATATATTTTAAGCTTCAAATTCCTCGACAGAATTCGCGACGACAAGAGATTTTGAACCGAATAGTAACACGAATTCCCTGCTTTTAGTCGACATTTAATTTCTTCGTGAATATGATTTTCGTCTGTTAATATTGATCCTAAATATTTGAAAGTATCCACTTTATCAAAAGTATTATTTAATATTTTAACGCCTCCACAACTTGCCGTATTACGGTCCCGACGCACTTCCATGTATTTAGTTTTCTCTGCATTTACTTCTAAACCCATGTCCCTGAAAGCGTTTAATAAGATCTCTGCATTTATTTCTACTGTTCTCCTATCATTCCCTATTAAATTTACATCATCAGCATATGCCATAACCTGGTGAATGCCGTTCAACTCTAGGCCCTGGTTGCTATCTTTGATTTTCCTTATGGCGTATTCCAGCACAAAGTTAAATAATAATGGCGACAATGCATCTCCTTGTTTCAGGCCATTTTCGACGTGGAAGCTCGTGGATAAAAATTTTCCTACCCGGACTTTATTTTGGGATTCACTTAAACATATCTTAATTAATTTAATTAGCTTTCTCGGTATTCCAAGTTCTGAAAGAACGTTGTATAATGTTTCTCTCCAAACCGAGTCGTAAGCCTTTCTAAAATCAATAAATAGTTGATGTACCGGGGTATTGTATTCCCACTTCTTTTCGAGTATTTGGCGAATGGTAAATATTTGGTCGATAGTTGATCGATTTCGTCTAAATCCGCACTGATAATCTCCAATAATTTCATCTGCGTATGGGGTCAATCTTGCTAACAGAATATTTGAAAGGATTTTATAGGATGTTGACAGAAGAAAAATGCCTCGATAATTATTACAGTCAGTTTTGTCGCCTTTCTTGTGAATTTGAACCATGATTGATTCTTTCCACTCTTGTGGCAATTCTTCCTTGTTCCAGATAAGGAGAATGAGTTTGTGTATCTTGTTCCACAATTTTTCGCCTCCAGCTAAAATTAATTCAGGCGGAATTTCATCTACACCCGGAGATTTGTGTTTCTTCAATTTCTTTATAGCGGCTTCCACTTCTATTCGATTGGGTTCTGGAATATACGGTTCTGCGGTGTGTATCTCCTTTTGTCCCCGCACATTAGTTTTTGGCTTCGTGTTCAGCAAATCGTCAAAGAAATCTTTCCATCTATTTGAGAGACTATCCGTATCGGTGAGTACTGTTCCGTCAGATTTCTTTAATATATAAGCACGAGGTTGATAGCCTTTCTTAAATTCGCTGATCCCCTTATACATGTCCCGAATATTTTTATTTTTACTATTATCTTCAAGTTCCTTAAATTTAGCTTTCAAAAAATCCAGTTTCTTTGGGAGTTTCCCGCCTGATATCTGCGAAATTTTGTGTAGTTGTTTCATTCGGATTTTGTAGCCACCGTAATTTTGCCTGTTTTCTCTTCTCTGCTAGTTTAATGCATTCTTGGTCGAACCATGGTTTGTTCCTACGTATTTCCGCGTGTCCCAATTTTTCTATTGCTGAACTTTTAATACTATCTCTAATTTCAATCCAAGTATCCTCAACACTAGTGCACTCCGAGTCTTCTAAAACCGCGAATCTATTCGAAACTTCAATCTGGTATTCCTCTCTTACCTGGCTCTCTTCTAATTTCTTTAAATTAAATCTCTCCGTTTTCGGACATTGAATATTACCTTTATTCAACGATAATCTCTCCCGTATTATCGCTACTACCAGGTAGTGATCAGTGTCACAATCAGTCCCTCTAAACGACCGGACGTCAATTATGCTAGATTGTCTTCTTCTATCTACTAAAACGTGATCAATTTGATTATGTGTTTTTCCGTCTGGTGATGTCCAAGTGTATTTATGAACGTCGCGATGTGGGAATTTTGTACTCTTCACGATTAGGTTTTTGGATGTTGCAAAATTCACGAGTCTAACACCGTTGTCATTACTTTCCTTATGCAAACTTTCGTTCCCTATAATCGGTTTGAAAATATCCTCTCGCCCTACCTTCGCATTGAAATCCCCTAATAGAATCTTCATATGGTATCGCGGGAGTTGGTCAAATATCCGTTCCACTTCTTCGTAAAAACTATCTTTTATATCGTCAGCCTTATCTTCAGTTGGAGCATGTACATTTAAAACAATAATATCACACCACCGTCTCTTAAGAGTAATAAAAGAAAGTATGTCAGTAATAAATTCAACCCGTTTAATTGCTGGTAATATTCATTTGTGAACGAAAAACCCTGTTCCTAACTTGTGATTTTTATTTCCTTCCCCGTAAAAGAACGTAAAATTTCCGGAATTCTCAGATCCATTTCCTTCCCACCTAACTTCCTGAACTCCTACTAAGTCCATCCTGTATTTCTCTAACTCACTCGTTACAGATTTTAACGCGCCTGCCCTATAAAGACTTCTAATATTCCATGTTCCAAATCTCATGTCCATTTTCTTTTGCTGATGTCGTGCCAAGTTATCAGTCCTTGTCCGAGGCTTTTGTGAATGTTTCTGAACAAGTACCTTTTTTTTACAGGATGAGGGTGTTAGCCTTACCCAAACCCCCAAGCTGGAGGACCACTCCTAGTCGTCTGTCCGCGACTGCTTATTCAGTATATTCGCAGCTAACCTCTATATCTAGAGGCCTTCTCCTCGATCCGCAACCTGAGGACGCGCCATGCCGTGGTGACAGGAACCTACGTTACACGGTCACATAAAGCTACAAAATTGAATTTCTGTAGAGCAAAGTTAGTCAGCTACAAATTATAATTTTCGAATTAGCTTTCGGGAACCGGAAAATTTTCTAATATTTCAAGTTGGGAAGTGAAATTTTACACAGTGTTTCTCTCTCTCTCTCTCTCTCTCTCTCTCTCTCTTTTCATCTGCGAGCTCCTTCGTTACTAAGCAGTTAACATACGCTCATTTGCCATGGAAAACCTGGCTTCGATTCCCAGCGGGAGCTCATGTAGTTCGGATTCCACGTTAATCAATTGGTTCCGTCTTATATAATCTCGCAGCCGAAAGGAACGTTAAACTCAAAATCTACTCAATTCAACTCCTCTCTCTCTATCTGTGTGTGTGTGTGTGTTCATATATGCAAAGTGCACAGATCATACATCGAGTTCGTAGAGTACAAATATGCCATTGCATTATTTAAAATTTCAATTTATTAAAAGTGACGAATATTTTCCGATCATAAAAATACACTCCACTTATTCCGACATCGTTGTTTAGCCGTACAATTTATTGGTAATAAATATTGTCCTAAAAAGTATCATCAAGTGAAAATCTAACGATTCTCCATTTCAAAAATGTTTCAAAAACTTCAATGCGTTCTTCCCTCCACCTTTGATCTTCTATTAACAAACTCAATTGGTAACTTTTCATTCTCTAAATCCTAGCCAAAACTGATAGAAATCTTTGGAGTAATTCTTGAGAATTTGTGTCTTCCAAGCGGACACACAATAAATAAAGGTTTTTGTTTGTTACATCTAATTTCTTAAAGGCAAAAAAGCCGCTTTTAATTAACCTTTTTGCTCTGATGCATTTCAACAGACGCAGAAGTTCTATCAGATGTCACTTAGGAGAAGGCGTTGTACCTTTGAAACAATGTACCTTTGAACACCTGTGCTTTTCTCGAATTCAGAACTATCTAGGTGCAGTGATTAAAATTCATTTGAAAGATTAAATGAAAAAAAGCACTACAAACGCGTTTGGCTGTTGTTTACTGAGTGTTGTGTCGAGTAATGTTCCTTTCAATTTTTTCACCCCCAAAACGAAGATTTTTTTGTATTTACCTTTTGACTTTTGTACTCTTCGGTTTCCGCAACTTGTGATATTTATTTGTTCAAACTTGAATCATTGGTGAATACAGTAAATTTTTAGTTTTAACTTCTGTTCAATGTTTAAGCTAGTGGTGAACTTTTTTTTCGTAATGGTGACCCTCTTGTACCTATGAACATATAATGCATCGTGTACCTTTGAACGATAAATAATACAGTTTAAAGATACACAATGTAAGTAGTTAAAACAATTGATATATTTTATATAGGTTAGGTTAGGATATAAAATTATTAATTATAATTTTAAGTAGTTTGTATATATTCGCTTATTGTATAACATAATGTTAAGAGTTGTATATGCTCAACTTTATTGTTCACAAGTTTTTGTTAGAACTTCTCTTTAATTTTTAATTTAATTAATACAATTTTAATTCTGGGGAGCTTTTTATAGCTAAACCTTTTATTGCAATTTATAACTTAATATTTCTGGTTTCTTTTTATATTATTGCCGCAGAAACATTGTAATTATCAACGATCAAAGGTACAAGAGGGTCTGTTCAAAGGTACACGACCTTAATGTATCAGTGAACAAAACGGATTTGTTCTTATTTTATCTTATAAAAGCTATTGTAATTATGTAACACGTTTAAAAATCATCCTATCTGATAGCAAAGAGATGACACTTCAAAATGTACGACAAAAATTGGGGGAAAGGTGCTGAATATTAGCACCAAAATTTCAAAGACTCTAAAAGTGGTCACAGGTACAATGCTTTCCCCTACTCGTAGAAACGTCTAGACATTTATATTATAATTCAATTTAATGGTATGTGTTTCACGGTATGTTTATTCCTAACCATTCGTATATAAAGAGTACATTATTTAATGCATTACCCATCACATAATTTACAAGGACGATTTCCGTACGTTAAGTGTGTGAAGGATTTCAGTTATTAGTATCCATATAGTTTAATCACAAAGAAACCATAATAATTACTTAGATGAAAAAACTGCAATGAGTATACTTGAAGTAGGTTACTTCCTTTGGAAAGTTACGCATCACTGCCCATACTCATATCAATTAACGCATTTATAAAACATAAATATCTTTTAAATTTCTTTGTTAATATACTGTAGATAGCAAGGACAGTTTGAACAATATATATAAATTGAAGATGAATTCGAAAACAATTAACATTTGTACCTGGAGAAAATAAGTATACAACTCTCCCTTAAAATGATCGCCAAAGTAAGTAGAAAATTTTTATAAGAACAATCTACCGTTTTATCTATGTAAAAGTAACACTTTTAATATTTCCATGTGATTTAAACAAGAAATATTTGCGCCAATAATATCAATTGAAATTAAAGTGTTTTTAAGTTTTAGTTGTATGAAACCATTTCGAAACGAAAACACTGCTTCTATGCTTTCACAAATCTTTGTCTTACACTAATATGAAGCAAGAAAGTTCACACACAGTCAGAAAATAGCAGTACCGTCTATTAGGTCATGTGAGCACTGCAACAAAGTCTCGTACCGCATAAGTACTGGAGCAAGTGATAGACACTGAAACAAGGCCTTCAAAAAAGTTAACTGAGAGACACGATCAATGCATTTAGGCCTTTCTCTCTCCCCGCAGCCCCTCCTGCTTCCTAATGCCTCGGTTTGGCTGCCCTACCTTTGGTAAATGTGCGGCCGACCTTAGGGAATCCCAGACATGTCGTCAGAACTTATATTTTCCAAAAGTGAGCACATATCTACAATCAGCAGCGTAACAACCAGAAGGATTCTTGGAGCTTAGGCAATAAAGATAATATGACTTAATCCTGAGTTTTAAATTAAGTAATGTTAGATGAAACTTACGAGTACAGTCACGATTCCAGCTATAATTTCTTGAGGAGGAGCAGGAGTAACGAAATTTGAAAGCATCAATGGCTTGTAATGGTTTGTATACCGAAAACGATACTTTTGGTTCTTTGATTTACATTACATGTCTTCAGGAAGCATGCGCACTACTCTCACGTCGTCACTGCTTGAGATATGAACATGTACAAGAATTGATGAAAATCTTTCTTGTGGAAACCTGTTTCGGATTGTTTATTAATGTTACAATCTCTTCAATGATTTACGAAAAACTAATATATAACTGAAATGTTAGAACTGTCAAGGCAAAATATTATTGTAAAATCTAACACATGGAAATGAAACTTTCTTAATGCATAAATGTTGCAATGGGAGAAAGCTTTTAACGAAACAATAGAACAAAATAACTATTTCAAGCTTGGATTGCACGGGTGACATCTTTACTCTCTCTGCCTCAACAAACTTTAGGAGTGCGATTGGAGAAACGGAAAAAAAATCTTATCAATCATTAGCAAAATTTAAAGCGGTTCAAAATGGCTTGTAATCTATAGTTTAACATTCCATTACTATAATCAAGTAGGATAAAAGACAAATGATTCATCACACTGTAAAAAATCGTTGTGTTATTTCAACGACATGCCTATGTGTTAAAACGATTTTTTTTAATATAACACAAACAAGTGGTTAGAACAATTCACTCTCCATTTGGAGTTGTGTGTCAAATGTCGGTACTTGAAATGTCACACAGCCTGTGTGTTCAATTATCACAAGCGTAGAATCTTCGGTGTTGATTTCTGCATGATTGCCAAAATTTGTTGGGCATCTAATTATAAAGGCTTATGAATTGAAGCTACAGACAAACACATTAGAAAGAAATACTTAAACAAATCCAGGTATACGCAAAATTTCAAAATGATAACCGCGCGATGTGTTTTCAATTGTTTTACATAATGTTTCTGTAGAAACCTTAACAGCACCACATGTGCTAGGCATGTGCCATTTAGGTGTTCTAAATTCATCTCCAACATTTGATGCATTTATTGCTTCTTTTTCTAAGCGATTGTGTACTAGAAGCAACAAACGCATCAACTTTATTAGATGGCAACTGGCGCCGATCATTTGAAAGTGTATATGGAAGAACTATAAAATAAAGTAAATAGACAGTCGTTATTTTGTTATAAAATTAGGTCTACATGGCGAGCAGATTTTATCTTATCCCGAACGGTTGTCGTCGAATATACGCGGCTTAAAGGAACATTCTGATTAGCAAAACTCAAAAGACTTCAACAATTTTTTCCTCTACAAGCGACGTTTTCTTCATCGCGTCCGTGGCGAAATCGGAAGAGCACGCGGCTAGTAATTGAAAGATTGGTGGTTCGTGCCCTCCCCCCGCGCCTCTGGAGTACACCTTTTTTTTACTTGTTTAAAGTGTTTTTTTTTTTAAGATTCACCATAATGTAAACACATTACACATATGGGCGATTTAACATATTTTGTGGTTCATTAACGCTTACGGCACGGCTCAATACCGGTTGTGTGTTAATGATGTAACACACCCTCTGTGTTAAACGCCAACACCGCGGGGCATGTGTTGAACTAACACCACATAGCGGTAGTCACGCTGGAAACACTGCCCTGTGTTAAAATTGAGTTGAAATGAAATTTGTGAGTTTTACGTCCCACGTTTATGCCGGTTAGGCTAAAGGAGACGGTGATAATGAGAGATAAATGAAATGGTGAATGAAGAAAGTGGGAGGAAACGGGAGAACCCTAGAAAACCTACGCACACGATGTTTGTCCACCACAAAGTTCACTTGGCGGGAGCAGCGTTTGAACCCGGGACCCCAAGCACCAGAGGTGAACGCTCTACCACTGAGCCACCGCGGCCCCGTCTAAAATTGAGTTGAGTTAACACAACCAACTTTTACTGTGTAGAGTGAATGGGTATGAAACAATTGGTGAAATGAGAATGAGGAAGAAAATGGGAAGATCTCGAGAAAACTAGGATTTCCTACGAAACAATGGTTGAGGCTTCTCGTCTCGAAAAGTGTCTCTATATTGAAAGAGTTCTGTTGCGTCTCTTAAACCGTCACTAAAATTATATCTCATTTCGTCTGCTTGGCAATCATTCTAGAAAACCCACGGTCACACGACTGTCCACCGCAAGCTTAAAAGATGTAAGTTATTCTATTTCACATTGAATATTGAAAAGAAATCAGAGAGTTTCTTTTGGCTCACCCAGCATAAACTTGCTGCAATACTAATTTATGAAATACCCAAGACTTCGAATATTGTACAAAGTGCAAAAAAGGTTAACACAATCCTAAACGTAAGCAAAACAATTTTTGGATTAAGAGATTATTGAATAACATTCTTATACATATATTTACTGATTTTTTTAAAAAAAAATAATATTCTTTCAGCATTTCCTGATATTAAGCACATTTCTAAAAACATATTTAGAATATAAAGCATTTATAGTATTTTACTATTTATTAATTTATTTGTTCTTTTTCAGTCTCTTTTAGTGTTTGTGGCAATGTTTGTTTGCATTGCCGTAGCTTTTCCTGCACCACCACAAGAAATAGCTGCCCCACAAGGAAACCCTCAGCTGTCAAAGAGTGGAGATGATCTCAAAGGAGATAACACGTTCGGATTTGGATATTCCTATTGGGGTATGTTAGATTCAATAAAATAGAATTCCTTATCAAAAAGAACACTTAAGTGATATAATTGGACATTCAATTTGATCGTAATGAGAAAGAGAAATAAAAATAAAATATATCTGCACACGTAACTTGCAGCTTAATGTGTGATTCGAGTGAATGTTATGGTTAGAATTGAACAAAGGAATTGAAACAGGACCACTCTAACGCACAGTATGGGAGTAAATTACTTGACTATGAATGAGCACAATCAAACATAAAACTTCCTACTCAAATAGTAAAAAACATTCCACTTAAGCTGTTGTCCCATGATGTGGTATTAGTTTCTTTGTTCAAGTATGGGAATTAATTTTTAGTGTATGTAAACCTACATTTTAAGATCAATTCAGAACCCACCATACTGCATTCAGTTCTTTCCTACTGGGAACCGAATCTAAGGCGCTCGCTGGTGCTAGCCGCTGGATTAGCGAAGAAAGTTGTACATTTGTAAAAGTAGCTTCAAAGTACATTAAAATCGAATTTCGAAGATTAATGAGTTCTGTACTTCTCGGAAACTTATCAGAAAAAGTTATGTTGTAAGATTTAAAGGAATCTCTAAATATTGCTTTTGTTTAATAGAAACATAGGCCTAATGTTGAATATAAAGTAACTTCTACCACAAACGAATATAGAAAATTTCAATTAAATATAGGTTGGTTTAAATTAGAATTAATGAAAACTATATCGTGCGAAGAATATTATTAGGTCTATATTAAAATTTAGATTCGGAATTAAAAGTCTAATTTATTCTTTTTCTAGGATTTCCTTGGTTCTGGGGCTAAATATCAGGAAGCAGCACCCGATAAGGATAACGTGATTAGAGCAGTTCTTCCGGAGGACAGAGAACACTAAATCTTTTCGTTTAAAATATATAGTAGCAGTTTTGTAGTTTCGTTTCCTGTAAATAGAACTAAGTATGTATTTGCTTTATTCAATAAAATAAATGCATTTTTAAAAAATACTGTTTTATTCCTATTCAAATATTGATAAATTGATATCAATATATTATTATGTAAGTAGTCAAATTTCAAACAAAATCACCATCATTTATATGTCTGTTTAAAGAGTGTAAAAGGTCAATCCTATTTCAAGAGTACACATTTGCAATCGTCATTGCTATCAACAGTTTGCTTCCTCACTAGAAATATTTTTTTTACACAAGTGTCTACATCCCTTTGCCACGAGTAAAGCCTCGTTCTCAAGGACGTCTTCTGGAACGAATGCAACGCACGTGTCGTCTTCAAAGTTTCTACTTTTTTATTTTCTCGCTTTCATTGCAAATTGGCTGATCCGAATGCATACGGAAATAACTTCCATGTCGCTCACTGAATACATGAATATTTTTGAAGGAAGTATATTCTTTTTTGCTGAAATATATTTCAAAACACCGTCGTCGGAAGAACTTTTGCAAACAGTGGGGAATTTAACTCATTTTTTTTTTCAGTTTCGACCAGAAAACTGTGATTGCAGAAATCTCTTAATGGAAAAATTGATTATGAAATAATGGAAAGATGACCCAAACAACCTTTTAAACTATTTCGTATATCTTCTAACAAATTCGACACGTTACTGTCCTTTGGGTCTCTTAATTGAGAAAAATAGACGTAAGAAATAATATCAATCGCTTCAACAGTTAATATTTACGTTAAGAGTTATGAATGAAATTCGCAACAGGCACATCTTCAATTTGTATCACGAAGTGAGATGTACATTCACAGAGATGTCTATGTACATTCTATAGAATATTAATAAGCCACCGAGAATAAAAAAAACATTTCGAACCAGGTTCCTAAGAGATGTAAATAATACTGACGTTTAGTACGAGCCCCATTCTCTTGAAGGAAGCCGGTCATCCAAACGGACATGCTCTTCTGGATAGTGACTCATAGTAGATGGTACACACTCTAATCTCCAATAACCAACGCTAGCGTATAGCGAGAACTATAAAGTCTTTAGATCGAGGAATATAAAAGAAATTAATTGCAATCGAGTGAGGGAGGAAATTTCGCAAGGCAACTCCATACAACCGAGAAATCAAGTTCATATTTATAGGATGGAAGCGTCTGATACACCGATGGACACTCGTCGGCACTAACTCCACCATCAGTGTACTTATCATTAGTGTACAGAGTGTAAGAACTAAGAGAAAACAATGGAGAGTCGGTTGAAAATTAGTTTTCTGCAAGCAGAATATGTGAGAGATCAGAGACCTGTTGCTTGTATTCCTGAAGATGCTGGTTAAGGTCTAAATACTCCATTGAAGTAGACCATCTTGGAAAGATCAACGTTTAAGGAGAATCTTGTCTCATGAAAACTATACTGTCCACTCCATATCCATTAGTTCTTCTCCCACTATATTGAATTTCAGTGAAATCGAAGACGGTTTTAGAACGGATGGGTAGTTTGCTATCCTCTGATTGTGAGCTATGACACTTTCATTCAGATTGTTGCGTATATGTTGAAAGAGAAGTGGTAAGGACAGTTCTGAATGGTACACTCAAATGGCGATTAACGGCAAATGTGCTTTACCAATCAATTCTGAAGCATATTCGGGAATGTATTGCAACCGAATTAGCTTTAGGAAGGTGGGTGCACCATCGCCAGGCACTGAAAATTCCCGTACACTTGGGCGAAATTTCCACTACCGTCTACAGTATCACTTCTCCAAAATGAGATCAACTCAGAAGTATAGGTCTTATGGCAACCATCTTACTATATATTGGTCCTATTCGTGAAGACAAAGTGCAACAAAAAAAGAAATTCCAATATTGTTGCTGTTGGAATGAACATTCTTTCATTCGTTTTTGATCTGAAATGACTTTGGAGAGATAAATAAATATTGTCACTTCAGGAGGGTAGTGAGAGCGAAACACACATTTAATCAAATACTTAGTGAGAGTGAACCCATTGTTATAGCGCTTTTATGATTTGAAGTTTTGCTCCCAAGCCATCTTATATCATAGCTGACGGTACTGGAGAACGAGAGATGCAAATATAATGAAGAAGAGATACAGTCACATGTGGACATTAAGAATTGGAGACAAAATGATTGGATAGCATCCATATTCTGTCGCAAATTTTAATTTTGTAAGTAGACATGTAAATCTCACCCGGACCCTAGAACATTTCACTACCAATTCTTGAGTTGAAGTCGAGAACTCAGTTGAGAGCATCAGATGATAACGATGGGAGAGAAAAATCTTAAGATATGGGAAACGAAGAATGAAAAGTTTTTAACAACCTGGACAAGATTCGATCCATGAACTTCACGATTACCAAGTAACGTCTTTACTCACTTTAGTATTTATTATACTGTCACTATTATTACATGGGAAAATTGCAAAGATACGAAATAGGAGTAATCTAGAAGCGACAACTGGTAAGAAATGTCTGGGTGTGGTTCTGAGTGAACCGACTCGTATGAACGATGATGATGGTAATGCATCACAAGGAAAAATTATCAATCACAACTCATTACCTCCTTGGCCTTCCCGACAGGTAGGACAGAGCTGCTTGCAAAAAGGAACTTAAAGATGTTCTTTCTAGCTCGGCTGGAAAATATGTGCGGCGTTCCCTTTCTAAAAAGTGAAAATATAAGCATTTATCATTTCACGGCATGAAACGATGAACATATAACAATGTGGTACCAACTAACCAAAGGACCGTATTGTATTTGGCTCTAGGGTAATACTGAAATGCAGGAAAGAATAGGAGATCTACGTAAAATAAAGGAACAGGAGTAGGACAGATCAAACTCAATATACGAAGGAGGAGATTCCAAATAATATCGGCATCAGAACATGACGTGTAGCGATGTTGTAGTGTGTCGGAGTGGCCACAATGCTGGTAGGTAAGGTGTGGCACGTCCAAAAAGACGACTGTTTTTTTGATAGATTGTTTCCGTCAGAAACTTGCGACTTTAAGGTCTACAATGTAGAGCTCTGCCAACGACAACACACTGGACATTGTTTTAAAAAAGACCAAAAAAGATTATTCACTAACTTATTGTCCATTGTTTGAACTCCAAGAAATAATAATATTTCTTGGCGATAATGTGAATACAAAAGTAAAGCTTTGTGATTCTACACAATTTCCTTTTCTCGGATGACGGGATAATTAAAATGAAACTTCTATTGTTGAAAAGAAAATAAAACGTATGTCTTTCGGATAGATCTGAGGATCCCAAGAACTTGAGCTCACGGTGTTATTGATTACACCATCAAGACCGGCTTGCAATGACAGCGACATTGAAATTAGACAAATAATTGAATGACAAACCTACATTCAATGATTTGTCTAAAGAGTCCAAGCACTTTACGTAGCATTGTATTTTTTTCCTTGTTTCGCTTTTATTGCATTCGCTGTTGTGTTTTTCGTACAATGCACGAAAAAGCAAATACATTTTTCGCTACGATGCCCAGAATACTGTTTTAACTGATCAGCAAATAGGAAGCTACTGGCGAAATGATATGGGGTAATGTGTAGTATTTTATTTGCAAAGCAGCAAGAGGCCAGATACCATCCCGTGGATTGTTTGACATATAGTACTGACCTACATGCATAATGCAACAATTGACGAATGTTTGAAACCAACTTGTTAATACAAAATGCACCCCAACCCTTATACGTTCGCAACTCAAATTTACTGCAATGGCGGACTGATCAAATTATTTCAAATTATGTTGGCAATTTTGTTTACAGCCAACCGTCCAATAACTTTTTTACAAAGAAAACGAACAAACAAATGACGTGAATGTACTGTTTGCCTGTGCTCATTTTATGTCATTTTTACTTTATTGGTGAGACCACTGGACGCGAGGCCAATTACATCTCAGTCAGGTATGTTGGTAAGATATCTAAAATGCGTGGTAATTGAACACGCTTGCATACTGTCGTTGTTGAATAGGACACTTCCGAATACTGCATTGTAATTTTTCTGCACTGAAATGACGGATTTCTGCATTACGTTGCAGCTCTGTTCAAGAATGATGTCTTTTTTGAGAAAAAAAAACAAGCGATACTACTCTGAGTTATAACCCAAGTACGCCGACCAGGATTCACGTGGTTTAACCACTACACTACACTCATGTTATGTTGAGTTGCGACAAGCTTCGTGCCATATTATGAACTTATGATCGTGATTTGTACATAGTGATTGATGATAATTCTGTTCCTTTACTACTGTTGCGGTTTCTTTTTCTCGCAGAATCATTCAGTGCTCTATCAGAACGTGTGTGTAGTATGATAAAATAGCTAACATAAAATTGCTAACAAGGTGATTGTATTACATGTTATGAATATAAGAGTCCAATAAACATAAAGTGATCCCTCGCTGTTTGTTATATGTAATATAATTTTGTGGGCATCTTCACACAAAACAAAGCAATAAATTTGCAAATAGTGAACACGGTTGTCTAACCAAATCTTGGAAATAATTGGTGGAAATAATTGAACAAGGACACTCTGAAGTAGTTATTTCATAGTCGTGTGGTTAGAGCGGCTGCCTCAAATTCTTAAGATACTTGGTTTGATTCAGGTCTTGGGTCAATCTGCTTTTTTTCTAATCGTCAGACGTTTCTGACATTGGTCATGTTCGTAAGCGAGGCAAATATTACACGTTTCCACGTGAATTGCAATTGTGAGGTAACAGGTCGTGTGATTATGTTTGTGGGAAAGTAGTACGCTATTTTTGACAATTTATAACCAATATTAAATGTGTAGCGAAGTGTGGTAATGGCGTTTTGGAAAACTTGATTCCCACGCAGCAGTCCTGCGTTCGCGTCCCGTCAAGAGCGAACTTCTTTTTATTCTTATACCCTTTCTGCAATTGGATGGTGAAATTCCATTTGTTTTTACTGTGATGCGCATTTCTGTCTCATGAAACTCAATGGAGACGGATTAGGAAGTATGTATCCAGAAGTGCTTTTTCAGAAACGTAACGTAAGCAAAATTGGGAATAAGCACACCTTGAATCACAGAATACTTAATGTAAAATGAAATCTTGCAGGTTTACGTCCAATGATTATGCCGAGTACGGTAAGGGAGACGGTGATGATGAAAATAATGATAACTTGGAATCAAACGGGTGGAGGGAAACGGGAGAACCCTAAGAAAACCCACACAATGGTGTTCGTCTACTACAAAGACCACTTGGCGAGAGATGGGATCCAACAAGGGAGCCCACTTACAAGAGGTGATCGCTCTATTATTGAGCCACAGCGGCCCCGCAATATTTAATGTAAAACAGCTATTATTTACGCACATTGTATAACTACAGTAAATACGTTAAATACTACAGTAAGTTATGTAAGTAAATCTAATGTGTTTTGACACGTATTTGGAAGACCGAAATTGTTTTGCAAATCCAGAGTGGGAGCCAACTTCAACCTCTTGCCCCCGCTGTGGTAAGCCATGGTCCAACTTTCTTTCCCTTTATTTATGCTAATTCCGTAGGCAGGCCCAAGCTCTTGAAGTGTTGTTGCTTCCCAGATTCTTGTTATTGATTATTATACTAATTCACTACAAATTTTGCACTTTGAGATATTTGTTATAAAAGTGCTCCTCGGAATTTGTGTATATTTAATCCATTAGACTCGAAACTACTCCCAGGATAGAAAGTCCAACAAAACCTTACCTCAATTCTTATAAACATTTTTACAAAGTTTGAGGACCACAAACCCCGAACCCTTCCCCTGGCTATCGTCTGCTCCCAGAGATGGTTTAGTGTCTTACCCTTACAGTAAATATCTCCATTGGTAATATATACGAATGCTAAATTTGTGCGAAATTCCTCCGGGGGTCAGTTATGAAACGTACGAGCGACCAGACATTTTTTTCTTAATTACCATTCCGCACTATATTTATACTACAGTAAGAATGGAATATTGTATTACCACCCAAATGTCGTATCTGAAAAATTTCATCATAATCGAATGTAGGATAATGAGTGGAATTAATGTTGTAAGACTTGATATCAAATTCGAAATATTGCAAGTAAAAGAAAACATGTAATAAGAAGTCTCATCTTAAAATAAATTCGGTTCAAACTGTTTGAGACCACACATAAGTCTCAACAGAACTTGTGAAATGCTCGAAATAATTGTAGCTAAAAAAAGAAAAATGTGCTTTGCGTGCACAAGTAGAAGTCCAGTATGCTAACCACTCATCCAAGGAAACTAACTGAAAGCATTCTTTGTTTAAATTTATGACCGAGGGACATTGTTATGTGCAGGTCTAATTCTCTCTCTCTCTCTCTCTCTCTCTCAATCTCTCTCTTTCTCTCTTATGTTTCACAAAAATCACATGTTTCGGACATTTTTGAATATTAGCTATGGTTTGTGTCTGATCATTTTGAAGCAGTTTTCCAATTAAAACTTAACTAACACAATAGTAACCAATGTTTTCTTTACATCTTAGCAAGTAGTGTTGCCACAATCCTCGCTCTGGAGTGGGCTGAAAAATAGGACCAAATTGAAACAAAAAGGGTTGAATTCATTATTTTATACCAGTGTAATACATGGCTCTATAGCACGAAACTAAAAGAGGTAAAGTTCTAGAACACTCCCCCCCTGGTTCCAAGAGTCCAATTCAAGAAAGGGCTCTTTTTAAAAAAATATTTTTAGAAACATCCCAATAGGACAACCCAGTGGGGTAACAATGGCCTTTGGTGCCCCTAAGCAAAATACCTAGTGGCGCCCCTCACCCATTTAATAGACCAATGTATGACCATCTGTAACTTACCCGTATGCGTCACATCCCACATTTGACTAGCTTTGGGCAGTGTTGCCAACATGAGATTTTTCTTTCCGCTAAAACAGGGCTAAAAATTCGCTAACTGACAAAAAAAAGTTATCACGTCTACAAAAGTACTGTAAGTAATATTGCAATCGGTATTTAAGAAGATCAGCTAATTATTATTCTTCAATAATGTTGGGATTAGAGCCTAAATAGGTCAGTATCGTCCTCATCCATTTAACACTACATCTCAGTCAACATCAGGAGCGGACGAGGGCAAAATTTTCACCCTGCCAATCAGTCTTTGCCCCCTCCCCCACCTAGTCCTAGCCTATATTTTAAATTTTATTACAGTGATGTTAGAAAATATGTTAGAAAAATTAATTTTGGGATGCTGGTTTGCACGCCCGTTACGTTAGCGTCCTGGACAGTTGCCCCGTTTACCCAACTTTTGGTGCTTGGAGAATTTGTCGTTATTGTTGAAAGTCTGTTGCGCAGGGGAATTTTATTTATAGTTAGTAAGCCCAGTACATGTAATATAGGACTGGTATCGTATTAATACCGTAATAATTAATTACCAGGAGGATTAATTTCTTGATCATACAGTACTGTAACCTCGACGAGTTTACAGTAATACCAATAATTTGATACGCAAATGTAATAAACTGTGAGAGAGGGAGGAAGGATTTTTTATTCTTGCCATGTTTGAAAATGAAGACAACGAAAACTTGGGCCTCAATTTATATCATTTTTTCTTTTTCATTAAAAACCTGGGGTTCCCCTTAATATACCGAAAAGTCCTGCGCCCGTTGGCAATGCCTACCCTGCCTACCCTATTGCTACGCCGCTGGGAGGATTCCAACAAAAGGGAAGTAGATGAAACTTTTCTCGAATGTAAGAAATATAACAAAGACCGCAAATTAAAAGAGAAATCAGTTATGTATTGCAAGGAAACCAAACGTGCCTCTATTTCAAAGTGACGATAAATCAAAATGGTATTATGGCCATATATGAAAAAATATATATAAAAAGCGAGAAACAAATCAATCATCTCCGATTTCGCTCCTCATGACATCACACAGTATGAGTAACGTGAGATGTAGGAAAAGTCTTACTGACACTTTTGAAAATGTGACAAGTATTTGTTAAATGGTGCTGAATTGGGTAGAATTGTACCAACTTTTTCACAAAAGGGGCTGAAAATGCCAGCGAGGTATCAACGGGCCGATGAATGACAAAAAGGGCTGAATTTGGTACAATTGTACCTAATGTGGCAACAGTGTTAGCAACTTAAGAATTGCAGCTCCCTCCTGGGCCAAGTGTTTGGGCGAAATTTCTCCCACATTTGTCATTCTCCCCCTCCCTACCAGAAAAAGAGTGCCTAAATTGTTAGCGAGTTTCATATCCTCTAATGAATTCCACACTGATTTGCAGGTCACATACATAGGAGAGTACATCACTTGGTAGCAAGGGGATAACCAGGATTTGATTTCTGTGGACCGCTGGCGAAACGTTCATTTGGGGGTAGTCCTGGAGTCCAGCCCCGGAAAAAGTTTGAATGACACCACAATCTTAGGCCTTATTTCAACAACTTTTACAAATGTCGGGGTGTTCAGCCCCTCTGGCTACCGCACTGCTTGTAACATCGATTGTTCCTAAACATCACCAGTCTCTGTTCACCTCCATCTTCAGCCATAATTTTATCCTTTCAAGTTAAAGGAAATACAGTCGTTCTTCTTCACATTTGACGTTCTTAAAAGTAAAATTATGAAACGTGCGATTTTGCCATTTTGAATGTAAATTTATGTCCCCTCCTCCTGAAACAAATCTAATGGGCGCAACCCTTTTCCTAAACTCCGCATATGTGCTCCACCCTGTTCAAAATAGAAAAATGGAATTTGGATATTTTCTGCAAGACTATTCGCGAGATATAGAATTTCATATGCAGTACCGGTACTTCTGTTTACTTGGTACTGGAATTCATAGAATTGAAAGTAATTGTTTTGTGTAAGTGTAATGCAGAAATCATGGATAAATGTTTTGTGTTGCTAAAAATGTTTGAAAATTGTTAAGAAAATTTTCTAGAGGGATGGAAAATATTCTTCCCTGGCTGGGACAGCAGTAATTAAGTTAGTGCGAGGGAAAGCAAAACTAGAGATGAGGAACTTCCCTAGCTTCCCCCCATACAAATAAATAACTGCAAGTAACTAACTTTTTTTCTGACGTATAACTGCCTATCGTCCTGAGTGTCTCTATGAATGAGCGAGTAAGGATGTTGCTTGGTAATCGTGAAGTTCATGGATCGAATCCCGTCCAGCTAGCTAAAAACTTGTTTCATTATTCGTTCCCCATATCTTAAGATGTTTCTCTCACTCCGTAATCATCCGATGCTCTCAACTGAGTTCTCCACTTCATTTCAACAACTGGTAGTACGATGCCTTCGGATTCGGGTGAGCTTTACATGTCTACTTACGAAATTAAAATTTGCGACAGAATATGGATGCTATCCGATCATTCTGTCTCCAATTCTAAATGTTCACATGTGACTGTATCTCTCCTTCATCATATTTGCATCTTTCGTTCTCCAATGTCGTCAGCTATGACAAGATAACTTGGGAGAAAACTTCAAATCATAAAAGCGCTATAACGATGGGTTCACTTTCACTAAGTATTTGATTAAAAGTATGTGTTTTCACATTGAAGGAGGGAGGATTCGCTCTTCCTACCCTCCTGAAGTGACAATATTTATTCAATCTCTGCAAAGTCATTTCAGATCAAACGCATGAAAGAGTGTTCATTGCAACAGCAACAATATTGGAATTTCATTTTTTTTTTTTTTTTTTTTTTTTTTGCACTTTATCTTCACGAATAGGACCAATATATAGTAAGATGGTTGCCATAAGACCTACACGTCTGAGATTCATCTCATTTTGGAGAAATGATGCTGTAAATGGTTGTGGGAATTTCGCCCAAGTGCACGGGAATTTTCAGTGCCTGGCGATTGTGCGACCCACCTTCCTTTAAAGCCAATTCGATTGCAATACTTCATGGCATATGCTTCGGAATTAATTGGTGGAGCACTTTTGACGTTAAGCTCCATATGGGTGTACCATCCAAAGGGTCCCTCACTGTACAGTCATGGCTTTATTTTATGTATATATATCCCTTGTACACTAAGTAATGAAACAGTGTAGGAAATGCTTTAAAAATCGAAGGGACCACAAATAAATATATTGTGAGCAGGCAAACATAAAGCTGGGCAAGTTCTTGATTATCAATAAAAACATCACCTAATCTGCTCCAGGAGCGAAAGATCTTTGGCCCCAACGTGGCATGACATAGAGATTAAATCTGGTGCAGTCCATTATCAACTACGTCTTTCGTCATTGTCATGGTCTGTAGCGTGTACGTAACGATCGGTCTTACCAACCTGCAGTCGATTTTATTTCTCAGTGTAAGACACTTTTCGAAGTACATTTGTAGCCATGTGCAGCAACAAAGTACAAATCACTCATCATTTAAACGAGTTCAAAATTCATTTAAACGAGCACGATTAATCAATTGTAGAAAACCACTACCGCTTGCAATTACGGTTTTTACTTTATAATGATCTACGTTAAAGAGGAAATAGTTGATTTTGAACATCAGTTTCATCAACCAACTCCATTTCTAACATTTGGCCCTTTTCATCCTTTTGTCTCTCGGTTGGAAGAACATATACAAGCACAGAGAGTAAAGATCAGGTTGCCTAAATATATTAAGCCTTTGGAAGTCAAAAATGAGAATAAACTTACTATAATATCAGAATGACATTATGAAAATACATATGCATCTTTTCTTTCGATGATCTTCTGTCATCTTTTTCTGCAACACCACAATACTGTTGTTATCGAATGTCTGTGGTTTCTGCTGGTCAAATAAATAAATGGCGGGTGATTCACAGGAATCTTCTGAAACTAACATAGTACCGTTGAGCGAAGTCTGCAGAGACCAAAACAAGTGATAGTCTGAGGTTAAGAACTATGTGCTATACGGTAGAGCCATTAAAAATTCTCGGACAAGTTCTCCCAATCATAACAGTGTTAAAGGTGTATGAGGTGAGCGTATACGACACTCTTTCTGCTGACCAGTTCTGGTCGTTTCAGTTGACCTGTAGGTGCACTTGCGCTAATTACTGACAGAATATTACTAGTCTATCGTTCTGTCCAGAGACAGCAGCTCATTGCCTCAGACTGTGGAGCTCATCTAAGATTCTTTTTGCATATAGCTGTCATAGGATATAATCTTTTCATCACACATGATCAACCGTTTCATGAATAGCACGAGTTCGTTTCAGTAAAGATTCGTTCGATCGAATAAATATTTTGAATCAGATCACGTTGCACCCAAACATCGAGAGCTCATTTTCGCATTCAGCTTTTTCCAAATCTTTTAGCACTCTTCAGTAAAGTTTATTTGGGTCCTTGGATGTCAAAGGGGAAGAGGTGGTTTAAGATTTACGTCCAGAATAAAATTTTCCACAAGTACCTCAAGATGGTGTTGAAAAATAGAGAAGTTAACATTGCAAGGATACAGTAGGGATTAAAGACAATATTGAAAGGCAGAAGAAATGAAAAGAGAAAAGAACGAAAAATCTCAGATTTTCAGTAGATATATAGTAAGTACATGTTAACGATTGTGTTAAAAGATAGACTTTATCATGGATATTATTCTAATATGTTGTAATTTCATGCAATATTAAGAGGCTATTCATTGCTTTATTGCCTCCAGTTTAATTTAAATTAATCGGTAGTGCACATCTGAGTTCTCCTCTTTCTTGATACTATCAGAGTGGCGTAATCGTTACTTACTTATGCTCAACAAAACATGTCGCAGTTACCAAATTTCGATCAATTAGATCCAGAAAGACAGAACATTCAAATACACTGTATTTGGACTGTTTTATATTGCGACTAACAGGGCGGGGTGCAAAGGTTTACGTGCATCCCCCTTCGTTGTAAAATATTCACTATCTAAAATGAGAAGCTAGCAGTCAAAATACCAATACTTTTCGAAACTTTCTGCCATCATGTTTCCTTTTGGGGCTTAAAAGAAGGTAGAGCTTTGCAAAAGCAATAGTTTAGTAGATTTTCAAAAGATTGAACGAAAAGGATTCACCAAGCAAAATAATATAATATTTGTCAAGTAGGGAAGAAAACTCGAGCCAGGAGAAGAGAACATTTTTTCCTGCATAACACTTACTACCCTCTTTAAAATACTTTCTTCCGTTCTATGCATCAGCGTCTTCAGTGGTAAAGAATATTGTCAGATGTCACTTTGAAGAGTTTCAATGTGATTGATTATTTTGGTATTTATTGGTGCACCCTCCCTCAGACAATCCTGGCTCCGGCTCTGGCGACTAACATTGCCTGATAAACAGGTTTCTACATTGCCTTGGTTCCAGAGTATATAGAGAGCTCGCAGATCATTGATTGTCAGGGGGTTGCAACTAAGAAACCTTTGGATAAATTTGAAATGCTTAAAATTTGCTTATTATGACACAAAATACACTATGTCCTTAAATTATCTTTACTGCTATAGGCTTTAATAACTTTAAAACTATACTAGATAACAACAAACGATTCTCAATGCATGACAAGATAACTCGTAAACTCATGTTTCCTCACACATGTCATACATGTCACTAATACACGTTAATATGTGCACCCCTAATGGCTAAATATAAGGTATAGGAACTTCACGGTGACATGTTCGAATGCAATGCTAATGTGTGTCTTCAAGTCTTGTATGACTGTAACCTTTGTACACCTGATTCTTTACAAAACCCCATTAGAAGAAGTCTAGTGGTGTGGGATTAAGTGTTCATAGGGGCAAATGAGTCGGATTATCACGTCGAATCCACCTATCCAGAAACTTTTTCTCCAAAAATTAACGGACATTTAGGGACAAGTGAGATTGGGTTCCATCCTGCTGAAATATGTCAGGTTACAATTCTGGCTGCATTACAATTCTCTTCCCCCTCCCCTCGCAAACGAATACTCAAGGCGCCAATAAAGGACACTTTTCAGGATATGTTGAGGACATCAACATAAAGGTCTTGTGTTTTACCAAGTATTGTCTGGACTAATTGAAGTTAGTGATGGGTAAGGAGATGAAAAAACGGAATTGAGAACAAAACTTCACACATCTCTACAATACTTAGTATTATTACTGTAATTAATTCCAAACCGGATCCTATAATAACTGCCATTATGTGATAAAAAGAGAAAATAATTAAAAGTAATTGTTGGTAATGCATAAACAATGTGCTTTAATTCATATTTATTCAAATGTAACTAACAAGTGCTTGGCTCATCAAAGTTAACAGGTGAATTAATATATGAATCATAAGCACTATATGAAGTGTTAATCTTTCAAGGATAAATCCCTCTATAAATAAGGTTGCTTTTGAAATTTAATCATAAGTTATATCTTCTCCAAGAAGAAAACAATTCAGGAAACAATCATGTTCGCAAAGGTAAGTTTATTTTTATTTCTATGTATAATATCCTCAAATCAGATCTATCCAGATGCATGCATTAAGATTTATAATACTTAAGTAGCCCAATTCCAAAACGCCTCTTGTTCACTTCACAAAACATTCATTAAATCAAGTGTCTTTCTTTAATTTCTTTTCTTTTTCTTTTTTCTTTTCCTTTTTTTCACCAAATTCATTTCTACACCTGAAAATAAGCAAAATAAGTTTTGTAAAAGGCAAGCTGTAAAATACTTGAACACTTTAAATGGAATAAATTAGCTGAAATTAGATACAAACAAAAAGTTTTTTAAAAAAAATCCAGAAAGCAGGAAGAGTGACCTAAAGGAATTGGATGACCTTGTTAGTTAATAATATCACGTTATTCAAAGTAATTCCTGTGCTTAAACAGGTCACTTAAGAAAAAAGCTGCGTGATGAAATTGCTTCCTAGGCAATTAATTCAACTAGTTCATTTTTAACAAACTAAAGTTAACATAAATGTGCTTTTAGTTAGAGATACTCTTACCTTTCGTGAAAATGAAGAATTGTAGAACAAAAATTTTTCCCGATTGGAGAATATATTGCGTATGAAAATTCCGTACTTAAAATGTGCCTATAGAGAAGAATGTAGAAAATGACTAAGTCTAAAAGCAAATTAATTAGAAAACAGGAGTAATAGTAATTAAGAAAAGATTCATATAGAAGGTAATGAGAGAAACAAAAGTTAACCTTTTAGTGCGTTATGTTATTAAAACACCAGGGGCGCCCTAAGAAATATATCTATAAAGCATCTCCATGTTTGCTATATTACGTCTGGTATTTAATATACGTGGTTTGCTGTATTACGTATACATTTTCGTGAGCCAAGGGGGGCCCGGGCCCCACGCTGTCCTCCTCTTCGGGCGCCCATGAAAGAGAGAGAAAATAAAAACAAGGCGGAAGAAAGTGCGACATACGCAAAGAACGAAAAATGGCGTACTTTTAGCTGAAGACCACAGTGCGTGGAAAATACTTAATTAGCTACAAGATGCCGTCCCATAGGTTGAAAGATATTTATTTTGTTGCTAACGATGTAAATACTCCACTAAATCTGAAACTTACGGTATATAAAGTTAGTTATTACAGTTCACAGAACCAAGAAATTATCGTTTTCATTTTAATCCTGCAGTGTCAAGATGTATTCACTCAAAACGTATCAATTCTACAAACTGATTAACATTTCTACAATTTACTCGAAGTATTCAATAAATAACTTCACACAATTAAATTAAATTCACATGTATTTACAGAAGAGGAAGTTATGTGGTAGAAATCACAGTCAAAAAAAGTTATATATTTTTTAAAAATATTTTTCATACATATTGAAAAACCAGAGATTGATTTATTTCTCTATGTTCATTGAGTTAGAAGAGACCAGGCGTTTCGACCTAACAGTAAAGTTCTAAATACAAGAGATTGGGTTCCTTCTTGTATTGTACTGTATTGTTCTACGCTACGTGACTTCTGTAGGTGAGTGGGTCATAAGAGAAATAGGTTAAGAGGAATTTAACCACAGTTACACGATTGATATAAAAGACTGCCGTAAATTTGCTTCGGGGATCCAGTCTGTACAATGGAGATATAAAGCAGTTGTTTTGAAGAAGCCTCCATCGTTCGAAACATAGAGATGGATCTCTCCTGCCCATTAAAGGTTGGATCTTCTGGTCTCTTCTGCATGAATGTTGAACTGTGAATTTTCAATCGGAAGTGTTCAGGATTCTTACCGTGTAATAGGAAATGTCTACCATCTAAATCTCACTTTCGTAATATTGAATTAATTAGCTTTCACTCTTGTCATCTCTATTAATTAGTTATTAATTTTGTAACTCCATTTAATTAACCTTATCATATTTCAATAAATCATTGTAAATATACTAGCAATCCTTTTTACATCATTTAAATATTTACGTTTCCATAATTTAACTAAAGGGGTATCTTATTTAGTAGTGACAGGCATTTTGGATAGCCAATACAATTTGTTTACATTTCCTAATGACATAATGGCTATCAGAATTTTATTATTACACCCCAACAGAAAAGTACACCACAGTTAGGACGTTCTTTTAATGCTCTTTTCTAGCATATCACTTTTATTAAAACACTGCTGAGCAACATTTCCCAACAGAGAGTAATGTTGTAAACTGAGAAAATGAATTTAAAATGTCAGTAACTCTTGACTTTCGGAAAATTGGAAAAGCTGGTTACATTATAGAACCAATTTTTGAATTAAATGTACGAAATAAGTTCTAGCTTAGGAACGCGCAATAAGGACGCAGAACGTAACTACAAAAAAGTAAGCTTTTCATTACTAAAATGATAATAACTCAGTGATAAAGTCTACCTCTAGACATTTTTTATGAGTTATTCAATGCTAGTTTTTCTGAAATTGTTAGAGAAAATTGGCCATTGATAACAGTTTAGAATGTTATTACCAAATACCAATAACAATACTAATTCTTCTTATTTTCAGGTCTTCGTTTTCCTTGCCCTTGTCGTGTGTGTTGCTTTGGCTATTCCCAGGCCCATACCTATCCCATATCCTCAGAGAATTCCTTTGCAACAACAGAGAGGAGAAAACATGCAGACAGCTAACATGATGTGGGGTGAGTACTTACTCTAATTACCCAGTCGTATTTGCATATATTTCAGTTGATTCGAAAATTACTGTACATGAATGACTATAGGTTTACTTGTATAAAATGTTCTGTGTAAAATCATGTGACAAAGTACATTTACAACCATTTTGAAAATAATAGTCAGATATATTAAGATTAGTAAAATTATTCTTGGATCGAAATAAATAATCAAATGAGATGTTCCGGATAGTAACGATGATCTCAACAAAAATTACGTAGAATCCGAACGCTCGGAAACTATGCGTGTAGGTTATGGAGGTCGTTCCTCTTTCTCTTAGAAAATACAGTTTCTTCCAAATAAATACGCTATTATTTTGACCATTCATATTGCATTTTCAAGAAATAAGCCTTTGCTGCATTTGCTCTTACTATCAGGAATATCTTATATCAACATGAAAATCTTAATTAACATTTAGCCACTTGGTATTACAACATATTTTCTTTTATATTATTCATTAATTATTACAGATGCATTCATTACTAATGATATATATTTTGTTGTAGGATTTCCATGGTTCTGGGGTTAACTGACTAAGTATTAAATTAAATGACTTGGAATATCGGATTGCGATCGAAGAATACTAAAAACAATCTCCACTACACAAGAAATTGGATAGAGAAAAAAATTTCCTAACATTAAATTTTGGACAATTCTAATATATGTAATTTAAGAATGTGTTGAAAAGTAGAGAAAATAATAAAGAATTTGCAAGAAATTTGTTTTTACTTTGAACATTTTGAACATTAAATATATTGTTTAGATCTATGCTTCATTTGTTATTGTCCGTGTTTAAAAACGGTTTGCTTTACTTTCTTAATATTGAGAGCATACTCTATATATAAAAGTTCGAATTTCTCGAGGGAATATTAGAATTCCTTCATTTCTAAAAAAAAAAAAAGAATGATATTGTATCTTAAACATACTGCCATCAGATATTGTCGTAAAGGCCAAGTGAGATGGGTGGTAAATGAAAGTAAGGTAGAACGGAAAAAAGTATCGAATGCATAACATGGAATTAGAGGAAAAGATGAAGAATAAAAAGTAATATAGTACAAAACCTATACACACGATAATCTACTAAAGGATATTGAGGGAAGACAAAAACATTTATGGTAGCTAAAGAGTTTCCTTTTGCTCCAGACTATCTACACGTGTGTGGAAATTTTATGTTAAAGTAGACTCTTTATTAGTCTATATCAAATAAAAGTGACACACTCATAATCAGGGATGGAAAAAGAACCGGTTCTGACCCGCTTTTCAACCGGTTCAGGCACCAAGAACCCATCCTAAGATAGGAACCTGACCGGAGCGTTTTCACAAGAACCAGTTCATTTTCCATCCCTGCTATAGACAGAAACGTGAAATTTATATAGAATCCTTCTCTTTTCTTGGAGGTAACAGACAAAAGATTTTTGAACTATTTTACTTTAATATGTAAAAAAGGCTTCACAATTTTTAAAAACATTTGAGAATACTAATCCATGAAGTTATAGGGATTAAATAACTAATAGTAATGGAAAACTTATTTCAATGTTTTCGATAGCTGATAACATAAGCGGGAAAGAAGGAGACATTTCTATAATACTCAAATTTTCCTTTATTTAAAACGTTGTATATGTGAGTATTCGTTTAAGCTGAAGGTGTGAAGTTCGATATATAAACTCTTAATTTAAAATAACGGAATATATGTTCGAACATCTTAGAAAATTTCCCTCTTATGTAAACTAGGTAGGAATCAGATCACAGAAAAGTATGTATATAATTGAGGTTCGGAAATGAATTTTCACATGGAAGAAGATGTTTACTTAGTACGTGGCATTGCAACTCGTTGCATGGCAATGTTAAACTTTTTTTTTTTTATTTAGTGTAAAGTTTTAAAATATCGCTCACCGTTATCTTTCACCGAACCAGTCATTTATGCTAATTGTAGAACTCGAGACCACATGTACTACATACTTGTAACGAACTGATAGCAAACTATTAATGTTTCTAACGTCTCATTGTGTGATTTAGATTAGATTTTCATCTAAAATACGTGTTACAGTTTAATCTCAAAATATAGATAAACTTCTCATTTAACTTTAGTGTTTGAAATGAACACCAAACTCCGGAAAGACCGAAAACCGAAAAGAAGGAATTGAGTTTATTCTGAATCTCATAATGAATTGTTTAACTTAAGACTCATTTAAAATTGGGTTATTTTTCTCAAGAACTAAAATCGTCGGATGAGTTTAGTACATTTTCTTGTTATTTTCTTAATTATTTTAGTGTACTACCTTAACAGCACGAACAAAAAAAAAAAAAAAAAAACGAAAATGTTTCATTTCAATATTTGAAATATACAAACGCTTCAATCGATATCTTCAAATCAACTGAAATCCTTTAATAGAATTGAATAGAAAATTAATAACACAGTCTCCCAATAGATCATAGATCCCTAAACTAGCCAGGCCGGAACATGTGCTCAACCGGGCTCGGGCTCAGTAATTGAAAGCAATACCAAGCGAGACAAAGTCCCATTGTAATTATTGAGTATCAACAGTAATTATTGAGTATACGGTTGAATAGGCGTCATAATCACAGCGCATGCTTAAATGTAATGTTTCTATTATTTCATTAGGTACACTATTGGAATATTATTAAATGATCTATATTATACGAGTATTTTAGTCATTTATATGATCTCACAGTTTTGTTTGATTGTTTCATCGTACAGTAGCATTTAAAAGCAGTGAAATATTTTGCAGAGCAGTAAAAGCGTCAGTATTCCAACAACCAATCAGCGTGCTTCAATTACACGTAACTTTGTTTATGGCGATTAAGTAAGGCGGGACGGGAAATAGTCTTATTGCAACTAGTGAGTCCGAACCCTACTGAGGGAAGCAAACGTAATGCAAATGCAAAATGACCCTTTCATCATTTTACCTCAAGCTATTAGTATCCCTTCTCGCTCATCTACGCTCAGCTCCTGTGCATATAGGTGGACCTTGGTTCGGTTCTCGGCGAAGCACAAGAACTTATTTCACAATCATTTATTTTTATCAATTATCCCTCTCCTTTTGAAGAGTATATATTTGAGACTTTCAACTAAACAAGAATCATTTTACAAACCATTATTTTTTTTCATTTTCAATTTTCAATTGTTTTCAAGTTCTTTTAAAATCGTTTGTGTATCGTTCAAGAACGGAGTTCTACAAACTCTAAGATTTTAGTGCTAAATTTAATAAACATTATAATTAATAGAAAAAATTTAACATACCTTTAATGTAAATGACGCTTCAACACCTAAAGCAGGCATTTGACAAATTTTTGTGCAGTACCAAGGATCTCACAAAATGATCCTATAAACCCTGTAGATGTTCAGAAATCTCTACTGACACAACGTCGTAACCGTATTACAAAAAAACGTATAGCTGAACCTATCACTACAGCAAATCAATTATTTTTTCACGTGTAAGAAATAATTGTTCAGTTTAGAGCGAAATTATTTTGCTAGTTTCAGCACGAGTAGTAACTAATTTAGAATAATAATTCACTAACAGTTGCCACTCAAGGTTACAACTTGTACTTTGCGGTTAACTGTTATTGTGTCAAAATCTGCATGTACAGTACACATACAAGAAATTTACGGTTTATCCGTACGATTCATTTTATTAACTTTATTTTACTCTACCATCTAGTAACTAACCAAAAGTAAAATTGGATTATAATATTTTTATTATGTGGATATTAATGTTTAATTGAAATGAGCGTATCGGCCTTCGACCATTGGACTCAGCCGGTGTTCGTGTCTGTTTTGTGTGTGTGTGTGTGTGTGTGTCCATTTATACCACGATAGCTGTCCTAAAATTTATCTAATTTGTTTGAAACTAGTATGTATATATCTTCCTCCCACCTTTGGACACTCCTCTGTACTTTGAAGTCAATCAACGATAAGGAATTAAATAAGACAACGTCCACTCCGTGTTGTGAGAATATATATGTACTTAATCTGATAACAAAACTATTTTCCAGAATTATCTTTATAACTAATATCCGATTTAGATACGTGTAATTTCTTCAGTATTTCCTGATTGCCTCCATTTCCTACTTTGGAGTGACGATAGACAGAAGAAAGTAAGGTGATCGTGAAAAAAAAGTCCAATTTGATGTACGTACACTCGAATGGAAGCTATAACGTTCAGCATATCTGTATCACATTTGAAACTGATTTTTTCATAAGACTCCCCACCAGTGGCGTATTTAGAGGGGCTTCCGGGCTTAATCCTCCCAGAAATCTTACATACTATAGTAAAGTATATGAAATATCTTGCAGAATTTTCACATTTTCAGGTAAAGCCCCCCCCCCCCCCCCGAAAGTTAGCAAAACCCTCGAAACAAAATCGTAAATACGCCAGTGCTCACCACAGTAGGTTCTCAATTTTGCTCCTTAGTTTAAAATGAATTTGAAAATGAATTTTACGCTTTTATTTATATTTCATACATCAAAATCTCATTAATCATTCTTTACTGTGATAATAGGTAATTTCTCTGGGGAAACCCCAGAAAAGACGTATTATTATTAGAGGTGATTTTTTTTGGATGATGGTCTCAGAAACGACTCAGTCGTTTTAATTCATATTTTAGAAATAAACTAGCATTCGGCTACCTGAGGACTTTGTCCCCAGACCCATGTATTAGGTAGGTCTGCATGAGTCCTCTTTAGGATTTACAATTTAGGATTTAGATCTCTGGGCTTTCGGCATTTATAAACATTAGCCCGTCACGTATGAGGGATGATGTCCCTTGCGGAGCACACTATCCGGATAAAGGGAAGGAAGAATGGATTCGGGAAAGAGGGAAACGGACTTGGACCTTTAAGTTAGGTACCACTCCGGCATTTGCCTGATGTGAATGAGGAAAAGTCAGGAAAATTTCATTCAGGATGGCCAGCCTAAAAAAGCTTTTCACAGTTTTTTGACCGAGTGGCTCCACCGGAAGTCGAACCCGAGACCGCTTGATCTGTCTTCTTTGTCCAAATGTTTTGTTTACATATCACACGCATATGCAACCAAACTATTGGTTGTGTTTAAATCCCATACCCTTTACTAAGGACAAAGACAGTAACAAATCAGGATATTTTGAAACAGATAGATAAGAAGAGGACGCTTTTATCTAGCATCCTACGGAGGAAGGCCAATTGGATTGGACACACCTTGTGAAAGAATTGTCTTCTTCATACCGCCATAGAAGGAAAGATGGAAAGAAAGTAAGGAATAGGAAGAAGAAAACACAAGCACCCCTATTTTAAAAATAGAAGAAAATATTTCGAGGTAAAAGAGGAAGATGAAAATCGAGAAACGTGGAAGAAACATTTCCAGGCCGTAACCTAGAATTAAAATAACAAAGCTATTAGTCCTTGGATCTACCAAAAGACAGAATACTAAATAATAATAATAATAATAATAATAATAATAATAATAATAATAATAATAATAATAATAATAATAATAATAATAATAATAATAATAACGGGTTAAATGGGAAGCCTATATATACTTACCAAATGTATGTGTCTACTCTACAGAGATTCGGAAATAACAACACGTTTTACTATATAATAATTACAACCACCAAACCACCTCCTCTCTCTCCAATTTGAAAGATTCTTCTATAGGGTAACATACGTCACAAATTCGATGCATCTCATACCCCTGTATATCTAGTTTTAAAGGATTTCGAGGTATGACCATGTTGTTATTACAATTGCAACCCCACCCCTTTTTCTTCTCGCCTTTTTCTCCCCTTCTAAAGGAAACATCAAGAAACATAGAAATATGTCTTAATTTTTTATACCTCTACTAACCGTAAGGAATTTTAATTTATTAAGGTATTGTGAATTATGAGATCAGTGGTCAATAGATAACTAGAACATCCTTTTTTATAGATGAATTCCGGATGGCTCGTTCCTACTCGGGTCCCGCAGTGCAGGCTTCGTGTCTTCCTGTTTATTTCATGTGTTACCTGCTTGAGTTGATTGCTATAAATAATTCCACGTGTTTTATAGATGTAACATATGCTCAATGAAATAATGCGCACTGAAAGGTGGAGATCTTTACAATTTAAACAGAACATCTGGACAGAGAGGACAGATGAAGACAGAGAAAATGTGCGATTCTGAGGGCAACGTTCACAGCTGGCCCAGGGCTAGTTTATTTATAAAACATGAATTAAAACAACTGAGTCATTTTTGAAATCATCCTCTCTAGTAATAATATATCCTTTCAGGATTTTTCCCACAGAAATTACATATTACCACCAGGGCCGGCCTTAGGTGGTGCGGGGCCCAATTGGGAACATTTTGCGGGGCCCCGTGGTTTACAACTAACCTGCACCAAGGTCTATAGAACCAATATATATATATATATATATATATATATATATATATATATATATATATATATATATATCGCTCTCTCTGCTGGTCTAGTGATTAGCGCGTGCGCCTGTGGTGTACATAGTCTCGAGCCCGATTCCCGATGCGAGAGCACACAAAATTTAATTTCATAATCATTTCCTTTCATTAATCGTCCAGAATCGTCGAAAACTTTTTTATAAAGTCCAGAAAGCAGGAAGAGTGAAGTTACGGAAAGGAGGATAACTTAGTTAATAATATCACTTTATTCAAAGTAATTCCAGTGCTTAAAAAGGACACACTGAGAAAAAAAATTATAGGTGGCGTACTTAAAAATGTAGATTTCAGGCGTAATTCCTGTAGTTTTTGGACCTAAAGTACAGCAGACTTATAACTGAACACGCATGTTTTGTAATACTTTCCGTATAAGTGTTCCATCTATATGTACATTCCGTATAAAACAATATAGACGGTCAGGATTTCACACACAAATGGACGTATATACCATATAACTGAGGAATGTAGCATAAGTATATGCATGTGATACAAGGAAAACTGTTAGATGTCAGACATCCTACAACGGCTTGATGTAACATCTAAGGGCAGTGCCTATGTAGCATACGGATAACGTATGTTCCGTACTGATTTCTGTAGTAAGCAAGAGGATTCCGTATACTTGTACAATATACCGCTGTCCGGAGAACAGATTTCTCTCAGTGCACTCAACAAGAAAGCCGCGTGATGAAATTACTTGCTAGGTAATCAATTCAACTAGTTCATTTTTAACAAACTAAAGTTAACATAAATGGGCTTTTAGTTAGAGATAATCTAACCTTACGTGAAAATGAAGAATTATAGACCAAAAATTGTTCCCAATTGGAGAATATATTGCGTATGAAAATTGCGTAATTAAAGTGTGCCTATGGAGAAGAATGTAGAAATTGACTAAGTCTGAAGGCAAATTAACTAGAAAATTGAAGTAATAGTAATTAAGAAAAGATTCATATAGAAAGTAATGAGAGGAACAAAAGTTAACCTTTTAGTGTATTATGTTATTAAAACACCAGGGGCGCCCGAAGGAAATTTTCTATGGGGCATGGCATCTCCATGTTTGCTATTAACAACTTATCTCGCATCGTACCTTCAATCCGGGGACGTTTTGCTTTGTGATGCGCGAAAGTTGCTTCTACTCATTATCTGAAATGAGTAGGTCTTGATACAAATTCTTAAATTAGTTTTGCAAGAGGTTGATTGAATGAATAACACTCCAATTCGTTAAATGAATTTATGTATTCAGATTAGTTGAGAACGTGTAATGTGTAATGTGTCAGGAATGAATATGACATAACACTCTCAGATCGCAGTATTCAAATCTCCTGAGTATTTAGCCATAGGCAACAATATAGCTGAGGAACACATACCTGTAGCTGATCTTAGGCTGGAACTTTGACAATGAGCTGGACCACCTTCTGGAATCGAAACTGGAACGTCCAACGCATAGTTTACAGCTGGTGTTCGTGGAACTTAAAAGTAAGCATTGGAAAGTCTCTTAAGTACGTAGAATGCTCGGCTCGTTAACTGCTAGCCGATTACAACCCAACTACTTGCGACCGGTACAGGCAAGAATAAAAAATAGTATAGTACGAAACCTATACACAGGATAATATACCAAAGGATATTGAGAGAAGACAAAAAAGATTTATGGTAGGCAAAGAGTTTCCTTTTCCTCAAGACTATCTACACATATATGGATATTTTATGTAAACGTAGACTCTTTATCAGTCTATATCAAATAAAAGTGACACACTCATAATCGTCGAGGCTTTATTACTATAGATCAGGGATGGAAAAACAACCAGTTCTGATCCGCTTTCGAACCGGTACAGGCACCAAGAATCCATGCTAAAGATAGGAACCTGTAAGGAGCGTTTTCACAAGAACCAGTTCATTTTCGATCCCTGCTATAGGCAGAAACGTGAAATTTATATAGAATCCTTCTCTTTTCTTGGAGGCAACAGACAAAAGATATTTGAAATATTTTACTCTAATATGTAAAAAAGGCTTCTCAATTTAAAAAAAAAAAAAAAAAATCCCGAACACTAATCCATGAAGTTAGAGGGATTAAATAAGTAATAATAATGGAAAACTTATTTCAGTGTTCTCGATAGCTGGTAATATATCCGGGAAAGAAGGTGACATTTCTATAATGCTCAAATTTTCCTTTCTTTATTTAAAACGTTGTACATGTGAAAATTCGTTTAAGCTGAAGGTGTGAAGTTCGATATATAAACTCTTATTTAAAATAACGCAATATATGTTTGGACATCTTAGAAAATTTCCCTCTTATGTAAAATAGGTTGGAATCAGATCACAGAAAAGCATGTATATAATTTAAGTTCGGAAATTAATTTTCACATGAAGAATATGTTTACTTAGTACGTGGGATTGCAACTCGTTGCATGACAATGTTAAACTTTTTTTTTTTTTAGATTTACTGTAAAGTTTAAAAATATCGCTCACCGTTATCTTTTCCCGAACCAGTCATTTATGCTGGTTGTAGAACTCGAGACCACATGTACTACACATTTGTAACGAATTGATAGCAAACGGTTAATGTTTCTAACGTCTCACTGTGTGATTTAGGTTAGATATTCATCTAAAATACGTGTTGCAGTTCAATCTCAAAATATAGATAAACTTCTCATTTAACTTTAGTGTTTGAAATGAATACCAAACTCCGGAAAGACCGAAAACAAGAAGAAATTGAGTTTTTTCTCAATCTCATAATGAACTGTTTAATTTAAGACTCATTTAAAATTGGGTTATTTTTCTCAAGCACTAAAATCGTCGGATGAGTTTAGTACGTTTTCTTGTTATTTTCTTACTTATTTTAGTGTACTACGTTAAGAGCATGACCAAGAAAGAAAAAAAAACGAAAATGTGTCATTTGAATATTTGAAATATACAAATGCTTCAATGGATATCTTCATATCAAGTGAAATCCTTTAATAGAATTGAAAGGAAAAGAAGTAACACAATCTCCCAATAGACCAGTGACGTGGCGTGACAATTTGACGATTGTTACCGGTTGCTGATACTACAAGCAGGGATGAATTCAGGGGGTGCCCGGGGGAATCTCCCCCCGAAGAAAATTCATTCCCCCCCGGAGAAACTCAAAAAATTTCAGTCACAAAATGTAGAAATGACTTCACCCAATTATTTGCATTTCTTTCCGTGCACGTGCAGACGAAATCCCATCTCTCAATATACATATAAATGACGCAGACCCATTCTATATAATTATTAAACATGTAGCATCTAAGATAGAATACCAAATAGTCAATAAAACTTGTATTTTTAACTCTATGACCGAGTTTGGCAGAACATGAAATTGTTAACTGTTTTAGTAAGTACTATACTCTCGCCCTATTTTATATATTAGCACTAGCACAGATTAAGATAGGAAAGAAAAGATAGGGAAGATCTTTCGATCATTTCATATGATCTCTGATGTCAGCAGATTTCAGTTCTTGAAAAATGTACAACTCTTGCATTATTTGAAATAGAGTGCCTAAATCCCATTTCTCGCATCGGAAGTAACAGACGTAAATGTGTTTTACGATTGTCAAAGTAAACACACCTTTCTTTAATTAAAAATAAGTCAGTTAAAGGGTGAGATTCAGAGGGCATTTAGAGGGATCACGGAGGAACAGTTATCCCTCCTGGGTTAGAGATTTATATAAAATTTATCAATATAATAGTATTATATAAGTGAAAGATTGCTATTGAAGGTGATGAAGATCCTGCTCAGTGCCGTGCCATGTGGGAGGGCCAAGCGGGGCAACAGCCCCGGACGCCGAAGTAAGGGGCGCAAAATTCGGGAGGGAAAAAGAAAATAAAAGGAAGAAAAAAAGGAATGAAACACATGTGCACATATATAAAATGAAAGGAAAAAAATAATAAAAAGTGCTCAAAATCAAAGAAAAACAGGGTTTACTTTTTAAAATTTTCTCACCTTTCGCGGCTGGTCTGTCGACCTCACTCATATAGACCCCTATACGGGGGTGCCCTCGTATACTCTCGCGCCAAGCGTAGATTTTCCACGACACGGCACTAATCCTACTGAAGATTTCGTAAACTAAACTATTGCAGTGTAGAAACCAAGGCTAATATGCTTGATTTAGAATCAGAAGTGTGAGAAAGACTTAACTTTTTGTTAAGATTTTCCTATGTATGTTTGTTTTAGGATAAAATATTTGAGTTAATTTAAATCTTTTTAAAAACTTCTACATTAGTAACAATCATAACTACTGAGTATAGGAAATAATAACAAAAATAGCTACTGTAAATAGCAGTTAAAGTTTAGTCTAAAATATTTTTGCCAGTCTTTATTTAATGTTTTAGATAAAATTAAATTATTGTTTTTTTTAACTTATAATCCCATTGAATATTTATCAACAACTAATCTCAATATTAGGTAGGAGGTAGAATGATTAGATGTATAACATTTGCAGACGATATGGCGCTTGTTGCAGAATCTGAAAAGAAAATCAATAAAATGTTAGAAAAAATGAGGAAGGGCTTTGAAGAATATGGGATGAAAATAAATGTTAGAAAAACAAAAGCCATGGTGATTGGATCGAAGGGATCTGTGTCAAATATAAAAGTAGGAGGGGAGAAAATAGAACAAGTGAATAGTTTTCGATACCTGGGTAGTATTCTTAGTAATGACATGAAATGTGAACGTGAAATAAAAGCAAGGATAGGAATGGCGAAAGAAGCCTTTAAAAGAAAGAAAAGTCTGTTTTGTGGGACCTTGAACAAAGAGTTGAGAAAAAGACTCATAAAATACTTCGTGTGGAGTGTTGTACGGAAACGTGAACATTACGTAAAGGTGACGAAAATCGACTGGAAGCCTTCGAAATGTGGGTGTGGAGAAGAATGGAAAGAATTAGTTGGGTCGAGCGGAAAACGAATGACAGAGTGTTAGAAATGGTGGGTGAGAAAAGAACACTTTTAGATATTATTAGGAATAGGAAGAGAAACTAGTTGGGACATTGCCTAAAAAGAGATTGTATCATGAAGGACGTCCTAGAGGGTATGGTGGCGGGAAAGAGAGGGAGGGGGCGAAGGATACTACAATTAATAGATGATATTAAAACAGAAAGATCATACGCGAAGACGAAAAGGTTAGCGGAGGACCGTGGAGCATGGAAGCTTCTCAGCTGCGGCAAGTGACCTGCCAATAAAGGCAGAATACCTATGATGATGAATCTCAATATTAGGTAAGATGTGCATGTGAATGAAATTGTTAAATATGCTGCTTTCTTGCAAAAATACAGAAAAACAACTCTCCCCCCCGAGGAGTTGACATTCCCCCCCGGGTGAAAATGTCTGAATTCAACACTGACTACAAGTAACTCTTGTTTCTCAATATCAGAAAATCTAGTACTCACTTTTTCTTCCAGTGTATCAACCATTTCAAACTATAGGCATTGGCAAAGTGGTCAAATTCCACTTCATTTACTCTTGACCTTTTAAAACAATGTGGCTCTTCATGTTCTTTCATTTTTTATTAAATATAATTGAAACTATCTCTCAATGATCTTAGATATTCTTCAAAGCATCTATTTTCTTTCTGCAGTAACCTACATCATGAACTTTCTTTTGTAAGATATTGAACAAGATTTCTTATCTTGATGCTATAACAGAAAACAGTTTAAGTAAAAAATTGGAGTCAAAACTTTGAAAGGTTTGATAGAATTTTGCTACACAAACTCTGGTTTGAGAATCCTATTCGTCGGTTTTATCCATCATGGATTTAAAGACTCCTAACAGTTCATCTTTAAAGCTATACAGCACATCATTTACTCTACTTCTATAGTTCCATACCTTGTGTTTGAGGCTATTGGGATACTTTTATTGACTACATAATCCAGAGCATTTGTTCTTTTTGAAGACTTTGAGGAAGAAGAAGCAAGTCCCAACACATTTTTTTAAAAACTTATAACCTTTTCGAGTAGCGTAACTTGAAGCTTCAGTGCCCGCGCAACCTTTAGTTATGCGCCCCTGGAGCTCATGCCCCCCCCCCGGAAGAGTTGCGGGGGTGCTATTTACGCCTATGCCCTTTTGTATAATCAACAGACTTTTCTAAAACTAAATTAAGTCTATGGGCATAAGAATGAAAATATAATTAAGAAGAGGCTGCAGTTCCCTACCTCACCAACCATAACTGGAGTTTCATCGTATGTTTGAGCAACAAGTTTTCCGTATTGAAAATTAGTTAGACAGTCAAACTGCGGCACGATTAAGACGATTGCACAGTTCTTTTTCAATACATCAAACTGCATCAAAGTGCAAATTCAACTAGTAGGCTAGTGGCTAGAGTTGGAAATTTGTTGCATCGAAAGTTTTCTATACTAAATTAAAAACAAAATATTTTCAACTTAATTAGCATAAATCCTAAATAATAATAATTACTCGAATTGGAAGGAGCGCGGGCAACATCTCTGCTTCGCTCTAATTATCATTACTATTCCCCCTTACTCTTGAAACAGTTCCCATATAGCACAATGTGTTTCATCAATAGACATTTCTGTATAATTAATGTCACTTCAGGGATTGACAATATCTTTGCTCCTTCAGGCATGAGACAATCATCTAAATTTATATACTGTTTAAACAGAAATAAAATCTCAATTTAAAAAAATAATGCCCATAAGCTCATATTAACATTCAATGAGAAACTTTATTTTGAATCAAAGTAAACCTATATTAAATTTTTGTTAGAATATCCTATGGAATATATTCTTCTTGTTCACTGTTGCTGTATTATTCAAATTTAAAGATAACGTATTAACATACAAAAGTCGTGTAAAAATGATAGATTAACATATAAATAATGCACTGGAACATCAGTCTCACAGTAGCACGTGTTAAATGCTATTAGTATGAAAAACCTACTACTTATATTTGTCCGAAATTGTATGCTGTTAAGCAATGAAATAACCTTATGAATACTGAAATTGCAGCCAAGTTTCTATCCTTAGGCCCTTTTTAGACGTTATGATAAATCATCAAGGGTAGAGATTTTTTTATCATATGCAGGTGAGATATTTTCTATTTACACACAGCGATATCTTCCGTAGATATCTCTAGCACATGGTCTATAGGGTCTGACATCTTTCGGAGATTATGCGAACTACTTCAGAAACTTTGAGTGTCTCCTAGACAAACAAAAGATGACCACGCTGTTTGTGAGTGTGTGTGTGTGTGTGTGTGTGTGTGTATGTGTGTATGTGTGAGCACCGTGTCAGTCAGAAAAGGACAATTCCTGTTTCTCGCTAATTTGTTCCCGCCGTAGTGAGATAAAGACCTTGGAATGGAAGACAGGGATGCTGCAACTTTTAGTTTTATCATGTCTGTGGCAATGGTATCATTGTATTTATGTTTAAAAAAGAAAAGAAATCGAAAAGTCTGGGTAAAAGATTGGATTAGAAGACGATACGGACATGGGATTCATGCTAACCTCGTACAGGTAATCAGGACTGAAGACAGTATAATGTACACGAACTATTTTAGAATGCCGGATAAATTATTTGAAGAATTACTTGAAATGATAAAGCCAAAAATTGAAAAGAGAAACACGGTTATAAGAACCATGTGTCCGTAGTATACGATTTCCTGACGTGCTTACAAGTGCAGTATACGAGTAAGCTACTGCGTGGAAAGCGGGATCATACAGTTATTGTGGAAGAAGTAAGGAAAATATATGTTTTTTTTTTTTTTTTTTTTTTTTTTATGAATAAAGAAAACATTATTGAAACTTAAAGGTCACCTATTACACTTTTAACTTTTAAAATATTACTTCTCATTAAGATTTTTTCGTTCGTGATACCCGCGGCATTTTCCATTGTCATTTTGTGTTCGAGTTGGTTTGCTGAAGTGGGCAGAAAATATACAGGTAACTTGTATGTGTGATTTTATGTTATAAAAAGAGTCCAATTTGTTTTATAAAAACGCAAGAATCTTTGATTATATTCCGGTGATGACAAAACAACAAAGTTATATCCTCAATCTGGTACACTGACAGACGATATTCATTTACACTAGATTCAAGATTAAAAAAAAAAAAAAAAAAATCAAAACATTCTACAATAATGACAAATTCCACATTAATTGTAAAGCATATTTACCTTCTTCCCGTACGTCCCTGCGAAGAATATTTATCGTAAATTACATGAATTTTGAAAGGGTGGCTGTAGCCCAATATCAGTCACTGGTACATGCAAAAAGCATCGGAATATTAATTTTGTATCATTTGTGATTAATCTAACGCTTCCTGAAATTTCCAAAATAAAATTTGAAATTTTTATAAAGATCCACCAAATTATGCTTCGCCCCCTCTGCCCCCCTAAGATGGTGCGTTATCAAAATAACATTCCAGATTTCATAAACGCATACTTTTTTGCTACAATGCCGCCAAATTTTTGATTAATTAACAAAGAAATACCTTCTTCTCGTATGTCCCTACTAAGGATATTTATGGTGATTTTTTTTATTTTTAAAAGGGGGCTATAGCCCCATATAAGTCACTGGCACATGTAAGGAGCATTGGAATATTAATTCTGTGACATTTGTGAATAATCTGACACTTATTGGCATTTCCGGAACAAACTTTTGAATTGTTATAAAGATCCATCATCTGTTGATTCACCCCCTGTGCCCCCCTAAGACCTGCGAAGAATATTTATCGTAAATTACATGAATTTTGAAAGGGTGGCTGTAGCCCAATATCAGTCACTGGTACATGCAAAAAGCATCGGAATATTAATTTTGTATCATTTGTGATTAATCTAACGCTTCCTGAAATTTCCAAAATAAAATTTGAAATTTTTATAAAGATCCACCAAAATATGCTTCGCCCCCTCTGCCCCCCTAAGATGGTGCGTTATCAAAATATCATTCCAGATTTGAAAACTGCATACTCTTTTGCTACAGTGACGCCAAATTTCACATCAATTAACAAAAAATACCTTCTTGTCGTATGTCCCTACTAAGGATATTTATGGAGTTTTTTTTTATATTTTTGAGAGGGGGCTATAGCCCCATATAAGTCCCTGGCACATACAAGGAGCATTGGAGCATTAATTATGTGTCATTCGTGATTAACCTGACGCTTACTGGCACACTGAAAATAAATTTTGGGATTTTGGTAACACATCACCTACCACCTTTTTACGCCCCTTGCCCCCAAAAGGGGGGCCTTCCCAAAATAATGTTTGAGACTGCTTTATTAGCTTTGTTAATGAGTGTTTTTGCATTTTGTAACAAATACAATTCATTTGCCCCAAAATCTTTACGAATAATTATTGGAGAAAACTGCTTCCAAAATTTAACATTGAATCTCCCATAAGGAAAATGAACTTTTGTGTTTACACCCCCAAAAGGGGGGCTAAACAGAAATTTTCTCTTATTTCCTTTAGAAATTCAAAAAATTAAGATATTTCTCAATAAGAGTGCCAAATTTTACATTAATAGTGTGAAAACTTCATATTCTCTCAGTGCTGTAGAAAATTGCATGAATTATGGAACAGTATATTATATATATATATCTTGCAAAATTTTTTTCCCGACCTTAATTTTCAAGATACAGGATTGAAATATTGCACACGTATTGTCTACGTAACTACGTTTAAAAAAAGAAAAAAAAAAACATATCCCTACCTGAACCCAAGCCCGGGCCAGAAGGACGCAATAATTTCAAAAAAATCGAAAAATCTCCCGGTTTTCCTCGATTTTTTACAGTTTCTGGTGTATAATACGGACAAATGAGTGGTACTGTTGAAAATGATGCTCTATCAGTGGCGGATCCAGGATATGATAAAGAAAGGGACTAAATCGTAGTTTGTAGCTTTATCCAGTGTAAATCAGAATTGAATCCCATTTTATCCAGTGTATACCTGAGCGTCAAGGCTGGGCTAGAGCCCCTATAACCCCTCCTTCCAGTGTGCGAATTAAATAATCTATATTCGGGGGAGATAAAATTAGGCCAAAGGACATAGTCTGAAGGTTCAAATTTCAAAATGAGACAATAAATGCCCTACCCCTCATATATATATGTCTCTGTGTGTGTGTGTGTGTGTGTGTGTGTGTGTGTGTGTGTGTGTGTGTGTGTGTGTGTGTGTGAGTGAGTGATTGAGTGACATCTGTAATAAATAAGAGATTTATTAATTTAATAAATCTACCGACAATAACTATGCACATATATATTGTCTGACATACACACACCCCACTAAACCTTTCTGAACGTGTTTTAATGTTGTACTCACTCTTGTCCCCGTAGCTCTCTAAGGTTTATTTAGTTAATAATTCGGCTCGAGCGATAGCCATGATCACAAGCATATGTTAATTTTTCCACTCATATTGAAAGCTTCCACTTTGCATTAATACATACAGGTTGCGAAAAGAAATCTACTTCAGTCTTGTGAAAACCACTAAAATTATCAGTTAAACCGGACATTTTTTTTTTTTTTAAGAAAATCTAGATATTAGCCTATCAAATAAATGGATTGTTGCTGGTCCCGATTTCTCACATCAAGGTCAAATCGAAGGCCAAATATTTAAAATCTCTTAATTCAAATTTCGAGCTTGTGCTTCTACTTCCAGCTAAAGCTGTGCTCATCACGACTTTTTTTTTTCTCCAAATATCGATTCCGTGATGGGCACAGAAAGTCAACACTTACAAATTACTTTACTGTTAGGTTGAAGATGAGTTGATTCACTATGGGCTACGTTACTCAAATAAAGTAAAACATTGAAGTTTTTCAGATAACATTATTAGCGTGGACAGCAAAATGTACAGCGAAAAGATAGAAAAATGAAGGGTTAACTTTAAAAAAAAAAAAAAAACGCTCCAGTTGAAATGCTTATACAGACACGGACAATGACACGGAGAACCAGTCGTATTAACAAATGCTGAAACAAATCTTGAATTATTCGCTTATTCACCTAAAAATCACCATCATTAACATGTCTGCTCACTACGAGCGTATCCCCCAGCGTGTACGTTAACATATACTTACGAGAGAATACTTATATCTCAGATTTTGAGTACAGTTTCAAAAGTTCATTTCCGTAAACTGTAAAAGCGGTGATTATTATGCTAATTATCACAAATTAAATGCAACTTTTGAGTTGCATACACACAACCTACTAGGGAATGAAGACCATGTGCTAACAAAGAGTATACTGGAAAATGAAATAACATGTTATAACAAAAATTAAAATAAGATGATAATCGATAGGCCTACAAATATAGGGGATGAATATGACATATCCGAACTTCGCCAAGTATGGTAGAAGAAGCTATTTGTTTACTTCTTCTTGGCCAACCGCTAAGAACATTTATAAATCTATATGTGGCTTTGTTATACGCAATTAGTACATTCAAATTCACAAACGATGACGAACTGAAGAGTACGAAGGTACAGTTGCAACTAACAACCGTAGTCATAATAATATAGTTCAACTAAACAACATTGAAAATAGTGGGTAATTAGGTGGTAATTAGAAATAACCAAAACTGAACAGTTTACATCGATCATTTCGAATTACAGCTAGAAGATTAAATTTACAAGAAATAACAAAAATCAGTGAAATTTGGAGTTATACTAAGCATAGTTTGAGGGGGAAAGCGAGCATCCCCGGTGGGGACACTTCAGCTGACTTCTTTGGGGGGGGGAAACAAAATGTGATTGAGGGGGAAAATCCCCCTCACCCCCCCGGTAATTCGCACCCTGCCTCCTTTGATCCGCCACTGTGCTGAAGAAAATGAAGTATAAACTATGATCCTACGATAAATAATTCCATGATCTTTTTTGATCCATGCCATAGTGACCTTTTTCACTATGCTCTCTGTTTCGTTCAGAGCTAAAGGTGACTATTTTATTTCTAAACGAAAAATAAAATTAGTTATATTTAGTTCCAGAATTAAAGATGATGGATGCCAATGTGCGGACCACACACAAAACAACTTAAATCCATCTTCTTGACCATAGCTAATTATGGACTATAATTGAAGAGCATTCAATTTATTTTTGAGTTGTAAACTTATTAATAGTAAAATCTAGAACAGTTTTACGCTTGTAAAATTCTACTTCATTTTGTTCGCTTGACAATAAATATATAAATAAATACTAGCAGAATATCGAATCACACCTTTAACTGTAACAATATTTTCCTCTTTACTGGAGTCCTATCTGATCGATGAAAAAATAAAAATAAAAAAGTAGTAAAACGAAAACTCGAACACTGGTCGCGGGAATGGGAATTTGCACGGACCCAATGAGCTACGGAATAAGATACAAATCATACTATATATATGGCAATAACCCTAAGCTTCACGCTGTGAAAGAACGTTGTCACTTTTTTTTTTTTTTTTTTTTTTTAAAGAAGGAATTCAAACCTTATAAAACGTTATGACAAGTGCCTCAATTTGAATGGTGAATATGTTGAAAAGTAATGTAATGTGATATTTTTCCCATGTGTATAATAAACATTTTGTATCTGCGAGTGTGTGCCATTGATATCAAACGGCAGTCCTTTTCCGAATTGACCTCATAGTATTTAGTACATTGATCTTAATTTCAATGTGATTGATTACTCAAGCGACTCTCCAAAACCAGAACTGGAAGTCAAATTTATCTTGACATAAATTTGATTTCTCCAGCCATACAAACAAGTGGCACAACCGAACAGTGGCGTCTAAAAGCTTGGACTCTCCCATAGACAGCGTGGAGTGGGACCCCTTCTCTACGTCCCACTTCACAATTTTGAGCTCCCTGATGGTGTGGGCCCCCCACAATGCGGGGTCCGCGAACCCCTTATTTACGCTCCTGCAACCGAATACTGGAGCTACGATAAGCGCATTAATTAGATTAATAATGCTGTGAGTTATAATGTAGATAGATATAGATATAATCTATTTAAAACAAAACATTTTACTTGATTTTTCATTTCCGAAGTATAGAATTTTGCAGAATTAGTTTCTCAATGAATAACTGCAAATTAGAACATTAACTTTGAGCATAGAAATGAACTATGACTATTCATTTCTATGAACTATGAACTATGTAAAGCTCTTCAAGCGTTGTGAGATAAAGTTGTAAAATAACCACCAGCAGTGTTTTGTCTAATTCTGTTAATTTTGAGGAGAATCTAACACTCTAGGGGATATTCATGACTTTTTAACTTTTGTTGCAGGTATTTTCAAAAATCTTTAGAGGAATTCTACAACTTGGGGGGGGGGGTCGTTTAGAAGACACTGCACTGTAATATATTTGCAAATTGGGTAGGCTATAAGCAATGGCAATAAATTTTTATTTATAAGTTATTTTATACTAGATGGAAAATCAATCTAACAACTCTGTTTAATTTGAATTATCTGTATTATCTGGGAATCAAAAATATTATATAAAATCATGATAATTATTATTTACAACCGTTGTCAATCCAATGTTTGATAAAGATCTTTCAACATTTCTCCAGAACATTCCATCTTGGGCAACCCTCTTTCAAATCATTCCTCAGTGCTTCTTAATTTGACCATACCATACGGTATCAGGGCCTCTTCTAGGTCACTTCTTATCATTTACACAGAAAATAACAGAAGAACATATTATTGAGAGTGGTCAAAAGAGCAGGAAATATTTCAGCCCAAACTAATGGAGGAAGTGGCCAGTGGACATCTTGACAGAGGACGAAATGGCAGGTGGATATAATGATGGTTTATAATTACAAGTACATTGTTATTTAATTGAATTTTACATTATAAAATTTCTAATTTACTGTATGCGCTCATTTAATCATTGTATATATATCTATATATCTATATCTATATCTATCTATCTGTCTATATATCTATCTATCTATCTATCTATCTATCTATCTATCTATATATATATATATATATATATATATATATATATATATATATATATATATATATATATTATGACATAAAATTGCATGAATTATGGAACAGTATATTATATAATGTTATTACATATAATCTTAGAAGTTCTAGGGAGAAGATTAACCCGACTAACATAATAGTTAATGCGGTGACTTTTGGTTCAAATATTTTAATACGATATTTAAAATAAAATACAATTTATATAGAAGTAAAGTAAGTATGAAATAACTATACATAAATTCAAAATTCGAAATTTTAATTATGAAGTATCTATATACAATTTTGGAATTCGAAATTGATTATAATAACATGAGATAAGCACTAAAGCGCTTGATTGACAAACCAGAGTAAGAACCGAAAATAAAACAATATTGAATAGGTTTACAACAGGGGTGGCTAGGCTTTCTAAGGTTTGAGGGCTACTTCTCATTTCCGAATTCTCTAGTGATCTACTAATCAAAATATAGATTAATAATGAGGACGTGATGGACAGTAAAGAAGAAGTAAATACGAACAATAAAATTAAGATTAAATATTTTTTAAAAAAACCTAATTAATTCATTTTTTTCTCAGAAACGTTCATTTGTTATCAGAAACTAGAAATCAGTCCATCGAGACTGATTGATGCAGATAGTGTGACACAGACCACCGCGGGCTACCTCTCACGATTGCCGGTAGGCTAGAGACCATGGTTGATGTGTTGGCCATCTCTGGTTGGTTATAATGACTTGTTTCGAAGACATGAAAAGGGTTTCAATCAAGGACGTGTCGCTTCTGATGTATGTGGTCCAGGTTTCAATTCCCGATGCTAGTCGGTTTTATCTCATTTTAAACTATGGATCTACCTTTGCTTTAGCCGAGGTTAAACTTCAGATATCAAAGCAAACCAAATTGAAGCGGTTAATTTGTTGTAGCTTTCGTAGTTTGGAAGTCTCCTCGCATTTCATAAACAGAAACCGGGGAAAAGATATTTCTTTCCTTTTTGTCAACAGAACAAACCACTGGACGACAGGTATAAGCAAATTCTTAACAAAACATGTTTTTAACCAGATATTTCCCGCTTTCCTTCCAAGAAGCTGGCAGCCAAGGAGGGTTGGAAGCGGTGACCTATTCATTCCTTTGTTTCTCTACGGGGGGCTATACCTGGCTTGCATGCGATAAGTTGAACATGTCGAACTTATCGCATCGTATCATATGCAGGAGAGATATCATGAGATAAACTAATTTAGACGTTATGATTTCTGAAATTTATCTCTACCCTTGATGATTTATCATAACGTCTAAACGGCCTCTTAGAATGGGGAAGCAAACGAAACAGTATAGTAGAATTACCGCCCGCTCGATCCTCTACAGCGAGTGGAGAGCGAATAGACTCCTAAGCTGGCGGTGAGTAGTTGATGATATTCTAGATTCTCCTTGTTTTGACAGGGAACGTTCCTATTTTTTCCTGTTCCACTCAGCCGAGCGGTAACATAAGGGCTATTCCGGAAGTCCAAATACGAGCGCGCAGGATGCTTCTGGCTGGCACGCTAAAAGGTGCTTCTGGAGTGAATGACCACTATCGGGGTTCGCGTTACCTCTGAAATCTGCGGTATCAACAACAGTATGCTCCTATTTGATGTTGCATTCGTTCACAATGTAAATGAAGCATAGGCCATCCAAACTTTAAAAAAAAAAAGAAAAAGAAAAAAAAGAAAACAAAGAAAGAAAGAAAGAAAGAAAAGAAAAAGGAAAATGTAAACATCTTCCCATGTCGACAATGAAATTTGAAGATATATGAAAACAACGAAAAATTGTAATATTTTTAACGTTACCGCCGGTAACAGCGGTAATACGCACTACCGCTAGATCCCCAAACTAGCCAGGCCGGAAAATGTGCTCAAGCAGGCTCGGGCTCAGTAATTGAAAGCGATACCAAGCGAGAGAAAGTCTGTAGCAGTTAGCTATACAGTTGAATTGGCGTCATAATCACAGCGAATGCTTAAATGTAATATTTCATTAGGTACAGGATTGGAATATTATTAAATGATCTATATTATACGAGTATTTTAAGTCATTTATGATGATCTCACAGTTTTGTTTTATTGTTTCACCGTGCAGTAGCATTTAAAAGCAGTGAAATATTTTGCGAAGTAGTACAAGCGTCAGTATTCCAACAAACAATCAGCGTGTTTCAATTACACATAACTTTGTTTATCGCGGTAGAGAAGTAGGGTGGAACGGAAAATAGCTTTATTGCAACTACTGAATCCGAACCCTACTGAGGGAAGCAAACGTAATACAAAATGACCATTTCATCATTTTACCTCAAGCCATTAGTATCCCTTCTCGCTCATCTATGCTCAGCTCCTGTGCATATAGGTGAACCTGGGTTCGGTTCTCGGCGAAGCACAAAAACTTATTTCACAATAATTTATTTTTATCAATCATCCCTCTCCTTAAGAAGAGTATATATGTGGGACTTTAAATTAAAAAAGAATCATTTTACAAAATGTTACTTGTTTTCTTTTTCAATTTTCAATTGTTTTCAAGTTCTTTTAAAATCGTTTGTGTATCGTTCAAGAGCGGAGTTATAATATTCAACAGCCGGTATACAAACTCTAAGTCTTAACCGTAAAAAAATAAAATAAAATAAAATAAATAAAAAAAGTATTGTAATCACTAATCTGTCAAAATATTTTATAGGATCACTAGATGAGATTAGTGAACCTAAACACCATAGGCAAAATTGCCTAATTTTAACGTTTATTAAATTAAGAGATAATAATATAATATTATTGTTTAAAGAAAAATGAACAGTGGACAGTGCTAGCAGTGGCGGATCCAGGGGGGCAATACCACCCTTTCTCCCAGAAGAGGAAACTTTTATTTTATTTTGTATATAAATAAAACCCATCCCAGAGTTTGGAGCTCTTAAAAGTAGCTCTAACAAGGTACATTCGCGAAGTGTCCCGTCGAGATTCATGTAAAACTGATTTAAATGCAAAGTTTTCCATGGCTCAATGTGTATTGTACAAATTTTAGCGGTCCATATGGGTAATTTGTATATTTATGAGCCTTCATATACCCGGAATTCAATCATACACTACTATAACGCTCGGTCACAAAATTGCTTTTAGTTTCTTTAGATGTAACTGAACATGAATGTGGCATATGCAAAACAAATTGGATCAAGTACTGCTTCTCTGACATGTTATCCATACCAGCCGCCTAAGATGGCGGCTGGTGTGGATTACACGTATCAAAGAAGCAGTACTTGATCCACTTTGGGCCGTGGAGAACTTTGCATTTAAATCAATTTTAGACGAATCCCGAGGGGACAGTTGGCGAGTGTACCTTGTAAGTAGCAGTATTACAACCCACCACCACCACCCCAGAACTCCGTCCTGGACCCGCCCCTGAGTGATAGAGTGGTTCATGTTACACGATTACTAAAACGCATTAGTTTCGTTGGACTGAAACACTGTTCTGGAAAATATCGGTGTAGTATATATGTACTTCAACAATAAATTTGCTCATGAACAGTAGGGACCATAGTCGTTCCGAAAATTACTTTTACAGCTGAAGGTAATAGACTAAATCAATTGGTTTATAACGTGTAAGGAATAATTGCTCAGTTTAGATCGAAATCATTTTGCTAGTTTCAGCACGAATAGTAACTAATTTAGAATAATGATTCACTAATAATTCTCACTCGAGGTTACAACCTGTACTTTGCAATTAATTGTTATTGTGACAAAATCTGAATGTACAATACACATAGAAGAAATTTACGGCTTATCTATACGATTCATTTTATTAGTTATATTTCACACTACCATCTAGTAACTAACCAAAAATAAAATTGGTTTATAATTTTTTACTATGTAGATATTAATGATTAATTGAAGTGAGCGTATCGGCCTTAGATCATTGGATTCAGCCGGTGTTCGTGTGTGTATAACCACGATAGCTGTAGTAAAATTTATCTCATTTGTTTGAAACTCGCTATGTATCTTCCTCCCAACTTCGGACACTCCTCTGTACTTTGAAGTCAATCAACGATAAGGAATTAAATAAGACAATGTCCACTCCATGTTGTGTCCATATATGTACTTAATCTGATAAAATTATTTTCCAGAATTATCTTTATAACTAATATCCGATTTAGATATGTGTAATTTCTTCAGCATTTCCTGATTGCCTCCATTTCCTACTTTGGAGTGACGATAGGACAGAAGAAAGTAAGGTAATCGTGAAAAAAAAAAATCAAATTTGATGTACGTACACTCGAATGGAAGCTATAACGTTCAGCATATCTGTATCATATTTGAAACTGATTTTTTTTATAAGACTCCCCACCAGTGGCGTATTTAGGGGTGGCTTCCGGGCTTAATCCCCTCCGAAATCTTACTTACTATAGGAAAGTATATGAAGTATCTTGCAGAATTTTCACATTTTCAGGCAAGGCCCCCCGAAAGTTAGCAAAGCACCCCCGAAACAAAATCGTAAATACGCAACTGCTCACCAGAGTAGGTTCTCAATTTTGCTCCTTAGTTTAAAAGTAAGGGAAGTTTACTTAAAAGAGTTTGCGATTGTCTTGAAAATGAATTTTATGCTTTTATTTCTATTTCATACATCAATATCTCATTAATCATTCTTTATTGTGGTAATATATAATTTCTCTGGGAAAACACCAGAAAAGATGTAATATTATTAGAGGTGATTCCTTTTGGATGATGATCTCAGAAACGACTCAGTCGTTTTAATTCATATTTTATAAATAAACTATCATTCGGCTAGCTGAGGACTTTGTCCCCAGACCCCTGTATTAGGTAGGTCTGCATGAGTCCTCTTTATGATTTACAATTTAGGATTTAGATATCTGGACTTTCGGCATCTATAAACGTTTAGTCCGTCATGTGGAATGACGTCCCTTGGCGAGCACACTATCGGGGCAAAGGGAAGGAAGAATGGATTCGGTAAAGAAGGAAGCAGCCTGGGACCTTTAAGTTAGGTACCACCCTGGCATTTGCCTGGTGTAAATGAGGAAAAATCAGGAAAACTTCATTCAGGATGGCCAGCCTGAAAAAGCTCGTAAAGTTTTTCGACCGAGTGGCTCCACCGGAAATCGAACCCGGGACTGCTTGATCTGTCCTCTTTGTCCAAATGTTTTGTTTACATATCACACGCATATTCAACCAAACTATTGGTTGTGTTTCAATCCGATGCCCTTTTCTAAGGACAAAGAGAGTAACAAATGAGGATGTTTTAAAACAGATAGGTAAGAAGAGGACGCTTCAATCTAGCATCCTACGGAGGAAGGCCAATTTGATTGGACACATCTTGTGAAGGAATTGTCTTCTTCATACCGCCATAGAAGGAAAGATGGAAGGAAAGTGAGGAATAGGAAGAAGGAAACACAACTAATCGATTATTTGAAAACTAGAAGAAAATATTTCGAGGTAAAAGAGGAAGATGAAAATCGAGAAACGTGGAAGAAACATTTCCAGGCCGTAACCTAGAATTAAAATTAGAAGAAGCTATTAGTCCTAGGATCTGCCAAAAGACAGAATACTAAATAATAATAATAATAATAATAATAATAATAATAATAATAATAATAATAATAATAATAATAATAATAACGGGTTAAATGGGAAGTCTATATAAAAATGTATGTGTCTACTCTACAGAGATTCGGAAGTAAAACGTTTTACTATATAATAATTACAACCACCAAACCACCCCCTTCGTCTCCAATTTGAAAGATTCTCCTATAGGGCAACATACGTCACAAATCCGATGAACCTCATATCCCTGTATCTCTAGTTTTAAAGGATTTCGAGGTATGACCATGTTGTTATTAGAATTGCAACCCCACTCCTTTTTCTTCTCGCCTTTTTCTCCCCTTCTAAAGGAAACATCAGAAAACAAAGAAATATGTCTAATTGTTTTAAATTAAAATACTAAACACCAATTTTTATACCTCTAACTTTAAAGAATTTTAATTTATTAAGGTATTGTGGGTTGTGTGATCAGTGGTCAATAGATAACTAGAACATCCTTTTTTATAGATGTATTCTGGATGGCTCGTTCTTACTCGGGTTCCGCCATGCAGGCTTCGTGTCTTCCTGTTTATTTCATGTGTTACCTGCTTGAGTTGATTACTATAAACAATTGCACGTGTTTTATAGATGTAGCATATGCTCAATGAAATAATGCGCACTGAAAGGTGGAGATCCTTACAATTTTAACAAAACATCTAGACAAAGATGACAGATGAAGACAGAATAAATGCGCGATTCTGAGGGCAACGTCCTCAGCTAGCCGAGGGCTAGTTTATTTATAAAATATGAATTAAAACAACTGAGTCGTTTTTTAAATCATCACCTAGCCCTTTGAGGATCCGAAGGTACAATTTGTACTATACGGGTGTTTCATGGTACATTGCGTTATAACTCTCCTATTTGAGCTTTTTCGTCCGGGTTTTTTTGTTTTTCAAGTCCAGAGGCATTGTAGAAGACCTTACGTATGGTTTCACACCTTCCTGCTTCGAGACATAGGAGGTGATGACGTCATAATTCTAAAATGTATGTTTTCTTTTATTAAGCCTATGTTAATTATTTTTGGCGAGCTTTTTTTCACCTAGAAGATTGAAATTTTGCACACACATTCAGTCCACCGAGTACTATTTACCAGATTTTTTTTTCAGATTTCTGCGTTAAAACAGGGGGGATCCAGAGGGGCAAAAAGTTGAAAAAAGGTATATTTTTACCAAAAAATCCCTTTCTTCGGGATTTTCCCGCCTTAGATACATGATGGAGACATGTGAATGGTATCGCCTGAAAGGCAGTTCTATTCTGAAGAGAATGATGTGCAAACCATGATCCTAGGGTAATTAGGGATGTCTCAGGGAATTTTTACAAATCCTTCTGTATACGGGAATATGGGACATTGTCGGTACATATATTTTTTGGCGGGCTTACTTTTGAACCTAGAAGATTGAAATTGTGCATAAACATTCAGCCCACCTAGTAGTATTTATCATTTTTTTTCAGATCTCTGCGTTAAAACAGAGGGAGTCCAGAGGGGCTAAAAGTTGAAAAAAGGGATATTTAGAGAAAAAAATCCCTTTTTCGGGATTTTCCCGCCTTAGATACATGATAGAGACACGTGAGTCGTATCATCTGAAAGGCAGTTCTATTATGAAGAGAATGATGGGCGAAACACGACCCTAGGTTAATTAGGGATGTGTCAGGAAATTTTTATCAAAATACGCTTCTGTATAGGGGAATATTGAACATTTTCGTTTTTTTTTTTTTTTGTGGGCTTATTTTTGCACCTAGAAGATTGAAATTGTGCACAAACATTCAGTCCACCGAGTAGTATTTAACATATTTTTTTCAGATTTCTGCGTTAAAACAGGGGGAGTCCAGAGAGGCTAAAAATTGAAAACAGGGATATTTAGAAAAAAATCCCTCTTTTCGGGATTTTCTCACCTTAGATGCACGATGGAGACATGTGAATGGTACCGCCTGAAAGGCAGTTCTATTCTGAAGAGAATGATTTTCGGATTATATTCCTAGAGTAAATACAGATGTCTCAGGAAATTTTTTTACCTGAGATCATGGTGTTTTGCGGTAATTTGGGGCATTGTGGGGATTCTTGATAAAATTTCTCCCTTCTTTAGTATTCAAGATAGAAGCTTGAAATTTGGCATACACATTCAGCATACCAAGTACTATTTATCAGATTTTCTTGAGGTCTCTACGTTTACACAGGCCCGTTCCAGAGGGGCCCAAAGTGTGAAAAAAAATTTCCCGAAAGTTTCCCTTTGACATCACTTTTCCCTCTCCTGGTATATGGTATGAGCATGCAAGTGGTACCATTTGAAATCCAGCTCCATTCTGAAGAGAATGAAGTATGAACCATGATCCTAGAATAAATAGTGACGATGCAGTAGCTGCTTGACTGAAAATCTTAAAAATACCCCAAAAATCCCGGATGCCGAAAGGGCTAGTAATAATATATCCTTTCTGGATTTTTCCCACAGAAATGACATATTACCACAGTAAAAGATGATGAATGAGATATTGATGTGGATGGAATATAAGCAATCTCTTTTAAGTAAACTTCACTTACTTTTAAAATTAGAAACAAAATTAGAAAACTCTTGTAGGGAATCTTATAAAAAGAAATTTAGTTTAAAATTTGATGCAGATACCTTGAACGTTATGGCTTCTAGGTGGGTTTACGACTGTACGTACATTGATATGAATTTTTTTCATCATCACCATAGTCTACTTTCTTTCATACCTACCGTCCGTCATCCAAAGTACAAAATGGAGGTAATAAGCCAATTCTGAGGAAAATTCATGTTCTATTGCAGGGTACATTTAAATCAAAATTATCGATAAAGATAATTCTGAAAAGTAGTTTCGTTATCAGATTAAGATATATATTCATGCAACACGGAATAAATGTTCTATTGTTTTACATCCTTATCGTTGATTGATTTCAAACTACAGAGGAATATCTGAAGATGGGAGGAATATACATACCAAGTTCCAGTCAAATGTAAGCGATACCAAGGAAAAGCAAGCCACATTGAAATTATTGATTGGAAGTCTGCATGCGTGCGAGGACTCAAACAAGTTGGAAACCATGAGTTCTATTATCCATTCAGCCTTTCCTCTAAACGGAAATAAGAAATATTTGTATCCTTCCGCTATTCAATATGATTGGCTAGTGATGCCGCTATTCAATATTATTGGCTAGTGATGCCCCAATTCCACGCTCGAACACAGGAAGCAATTTTTACATGTGCTAATTTGACAAACCTGTGTCGTACGGAGTACTTACATCAGTTCAGGAAGAGGAGAATTCCTAAATCGATTTCATAATCACAGCGCATTTTTAATTTAACTTTTCTATTATTTCCTTAGGCAAACTGTACTGCAAAATTATTAACACTTTCGATCCTAAGGCCGAGACAGACTTCGTTTTGTATGTTTATTCCAAATCGCCGGAACCCGAGTCTAACTCATTTTTTACGTAACAGCCCTTATGTAACTTATTATGGGTTCCGGTCGGTTGTCGACTGTATTAAATACTTACTGAGACTCAGTTCTTGAAGCTATACTATTTACCTGACATCCAGCGAAGAGTAAAAGAACTTTTGCATGTTGATTGTTATTATCAACTTTCTGCGTTTGACTGCAGCACGTTCGATAATATAATGGAATATTTTGTTTTTAAAACTATTTAATTTTAAAGAAGTTGTATTGTTTGAAGCAAGTAAAATGAATATCGAAGATTTTAAAAGAGTAGAGCTTACATTCCGTTCGTGAAGATGAAATTTATGATTCAGATTTAGAGCCTGATTTCGAAATTTATAAAACAGGTGAGTACATGAGCAGTGCCGTGCTATGAAAAATCAGCGCCCGGGGCGAGATTGTACGACGGCGCTCTCCCACCGTACATATGAGTACACTGTGGTTGGCGGGAAGGGCAATGAAATTTTCAAAAATAAACCCTGCTTTTACTTGATTTTGAGCACTTTTTTTTAACTTTTTCCTTCCATTTTATATTTCTCTTTTCTTTTTTCCTTCCGAATTTTGCGCCCGCCTTACTTCGGCGTCCGGGGCCGTTGCCCCTACTGCACTGTACTGTACATGAGAACACCCATATAAAAATATTTGTACGAGAGGCATCCAGAAAGTAACTTTCTCACGCGTCCTATAGCTAGGAAACCATATGTAGGTGCGCAGCGACAGCGTTGGCGAGAGAGAGTAAGGTCCTAGCTTGGCGCATGCTCCAGCAGAAATTTCCTAGTGCCTTCGGAAATTTCCTAGTGCAGTGTAGCCACACTTGGTACAATTGTACCAAATTCAGCCCTTTTTGTCATTCATCGGCCCGTTAGTACCACGCTGGCATTTTTCAGCCCTTTTGTGAAAATGTTGGTACAATTCTACCCAATTCAGCACCTTTTGACAAATATTTGTCACATTTTCAAAAGTGTCAGTAAGACTTTTCCTGCATCTCACGTTACTCATACTCTGTGTTAGAGTCTTAAAAGATGCTGTTAAACATTTATTCTGTGACGTTGCACCGCATAATGCTACGAACTTTGTGTGGAAAATTCGTAATTCGAACTATATCGAAAGGCAAATGGCGCTAAATGAGCGTATCTGCGCCCAGGCCAGTATCCAAAGGGGGTCTAGGGGCGGGTCCCCTAAATTTTTACCGGCCCCCTAAAATTTTCACGGTAGGCTTGCAAACAAACTATAGTATATATGATGATGAACTATAGTATAGTTTGATCGGTCCCCTTCCTAACTTCTACCGGGCCCCCCTAAATTTTTGGGCTGGCTACCGGCCTGTCTGTGCCTCGCATGAGGGAGACGAGAAAGAAGCTAAGGTGGAAATTTTAATTTGCGGTCTCTGTTATACTTCCTACGTGCGAGATAATTTTCATCTACTTCTATGCTTGTTCGGGGTCCTCCTATTTGGATGTTTTTTTAAAAAGTAATTTCTAAAAAGAGCACTTTCTTGATTTGGACTCTTGGAAAGGGGGGGAGTGTTCCAGAACTTTACCTCTTTTAGTTTCGTGTTATAGAGCCATGTAATACACTAATATAACATAATGAATTCAGCACTTTTTGTTTCAATTTGGTACTAATTTTCAGCCCACTCCAGAGCTAGGACTGTGGCAACACTGCAGTCGTGACAGTGGTTGAAGATGGAAGTGGTTTCCTATTCCACCTCCCGCCGCGTGTGAAGTGCGAGCAGTTATAAAGTTTTTGAATGCACAGGGAATAGGGCCGATTGAAATCCATCGTCAGTTGTGGCAGGTCTACGGAACTAACGTCATGAGCAAGCAGATGGTGCGTTGGTCTGGCGTTGGTGGTGTATACAATTTGCAGCAGGATGCTAAAATGTGCATGATGAGGAGAGCAGTGGGAGATGAACGGTTATCATAGACTACCTTCTGGATCTTGTTCAGGAATGCATCATGCAGAATTGTTGCTTCACAGCGGTCAGTTCCCGCAGATTTCCCGCTCATTGTCACTGCTCGCACTTTACACGCAGCGGGAGTAATATTTTTCTATTGTAATATTTTTTTCGTTTGTTCAAAAAGTACATATTTCAAACAGCAGTGTAGCAAACTACCCCTTCTTACATTACCAAATTATATATTCATAATAAAATCTAAAATCCAAAAACTTGTTTGCAATGTTTTTAGTGCGCCTATTACTATTTAGCAGTGTGCTTTAAATATTTTAGAAAGGCCTAGAAACCCGAGGATACTGGAATAAACAAGGTCAGATTAGCTCAAGATCGAAAGTGTTAAGTAATCTGTCCTACATCTTGTGATTTATGATGTTACATTTCTGTATGGTTGTCTCATAGTAAAAGTAATATTTAGAAACAGAGAATTATTTTGCGGAAGAGTACAATCAGTGGTAATCCAATAGCAAATCAAAATGTTTCAGTTACAAGTGGTTATATTTATCGCGATATAGAGTTAAGGACGGAAAATAGTCGCATTAATATTAGTGAGCGCGAATCCTACTGAGGGAAGCGAAGCTAATGCAAAATGAACGTTTTTCCATTTTACTACAAACGAACCATTTAAATCCCTCCTCACTAGTCTGATAGCCAGCACATAATGCTTAGATGCACATGGCGCGAGGTTCGATTCCATGTGGAAAAGCACAAAAATTTATTTCATAATGATTCACTCTCCTTAATTATCAGCCTCCTTAACTATGCGGTGTTAAACAAGAAAAAGTTCTACAAAACATTATTTTTTTAAATTTAGTTTTCATTTATTACCAACTTCTTTTAAAATCTATTGTCTATTCTTTAAGGACAGAGTTTTAAACTTTAAAAGCCAATATTTTCCAAGATTTCTGTGCTACAATTATTAAACTATGCAAATAATTGGAAACATAATATACATTTGGCGGAAAATATATATAATGCAGTAGTTACTTCAACAACTACAAGCAGATATTTGATACAATTTTCTGTACTTCCAAGGATCTTACGAAATGATACAATAGGCCTAAACCTGCAGGAACCACTACAGAGATAACGTCTTAAACATTTGAAAAAAAAGTCTTCACTATAGCCATTAAAAGGTCAGAATATTTGATAGGATCGCTAGATGGGATTAGATCCCAAATACATTTGTCTAAATTGCCTTTTCTTTAACGTTAAGATATATTAATATAATATTAACGTTCTAAGAACAATGAAGAGTGTCAGCGAATCAAGTTGCATAATTAATGCAGGGGCGGATCCAGGACCGACTTCTGGGGGGGCGGTGGGTTGTCATACTGCTACTTTTAAGGGTTCCAAACTTTGGGATGGGTTTTATATATATATATATATATATATATATATATATATATATATATATAATAAGAAAGTTTCCTCTTCTGGGAGGGGCGATCGTCCCCTCCTGGATCCGCCCCTGAATTAATGCTATGGTTTACTTGGACTCGAATGCCCTTTCGGAAAATATTGGTCTCGTATGCTGTATGTAAATTGTGACCAGTATGTATCATAGCCGTTTCGGTGTATCATTTTTATTTTCAGTGAAATCCAGAAAAGAAGATTGTTAGTTGTCAGTAAAGAAATAATTACTGTGTAAATAATACCAAGCATTCTGTTTATTTAGGCAAGAAAACTAACTAATTTAAGAACATGATTCGCTAATAATTAGCACTCAAGGTTATAATATTCATTTTGAAAGTAGGTATTATCGAATTTAAAAAGTGCTTGTACAGAAGATCAACTAGAAATACACCGTTTCATATTATAAACTGTATTTTTGACCACCATCTCGTAACTAATAAAAAATGAAATCCGTTCATAAATTTTTTACTCCGTTGGTATCAATGTTTAATTGAAGCATGCATATCGACTTTCTACCATTGGACTCAACCTGTACTTGAGTGCGTGTGTTCCTGTCTGTCCATCTATACTTCTTGTAAAATTTATCCCATTTGGCTGAAACTCTATATATATCTTCCTTCCACCTTCGGATATTCCTCTGTAGTTTGAAGTCAATCAAAAATAAAGAAATAAACGATGGCAACATGTACTCCATGTTGCATGTGCCCCATACATTTCCACTTAATCTGATAACAAAACTATTTTCCAGAGTTATCTTATAAATAATTTCTGATTTAGATACAGTAGAATGGGTGTTTTCTTCAGGATTTCCTCATTGCCTTCATTTCGTATTTTGGAGTAACCATAAGACAGAATAAAGTATGGTGATGCTGAAAAAAGATTTTTCCATGTACATACATCCACCCAGAAACTGTAACGTTCAACATATCTCATAAAATTTTAAACTTAATATCTTTATATAGGATTCTCCTGAGGAGTTTTCGAATTTTGTTCCAAACTTTAAAAATAAGGCAGTTTACTAAAGACAGAATAAGGCTGAGATTTTCCTGGAAACGAATTTAGCGATTTTATTTAAATTTCCTATTCCAATATCTCATTAATCATTCTTTATAGTGGTAATATGTAATTTCTCCAGAAAAATCCAGAAAGGGTGTATTACTATTAGAGGTGAGTTCTTTCTGGATGATAATCTAAAAAACAGCTGTTTTAATTCATATTTTATAAACAAACTAGCCCTTCACTAATTGAGAACTTTGCCCTCAGACCCCTGCATTTCCTCAGTCTGCATCTGTTCTCTTTGTGTAAATGTTTTGTTTATATATCACACCCATCATCAACGAAACTCTTGGTTCTGTTTAAATCCCATGCCCTTCCCGTTCCTAAGGACAAAGAGAGTAACAGAGAAGAATGTTTTCAAACGGATAGGAGAGAAGAGGAAACTTCTAGCAAGCATCCTTCGCAGGAAGGCCAATAGGATTGGACACATCTTGAGAACAAATTGTCTTCTTCATACCGCCGTAGAAGGAAATATGGAAGGAAAGCGAAGAATAGGAAGAAGAAGGACACTACTGTTCGATGATTTGAAAAATAGAAGAAAATATTGGGAGTTAAAAGAGGAAGTTGAAGATCAAGAAACGTGAAAGAAAAATTTCCAAATCTCAAAACCTCAAATTAAAATTGACAGAAATAATCCCATTCACATAAAACAAAAACAGAATTATTATTATTATTATTATTATTATTATTATTATTATTATTATTATTATTATTATTATTATTATTATTATTATTAATAATAATAATAATAATAATAATAAAGGATTAGATGGGAAGTCTATATAAACCTACCAAATGTATGTGTCTATCCTCCAGATATTCGGGGATAACATTTTACTAGAAAAATAACCACCACCAAATTACCCCTTCCCTCTCAAAAAGAGGTAACTTACGTCACAAATCCTATCCACCTCATATTTCTAACATATGTCTAGTCTTAAGAGACTTCGAGATATGACTATGTTACTATTACAATTGCAACCTCACTCCTTTTTCTTCCCAACTTTTTCGTCCCATTCTAAAGGAAACACCAATAAACGCTTAAATGCGTCTTTAATTAACATGTCTCTACTTTTTAAGGGATTTCTAGATATGGTCATGTTGTTTTAACAATTACAATTCGCACCCATGTTCCTTCTTGTCTTTTTCTACCCATCTAAAGGAAACATCAAAAATGCTAGAGACATATCTTGAAATTTTTTAAATTAGAACGTAAACACTAATTCATATGCCTCTAACCTTAAGGAATTTCCAGATATAACCGTTTTATTTTAACAATTCCAACCCCGACTTATTTTTCTTCGTGCCTTTTGTCTTCGCTTGTAGGAGAAATATCAGAAAACTGTCCTTAATTGATTTAAATGAAAACTTCTGATTTCGCTTTTTCACGTCTCTATAATTAAGGAATTTTGAGATATGGTCATCCAATTATAACAATTATTGCAACCATGAGTTTTTTTTTTTTTGGATCAAAAAATCCAATATATTTCAAGCAAAAAATTGTAGGCCTTTTATCTGGAGAACTACATATAGTGTAGCAAAACCAGAACTATCACTTAACTCAGGATGATGTGCTTATTCCGTAAAAAAATACGAAAACTCGATTTAGGGGTCGTTCAAACATTTTGTGGCCCCTGATCCAAAAACTAATTATTGGTCAAGATCGCAATCTTTTGATTCATTTTTGATCATTCTTAAAATTCTTCTTTCTTTCTATCCTTTTATTTCACTTCTATACAAAACATCAATAAGTGCTGAAACATGTTTCCATTAATTTAAAATGAGAAGTCCACATTCCAAATTTAATGTCCCTAACATTTAGAGATTCTACATTTCAAATATTTAAAAAAAAAGCGCTTTAAAGTGTGTCTAATTATTTTAAATAAGAAGTCTACATTCTAAATTTAATGTCCCTAACATTTTGAGATTCCCAAGATATGCACATTTTAAGATAATACTTGTCATATCCTCTTTTCCCTTTAGTGGAACTTGACATCACAAATAGCTATTTTGTTCTGTTCGAATTTCAAGTTTCTAGCTTTAAATGTTTGGTCTGGGCGTTGTCCATTTAGTCAGTCAAGACTTTTTCTTTTATATGTAGAAGGCAAAAGCTTAATACCATCTTTCAACTTTCTAATCTTTGGATTTCGAGATATGACCATCTTATTGCAACAATTATTGAAACCCCCACAACTTTTATTCTCTCGATTTTTTCTTCTGTTCTAAGCAAAAATAAGAAAACGAGAAAAACGACTTAATTGTTTTAAATAAAAAATCTAAATATAAAATTTCACGTCTCTAATCTTAACGAATTTTGAGACACGGACAACTTATTTTAATAATTGCAACCCCCACTCATTTTTTCTATCTGTCTGTTTCTTCCCTTCCAGAAGAAACATTACAGTAATACAGATTCTGATTTTGATATATTTCTGCAATATATATTAACTCTTTCTCACACATTCTAAAACTTGAGGTAAAATCAGCAAAGAATGGATACTGAATTTAATTGCAACAGAGGTCAGTTTACATCAACTTTCATGTATGGAAGTTGATGTAATCTGGAAGAATGTGATCTACAAGTATGATCATAAAATGAGATATTTAAATTATTGCAATATGGTGCAACATTCAGGCTTCCTAATTCTCCTCATTCTTCTGTCTTAAATCAGTCTAAATTGAAAGAATGATACTAACACTCTTTTTTGTACTTTAATTTTAAAAACATTATTCAACAATTCGAAAAATCGTTTCCTCTTTAAACAACATGACGTATATACGATATTTGAGGTTTTGCTACTATTCTCGCTATTTGGTCCGAAGCAGTTAACTCAAAAGAAATGAATTTACTCCTCATCCTATACAATTTTCAAAATATCTTCTAGTATAATTTTCATTTCTGAAATTTTATTTTCAAGCTTGAGAATTATTAGTATTAATTGTGATTGAAATTAGTAATAGGCAAAGCGATGTAAATATTGTATTGCAAAAGAAATTTTCCGCTCATGTTTAGAATGCACAGCATCTTGCATACAGTTGCGATTAGATTAGACTTTAGCGTTTCTCTGAGCAGCGAGGCCATATGGGAAGTGGACTTATAATTTATCCCTTTCTAAATAGGCGTCGGGAGCTGAACCACATACACTGCAATCAGATATCGAACATGGATTTCCCGCGCCTTAATATAGTTACTTTCAAATTGGGTTGTGTAATAACTGGAATAGAAAGTGAAAATGATGGAACTGAATTGTTTTTAGTGTACAAAGAATCAACCTGATATGTATTTATTCAAATATAACTAATAAGTGTTTGCTTCGTCAAACAGATCAATTACTATCTGAATCATAAGCAGTATAAGCAGTGTTAAAATTTCAAGGATACGTTATTGTATATATGCATCTACTCTTGATACTAAGGCATCATAAGTTGTATCTTCTCCAACAAGAAAGGAATTCTCGAAACTAAAATGTTTCCTAAGGTAGGTAAAATTATATATGTATGATTAGTATCCCGAAATCAAATTTATTCAGGTAGTTAATAATATAGGACTTCGTAAACATAACATTTAAAAAACGAAGTAATTTATGAAATTATTTGCTAAGTAAATACATAAACTTATTTGTAAGAAATAAAAATAAATGAAAATGTTTTACGTTCATAGACCATATCAATTTGTGAGAAAATAAAAATTGAAACGATCAATATTTTCTGCCTCATTAACTAAATGATGCTCCCAATTTTAATGATTATTTTTTTTTTATTTTAATAACACGTATGTAAACAGAGATTACACACACTGGTTGATCGACTGAAAAAGTTTTTTTTTCTAACATATTATAAATGTTCAATATGCAATCGACCAGCCACTCGACGACACAAATCAATTTTATAATCGAGTTTCTGCCAAACTCTTCCCAGCATGTCAGGTCGATATCTGCACAACTACAGTGATACACTCATGAAACTCAACCACAGTTGTAGCAACTGACTGCACAAATACCCTAAATTTTCAACAGAAATGCAGTTGAACTTGCATAACAAACTCAGTTGCATGAAAATCAAGCATACAGAACGCTTTCTGCTGGCCTGCAGAAGCCATATTGCTCAGTTCAACCTCCTGGTGGACAGGTGCGTAACTATGCCTCTGCAACAGAAAGAGAAAAAAGTCTCATATTATATTTTAGAAAAATTGTTGGCAAAAAAAAAAACACTCATTACTGTACGTATAATAACGAAATCGGGAACATCGTTTTGACCCACCCGGTATATTGCGTTTAACAATATAATAACTTAATATATCAGTAATTTAATATAGAAATTTTAAGTATATGTAACTAATGCCAATTTGGAATGATAATTCTGAATAATTTAAAATATTCGTAAGAAATGCGGTTGTGGAGAAAAATGTGGAAATACTACTAAGTATAAAAGAAAATCAATTACGAAGTAGAAGTAATTTTAATTAGGAAAACAAATTAATAAATTTCATTATGGAAAACGAAATAGAAAACAAGGAGGAAGAAAGTACAGGGCAGTATATAAGAATCAGACAAAAAACAAGAAAATATAATTGCATTTTCAAGATGAAAATTTTAGCTGAGCACCATAACGCATCAAATCCTCATTTGCAAGAGATACCTTATCAATGATGAAAGGATATTTATTTAGATGTTAACAATGTAAATAATGTAGATAATATTAAAAAATGTATATATACTATATATGACAGAAAAATCAAAAAGATATTAGTATAATTTCTATTACGTGTCGACATCACTTGTATACTCTAATCGACATACTGAGTAATGTTTCTAGAATTAACTATTCCAAATCAATACACAACATTACGTAGTCCATTTCGTTTCATGAGGGTTCTGGAGAGAAATGAAACATGTTTTAAATTTCCTTTAAGTTGGTTCAATACAACACTGTATACGCGTAGAAACATTATTGAAAACTATTCACAAATATTATGCGAGGAACAATAAATTGAAAGTTGCATCAAATGAGACTAGCTGAAAGCGGAAAAATTGTCAAGCATTATAACCAAAGAATATTAAATTAAATCAACAAAATAATGCCTACAAGATGAACGCTTAATTGAGAATAAATGAGAAAGTACTTTGTTAAAAGTTTTTTAAATAACTACCATCGAAATCTATTGCTTAGTAATAGATCATCTGCAAACGTTTTTTTCTTCTGTACTATACTCTAATGTTACTTACTGAAATCTTCTAGTGTACAAGCATTTTACTAATGTTAAGAACATTAGAATAGCACCATCAAGTAATAAGAATTTTTATCACTTTTTAGGTCTTCATTTTTCTTGCCCTTGTCGTTTGTGTTGCCTTGGCTATTCCCAGGCCCATACCTATGCCATATCCTCAGAGAATTCCTTTGCAACAACAGAGAGGAGAAAATATGCAGACAGCTAACATGATGTGGGATAAGTACTTACTCTAATTACCCAGCCTCGCTAGTTTGGGGTTCGTGTTGGCTTCTATTTCATTTGCTTTGAAGATTAATGTACATACTTTACAGATACATTTGCATATAATGAATGTTCTCTGTATAAAATCGTGTCTAACAAATTACGTCCACCGTTATTTTGACAATAATAAACAGACATAAAGATTAATAAAATTATTCTTGGATTGAAATTAATCATCATAAATTCAGTTTTAGCCAGTAAGCCGATCTCGACAAAAATTACATATAATTTTAACACATGGAAATTACATTTGAAGCTTTCAGGAAGTAATACCGAAGTATTTTGTAGCAGCCAATTCTTCTGCTTACGTTTATAGGTTGTACAGGTCGCTCCTCTTTTCCTTAATAACACAGTTTTTTTCATAATAAATTGATAACTACTTTGAAAGCTCACAATACATTTTGAGGAAATAAGTCTTTGTTGCATATTCTCTATTAGGAACACCTCATATCGACATAAAAACTAATTAATATTTAGCTTTTTCAATCAAACAAAAGTACTTATTTTATATTATAAATGCATTATTTACTAATGGTATTTATTTTCTTGTAGGATTTCCATGGTTCTGGTGTTAACTGACTAAATATTATATTAAATGACTTCGGGAAAGGGATTGCGATTGGAAAATAGTAAATACAATATCAATACCAGAAAAAATTTGATAGACAAGAAATAATTCTAACATTATATCTTGTAAAAATCTAATACACGTAGTTTTAAAATGTGTTAAACAGTAGATAAAATAATCAAAAGTTCTCAAGAGTTTTATTTTCACTTTGAATATTCTGAACCTTCCATATCTTGTTTAAACCTATGTTTTATCTGTTATTGTCCGTTTTTTTTAATTGAGAAAATAGTTCATACTTCCACGTTCGAAATTACCAAAGGGATATTAGAATTCCTTCGATAATCTATATATATAAAAGAGAACGCACAAATCCTTTGTGAACTCATCACGCTAATACGGCTGAACCAATTTCTTTCATTTTTGGGGGGTTATTAGGATTTGGACCCTAGATGGTTTTTATCATATCACTTTAATTTTTAATTACCAGTGTCTTGAGATAATTGACCATTCAAGTGTCCATACGTACAAATCCTTTGTTATTAGTTCATCATAGGTAAAAATAAACGTATTTATATGCAACCCGCATGACCGTGTCACTCGGCGGGTTAACATAAATGACAGGCGATATACAGCGGAAAATAGCTTGAATCTTCTGTTTAAAATTTTTTAATTGATTTGCTTATTTTTACAGACACTTTTACAATATGCCAGCACCGGGATGACCGCAGCGAAGCGGGGCGGGTTAACATAAATGACAGGCGATATAATGTTAAGATTTACTGCAATCTTCTATGGTTTTTATCATATCACTTGAAAGCGAAAAAGTAAAAATTATCTAAGTAACAAAGTTTATTGCGTTCCGGGGTGACCGCAGCGAAGCGGGGTGAACGCTGCTAGTCTTTCAATATTTAGAAAATGTCGATGGTAAGATTTAAGAGAGAATGAAATTAAACATATAAGCTCTTATTTAAAAATACAAGAATTTTATCGTTTTCGAAAAACATATTCCTTAAAGAAGATAGTACTATTATGCTAAGGTTTACTTTGTTATTCTCTAAGTGACAAATGTAGGGAATTGGAGAAGTGAAATTTAGCATAAAAACTCTTAATTAAGAATGAAATACATGTTTCCGTGTTTTTGAAATTTCTATTTCTCAACGGGAGAATGAGGACAATTTCTATAATGTTATACCCAAAATTCCAATTTTATATTATTATACCTTAGTTACCTTACGCATAAGGTTCCCGTCTCATGAATGGGCGCTCATGCTAGTCTATCCATCTACATATTAACCTATCTATCTATCTATTTGGGAATGAGCTCTATGTATGACATATATATGAGCTATATATAAGACATATATATATGAAACTCAATGGTTGTTTAGTTGGCTCAACTTTTCCATGTAGTGTCCTTTTTCAGCACTGAAACGATGTAAAATGTAGTATATTGCAATGACTTTGGTAGACTCAATAATTGACCGAGTTTTACCCCTTCACCAATTTTATTATAAAATTAAGTCTTTTGTGCCTACAAAAGTTCTGACGATAAAATATCTCTTCAATGACCAAGGTTAGAGGTTATAGTGTTCTGTACAGATAACTCCTTAGCTTCAGTGCAGCCTCTGGGAGTCTCAAGGATTTGGTTATAGGAACCTCCGCTCATAGCAGTCCTCACGAGGTATAGTATTCAAGGTGATCCCCTTAGCTTCATAGCATCCTCCAGGGATTAGTTGTGGTTAGGATAACTCCTTAGCTTCATAGCACCCTCCAGGGTTTAGGATAGGTTACGATCAGTTGGTCGACTGATGATGGGTCCCTCGGTGGTCCGACTTTTATCCGTCCTCTTCGGTTTCTTCCGTGAGGTCCGTCATCTTTCGGCGTTCCTCGGTGTCTTTCGTGTCGGCTTCTCGTCTGCTATGCTGTTTACAATCAATAACACGTGTTGTGTTGATATGTGCTCTTGTCGTGATGTGGAGATCCTTACAATAGTGTTTAAAGGAAGATGTTAAACTCGACTTGAGTCCAAAAAGGTATACTCAAGTGGTTCCGGGGAAGATAAGATTCCGGGAACGCCATTTCTATCAAAACTGATTTATAAAGTGAAGTAAGTTGGGGTGGAATCAAGAACAGTATTAGGTATTTTAATATCAAAAATGTATCTCTTCGTAGTAGGGCAAGATTGCTTTATACGTAGCATTGCATTGCATTGCAGAGTAATGTTGAACTTTATTTTCCAATTTGCTAAAAAGTTTTAAAATGTTGCTTACCATTACATGCCTCCGAACCGCATATGGATAAACTGGTTGTCGAATCCCAAGACCGCATTCACTAGACACTCGTAAAAAACTGACTGTTAATGGTTAATGTTTGTTAATTCTCATTATGTGTTTTAGGTTCGATTCCCATTTAGAATATGAGGAACAAATTCCACCATAAATCCTAGATAAACTTCTCATTTAACTTTTGTGTTTCAAATAAATACCAAACTCTGTATTGAACGAATAGAATAAGGAATTAATTTTATTATCAATCTCATAATTAATTCTTCAACTTAAAATATCATTTAAAATTTGAATATTTTTTTTTCTTCAAAAGCGTTAAAATCATCAGATGAGTTTAGTACATTTTCTTGTTGTTGTTATTTTATGTTCCTAATTATTTTAGTGTTCCACTTTATGAACACTCACACAGATACAATGAAAATGTGTCAATTGAATATTTGAAACAAATAAATGTTCAATCTGTACTCTTTAAACCAATGAAACACCTTAAAATAATTAAAAGTAAAAGAAATATCGTAGCCTTGAAAATAGACTGGCATTTGTGCTCAACCGGGTTCAGACTCAGTAATTGAAAGCGGTACCAAGCGAGAGAAAGCCTCATTGTAATTGTTGATTAGAAGTGTCCATGGGTATGAGGCCTCAAATATTTTGGAAACCACAAGTTCTATTATCCATTCACCCTTTCCTCTAAGCGGAAATAAGCAATATTAGTATTCTTCAGCTATTCAATAGGATTGGCTTGTGATGCGTCAATCCCAGTGTTGCAAAGGGGTAGCAATTTTCACATGTGCTAATTTGGCAATTTTGTGTCGTAGGGAGTACTTACATCAGAAAGTACCAAACACAGCTATACAATTGAATCAGCGTAATCATCACAGCCAGGGGCGGATCCAGGGGGGCGATCGGGCGATCCCCCCAGAAGAGGAAATTTTCTTTTTTATATATATAAATAAAACCCATCCCAGAGTTTGGAGCTCTTAAAAGTAGCTCTAAGGAGCAGTATTACAACCCACCGCCCTCCAGAAGTCCCTCCTAGTTCCACCCCTGTTCACAGAGCATGATTAATTGTAGACTAATGTTTCTATTATTTCATTAGGCAAACTGGATTGCATTTTTTGAATTATAATGATGTCATATTTTTGTCTGGTTGTTTCATAGTAAAAGTAATAATTAAAAGCAGTGAACAATTTTGCGGGGGAGTACAATCACTGGTAGTCCAATAGCTAATCAGAGTTCTCCAGTCAAACGTGACTTTGTTTATCGCGGTTTAGAAAAAGGCGTGACGGAAAATACCGGTGCATAGTCTTATTGAAATTAGTGAGTGCGAATCCTACTGAGGAAAGCTAACCTAATGCAAAATGAGCATTTCGTAATTTTACCACAAACAAATCATTATAAACCCTCCGCGCTGTTTGGTGGCCAGCGCATAACTCTTAGGTGCACGAACCTTTAGGTTCGACTCCAGGTGAAATAGCGAAAAATATCATTTCCCAATCATTCACTCTGATAATCATCCCTTCGTTTAGCTAACCATGGGATGTTAAAGTAAAAAATTATTCTACAAAATAATGTATTTTCTTATTTAGATTTCATTTATTACCAAGTCGTTTTAAAATCTAAAAACGAAATGAAATGAAATCTTTAGTTTAACGTCCCACGGTTATGCCGGTTAGGCTAAAGGAGACGGTGATGATGAGAGATGGGTGAAATGGTGGAACGAAGAAAGTGGGTGGAAACGGGAAAACCCCGAGAAAACGCACGTGCACGGTGTTTGCCCACCACAAAGTCAACACGGCGCGAGCTGGGATCGAACCAGGGACCCCAAGCACTGGAGGTGAACGCTCTACCTCTGAGCCACCGCGCCCCTTTTTTCAAAATTATTCTGATTCTTGAATAACGTAGTTTTAATCCTTAAGAGCCGAAATACTCCAACATTTTCGTGATACATAATTAGTACCCAAAGCTACAATATACACTTTGCAATTAACTATTATTTGTTTTAAAAAGTGCGTGTACAAAAAGCAACTTGAAATATACTGTTAATGTATACGATTCATTTTATCAACTTTATTCTGGGCCACCATCTAGTAACTAAAAGAAAATGAAATTGGTTCATAAAATTTTACTACGTTTATATCAGTGTTTATTCTACCATTGGACTCAATTTATACATATATGTGTGTGTGTGGGTGTTTGTGGGTGTGTGTGTGTGGGGGGGGAGTGAGTGGCTATCTATCTATCTGTCCATCTACCCTCTCGTAAAATTTATTGCATTTCACCTAAACTCGGTACGTATCTTGTCCCATCTACGGATATTTGTCTGTACTTAGATGTCAACCAAGGGTAGGGAAGTAAAAGAAGATAATATCTACTCCATCTACTCCTTGTTCTATATGTATATATCCTAATCTGACAACAAAACTATTTTCCGCAATTACCTTTATTAATAACTAGCGTTAATTACTACTTCGGTTGGTTAAAATAAGAAAAATTCGTAATATGTTCCCTCACGCAAGTTACGAGGCTGAATTTGGATTTAAATGGCATAGAAAGTGTCACTGTTCATCTCAGCGACTACGAAAAGTATGAATTCGTCTATAATATATGTCATTTTCAATCATTTTTATATCCCCCTCCCCTTCCTATAAGTTGCACTGTCAAAGTGAAATGATAAAAAACAATCCCAGGCCCCAACCTGATCTATTTTGGAAAATTTGATTGAGATCGATCTGTCGCTTGAAGAGTTATTAAGTTATAAATATAGTGACTTTCATTTTTTATATAATTTCTGATTTAGATACAATACAGCGCGTAACTTATTCAGCATTCACTTATCACCTTCATTTCGTACTTTGGAGTAACGGTAGTGGCATCGTGAAAATAATCCAATTTGATATACGTTCACCAGCCTACAAACCATAACGGTCAATGTATCTGCATCACATTTTAAACTGAATTTCTTTTTATATGATTCTCCACAGTAGGTTTGGAATGTTGTTCCTAACTTTAAAAGTAACTGCTTATTTAAATTTCATACATTAATCATCTTTTACTGTGGTAATAATTAATTTCTATTGGGAAAAATCCAGAAAAAATATGAGTTTTTTCTGGATGATGATCTCAAAAACAGCTCAGTTGTTTTAATGCATATTTTATAAATGAACTAGCCCTCGGATAGCTGAGAACTTTCACACCAGACCCCTGCATTTGCTCGGTCTACATCTGTCCTCTTTGTATATATTTTGTTTATCAAAGAAACTATTGATTGTGTTTAAATCCCATGTCCTTTCCTAAGGACAAAGAGAGTAACAAATGAGGATGTTTTGAAACGGATAGAAGAGAAGAGGACGCTTCTAGCCACCATCCTTCGTAGAAAGGCCAATTGGATTGAACACATCTTACGAACAAATTGTCTTCTTCATACCCCCATAGAAGAAAAGATGGAAAGAAAGTGAGGAATAGGAAGAATAAGAACACAAGTGATCGATGATTTGAAAAATAGAAGAAAATTTTGGGAGATAAAAAAGGAAGCTGAAGATCGAGAAACATGGAAGAAATATTCACAGCCCGAAACCTAAAATTAGAAAAAAATCATTATTATTAGTCCCAGGACCTGCCAAAAGGCAGAATGCTTTAATAATAATAATAATAATAATAATAATAATAATAATAATAATAATAATAATAATAATAATAACTTGTTAAATAGGAAATTTATATAAACTTATCAAATGTAAAATGTCGTTATCTTTGATGTTCTTAAGAGATTCGGAGATAACGACATTTTATTATAATAATTACCACCACCAAATCACAGCTTCCCTCTCCAATTTTGAAAGATTCTTCCATAGGGTAACTGAAGCCACAAATCCTATGTACCTCATATCCCTAATATACCTCTAGTCTTAAGGGATTTCGGGCTGTGGCTACCTGATTATAACAGTTGCAACCTCACCGCTTTTTGGTGCCAACGTTTTTGTTCCATTCTGAAGGAAACATCAATAAACGCTCAAATACGTCTTTAATTAACATGTCTCAACTTTTAAGGGATTTCCAGATATGGCCATGTTGTTTTAACAACTAAAATTCGCACCCATGTTTCTTCTTGTCTTTTTCTACCCATCTAAAGGAAACATCAAAAATGCAGGGATATGTCTTTAAATATTTTAAATTGGAACGTAAACACCAATTCTTATGTCTCCGACCTTAAGGAATTTCAGATATAACAATTCTATTTTAACAACTCCAACCTTATTTTGCCATCCTGCCTTTTATCTTCCCTTGTAGGGGAAATAACCGAAAACGTGGAAGTAATTCTTTAATAATTTAAAATGAAAACTTCTAAGTACCCACTTTCACGTGTCTCTATCCTTAAGGAATTTTGAGATATGTTCATCCAATTATAACAACTGTAACCATACCTCTTTTTGTTCGTATCCTTTTACTTCCCAACTATACTCAACATGAACAAACGATGAAACATGTGTCTAGTTATTTTAAATGAGAAATCCACATTTGAAATTTCATGTCCCTAACATTCAAAGATTCCGAGATATGCACATTTTATGATAATAATTGCCACCCCTCTTTCTCCATTTTCCGGTCGAATTTCCAAATATTCTTCCTAAGTGGGACTTTATATCACAAATCTTTTGTTCTGCTCAAGTTTCTAGCTTAAGCGGTTTGGCCTGGGAGTTGACCATTTACTCAGTCAGGACTTCTTTCACAAGTAGAAGGTAAAAGCCTAATACCATCTTTCAAGTTTCTAACCTTAAGGATTTCGAGATATGGCAATTTTATGACAACCATTGTAAACCCAAAACTTTTTTCTCTTGCCCTTTTCTTCCGTTCTAGGGGAAATAACAAAAAACGAGAAACATGTCGTTAATTGTTTTAAATAAAAAAATCTAAATATAAAATTTCATGTCACTAATCTTAACGAATTTTGATACATGGATAACTTATTATAGCAACTGCAACTCGCACTCTTTTCTACACTCGTATTTTTCTAGCCTTCTAGGAGAAATACTTTTAAAAAACGCTAAGATACAGCTTTCTTTATTTCTGCAATATATAGGTTTTCATTATATACGTATATTTAAAGCCTTTCTCACAGTTCTTAATACTTGACGTAAAAATCAGAAAATAATAAGGACCGAAAGTAATCACAATAAAGGTTAGTTTACTTCAACTTTCATTTGGAAAATATGTTCTACAAGGGTAATCCTAAAATGAGATACTTAATTTAGGTGCAGTATGGAGCAATATTCAGAACTGTCTAATTGTTCACACTCCTTGGTCATAAATTCAGACTAGATTGAAAGAATCACATTAACCGTCCTTTCTTCCTAAGGTTTTAAAAGCATTATTCAATAACTCGAAAAATTATTCCCTTTTTAAGTAAAATCATATATCTATATATTAAAATGCTACAGTACCAATTAAGAGCGATTTTTTTTTTACATGCTAGCCAGAATGGCTAGCCACCTTTAAGAGGGTTATGCCCTCTATTAGGAATGAGGTGTAATTACAGTATAGGCTTCGGTTACTGTTGTTGGGCTAAGTGTTTCATTAAATATTTATTAACTTCAAATTGTCAAAAACAAGAGAAAAAAAACGTGGTGACTTAAGGAACTTTGATCCTTAACATTTGGTGAGGTGAAAAGACAAAGTTAAATATACAAGAAAACATAGTGATTACAAAGACATGAAATTGTGCATTGAAAAATGTGCGTGAAATATAAGAATAGAAATAATAATATAAACATTTCAAAATATTTCAATAAGCATGAAAGATGACGTGAAGTGCGATACACAATACAACACTTTAGGTGATGTTAGTGAGACGAATGAGCTTATTCTTCAGCCTAGGGGCTGCTCTAGGCACTGATGAGAACATGGGGAGCCCAAGTTAATAAACAAAGGTTGTTACTGTGCGGGAAATGATGGATGGATGAGAGGAAGATGATCGTGAACAACATATTCTGATATGAATTGCAAAGTTGGGTCTGGTGGTTGAAGCGTGTAGTGATATAATGTAAACAGGAGCGAGAGTGGTGGATAATAGTAGGTGCAAGGTGTGGGATGAACTGCTAAATAATGCATTGTATCTTGAAGTAATGGGTGGCGAGTTTGAAAGCGTTTAGAGATATATGTTAGACGTAGTTTTTCAAGGTGAAATTTCAGAGTTGGAAAAGTAATATGGCGGTAAAGTTCCTGCGTAGGGCTAGGGAGCTTAATGCGGTAAGCTGTACGGAAAGCGTGTCGTTCTAAGATGAAAAGTTTATGATAGTACTGAGGTCGGGCGGCTATCCAGGCAGTGAAACCATATGTCAGAACAGGTCGGAGGAAAACTTTGTAGGTGTTGAGGATTGTGTGTGGCTTGAGACCCCACGTAGTACCCGTAAGGCATTTCAAAAGATTGATGCGATTATAAGCTTTAGTAGTGACTGTTTTCAGATGTTGCGACCAAGTAAGATGGCGGTCGAAAGTAATTCCCAGATACTTTACTGTATTTGTGGCCTGAAGGGGCACCTGATCCACATGGAGAAATAAGCGTCGTGGGTTTCTGCGAACTCTGGAAGTGCGTCGTGGAGGTAAGAAGACCATGGCCTGTGTTTTTGTTGCGTTAATAGTAAGTCTCCAGTGATTACACCAGGTACTGAATCGATCAATAGCAAGCTGGAGAATGGTATTTATCTGTTGGATAGAGTTTCCGAGTCCAAGGAAGGCCGTGTCATCGGCATATTGAAAAAGATGAACGTTATCAGGTAGTCTGGGCATGTCAGCGACGTATAAGAGATAAAGTAGAGGAGATAATGCAGATCCTTGTGGCACTCCAGTAAGTAGAAAGATCGGATGTGATAAAAAGTCATGAATGGAGATATAAGCGAGGCGGTTGGTAATGAAATTGTAAATTAGGCGGATGTAGCACATGGGGAGTCGAAACTGAAGAAGTTTGTATATTAGTCCGTTGTGCCAGACTTTATCAAACGCCTTTTCTAAGTCAAATAGGACCAGACAGGATGGTTTTGCAGAATTGTAGTGTTGAGTAATGAGTGATGTGAGTCTTAAAAGTTGATCGTTAATAGAATATGAGGGTCTGAAGCCAGCTTGTGTGATAGGAATTAACCTGCGATCGTTTAGGTAGATATGGAGTCGTTTTACCAGGATGCGCTCTAGGATCTTACTGAAAGTTGAAGTTAGCTGAATAGGTCGATATGATGAAACGTTCTGAGGTGGTTTATTTGGTTTGAGAAACATGAGTGTCTTAGAGATTTTCCATGTTAAAGGAAAGAAACCTGTGCGCAAGATGAAGGTATAAATATTAGCGAGAAGGAGTAATAACAAAGCAGGACATTCTTTGATGTGGCGGTATGTTATACTATCTAGACCGGGTGCAGTATTGCGTTTATTGTGGAGAACTTGTGAGATCTCGTGAACACTAATGGGTTGAGATATGGCTGTGTCTGGCTGTAAGAGATGGGCAGTGTTTGGTTGAAGGTGTGGTGTGGACGTGTTAAGCCTATCTGCAGCGACTGGAGCATTGCCGGATGATAGCGTGAAAATCTCTTGTAAGTGATCTGCAAAAGCATTTGCCTTATCACTATCGGTGGAAACAGGCGTGTCGCCTTGCAGAAGCGGATAGGGTGTGCTAGTAAATTTGCCACATAATGCATTGAAACGGTTCCAAAATTTGGTTGGATGAGAAGTCTCGGATAGATTATTGCATGTGCTTACCCATTTACGAAGTTTATACGCTTTAATGTAATTGTGAACTGTGCGTTGGAGTTGGTGGTGATGACGGAGTGCTTCAGGGTTGCGGGTGCGAAGATAATCTCTATAGAATTGGCGTGAGCGTTGGATCAGTGTGAGATATTGCGGCGGAAGTTTAGGCTGATATGGACGAGATTTGGTAGTTGGAATATATAAATGACTGGCCTCTTGAATAGCTGAAGTAATATTATCAACGACAGCAGTTAAATCTTCGCCTGTAGTTGGTTCAGTAAGATGATCGGTGAGTTGAGAGATATGTGTGCGATATTTATCCCAGTTAGCCTTATCGTAACGGACGCTTAAGCGGAGTGGTGGAGATGGAATAGGCCTGGTGGTGGTATTTGGCTGATAGGTGAGTTTAATTGGAGCATGATCACTACCCAGAAGATCAAGAATATCTAGCGTGCAATGTGATACGAGGTTTGCTGACGTTATAACTATATCTGGCTTTGTGTTGGAAATAGGACGGGTTGCTTGTGGAAGATCAAGTATGATTCCAGTGGTATTGGTCGTAATAAAATTAACAAAATTTGTCCTCTCGCCATCGGTGCGGCTATGCATATTAAAGTCAGCCATGATAATGTACGTCTTATAAGTATTTGAAATGTATTGCACGAACTGCTTTGGTAGAGGATGGTTGGGTCTGATGTATATTGTTGCCAGTGTGATAATGGCGTTTTTGAAATAGACAGTGGCGAGGAGATATTCCGGAAGAGGTGTCGTTGTATAATGATGTTGACGAAACGGTAGATGAGGAGAGAAACCAATGGCCACTCCCCCATTGGCTCGGAGTGCAGGTATAGGATTTTCAGCGTGCAACATAGTGTATCGTGGTAAACGACATGTTCGTGATTTTGTGAGGAAAGTTTCATTTAGTAAGAACACTGTGACACGTTCCTCGAGAAGAAGCTGTTCGAATAAGATTTTGTTTTTGGGTAAAGACCGGATATTAAGAAACAGAAATGTAACAGCCATGGTATAGAGTAAACTAGTCAAGATTAGTTGTATGAGATTTATGAAAATGAACTGTATTTCCTGAATAAGTGGCTGTGAAATTAACATGAAAAGTGGTTTTTGCCGCAAGAATGATTTGCTGGAGTATGTGGGGTCTTATAAAGGGATGGATGTTCTGTACAGCTAAAGTCAAGAAAGTCAAGAGTTGATCTAACGAGACAGGTGCATCTATCGGATGTGGAGTAGTATGTGGTTGTGCTGGTGGTCGTAGGGGAACTACGAGTTCTGGATGCTCCTGATTAGCTTCTGGTTTAGCTTTACACTTGTAGCTATATGCCGGATGCTGATCATTGCAAGTGGCACATTTAGGTGGTAACTGTAAGTTGCTACAAGTTCGGGTGGTATGCGGGCCTGCACAATATCCGCATTTACTTGTGCTTTTGCAATCGGATGTATGATGAGCATTATAGATCTGACACCGTTCACACCGAACTGGCATAGGAACAGGTGTCCTGGATGGTTCAACACGGTGTTTATGATTGTAAATGTAAGCACCTGTTGCTAATAACTCATCAATAGTGTCTTGATGCGAGGTTAGGACACGAACCATGTATGTGGGTCCTTGATCATTTCGAATTCGCAAGACTTTGGTGATGGTATGACCCTCCAGCTTGAGCTCCTCCTGTATTTCGTCATCTGTATAAGATGGGTCGACCCCACGGATGACTACAGATAGTAATGGGGAACGTTTCGGAGGAGGAGGCTGCTTGCGAGTGGATGATGTGAGTGCTTGAATCTTTGCATCCCGACCAAAGGTATCAATAGGCACCTTGTTTTTAATGGTAGTAAGAAGAGTTGGATCGGATGTTTTTAGAATGATGCCGTTTCTAGTATGTAGGATTTGTGTGATCGCAGCTCTAGGAAGGTATTTACGAAGTTGAATTGCGACGAACTTTGCATTGCTGAACTTCGTATCGAAATTAGTGAGCAGCATGGAATAGATAGAAGACACAGGAGGCGTGTTGTTATCGGTTGTAGATGCAGCAGTGTCCATTGAAATCTGATCTAGATCCGATGTGGATGCAAGATGTTGTTTCTTGGATGGTGGAGAGTGCTGAAGACGTTCGGAATAGCTATCGTTTGATGCTAGTGGTTGTGGTGATCTACTACGAACGGAATCGGATGATACAATTGAAGAAGCAGAAGCAATGGAAGCTTGGGAACCTCGGCGTTGCTGTGCTTTACTGGTGGAAGAGTGGCATTGCCTAGGATCCTTCCGAAGCTGAGTCTTCTTAGGACTCTCGGATGGTCCAACAAGAACTTGAGGTAACCCGTGATGTTTTCCTTTTGTCGTTTTGCCAGGGCCTAATCGTGAGTCCGCCATCGAAAAATCCGTCCTTGGGCGAATGCCCGAATGAAGAGATGTGTTGCACGTACAGATGAGTAATGATGATGAAAGGTCCTCCAGCACTGAAAAGCGCTGTCAATCCTAGTGAGAGCGTATGCGTGCTGGTCTCGATTGTGCGTATGCAACACAACGTCCTCGAAGGCACGTTAACACTTCCCAGCTAGGCTAGGTTCTTACAAAAGGCAGCTGTTGACGTATGGTACGTCAAGCTGATGAGTATGTTAAGAGCGACTTTTTTTTTTAAAGAGGCTAGCCTGACGGGCTAGCTGCCTTTCAGAGGGTCACGCCCTCTTTTAGGAACGAGACATGATAGTTACCTACGGAAAGAATATGTTAGATGGGCTAAGTGATTTTATACTTTATTAGCAACAACGTTTACATAAATAAGTAATTTTGGAGGTGGAGACTTAACGAACATTAATCCTTAACATTAGGTGCAGGTATATACACAAGGAAAATAAACATACAGTATATTTTAAACAAATAATCGATAACATAATGGGAATGATGATTAGGTATAGAATTCATGATAAGTACAAGTATAGCAATGGGAGTGAAAGATGTGGTGAGGTGCTTACACAGGACAACACGTGGATATTATTAATTAGACAGATGAGGTTATCTTCAGCCTAGGGGCTACTCTAGGCAATGATGAAGACGAATGAGGCCCTTGTTAGTAAATAATGGTAATCACTGTGCTGGAAATGATGGGTGAATGAGAGGAAGATGTTCATGAATGTTGTAATCTGTGATTATAAGTAAAGCAGGGTCTAACGGTGGTAGAGTATAATGATATAATGTGAAGAGGAGCGAAAGTGGAGAATGATAATAGCGGTGAAATGTTGGATGAAGTGCTAAATAACGCATTGTGTCCTGTAATAAAGGATGTCGTGTTTCGAAGCGTTTGGTGATAAATGTTAGCCGCAGCTTTTCTAGGTAATATTGTAAAGTCGGAAAAGTGATTTTGCGGTATAAATCCTGTGTAGGACTAGGCAACTTAATGCGGAACGCTATACGAAAGCATGGCGTTCTAGAATTAAAAGTTTACTGTAGAACTTAGTGGGTGCAGCTATCCAAGCAGTAAATCCATAAGTAAGGACAGGTCGTAAAAATACCTTGTAGGTATTTAGGATGGTGTGTGCTTTAAGGCCCCAGGTGGTACCAGTCAATCGTTTCAATAGATTGAGTCTATTATAGGCTTTTGTAGTAATGACTTTCAGGTGTTGGGACCAAGTAAGGTGGTGATCATAGGTAATTCCCAGATATGTGACAGTATTACTGATTTGAATAGGCACCCCATCAACGTGCAGAGAGAGATTGCGTGGATTTCTGCGGACTTTGGAAGTTCTTTTGGGTGGTAGGAATATGATGGCTTGGGTTTTAGCTGCGTTGATAGTAAGCCGCCAAAGAGTGCACCAAGTGTGAAAGCGATTAATAGCAGTCTGTAACTTAATGTTGAGCTGCTGGATACTTGTTCCAAGTGCGAGAAGGGCCGTATCATCCGCATATTGGAAGAGATGGACCTGATCTGGCAGTCGGGGCATATCTGCTACATATAGAAGGTATAGTAAAGGAGACAAGGCTGACCCTTGTGGTACTCCAGAGAACAGAAAGATCGGATGTGACAAACTGCCTCGTACTGAGATATAGGTGATACGATTCGTAATGAAATGGTAAATGAGGCGAATGTAGGAGATAGGGAGCTGAAATTGCAGAAGTTTGTATATGAGCCCATGGTGCCAGACTTTATCGAATGCTTTCTCCAAGTCAAATAAAACTAAACAGGAAGGATTTGCTGAATTATAGTGTTGAGTAATGAGCGTTGTGAGTCGAAGTAGTTGATCATTTATAGAGAAAGCTGGGCGGAAACCTGCTTGTGTGACTGGAAGTAGGCCGTGATCTGAAATGAAAATATGTAATCGTTTAACTAGGATACGTTCCAAGATCTTACTGAATGTGGATGTAAGTTGTATAGGCCTATAAGACGCAACATCCTGAGGAGGCTTATGTGGTTTGGGAAACATTAGGGTCTTAGATGTTTTCCAAGCTAAAGGAAAGAAGCCAGTTCGCAATATGAATGTATAGATATTTGCAAGAAGTAGTAATAGTGAAATAGGGCATTCCTTGATATGACGATACGTCACGTTATCTTAGCCAGGTGCAGTATTTCGTTTATTATTGAGAACTTGAGAGATTTCGTGAGTGGTGATTGGGGCGGAAACAGCAGTATTAGGAGGTAAGACATGAGTAGGATTGGGTTGTAGTTCTGGTGATGAAGTATTGAGTCTGTCTGCAGGGTGAGGCGTTTTCTCAAATGGCGGTGTGAAGATAACTTGTAGGTGATCTGCAAAGGCATTTGCTTTATCGCTATCGGTACTAACAGGTGTATCATCCAATAAAATGGGGTAGGGTGTACTAGAGAATTTTCCACAAAGCGCATTGAAGCGGGACCAGAATTTAGTAGGATGCGATGTTTCAGACAGGGTGTTGCATGTCTTTACCCAGCACCGGAGTTTATATGCTTTGATGTAATTGTGTACTGTACGTTGAAGTTGTTTGTGATGTCGGAGTGCTTCTGGGTTGCGAGTGTGGAGATATTCTCGATAGAGCTGACGTGAACGTTTGATCATGGAGAGATAGTGTGGCGGAAGTTTAGGCTGATATGGAACAGATTTCGTTGTTGGAATATACAAGTTGCTGGCTTCCTGGATTGCGGATGTAATGCGATCTACAGTCTGGTATAAAGCGTCACATGTGGCCGGTTCTGTTATATCACTGGTGAGGTCTGAAATATGTGAACGATATTGATCCCATTTAGCTTTATCGTAACGCAAGCTCACTCGTACTGGTAAAGAGGAATGGGTTGTAGCTGAGTATGGTTTGTAAACAAGCTTGATTGGTGCATGATCACTACCAAGAAGATCAAGGATTTCTACAGTGCAATGTGAGATACGATTTGTAGAGACAATGACTATGTCAGGCTTAGTGTTTGAGATTGGGCGTGTAGCTTGTGGAAGATCAACAATAACCCCAGTAGTGTGGGTTGTTATGAAGTTAATGAAATTTGTCCGGTCCCCATCGCTGCGGCTATGCATATTGAAATCGGCCATAATGATGTATCTGTTGAAACTATTGGAGATATACTGTACGAACTGCTGAGGTAATGGATGATTTGGTCTGATGTATATAGTTGCTAGGGTGATGATGACATTTTTGAAATAAACTGTGGCAAGGAGATATTCAGGAAGAGCTGTTGCTGTATACTGATGCTGGCGATAAGGGATGTGAGGTGAAATCCCTATGGCTACTCCCCCATTTGCTCGAAGTGCAGGTAGAGGATTTGCAGAATGTAACATGGTATATCGTGGTAAACGGCAAGTACGAGAGTTTGTTAGAAATGTTTCATTGAGTAAGAATACTGTAACATGTTCCTCCAGAAGAAGTTGTTCAAATAAAACTTTGTGTTTTGGTAGTGATCGGATATTCAAAAAGAGAAAAGTTAAAGCCATGATCTTAAACGAGTGAACTAGCATGTGATTTATGAAAATGAACAGTATTTCCGGAATAAGTAGCAGTAAAATTAACATGAAAAGTGGTTTTTGCTGCCAGAATGATTTGCTGTAGAATATGCGGCCTAATAAAGGGGTGGATGTTTTGCAAAGCTAGCGTTAGAAACGTCAATAGCTGATCTAATGAAACAGGAGCGTCAATTGGATGTGGATGGGTTTGAACTGGTGCCGGCGGTCGCAAGGGCACAACGAGTTCAGGATGATCCTGAATAGGGTCTGGCTTTGCCTTACACTTGTAACTGTAGGCCGGATGCTGTTCATTACAAGTGGCACATTTTGGTGGCAATTCCAAGTTATCACAAGTCCGGGTGTTATGAGGACCAGCACAATAGCCACATTTACTGGAACTTTTACAATCGGATGTGTGATGGGAATTGTAGACCTGGCAACGTTCACAGCGGACCGGCATTGGAACTGGTGTTCGTGATGGTTCGACTCTGTGCTTGTGATTATAAATGTATGCACCTGACGCTAGTAACTCGTCAATGGTGTCTTGATGGTTTGTAAGCACACGAACCATATAGGTAGGACCTTTATCGTTCCGAATGCGTATTACTTTCGTAATAGTGTGTCCCTCTAGCTTGAGCTCCTCTTGGACCTCTTCGTCTGTATAGGATGGGTCAACCCCTCGAATAACGACAGATAACAATGGTGGTCGCTTTGGTGGTGGAGGCTGCTTACGTGTGGAGGAGTTCAGAGATTGAATCTTTGCATTTGGACCAAATGTGTCAATAGGCACTTTGTTTTTTATTGTGGTAAGGAGAGTTGGGTCCGGTGTTTTTAAAATGATGCCATTTCTCGTATGAACAATTTCTGAAATTGCTGCTCGAGGGAGGTATTTGCGCAGTTGTATGGAAACAAACTTCACATTGCTGAATTTTACGTCGAAATTAGTCAATAATATGGAATGAACTGAAGGTGGAGTGGATCCGTCAGAATGATTTGAAGATGGACTTATGTCCATTGGATCTTGGTTTAGAGATGAATTAGAAGCGAGATGTTGCTTCTTCGGGGGTGGCGATTGTTGCAGACGTTCGGCATAACTGTCTGAATGTTCTGATGGATGCTGCGGACAGACCCAGAAGAGATGACGGAAGTTGCAGAGGCAACTGAGGCTTGAAAACCTCGCCGCTGCTGAGATTTACTAATAATAGAAGAAGTGTGACTCGGATCCTTGCGGGTTCTGCCCTTCGGTGTGCTCTCGGATGGTCCAGGTAGAACTTGAGGTAACCCTGTATGTTTGCCTTTCATCGTTTTGCCTGATCCTAGCCGTGGGTCCGCCATCGAAAATCCGCCCCTGGGCTGATGCCCAAATGTAAATACGAAGATGTGTGTCTATAAATGTGTGATGAACGATTTGATGACAATATATAGAATGATGATGATAGCTTCTCCCTCCAGCACTGAAAATACCAATGAGATCGTATGCGTGCTCCAGTAAATCGAAAAACCAAAGAAATAGCAAGGTCGTCAACTTAGAATCAAGTACGTCTCTTTACCTCCGTGGAGGATTATAATCAATTCGACGGTTGTTTTCTCGACTCCAAAGAGGCAAGTAATCCAACCGTATATACGAAGATCGCGTCTAAAATAAACCAGTGGGGATGGAATAACTAAGGGACTTGGTTATTTTTCTCCGCCAGCTACGGATACCCTATTTTTTACCTGGTTAGAGATTCCAGGTGGCCAGTTCGTTAAGAGTCACGGTCACGGTCACGGTCACGGTAATTTTGTGGTTATGTATAGAGTATCGGGCCAGAGCCCCTGACTCCATGAGTAATATGTTAGAAAGAATATATCAAGATGTGCTGGTGGTTTGTTGGATGTTACTATTGTTTTGGTATGTATGGGAGACTACATCTGCAACTGTCGCAGAGTAGCTGATTATGAATTCTTTACCAGTCCTGGAGAGATTTTAAATGCGTGGTGTTCGATGGACGTTCCGCAGTGCGCATTCGGTGCCGATATTAGCTATAGCTGGATTTATATGTCTGGGTAAAGTACGCCAGAACTTATTGTGGAGATGCCGTAGTACGTCTCTGACAGTGGGTAGCTCTAAGTCTTCCAGGATCTGGCTGTTTCGTGTATATTTGTCGTGACCAGTGATTATACGACCAGCTCGAGTTTGCACACTTTCGAGAGTTTGTACGTGACTATGTGAAGCATGTTGCCAGGCAGGGCATGCATAAGAGATGGTAGACAGGATTATCATTTTGAAGATGTGAGCTCGGACCTCATGAGAAAGGGAGCTACTTGCTTAAAAATAGGGGCAGAATGGGCAATGCTGCGGTGTGATACGTGAAAAATGACTGGATCATGGTCAGAGTCTAAATATGAGATGACATAAGGATGGACAGTAAAGGATACGTCTTTACAAAGAGCGACATCAAGCACATCGGGTTGTCCGCCGAACTTTGGATAATGAGTTGGGTCTGGCGGAGCACTGATGTTGAAGTTGGACGTGAGGAGGTATTGGTGTAAATCGTCTCCAGCGTCGTTAGGTTTAATTGAGTTCCATTCTCCATGTTTAGCATTAAGATCTCCAGCTAAAATGACCTTTGGCCCTAAGTTTGCGATGACATCGAAGTCTGTGGGCTCTAGTTGTGTGGCCGGGGACCTGTACCCGGTAACCAATATTAATGGAACGCCTGGAGTTATTAGCTCAACAGCAAGTGCCTCCAAAGTAAGTAAGGGTGGTATTGTAACCAACCTGACTGGGAAAGCCTTTTTGATTATAAGTAGTAATCCTCCTTTCTGTCTTCCGACTCTATCCTGCCGATATACAATATAATTGGGTAGTCGCCAAGTAGTGATCCGAGCTGTAAAGTGTGTTTCTTGTACAAACATGACATCAATTCTATGGTGTGTAAGAAATCTAATTAGCATTTGTTTCTGCCCCTCGAGACCATCTGCATTCCATGTAGCAAGGATAAGTGTATGATGTAGGACGCTGGAGTTAGAAACAGCCATCGTCAACCATTTCTGCTATTGTTTCTATTACTGCTGCAGCCTTGGAAGCTGAATCTGCTGCTTGACGGAAACGGGTAATACCACGTTTAATATGCGTTATGATTTTGTGGAAATGTAACCCCTTGAGGAATGAAAGAATAGACTTTAGGTCCAGGTCTTCTTTGGGGCTCTCCTGTTTTTCGGCAGATGCTGGTTGGATGTGGGAAGCAGGAGGGGCTTCAGCGTCTTCATTGTCCGTAGCCATAGGTTGGACATTAATAATAGTGGGATCGGGAATTGTCTCTGCTGCTGGTTTGTTGACAGTTTTCTCCGCTTTATCTTGAAGTTTTCTTGGTTGCTGTGCCGGCAATTTAAGAGCCTCAGAATAGGATTTGAATACGGGACATCCACGGTAATTTGCCGGGTGATCTCCCTTACAATTTGCGCAAGTGGCGGGTGTGGAGGAGTCGGATTTACTGCAGGACTGGGTAAAATGGAATTGCCCACATTTGAGACAGCGTGGATGCGCTTGGCAGGTGTCCTGTGAATGCCCCAAGCGTTGGCATCTGTAACACTGTAGCACCGAGGGAGGCTTATATGGTTCGATTTGGACCTTGTAATGAAGTAGGTTGTTGATAGCATAGATCTCTTTAATAGCTGCACTTCGTTCCAGAGCAATCAAAAACAGTGGCATTAGTATTTTCTTGTTATCTGTCTTGCTTTTGCGAGACATTTGATGAACGCTTGTTGGTTTGTAGCCCAGTCGGATAAATTCATCCTTCAGATCGTCTAAGTCAGTGTCAATAGGCAGCTTTCGCACAACCACCTTAATAGGCCTTTCGTTTTTTGCTACCCCTGTGGCATACTCAGTTTTCGTTTGATCGCAGTAAGCCTTGATAGAATTGTAGTCATCTTTGTTTGCCGCTTGAATCCGAATGCGCTCTTTAGTTGGCTGAGCTAGAGGGGGCTCCTTCAATGCTCGGGACAAGGTCTTAATAAATGTATAGGTGTTGTTAATTCCGTAGATGAAAATCGGAGGAGGCTTGAAACTGTGTGGCTGACTTGTCGTTGCAGTTTTAGTGCTAGTACTTGCATTATCTGATTGTGCTGGGGCCAAAACCTCGAACTTATTACTGAGTGGAAGAGGTGGATATTCGGAGACACTATTAGTGAGGTGTTCTGTCTTGGTGTTTGCTAAAGACGACCTTCGTCGCTTCAGCGTTCCTACTACCGTGAAGTCCATGTCTTCAGGCTTACTCGAAGCGGATGGTTGTGAAGCGCTGGACTGCTTAAGTGCAGTGGATTTTAATTTCGCTGGGGCGGCTGCTTGTTTCTTTTTGCCTAAAGGCACTAGAAAATCTTCCGGTTTGTACTTTGGTTTTGTTATTTTGCCCCTGAGACCTGGAATCCGGGGTGATTGTACTTTTTTATCTGATTTTGCTGCTGGCTTCTGAGAAGCCATCTTTATTACTAAGGTGGGAGATGGCGCCAGCTTACCACAAAAGGGGTAGTGACGGCCCCTGTGTATATTCTGGTGTTAGAGCAAAGCTCTAAGTTTAGAGTTTATTAAGGTGCTCTTTCCTCCAGAGAGGGAGCACGAAAGTAATCGATCACCGGTATAAGTGCCAAAGTCATCAACTATTTTTTTTCTTCAGGTACCTCTACCTCCGAAGAGGAGAGTATCAAAATAAATCGTAAGCCTAGAGAATAGCAAGGTTGTCAACAGTTAAGACCAAATCAAAGTGTCAACCTCCGTGGAGGTATGAAAATACAATTCGACGGTTGTTTCCTAAGCCCCTAAGAGGCAAGTATTCCAACCGTATGTACGAAAATCGCGAATAAAAATAACAATTGGGGATGGACACACTAAGTGACTTGATTATTTTTCTTCGCCAGCTACGAATACCCTATTTTTTTTACCTGGTTAGAGATTCCAGGTGGCCAGTTCGTTAAGAGCACGGTCACGGTCACGGTCACGGTAATGCTGTAGTTTTGTATAGAGGATCGGGCCGCAGCCCCTGACTCCATGAGTAGGACTGGATAAAATATATATATATAATGATGTGTTGATAGTTAGTTGGAAATTACTATTGTTTTGTGATGGATGCAAGTCTACATCTGCAACTGTCGCAGAGTAGTTGATTATGGTTTCATTACGAGCTCTGGAAAGGTATTAAAGACGTGGCATGCGATGGACGTTCTGGAGAGTGCATTCTGTGCCAATGTTAGCTATGGCTGGATTAATATGTCTGGGTAAAGTACGCCATAACTTACTGTGCAAATGCCGTAGAACTTGTCTAACAGTGGGTAACTCTAAATCTTCCAGAATCTGACTGTTTCGTGTGTATCTGTCGTGACCAGTGATTATACGACCAGCTCGAGTTTGTACACTTTCGAGTGTTTGTATATGACTGGGTGAAGCATGTTGCCAGGCAGGGCATGCATAAGAGATTGTAGACAGGACTATCATCTTGAAGATGTGAACTCGAACCTCATGGGAAAGTGAACTGCAGCGAAAGATGGGGTATAACGCTGAAATTTTTCGTAAGGCCCTTTGTTTTATGTCCCTGATGTGAGCGGCGAACGTTAAACCACGGTCTAAGGTTACACCCAAATATTTGGCGTGCATAGCGTGAGGAATACGAGCGTTCTCATATGTTAAATTTCGTGGAGCACGGATGCGTCTCTTACTGTGAATGACAGCACAGCTTTTGTCTGCATTGATTTTAATCCTCCAACGTCTTGCCCATTCCTGAAAACTGTTTAGTTGTCGTTGCATGTAGATGTAACATTGCGCAAGGGAGCTGCTGGTCGTGAAAAAGGCAGTATCATCAGCATATGTTGCGAAAAAGCAATGCGGTAAGGTCGGGAGATCTGCTGTGTATAGATTATATAAGAGCGGTGAAAGTACAGCGCCCTGTGGAACACCTGCTTTTATAGATCTAGACGTGGATTTGACACCGTCAACAGACACATGAAATTTTCTGCCAATGAGATATGAATCAAGTAAGAGTAGAAGACGATCCGGAAAACCTTGAGTGTATATTTTATATAATAGTCCTGATAACCAGACTTTATCAAAGGCTTTTGAGACATCTAGGTAAACTCCAAGAGTGTGGTGTTTCCTGTTAAAAGCCGCTGTTAAGTGGTCCACCACTCGTACGAGTTGTGTAGTAGTGCTATGTTGGGCGCGAAACCCAAACTGATGGAAAGGTAGGAGGTCTCTATTAACTACATGTTGTTTCAGCCTCGAGAGTAACACACGTTCAAAGAGTTTACTCAAGTGCGACAGAAGACTTATCGGTCTATAGTTTTCCGGGAGCAGTGGATTCTTTCCAGGTTTAAGGATGGTGATGACACGAGCTTCCTTCCAGGTCTTGGGGTAGTAACATAATTGAAATATGGCGTTAAATAAATAGGTTAAAAAGACCAGCAGTTTTCTAGTTGGATGTTTTAGGATCTCAGATCGAATCCCATCATGCCCAGATGCTGTCTTTCCTGGCAGACATTTTAGGTGCCTTTCTATTTCCCTAGGTGTTACTATGGTGATGTCATGTGTTGGGTTTTGTGTCCTTATGCTATATAGTGTGGTTCGGATGTGCTGTTTGAGGTAGGGATCGAGGCGTGCTCTGTTAGGCTTGAACTGTTCTTCCAGAGAGTCAGCGAAAATGTTTGCTTGCGACTGAGGATCTTGTGTCAGTCCTTGAGGTCCTTGTATGACTCTAGCTTTGGAAGCATTTGTAGCACGTTGGAATGATTTGCAGTATGTCCAAATTTTACGGTCATTTGCTGTGACATTTTGAAAAGTGTTTTCCCAATATTGTTGATTTTGTCGCGTTGTCAGCAACTTGAGCTTTGCACGCAGTTTGTTCCAGAGCGTTTTGTATGCTGGATGTAGTGTATGCTGCCATCGACGTCTAGCCCAACGTTTCAGATGAATATAGAGTTGTAGGTGGAAACTGTCACATTGACTGGTTTGCATTGGAAAGATTATGCAGGTGGAGCTCGCTGCCTCTGCTGTGCGAAGTGCTAACGTGACGTGAGAGACCGCTTGGTCGATGTCCTCAATGGTGGCGGGCCTATCTCGCAGATCGATCATAGTGTTTAGTTCTTGTTTGAAAAGATGCCAGTCAGTTTCTATTTGCTTGAAGATAGGGCCAGAATGAGCGATACTGCGGTGCGAGACGTGAAAAATGACTGGATCGTGGTCAGAATCTAAATCCGAAATGACATAAGGATGAACACTAAATGATACATCTTTGCAAAGAGCAACGTCAAGAACATCGGGTTGTTCGCCGAATTTTGGATAATGAGTTGGGTCAGGTGGAGCACTGATGATGAAGTTGGAGGTAAGTAGATATTCATGTAAATCATCTCCAGCAGTGTTTGGAGTAATCGAGTTCCATTCTCCATGTTTAGCATTGAGATCTCCAGCTAAGATGACTTTTGGCCCTAAGTTAGAAATGACATCGAAGTCTGTGGGCTCTAGTTGTGTGGCCGGGGACCTGTACCCGGTAACCAATATTAATGGAACACCTGGAGTTATTAATTGAACAGCAAGTGCCTCCAAAGTAAGTAGGGGTGGTATAGCAATCAACTTCACTGGGAATGCCTTTTTGATGATAAGTAGTAATCCTCCTTTCTGTCTGCCCACTCTATCCTGTCGGTACACAATGTAATTTGGTAGTCTCCAAGTAGTGATCCGAGCTGTAAAGTGTGTTTCCTGTATAAACATGACATCAACTCTGTGTTGTGTGAGAAATCTAATCAGCATTTGTTTCTGCCCCTCTAGACCATCTGCATTCCACGTAGCGATGACAAGTGTGTGTTGTAGGACGCTGGATTTAGAAACAGCCATCGTCAACCATTTCCGCTATTGTTTCGATGACTGCTGCAGCCTTGGAAGCTGAGTCTGCAGCTTGTCGGAAACGTGTAATACCACGTTTTATGTGTGTTATTATTTTGCGGAAATGCAAGCCCTTGAGGAATGAAAGAACGGACTTTATATCCAGGTCTTCGTTAGGGCTCTCGTGTTGTTGAGTAGAAGCTGAGTCGGTGTGGGATGAAGTGGAAGCCTTAGCATCAGCACCATCCGTAGCCACAGGTTGGACATTGACAATAGTGGGAATTTCCTGATCTGATGGATCGTGGGAACTTTTCTTGGTTTTATCTGGATGTTTCTTCGGCTGCTGTGCCGGCAATTTTAGAGCCTCTGAGTAAGATTTAAATACCGGGCAACCGCGGTAATTTGCCGGGTGATCTCCCTGACAGTTTGCACAAGTGGCGGGTGTGGATGTATCTGGTTTACTGCAAGACTGTGTAAAATGCAGTTACCCACATTTGAGACACCGAGGATGGGCTTGGCAGGTATCTTGCGAATGCCCCAAACGTTGGCACCTATAACATTGTAGCACTGAGGGAGGCTTATAGGGTTCGATTTGGACCTTGTAATGTAGTAAGTTGTTAATTGCATAGATCTCTTTAACAGCTGCAGTTCTCTCCAAAGCAACCAAGAATAATGGCATTAGTATTTTCTGGCCATCCGTCTTACTTTTGCGGGACATTTGATGGATGCTTGTCGGTTTGTAACCCAATCTGATAAGATCTTCTTTCAGGTCATCTAATTCTGTATCAATAGGCAGTTTCCGAACAACTACCTTAATGGGCCTTTCAGTTTTTGCTACTCCTGTGGCATATTGAGTCTTCGTTTGTTCACAATAAGTCTTAATAGAGTTATAATCGTCTTTGTTAGCCGCTTGAAGCCGAATGCGCTCTTTGTTGGGCTGTGCTAAGGGAGGCTCCTTCAATGCACGTGACAGGGTCTTTATAAAGGTATACGTGTTGGTAATCCCGTATATGAAAATCGTTAAGAGCGACCGAGCTCTAACCTATAACCTTAGCTTTCTAACCTTTGATTTACGGTTATTTGTGATTTCACGTTCATAACAAAGACAAATATTTTTAAAAGAGTGTACTTTAAATAAATTACCTAAAGAAATATTTTTCAGAAAATTTTTATCCTTTTAAATTATTTTTCGAAGGCCTTTGCCTTTAATAAGCCTTCTACGAAATAAATGCAAGTGAAATGTGCTGCCATCTTTGGAGCTCTTTTAAAATATGCGTATATGTATGTGTCCTATCCTTTCGACAATGAGATCTTGGAAACTACAGGCTCTAGAAAGATGACGTTTGCACTGATCGATTGCAAATTTCATGTAGATTGTCCAGTTCTAATCGAATATTTAAAAAACATGGGCACTATTGCTTTATTTTATTTTTTCACCCGGCTTTCTGCTCATAATTGCCGACTTTTACTTTGCTTTTTTTCGCACTTGCTCATAATTGCCGACTTTTGCTCATAATTGCCGACTTTTACTTTGCTTTTTTCGCACTTGCTCATAATTGCCGACTTTTTGCTCATAATTGCCGACTTTTACTTTACTTTTTTCGCACTCACTCACACTTGCCCATCTTTACTTGACCTTTTCCCCATGTATAAATGGGTTAGTAAGGGGGACCATGTCCCCCTCTCCGGCCACTTTTTACTGCCATTCGTTTGATCATTTCTCTCACGCGCACGTATCTGATTCGTGTCTGACCTGCGCGTGTTTTGCGGGTAAGCGGTCTTACAGGAGATGGAAGAGATGGAAGAACCTCGCAGCAAGTTTGGGCGGGATCTTTAAAGGGATCCTACTTTACACAGGGGCGACTTCGTCCGTAATTCCCTACCCCAGTCCGTACTGCCTCCGTGACACCAGATACCACAGTAGTCTTACTATCACCGACAAGTACACGTGGCATACACCTCCATATAATGTGTCCGTTCCCAGAAATAGTACATTTGTCTCATTTTAAGCAGGGCTCCTCTGTATGACGGCAACTAAGCCATCCATCACCGACATGGTTTAGCTTCTCGCTCCCGTTAAACTTAAGCGTGGACGGACTTGTTTACATGACGGTAACTGCGCCCTCCATCACCGCCACAATTTACCGTAAGCTTTCTTTTGTTGAATTTCATTAGTTTACAGTTATGTGATGATTTCGTTTTAAATTTGGTTGTTTTCGCTCACAGTTGTGTACTTCCCAGATGAGGTATATATACATCTTCTCTTGAGAGTGCAACAAGTGTCTTATGTGGAATGTTCCATATGCTCATAATTGCCGACTTTTTTTCGTTTGCTCATAATTGCCGACTTTACCTTTTCCCACTCGCTCACACTTGCCGATCTTTACTTCTTTTCACATACATAAAAGTGTTAGCAAGGGGAACATGGTTCTCATGATAGACAGGGGTTTCTCTATATGACGGCAACTAAGCCATCCATCACCGACATGGCTTACCTTCTCGCTCTCGTTAAACTTAAGCGTGGACGGACTTGTTTACTTGACGGTAACTGCGCCCTCCATCACCGCCACAATTTACCGTATGCTTTCTTTTGTTGAACTTCATTAGTTTACACTTATGTGGTGATTTAGTTTTAAATTTGATTGTTTTAGCTCACAGTTGTGAGCTTTCTATCGACTCAAATTTCCAGAGGATGTGTGTATATTTTCTTGAGAGTACAACAAAGGTCTTATCACAACGTTTTCTTTTTAATTTTTACCACATATTTTTAAGTATGATAATGGTTTATTTATTTTGAACTTCACAGTTCTGTATTTCAATTTGGAATTTTTACCTACCTCTTCATTCATTTGCTGTGTTCTTCCCTTAGAAGTATTTAATTTTTATTAAATTATTTATTTATTTAAGCTCGTTGAGAAAAATTCGTGTTCACAGAAAGAAATTCTTCTTTCACTACCGTGGTGACACACGCCAACACCGCGTTTTATCGGATTTCTGCCGTTCCTTCCCATATATTTTGCTGTTGCTATAGTGTGCACGAAGTCCCATGAAATTTTAACCTTCTGCTACGATTATGTACCGGACCGGAGAGATGCAATAAACCTATCTTTTCTTTCGGGGGGGGGGGTTGTGAGAAAAAACATGGATGAGTTTTTATGTATATTCCGTGTCACACCGGTTAAATATTTTTTTATTTCTATACATAGTGGTTTGCCATGGTTTGGGTTGAAATTTCACTCCTGTAGTTAGAACAGTTTTGTTAAAAACGTGACTTGCAATAACAGCAATTTCAAACGTGAGCGAAAAGTGAAAATATTGGAATTTGCTTTATTTCTGTATCAGCCACCTCGTGGCTAAACCATTAATATATGCGCTTCTGGCGTTAGGGATCCGAGTTTTATTTTCCGGCAAACAGCCTGGGTGGTTCGCCTCCCGTATTAAGCCAAATATCAACTTTCTTGCACATATTTATTATTATTATTATTATTATTATTATTATTATTATTATTATTATTATTATTATTATTATTATTATTATTATTATTATCCATCTATAAAAATGCTACAATTGAAATTAAAAGCGCCCGAGCTCCAACGTATAACTATGGCTTTCAAATCTTTCATTTACGGTGATGAGTGATTTCACGTTTAACAGAGACAAACATTTTAAGTACGAGTACTTTAAATAAATCAGTTTTGATCTTTTTCATAAAGTTTACGATATAAAATTATTTTTCAAAGCCTTTGTATTTTAATAAGCCTTCTCTAAAATCAATGCACATGAATTGTGCTTCTATCTTCCGAGTTCTTTTAAACTATATGTTGTGGAAATTTATATGTTTCTGGCCAATCCTTTCGACAATGAGATCTCGGAAACTACAGGCTCTAGAAAGATGATGTTTTCATTGATCGATTGGAAATTTTGCGTAGATTGTCCACTTCTAATTGAATATTTTAAAAACATGGCCGTTATTTCTTTACTACATTTTTAAGGGTACGCGTGGAAGCGTTGAAATAAAAAAAAAAAAAAAACTAAAGCACCATATCCTACGTGTAATACATTCCAACACCACGCTGTTGTATATAGGGGTTGCATATGTCTCAGGCGTTTATTTCATGGCCAAATAATAATGAAAAAGGAACGATAACCATATCTCCAGTTTAACCAGTAAAATAAATCTTTATTTTTGGAGCGATTTGCTTAATGAACACCATATATAACTGCGATTATAATTAATTGCGTCTGTAATGTATTTGCTTATTACATACTGCATGGAAAAAGAAAGAAAACACTGGTCATGCATGAATTAGAAACTCCAACCGGAAGTAGGTTCAACTCTTGCAAACGGTGCGAAATATTGAGGTCCCCTTTATGATACGCCTTGCCATTTTTTTAAATCAAGACTTTTTTCACTTGTGTCTGTAAAGGGACATGTACAGATGTGAGGAATGATGCGCTGTGTAGAGAGCGCAGGTTCAGCTAGTATATATATATATATATATATATATATATATATATATATATATATATATATATATATATATATATATATGTGTGTGTGTGTGTGTGTGTGTGTGTGTGTGTGTGTGATCTTTCAGGTTTTCCCACAATTCTCCTTGTTTCAGGTTGAAATCAGTCAACTGAGTGGAAATGAATTTACTCTTCATCCTATTCAATTTTTAAAACGTACTCTAGAATAATCTTCTGTCATGAAATTTGAATTTCAAGCTTGAGAATTATTCGTGTTAATTGGGCTTGAAATTGGTAATAGACGAAGCGATGGAAATATTGTATTACAAAGAATTTTCTGCTCATTTTTAGAATGTACAGCATCCTTCATATAGTTTAAATTAGATTAGAATGTAGCATTCCTTTCAGCAGCAAGGCTACATAGACGTGGTCCTAAAAATTCTACTTTTGTAAATAGACGTTGGGACCTGAACCACATATACTCCCACCAGGTATGGAACCCGCATCTCCCGTGCCTTAATGTAGTTAGTTACAAATTGGGTTGTGTAATAACTGCTATAGGAAGTAAAAATTATGAAACTGAATTGTTGTTAATGTATAAAGAATTAATCGTGATACATATCTATTCCAATGTAACTAATATGTGTTTGCATTATCAAAGTTAACAGATGAATTAATACTTGTGTTAAAATTTCAAAGATGCATCATGGTATAAATGTGGCTGCTGCTGAAATTCAGGCATAAGTTTCATCTTCACCAACAATAAAACAATTCTCACAACAAAAATGTTTACTAATGTAGGTAAAATTATATGTATTTGATTAATATTTTGAAATCAAATTGATTCACGTAATTAATAATATTCTACTACGTAAACGTAACATTTAGTAAAGTAAGCAATTTATGAAATTACTTGCTAACTAAATACATAAACTTATTTGTAAAGAAACTTAAAATAAATGTATATAATTAGTGTTCACAGACCACGTCAATTTTTGACACATTGATGACTGAAACTATCAATATCATTTTGTCTTAGAAACTAATATATTGCGTTTGAAAATTCAGTAGTTTCATATATGAATAACTTAATAAAGGAACTTTTAACGTATTTCGCTAATGTCAACAAGTTGAAGTTATACTTCTGAATAGTTTAAGATATCCGTAATGAATGCTGTTACGGAGAAAATAAAACAGAAATATGACTAAGTGTAAGAGAAAATAAATTACGAAGTGGGAGTAATTTTAACCAGGAAAATAAATTAGAAATATGACTAAGTATAAGAGAAAATAAATTAAGAAGTGGAAGTAACTTTAACCAGGAAAACAAATTAGAAATATGACTAAGTATAAGATAAAATAAATTACGAAGTGGAAGTAATTTTAACCAAGAAAATAAATTAGAAATATGACTAAGTATAAGAGAAAATAAATTAAGAAGTGGAAGTAATTTTAACCAGGAAAATAAATTAAAAATATGATTAAGTATAAGAGAAAATAAATTACGAAGTGGAAGTAATTTTAACCAGGAGAATAAATTAGAAATATGACTAAGTAGAGAAAATAAATTAAGAAATGGAAGTAATTTTAACCAGGAAAATAAATTAAGAGCTTTCACTATAAGAAACGAGGTCTCAAAGGAAGAAATGTGAGGACAGTGTATAAGAGAAAAAAAAAGATAATTGCTCTTTTAAGGAGAAAATTTTATCTGAGAAGGATAATACATCAAATCTTCATTTGCAAGATAAACCTTATCAACATTGACAAGGTACTTATTTTGATGTTAACAATGTAAATATTGTAGATAATATTAAACATTGTATATATACTATTCCTATATTGTCAGAAAACAAGCAAGTATAATTTGTATTACTCGCCAACATCATTTGTATACTCTAATCGACATATTGAGTAACGATTCTAGAATTAACTATAACAAACAAAAAAAAAAAAAATAGGTACTCCATTTCGTTTCATATAGGTTCCGGAGAGAAAAGAAGCACGTTTTAAGTTTTGAAAGTTTCATCAACTGATGACTAGCATAAAGGAAAAAAATTGTCAAGCATTAGCATTACAGACAACTAAATTAAACCAACAAAATAATGCCTACAAAAATAACGCTTAGTTGATAATAAATTCAATAGATCTACCGAACAACGTTGCAAGCGACAATTATTGTCACATTGAGATTTTAAAAGAACAACATTGAGATTTTCCTGTAATAGAAGTTCCTCTTCTATATAACATCATTTGATATAAAGGTGTAGTTTGAAACTGAAAAAGTTAATTTAAAGCCTACACATGATCAACATGTGTTTTCTTTCTTTATTTCTGTAAATTTGGATTGTTGGCACTTGCAATGTTGTTCGGCGAAGCCATTCAATTAGTAATTAGTAAATAAAAAAGAAAAAAACTACCAACGAAATCTATAGCTTAGTAATAAATCATCTGGAAACTTTAGTTTCCTGTGCTTTTCGACAGTCTGTTATTACAAAAATCTTCTATTGTACAAGTACTTCACTTATGTTATCATAGAATGGGAACATCAAGTAATAAGAATTGTTATTACTTTTTAGGTCTTCGTTTTCCTTGCCCTTGTCGTTTGTGTTGCTTTGGCTATTCCCAGGCCCATATCCTCAGAGAATTCCTTTGCAACAACAGAGAGGAGAAAATATGCAGACAGCTAACATGATGTGGGGTTATTACTTACTCTAGTTACCCAGACGTATTTGCTTATAATTCACTTGATTTGAATATTACTGTACATGAATGGGTTTACAGATAGGTTTGGTTAAGTGTTCTCTAAGTAAAACCATATATGAGAAATTATTTTTATTATTATTTTCACTGTAATATCCAGATACTCAGGTTAATAACACTATTCCTGGATCGAATTAATTATATGACGATGTCAATACGATAACTGATCTAATCAAAACTTATGTGAAACATGAAAGCTTGGAGATTATGTCTGAAGCTTTCTCGCAGTAATATTGAAGTGTTCTCTTGCCGCCAGATCTTGTCCCTACGTGTATAGGTTATGGAGACCGTTCATCTTTTCGTTAGGAAATCCACTTTCTTTTAAAAAGGTGGATGATTACTTCAATGGTTCAAAGTGCATTTTCAGCAAATCTCCTTTTCTTGCATTTTGCGTTATTATTAGGAACATCTCACATCAACATAAAAATCTCATTAACATATAGCCACCTGGAATGAAAAAGTACTTGCATAATATTCATATATTATTATGGATGCATTATTTAGTAATGATATATATTCTCTTGCAGGATTCTCATGGTCCTGGGGTTAGCCGACTAAATATTATAATTAATGACTGAAAAATTGGATTACGATCGGAAAGAAACTAAATACAATCTGCATACTAGAAGAAATTGGAATAAGAAATAATCGCAATATTGTACTTTACATAATTGTATTACACGTAGTTTAACAATGTGTTAAGCATTAAATAACATATTAAAGAGTTTACAAGAAGTTTGTTTTTACTTTGAACATTATGAACATAATTTTTTTTTGTTTGTTTGTTTGTTTAGACCTATGCTTTTACCTGTTATTGTCAGGGTTCAGTAAAGTTTTGTTTTAGTTTTTGTATATTGAGAACATAGTGTATGCGAATAAATTCGAAATTATGAGAGGATTTAAACTTGGTTCATTTCAAAATTGAAAGAAAAAAAGTAAATTAAATCTAAACCATAACGCCATCAGCTATTGTCGTAAGATCCAAGTGAAAGATAGCAAGTTAGAGTAAATGATGGAGAAAGTGTTGGAGTGAATAAAGTTGAATTGAAGGAAAAAACAAGAAAAATACCACTAAAAACCTAGAGATACTATGTTCTACTAATGGATACTGAGAGAAGATAAAAAATTGAGTTGATTTGATTTTTGAGTTTAACCTCCCTTTCAGCAGCGAAGCTATATGAGATGAGAACAAAAAATGTGTTGAGCTCCTTCGTGGCTAAGAGGTTAGCGTAGCGTACCGGCTAGCGAGCCTTTACCGTGGGAGACCCGGGTTCGATTCTCGGCGGGAACTCATGTTTTTCGGGTTCCACGGTAATCAGTAGTCCCGTCTCATATAGCCTCGCTGCTGAAAGAGACGCTAAACTCAAATCAACTCAACAAAGTGTCTTTACGTGGCTAAAGAGTTTCATTTCGCTGAAAACTATCTACACTTGTCAGGAAATTTGAACAGTATTATTCCCTTTTCTTGCTGGCACCGTATAAAAAACGATTTTTTTGAAATACTTAGCCTAAGAGGCAAAGAGGGGTTCACATTTTCTAAAAACATTTGAATATTTCACAAATTCATGAAGTTACTGAAATAAAATGGGCCATATAAACTCTTCATTGAAGTTTAAGATAACACATGTTTCAGCGCTTTTGATAACTCCTCGGGAAAGAAGAACAATTTCTTTAGTACTCAAATTTTCCGAGTTTCTTTATTCAGAAGGTAGTAAATGTGAAAATTCCCTTAAGCTGATGTTCACACCTTAACATTTTCGAAAATTCCTCTTTTGAGAGGGGAAAGAAAAATAGTTTCTATAATATTCATACTTTCCTTTCTATATTTAGTAAATGCCGATCGCAAGGATTCAGAAGAATGAAGTTTTATATATAAACCATTATTTTGAAATACGGAAATATGGGTTTTATCGTTTCCGAAAAACCTGTTCCTAATATATTTTTTATAGGTGAAGTTTTCCTTTTTTATTCAGTAAGCGAAATACGTGAAAATTTGTTTAAGCTGAAGGAGTGAAATTCGGTATATAAACTCGGAATACTTGATTCTGAATTATCAAAAATTCTATTTCTGAACGGAAGTATAGGGCCAATTTGTTTATTACAGTAGAGTACCGAAAACTCGAGCAAATGTTGACCGAAGGGTGACCGAATTTGTGAAAATGGCAGGTTATCGGGAAAGGGGTTAAAAAAGAATAGGGCCGAGTGTTTCCTCAAAAAATACAGTACTGTACTTGTATGTAGTTTGCTTCCGAATACAACAGAGAATAAATTGCCCAGTTACCCTTAAATGTACGTACTTTAGGAAGGCATAGAGTTTTTTTCTATACAAATCTCAGAAAAATACTTTATGAAGGCATAAAACTGTGAATAATGAAAATTTGCTAGCCGACTTTGCAAGAACTAGGGCAATGACCTTGAACAGATCTTCGTGCGCGATTTTTTCACGCTGCTAGGGTGTGGCCGAGTTATCCTGACTGCCAGGTTATCGAGTACCGAGTTTTACGTACTCCACTGTATTATATTCAAATTTCGGATTTTATGTTTGATATACCTTAGTTACCTTACATATATGATTTCTGTGTAATGAATGAACGCCTATGCTAGTCTATCTGTCTAACTATTTATCTATCTATGTATGTGTACTGGAATGAGCTCAATGCACATCACATATATGAGAATAAGTTCTTTGTTTCGACTAAATGACTATTTAACTAGTTCAATTTTTCAATTTAATGTCTCTTTTGCGGTGGTAAAATGATTAAAGCAGAGTATATTGTTTTAAGTGAGACTCTAACCTCAACTCCAAGAAGATATACCCGAGGGACATAGGGGAAGATTATAGTGAACGCTATGGAAATTTAATTATTAGGAGGGGCCTCGGTGGCTCAGTGGTAGAGCGTTCACCTCTGGTGCTTGGGGTCCCGGATTCGATCCCAGCCCCCGCCAAGTGAATTTTGTGGTGAACAAACACCGTGTGCGTGGGTTTTCTCGGGGTTCCCCCGTTTCTTCCCACTGTCTTCATTCCACCATTTCATTCATTACTCATCATCACCGTCTCCTTTAGCCTAACCGGCATAATCGTGGGACGTAAAACTTAAAGATTTCATTTCATTTTCATAATTATTAGGTGGAATGGGTTGGGATAGGGTCAGAGAACATAGGTATATTTTTTAGGTTGGGAAATGTAGCAGGGCAGGGAAGGTTTGCTTAGTATGTGGCATTACATTGCAGTGCATGATAGTGTTGAGTTTTTTTTTTTTTTTTTACCATAAAGTTTTAAAATGTCGTTTACCATTATCTCGCCCCGAATCGCTCATTTGTGCTGATTGTAGGAACTCGAAACCACACACTCCTTGGTTCGATCTCCAGCCAGGTAAGTTTAGGGTGGACAACATCGTCTCCGGAGATTTTCTCGGGGTACTCCTGTTTCCTCCCACTTCCTAATTCCACCAATTCTTCCATCATTATTCACTTACTTCAATCACCGCCTCTCTTAGCCTAAAGGGCATTCTCGTGGGACGTTAAATCAAAGATTTCATTTCCGTGCACTTTTACTATACGAATCCCTAGTATAAGTAGTAGTAGTAGTAGTAGGCCTAGGAGGAGTAGGAGTAGCAGTAATAGTATCATAGTAGGAACCGGTTAGAAGCCCCACAGGGGCTCGTTGGATTATGTTCTCGACATAAAATGAGCAAATTAAAGATTTGCCCAAATTTTACTGTACATTTTACAATCTGTGGATACATATAGTAAAACTGCGCCTTCATTTCATGTCATTTTTCGAGCCCCCCCCCCCTTCTCTAGACACTCGTAGAAAACTGACAACAAATGATTAATTTTGCTTGCGTCATTACGTGATTTTGGTTCGATTTCAAATCAAAATACATGGGTGAAATTTAATTTTTATGCTATAGGCAAACTTTTCATTTAACCTTAGTACTTGAAATAATTACCAAACTCCGATAAAAAAAAACGAAAACAAGAAGGAATTAATTTTACTCTTAGTCTCATAATGAACAGTTCAACTTAAAACTAATTTAAAATTCAATTATTTCTTTAAAATAATTAAAATCGCCATATAATTTTAATACGTTTTCTTGTTATTTTGTTTCATTTAATTTTTTAATTATTTTAATGTACCCTCTCATGAGCATTAATACAAAGACAAAGAGAATAATGTGTCAATTGAATATTTGAAGCATACAATTGCTTTAACCCTTCAACCCAAGTGAAACTCTTCTACAGAATTAAAAGGAAAAAGACATAACGTACGCTCCCCAATAGATCATCGATGTCCTGAACATGTGCTCAACTGGGCTCGGAATCAGTAATTAAAAGCGATACTAAGTGAGAGAAAGCCTCATTGTCATTATTGAGTAGAAGAGTGCGATGCCCCAATCAGGTTGGTAACCACGAGTCCTATTATACATTCATCCTTACCTCTAAACGGAAATAAACAATATTCATATTCTTTCACTGTTAAAAAAGTATGTTTGGCTGGTGATGCATTAATCTCACTCTCGCACAGGAACAGATGGGGATTTTACCCGTGCATTTTTATAATCCTGTGAGGTAAAGACACTAGTTACAGAGTAGAACATAGCTATACATTTAAAATGGCGTCATAAACTCAGCGTATGTTTAAATGTCATGTTTCTATTATATCGTTATGCATGCTGAATCGGAATATTAATAAATAATCTATATTATATTTCAGTCATTTATGATGTTGTCATAATTTTGTATGGTGGTTTCATAATAAAAGTAAAACTTAAAAGCAATGAACTATTTTACGGTGGAGTGCAAGCAGCGGTAGGCAACAGCCAGTCAGCGTGCTTCAGTGACAAGTACAGCTCACAGATGACGAGAAGAACCCTAGCAGAAGTAGTCTGATGTATGTATGGGCTCGCCTACTTTTCGCACGGGGGTTTCAAATGACACCGCGGAATAGCACACAGATAACTACCCGGAGTAGCAGACGACATCTAAATATAGACCACACCTCAAAAACCGAAAATGGACTTGACCGTGTCGTTGACCTTTCCCCGCTGCCCCAGTTTTAGGGTTCTTCTCGTCATCTGTGAGCTGTACAAGCGTCAGTGACTTTGCTTATCACGGTTTAGAAGTACGGTGGGACGAAAGTAGTCATTGAAATTAGTGAGTGCAAGCTCTACACAGGGTAGCGAACCCCATGCAAAATGAGCATTTCGTCATTTTACCGCATACAAAATTATTATTACCTCTCATCGCTGGTGTAATGATCTGAGCGTGTCCATTTGTTGCAAGTAGTCTCGGGTTCGATTTCCGTTACAAAAGTACAGAAAATATTTTTTTAATCGTTGAGTTTCATTAACTACCCGTCTCCTTTAGCCTAAAGGATATAAAAGAGAGACGTTAAACTTAAAGTAATCATTTTACGAAATATTATTGATTTCTTTTTCAGTTTTCATTTACTTTCAAATTTTTTAAAATCACTTCTGTATCCCTAAAGAACAGATATTTAATATTTAACAGTCGATTGTTAGTGCTATATTTTATGAAGCAACATACTTAATAGAAAACATAACATACCACTACAGTAAAATATAACTAGCGCAATAGCCGCGTCAACAGTCAAAAAGGAGGGTTTAACATACGTTTCTGTACTAGGAACGGTCTCAGAAAATGATCCAATAAACCCTGAAAATATCCAGAAACCTATACAGAGACAAAGTCTTAAACGTTTGAGGGAAGTCTTCACTAGCCACTAACGGTTCAGAATATTTAATTGAAACACTAGATTGGATTAGTGAAAGCAAACACCATAAGCTAAATTGTATTTTTAAAGGTTTCTTACATTAAATTAAATACATAATATTAATGTTGAAAGAATAATGAAGAAAGAACACAGCTAGAGAATCATGTGGCACAAGAAACAAATTTCAAGGGTTCACTTGGACTAGAACTACGTATAAAGCTGTTCCGAAAATATTAGTCTAGTATACACAGTCCAATAATGAATCGGTTTGTTAACAATATTCATTAAAACCGTATGTAGCACCATTATATACAGTCAGTTGTGTTTCATAGTTCTTGACAAACAAATGTTATTAATAATGACAAAGCATTATATTTATTTCAGCAAGAATAATGACTAATTTAGGAACACGGCTCACTTGTTGTTAGCACTAAAGGTTACAATATTCACTTCTCAATTAGCAATTATTGAGCTTAGAAACATGTACATAAAACCAACAAGAAATTTAAAATTAATGAATATGATTCATTTCATTAACTTTATTTTAGACTGTCATCTAGTAATTAACAGAAAATGAATTCTGTTTATAAATTCTGCCATTACCTTGATATTAATGTTTAACACATTCGAGTCGGAGGCCCTCTTTGCATGGTTTCTCCCTCAGGACGGCGGTTTGACCATTTTTTTTTTAATTTTGTAAAAAAAATCTGCTACAAAGAATACAATTACAAACTCATTTATTTCTGAACATATACACTTAGGGCTATTTAATAAACAAATCTCAAATCATTTGTTCATTTCTATATATTTTTATTTATTTGTTAAAAATGAGGTTTTTCGCAATTATAAAAACAGTCCGACGAACAAAACAATTGAATACTGAGGTACAAATCATAACTTTTACAGGCAGTTACATCATTGATAATGAAATACAAGAACCTTATAGTGATTGGATATCATGAAATTGCAAAATATTAGTTTACACTAAGAATTTAAGCCAGGCTGATTTGTGCTGCAAATCAATCAAACCAATAACAACCAAGATATACAGGGTGCGGCACGTAAAACCGGCCCGTAAAGTGAACACATAAAATGAAATGTAATGTATTGAATATGATTAACTACAACATATAAATGAAATGTAATGTATTGAATATGACTACTTACCTTCACAGCAGCCTTCACAGCAGGTGCTGAAAGTGTCCTCCACCCACTTCAACACACATGTGAGCACGATTGAAGAGATTCATATATACCCTTGTCAGTTCTTGTGTTGTAATGCTATTGGTGACATCCTGGATCCTGGTCTTGAGTTCTTCAATTGTGTGTGGATTTGTTTCGTATACTCTTCCCTTTAACAGTCCCCATAAGTAAAAGTCACACGTGGACAAGTCTGGTGACCGAGGAGGCCACAAGCCTTTGCTGATTGTCCTCTCTGGTGTAAACATCTCCTGCACAAGGGACAATGATGCAGCTGATGTGTGGCATGTTGCATCGTCCTACTGAAAGTAACATAACTGACGCTCCTCTTCGGTCAAGTGTGTATAAAACTCCTCCAGGATTCCCATATACACGTCACTGTTCACTGTCGTCTCAAAGAATATGGGCCCAATAACGCGTGTGGCGGAAATGGCACACCAAACACCAATCTTCTCATCATGCAAGGGTACCTGGTGGATTGTGTGTGGATTTTCTGTCGACCAATACCGGCTGTTTTGGGAATTTACGTACCCAGACAGGTGGAACCACGCCTCGTCACTCATGATGAGCATTAGTGGATCCAAGAAACCACTGGCAACATTGCTCAACAGCCATGAACAGAAATGCACCCTCTTCTGCTGGTCAGGCTCCTTCAGTTCTTGCACAACACTTATCCGGTACGGTTTTAACTTCAGTCCCCCTTAAAACACGTCTGCAACTTCTCTCGCTCGCATGAACCTGATGACTCAATCTCCTGGTTGACTTTCGAGGACTTCTTGTCATTATCTCCTCCACCTGCATCTTTAATTCAGGTGTGGAGACAGATGGTCGTCTGTTCCTGGGAGCATTTTGAACCGATCCTGTACGTCGCCATTTTTCAATCAATTCCTGAATGGTGCTTTTTGCTGGCACAGAACGTCCTGGATTTTTTTTTTTTTTTACTGTTTTCCGCAGACGATAACGTCGTCTCTTCGGGAACGTCCTGGAAATTTCTCCCGAAACAAATTCTTTGTTTTCACAAAAGATCCAGTGAGAATGAACCCTTCAACAATGGCAACACGCTCGGGTATCGAATACGGCATTATCACACACTGACACTCACCCGGCTTAACACAACGAGGCCTTTTCTCAACTGGTTTCGACAAGTTTCACTGGTTACGGCTGCACGTGACTGCTGCAGGTCACGTAAGTCGACCCGACCTCGACACGCCATCTCTTGGTAGGAAGGTAGATTATTTAAGTGTTGCCAAAAACACAATATACCAGAATATTACGACGGGCCGGTTTTACGTGCCGCACCCTGTAGAAGTTATGTATGTTAATGAGGTCGAATCTCTATATACCCTATTGTATGTTGATAAGGTCCATTCTGTATATAAAATTTATAATGTTTTCCATATAACAAAGAAGTAATTCGCCTTGCACTAAAATATTACATTCATTGCATTTACAAATAGAAGGATAATTATTTATTTGGAGTATACTTATTTTTATTATATTAGTAATCAAATCAAAACCAGTACAACCTATATAAATCTGGAGGTTGAAAAGATTTCTTATATAAGACATTTATTTTCAAAGTTTTAGTAATAAGCCTTGCACTTCATTGCTACACGTATTACATGCACAAAATTGGCTGCTTATAAACTGATATCACTTTACTTTTCATTTCTGGTTGTCTGATGGTATATGTTGAAACAATCTTTCATACATAGAGCTACACAACATTGAGCACACTTCCAGCTTGTTTCTTTTCGTACCCGTTTACCTGTGGACACTTTGCCTTTATTTGCACAGACTTTACATTCCCGGTAAATAGATTTCTCCCCAAGGCTCCCCCAAATATTTTCCTAAATACGCCAGTAACTATCTAGAGGAAATGCTATATGCACGAAACTCTCCTCACAATGCCTGCAAACTTGAAACCTTGGTACGACAACATATCCACGTGATGTCAAAATATCCGAGACCTCTATAAAAATAACATTTCTAATACAACTCCCTCAAATATTTTTCTAAATACGCCACTGTCTATCCGTGTGGATAGCTCCAATTTGAACACACCATCGCTGTATATTGTGGAATATTACAAAGACAGACTTTTGTCCCCCATGCCAAAACTTTATTGTTCCAATTCAGGAACAAATAAAAATAAAATAAGTAAATAAAAAAAGAAAATAAAAAAAGAACTTACTTCGCATATCATCATCGTCCACGTAATCCGGGTCATTGTCCGAGTTATCGATTTCAGATCCAGAATCCAAATCCATCTGATATAGTATATTTCGTGTATCTTCTTCGCCCAAATTGTCCATTATGAATGAAAACAATCTACTAAACAGCAAGAACAATCATTCACAGCTGCTTCGGTTGAAGCACAATTGACAAATTCGCGCGGAAACAGTCTCTCAAGGTCAACGACCCTCCCTCATTCTGCACTGGCCGGACTGCCATTTCGATTTTTTTTTACAAGTACTAGACGCATCACAAAGTATAACTGAGAAGTCGAAACCCAGCTACGGACATGCGTTTGCCATTCAAAGTAACGAAACCTTAGGCCCGCCGGGCAGGCGAGCTCTGTCCACTGAAGAAAAAATAGCCCGCCTACGTGGCGGGCTCCGTCTCGAATGTGTTAATTGAAGCGAGCTTGCATACCGAGTGCTGTGACTGATGTAAGTATGTCCCATTCCTCTGAACAACTGCAACTTATTGCACGTAGGTCTACATAATGATGATGTACCCACTGGTGTGGTTTGGGAACAAGAAGGAAACATGAATAACTGTAGGAGCACGACACTTCTGGAATATTCCCGATTTATCCCATACCACTTGGGAGATCTTAAAGTTATTCAACAAAACGCATTCTTCACCCATCCTGAAAATCTGCTGCTAATGGCTTTAATTACCGACTGAAACTCAGACATAAGAAATTTTTGGCGAGAAATTAAGAAAACAAAAGGATTGAAAAAAAGGCAAAAGACTTCGCAGTAATGTTTTACCAATCATCAATTTTATTGCAGAACGTTACTATCACATGAATGATTGGGCTTCATGCTCCCCCCACGAATCTCCGTTGACCAATTATATTACAAATGAAGAGATAGATGACTGTGTTAAAAAAAAAAAAAAAAAAAAGTTCGCGGAAATTCCACATACGCTTAATTTCCCTGCCATATCCAAGTGGTGGAGCGACTTGTGAAAATCATCAAGGAACTGCTTCTTCCGTTTTCGGCGTCATCGCACATGGTGGCTACATCATAGAAAGATTGGAATCCAAAGGTCATATCAGGAAGTCTAGGGGGGCCGGGCAGTCCCTAAATTTTCGCTGCCCCCCCTAAAATTTCACGGTAGGCTTGCAAATGAACTATAATACGATGATAAACTATAATAAGGTTGGATAGGCTCCCCTAACTTCAGCCGGGTACGCCCCCTACATTTTTGGGCTGGCTACGGGCCTGGGTCATATGTCGACATTGCGAACAAAAAGTGACAATAAAGTCGAAGGAGAAAACTAGAAGAAAATATTGGGCTGCAGTAAAATCATATTTGCCTCGCAGTCCAGCCACTTTCTCTTGGTGAGCTCTGGGCTATTTTAAAAACATGATAAACTATGAAAGTAAGCAACGCACTGGACAGCAATCGGAAACTTCTTAGCAATTAGAAAGCCAAATCTTTTCCTTAGTCTTTTACTCCGAATACTTCCGAATAAAAATTCAAATCCAATTGAAAAAAATAATAGGAAAAAGGCATTTTTTAGCTTAAAATTTATATTTCTTTTACCAAAAGCATAAGTAAACAGCATAGGAAACCAGTATTGTTGCACGAATTTAATATATTTTTCCGCACTATCGAAAAATAAAAATCTTATACACCCTTCTGTGTATTCTTCGAACGAAGCTTTCCAAATTTGCATTCTAGTTTCGTCCCTATTTCCCAAATAAATATTTCGGCAATAACTGCACCATAATAAGATTTAGATATTGGAATGAAAAATTATAGTGTGGTGTGAAATTATGTTTTATTGTGGTAGAAATTCGTTATAAATAAACGGGTTTAATGTAGTAACTTCTCTAAAATTCATTATTTAAATATTATGGCAAGAAAATTATTTTTCGTGATATCGCAAAAATTATTTGAATTTCACGCGACATGATGGTATTTTCTTCGAGGATTCCTAACTATCCATATTCATTAAACTTGAAATCATTTTAATACTAACAAGGGAACGTTTTCTGGTGTCACACGAAATGTGGAACGAAACTATGGTCAATCGATTTGTGTTAGTGAACACGAAAATCCATAGGCTGGAATAACCCTCTACCGTTCCGTACTTATGCGGGGAAGAGTAGTAGCACTGCCAACTCAACACATTGTGGATAATGAGACGAAATATGGAACGAGTTCAATGAACATATATGTAGAAACACGATATATACTATAATGTGACGTTATATTCGAAATACTCTGGCAAGTGAGGACAGAGGCATAGCAAATAACGACAGAGAAGGGGGCGGGTAAGCGCAAGTAAAAATGATCATATTTTTGAGGAAAACGGAGAAGCAAGACGTTAGAGGAATGGTACAATAATAATACATGGTCAAGTAATCAATCACAAACTATAGACAGCCTGTAGACGACACCGGGAAGCAGAAGTGGAAGAAAGAGAGCTATGAAGGGGATTGTCCGTAGGGTCCGGACCCCCTCCGTTCGTAAGGCCCGTTGTGTATAAAAAGTTGTATACACGTAGGCATTCATTTTCATATGTTTATGATGATGATGGTGAGACATAAAAGTAAGACAACAATATACGTCCCTGTGTGAATGCATTACGAAGTCCAATACACCATTATACATTGAAAGATCAATTCAGGAAGATGGGGTGCCATTGCACCCTTGCCTTTCTCTTCTCCACCCATGCACTTGACCATGTCTATGATATATTACAATGCTATTCTCCTCAAGTCCGTTTCATATGTGTTTATACCTAGTATGGAACTTCTCCCTTACGCTATACTCCACACTTACCCGCCCTCCTCCTCTGTCGTTACGTGCTACTGCTCTCACTTGTCAGAGTATTGTCGAATGTAATCTCACATTGTAGCATATGTTTAACTGCGCTTCTGTGCATATTTTTATCTAACTCGCGCCATATTTCGTCTCATTATCCACAACGTATTGCGTTGGCAGTGCCACTTCTCCCCCCCCCCCATAAGTACGGAACGGTTGCGATCGAGGCTTTTTCCCGCCAATGGGTTTAGTGCTTACTAACACAAATCGAATGGCTATAGTCTCGTTCCACATTTCGTGTGACACTGTCGCAAATGGGATTTAGTGACTTTTGTTTTATAATTTAAATTGCATTTATTAAATTGCATCATATTATTTCAGTTTATTCACATATGTTCAAAGTATTCACAGTTATATTTCTAAGTTTTTTTCTTTGAATGTGTATTTGTATGTGTATTAATGTTAAATAGTATTGCAACGATTTAGTTACTAATAGCGGCATTATACAAAGCACAACTCGTATACAAGCGGTGCTCGAATTTCAGAAATGCACTCACACACTGAAGTTCAAGCGCCCCGTTAGACCTTCGTTGCTAGGCAACGTCAGAAATTTTCTAATTGTCTGAATTTAATCACCTTATTTTTTTTAGCAGGAAGACAAAAGAAAAGAATTAAAGCACTTTGTCTTAGAAAGAACGTGTAGTTTGGTGGACACGTTCCAAAGGAAGTGGCTGTTTGTATGTAATGTTAGCCTTTTAAAGAGTGTTAAATGTAAAGGCCCGTCTAAATGGACACGCAAGATGTTGAATCAACGTAGTTTTCGTCGCTGAATTTGTAAAGCAAATTCTTGCTTTTAGAAAGGTAACACAAGGATATTGAAGGTAAGTATTCGAGCGTAGATGCGCGGCTGTTATGAAAAACAATGGCATTCTGTTAATATAACTAGAATATTTAGACATTCGGAAGTATGTTGAACTCAACTGTAATGTTATTATTTGTTTCTAGTTACTTTAATTCAACCAGCGCCATTAAAGGTTTTATTATCATTGGAATTTGACAATCCTGCTAGATTTCCGCAACGTCTTCAAATTGTTGACGCAATCCTTTCGAAAGTGTACAGAGATCACTTACTACGGAGGGAAGGAGAAATTTACCAGGGAAACCAGTGTGTTGAGCTATTACGCCATAAAGAGTAATTTGTCAAATGTCTATCACACCTGAGGGAAAAGTTTTTCATTACTTTTCCCAGGATGTCGGCACCTCAAGACAATTTTCCCCTCTAGATTGGTGATAACACCAGAACAACGTCCGTTGTAAGCTACGAATTTACCCCTTACAATTAAAAGAAGCAAGTTCTTTGTTAATTTTTTTAATAAGTATTTTCGAATTTGGTTAAATTTATCGCCTATTTTGTTTGTGCTTACCCAATCATCTTCACTTGAAGTTAAAATTAATCAATAATGTGGTTGTGAGGTCAGTGTTTCCTCCAGACCTGTCACTCAACCCCGGAGGAGACCAAAATAATAGTATATTATATCGTTGTGTGCATATGCTCCTGAGTCTTACCTGGTCTCAGGGCACAGCGCACATTGAACGTTCTTGTCTAGGTGAGGTTTCCGTACCTGCAACCTAGAACGTATCTTCATTTTTAAGTTATTGGGAGAGCATTTTGGGGTGAATGAAGGTACACAGTTTTCGAGGAGGAAAAGAGCGAGTAGAAAGGAAACATTCATTCACAGTAAAGGCAATGTGTGAGGCTTTAATGCGAGTGCCTTTGTTTCTTAAAACGAATCTAATTTGAAATTTAATTCCCGACAAAATTTTGGGTTGGTGTTAGATTGGAAACAACACAGCCTAAAAGGAAACATTCAGACACGAGAGCAGAATGGAGAGTATATGTATAGAAACTGCAATTGACTCGGATTTGCCAATAAATGAATACTACTTACGGCTTTGGTTCCATCCATTCCAGTTCGTAGTAATCTGTATGAACACTCACACTAGCACATCACTAATACACAGTTCTTGAATGTTGATAAGTGACACTAGTCCGAAAACTGAGGTGGGAAGGTTTTTAGTCCATCAAGCATCTAAATTGATTGGAGATTAACTCTGGGCGACGACCAATTATGAGTCTGGACTCCAGCATCGTAGACAGCTAGGCAATCATCTCTTCCCTCTTTCCTTTATGGGCGAAGTTTTCGGTGATGTTCCCTCGTTTGGGCGGACCACGAGGGTGTCTTCTAAGGATCTGAAATACCCTAAAAGTCTATGATAGTCCTTTTCTCATTTTAGGTATTTTCTTCTTCAGATTCATATATACTTGGATAACAAAATAACACAAATCGGAGTAGCTCGCGCACAGAGGTGTTGCGAGTTTGAAATACCGAGGTAAAAAGCTTAATGTTACAAGTCCTTGCTTCTATTTGTAAGTTCGCTCGGCGTTGTTCGAAGGATCTGGCGTCCCTATCTCAGCAAATCAATTGCCTGTGATGAGAACGTTCTCTTCAGTGTGTTTCCATCCTATGTCTGCAGTTTCGTTGTGTGTTTTTTTTCTATTCTGCTCTATCTGCATGTTTGCTTCCGGCTAATGTTGAATTATTGCAATCTAATTGCATGAGACGCGAAAAGAAATCGTTTCTATGCAATGTAAAATTAAATTTAGAATAATCGCGTATCTTTATTTCCTTTTTACTCTTTTCTGATTTATTTTGTATTCCTTTTAGAAATTACAAATTAGATCTGTTTTACGCTCCCTCCGCGAAGTTGCAATTTTCTCAAATACAAAAATGAAAAGTTGAAAATATGCAATACGGAGTAAAACGAAAAAAAATGAGTTTCTTAAACATAACAAAGTGAATGAAACTTGAATTTGAAACAAAAGTGAAACATATACATATGTGAAAATTTAAACTCAAAATAAGGGCGAATTAAAATGGAAAGCCCTGTATATCATTCTGGTCGTAAACACGTAAATTGAGTGCAAGACTAACTATGACATAAACATACAACAATCAAAATCAAAACATAAATGCAAATATTGAATATAAAATCAAAGCTGAAAGTAATGAAAATTATTAAAATCGCATAAAAGTATAACGCATGAATCTGGAAATGATTTCTTGAAATTGCATAATGTATGTATCATTCAATAATCAAAGTAAATTGAAAAGTAAACATTAAATGAACATAAAAGATATGCGAAAGGTACGACAAAATTTTAAATCAATGTACCTGAAATGGAAAATATATGAGCACATACTTATTTCAGCAAGCACTAAGTAGTTATGGATAATGAATATTACCAACTAAAATAAAATGCAAAATGAGTTTAAAATCAATCAAACTAAAATAACATGTAAATAAATTGATATCATATTCGCTTCTAGAGTCCTGTGTTACATGAACACACTCAAAACACGAATCCTACACTAATGGAATAAAATTAATTCATCGCTAATTGCAAAATGTCAATGTCATTTTGTATATTACAGTAGCACTGAAAATCATGTCTCTATTAAGCAGGTTCAATGTCTGTTCGTGGAACGGACACCTATCTCAATAGTAATCATTTAAAGACAAGAATCCTCAAAATCATATTACAGTTTCTTAGAATGAGAGGAGGGGAGAACAAACATGTGTGTCCACTCCAACTCAAGGTCAACATATGACAAGATAACAAGAAGTGAGCGAGCGCTGTCAGCAAAGCTCATCGCAGAGAAGCACGAAGTCGTACGAGGAGAATGCAACAGAAACAAGCAGGATTCGGGTCTGTGCATTTAAAACATTACGTTGATATCCATATTTTTTTTGTTCTCGTGTGTATAAAGGAATATGTAGAGTTAAATTTGAGTTCAGGTTTTGACATGAATAGAAGTGAAGACAGAAAGAAAAGAATGATGAATATCCATTAATTCTCCTGGTATAGTCTATATACAAAAGTGTCAATGGAATTCACATGGTCTCTTGGATGCACTGATGCAAGCAAGGGGGGTGTTTCATACATACTCCATTCGCATGTCTAACGCGATTTGTCTTGTACTACCCTTTTGTTTCTCTGTTGTCTTCGTCTCGAAAGTCCTACGTAATAACGTCGAGTTATTTTGTGTCTTTCAAGGGGGGAATGTCTCCTTTTCTTCTCCGACGGGGAAGGAAATGTGAGTGGGAAAAGGAAATGAGAATGTGGGAGGAAAGGGGTTGGGAAGGCGTGGTTGATCAGACCACTCGATCAGGGTGGGGGAAGGGGTTGATTCTCAATTTCCGTTTCCAGTACTCTTTTTCCAAATCAGTGTCCTCTAAGTATTGCCTGAATACCTTTTTTTTTTTCGAACTTGAGGGAGAAGAGGCGGGATGCATAGTTACAAGGGGAAGGCTACACAACAGGAATGAGGCGAGGGTAAAACACAGGGAGAGGGGTTGACAGTAAGTTTGCGGTCACCGTGGGGTACACAGTCTGCCAATGACCCTGGACTCGCTTGAGTTTCAGAGGCGGGGCTCTGTTTACGGAGTCTGTGGACATCCCTCGTGTATTACTCGCAGGTTGAGCGTTTTGTTGTTTGCCAAGTGAGGTGGGAGGGGGGTTTGCAGGTAGTTTCTTCAATCGTTCTACTGCAATCTCTTCCTCAATTTGGATACCTCTACCATTGACATAACGAACGAGATATTTGTTCTTGCCATGACATCGGCCAAGAATGTGTCCACGGAATTTATAGGTATAATCTAAAAATTGCGGCACATTAACTTTAGGCGTGACATCTAGTATGGCTACGGGATCACCAATGTCAAAGTCACGTGAACTGGGACTTGGGTGAAAAGCATCTAGCCTTTTCTTGAATATGTTCTTAAGTTTTTCTTGCGCCTCGTCTCGAATTTGTTGCAATAGTTTGAGACGTTCGGTATAGACTTCGGGGTCGGTACAAGTGTCGAATTTGACATCAAAAGCCGTTCGGGGAAAGTGGCCGAAAAGAAGTCTATATGCGCTATCTCCAGTATTGGAATTAACAGACGTGTTAATAGCAAATGTGATAGCGGGTAATATCTCATCCCAATCATTGCGATCTTTACTTATGTAATGCCGAATGGATGATTGTAAAATGTCACAATATTTCTCACATAAGCCAATACTGTTATGGTTTTGAGTTGTAGCATACTCTGTTTGTATAGAGTATTTCTCAGCAAATTCCTTGAAAACTTTGCTGGAGTGGCTAGGTAATTTGTCCAGTTTTAAAATGCGAGGGTACCCGTATACAAGAAAGACATGGGTGCGAAGCGCTTCTATGATTGTGTTTGCTTTCACATCAGGGATGGGGATAGCAATCAAATATCTGGTGGTGAGGTCAGAAACAATTAAGATGTAGGTATTCCCGTGTTTTGTGATTGGTAATTTACCTATCTCATCCAAAATAAGCGTGGAGAAGGGCTGTTCATTTGTTGCATAAGTTTGAGGATGTAATTTTCTCCGATTGGAGTTTCGTTTGTGTAACAAACAAGACTCACAAAGGCGAACTTTTTCTCTTAGATATTCACGCATGTTCGGAAAAAAGATACGAGAGTGGGCCAACGCGTATGTTTTCTGTTGTCCACCATGATTACCAAGTTCAGGAAGCGTGTGTATGAGATGAAACGCTTCTTCTCTGAGGCTCTCGGGAATACACAACAGATATCTTTCACAGTTAGTGTAGCGAGCAATCTTGTAAAGCTTGTCATCAACAATTTTGAAGCTTCGCAATGCTCTCGCTTCGGTTGGATTACGAGGCGGTTGATCGTCTTTCACCAATTTGTACAGCGGACCAAAGAAGGAATCGATTTTCTGCGCTGTTACGACATCTACAGGGTCCAAAAACTTAAAATCGGGGATGCCTTTTGTCTTCTTTGCGTTCGACACAAAGCAATTTTCCGCTGCAAGACGTTCAAATGTGACATCTTCGGTATCGCATGGGCGGATAGTGTAACGTGAGAGGGGGTCTGCGAAATTGTCCTTACTTTTAATAAATTTAACATCAAATTGAAATTCACTGATAGTCATGTACCAGCGTAAAAGTTTCGAATTCAGTTCTTTCGCAGTTTGTAAGTAAGTCAAACTCTTATTGTCACAACAAAGAGTAAAATTCCTACCTAGCAAATAGAACTTAAATGCTTTAAAGGTGGCAATGATGGATAAAAGCTCCTTATGGAGAATAGACAACTTGAGTTCATTAGGTGTTAACAAACGTGAGAAGTAAGCTATTGGGTAAAATTCAGTGTCAGTCTCGGTTTCTTTCTGTAAGAGAATCGAGCCGATACAAGTTTCAGAGCTGTCCGTATATACCCATAGAGGTTTATTCCGATCATAGGGCTTTAGTACTTCGGAAGAGACCAATTTGTCTTTGATCGTTTCAAAGGCGGACTGCATTTCCGGGGACCAGTGGAATTTAGCACCTGTACGTAGGAGAGGACGGAAAGGGGCTACATAGTTGGCATAGTCCCGTATTCCTCTACGCATGTAATTCGCTAAACCTAAGAATTGTCTAAGTTGGCGTGTGCTTTTAGGTGGTTGGTATGTTTTCACTGCATTTATCAATTTCTCACTAATTCTATGTCCGTCTTGAGAGATAGTATAGCCTAATATATCTAACTGATCGAAAAGGAATTTAGATTTGGCAACGCTGCAACGAAGTCCACTAACGCGAAAACGTCTGAACAGCTTTTCTAATGTTAATAAAGCTTGTTCTTCCGAATCGCTTGAATAGACAATATCATCAAAATAATATTCGAGGGATTGAGGTTCCAAATTCGATAAAACGATACTCATAAATTTATTATAGAATGCAGGAGATACGTTTAGACCTTGTGGAAGTTTAGAATATTCGAAAACTCCAATGTTAGGAATAGCAAATGCAGTATATTTTCTGCACGAAGGATGAAGGTCCAAATGGAAATAGGCATTGGTGACATCGAAACATGTCAGAAATTTATGACCACTAAGTTTCTGAACAATGTCCTGGATAGGAGGAAGTTGTACGCTTTGAAATACAATTGACTTGTTAATTTCCCGAAGGTCAATGATTTTTCGAATCGCTCCTGAGGGTTTGCGAAGAAACATGACTGGCGATCTGTATGAGCTACTCGACCGTTGTATAATTTTGGCGTCCAACAATTGATTAATGTAATCACGGACTTCATCTTGAAGGGCAACAGGAATTGCGTAACTCTTACCTCGAAAAAGCGAATGTTCTTTCATTTGAAATTGACATTGAAAATTTCGTGCGGAACCAATAGTGTCAGTCCAAGTCATGGTATCAGCATATTGATACGCTAATTTAACTATTTTGTCTTTCGTTTCAGGAGAAACGTTCGGTCCAATTTGTAATTTAGATGAGTCAAAATTACGCTGACCTTCTTCCAAAAGCGGCAAGTTTACATAGGTGGGGTCAAAGTAGGAGTAAAATTCCTTATCTTGAGGGGCAGTTACCACCTCGTCTGCAGTTCCAATAAATAGCGAAGGCTGTAACGTTATACATTTCTGCCTGGGGTTGATGAGTTCGATGTAATTGCATTCGTTGTTCAATAAGGCATGGGGTATGAGAATACCATGTTTCGCAAAAACGCGGGGGTCAGGTTCAACACAATATTCAACGCCCGTGTCTCCGTTGTGAAGTCGGAGCGGAACTACCGTACGAGAACGGGGTAACAACCTCGTTCGTTGACCTAAGGTGAAATATGGTTTCGAAGCATTTAAAAGGATGTTATACACGGATGCAGATAAACTAATGGGAGGGGTCGCGTTAAAAGCGTCTGGCGGGGGTTTGCCATGACGTTTGAGCGTCAATGTGTTCGATTCCATATTGACCTGTGCCATATGTGGTCGTAAAAAATCCACACCAAGGATCAGACGTACACTTAAGCGGTCGACGATATGAAAACGATGGTGGAAGGTGTAACCATGAATTCTAAGGCGTAAAACAACAACTTCATTAAGCTGTACTGGGGCCTGAGAGATACCTACTACAGTGGTTTGAATTTGATAACGCTTGGCCGACTTGGGGACAAGACTTCTATCAATAATAGAGATAGATGACGCGCTATCTATTATACCATGAACGTCATTTCTACCAATGTGTAGTGGTATACGAAGAATCTCATTTGCTATAAGTGGTACGTGAAGGGTTTGAGCAAAGGGTTTGCGTCCTAATCTACCACGTGGATGTTTATTTTCAGAGCAAGTGGTATTGGTTCGATTTCCGTGAGGGACATGTGGCGTACGTTGTACACCCGTGGACCGTTGTCCGAAGGTGGGAGGGGGAGGGGAGCTCGGGGTAAGACTGCCCCCAACTGTCTTACCCGTAGCTAGTTTAAAGCCGGCGAGTAAGTTAAAGGTGGGTGGGGGTAGAAGCCCTGAGCCTCGGGATTCAATTGTCCACTACCACTTGGTTGTGTTGTGGGTTGCATCGTCCTAGGATGGGGTGAAGATCCCATACCCATAGATTGTGGAAAATAAGGCATGTACGGATAGGGGTAATAACCTGGAGGGAAAGGGGTAACGGGATAAGAAGGATACTGTTTGCGTCCTCTACCCTTACCAAAGTTTCTAGGTTTACCTCTAATTTGACCTGCCTGTTCTGTATTTTTCACAGAAGGTGTAGGTTGATTGGAAGCCGTGGTGGAGGCTACTGAGAGAGTTAAGCCCTCTAAGTCTTTCTGTAATTTATCAATTTTGGCCGTTAGGTCCTCCGTATTTCCCTGGGGTGAGGGAGGTGCGTGCTGTGAAGCGTTCGAAGATGGCAGAACATGGCTAGGCTTGCCTTTGTATTTAAATTTATTTTTACGATGGTTGTTGGAGAGTTGAGGATTAGTCGTATTGGTGGGTGCGGGGTTCGTGTCTACAAAAGTGTCAAGAGACTCCGTAAAAGAGGTCGTTTGTAAAGACGCAAGCTCTTTCCGCACTGCTGCTTTGACTTTATCTTCCAACGTTTTGGCCTGTCTGCGTTCGAGACGAGTTTTGTTTAGTTCTATTTGTGTGAGAACCTCCAAAAGCTCGTTCGGGTCGTCAAAGGCATGAAAACCAATTCTGTCTAAATAGTAAGGCAAAAGGCCGTTCTTAATGAATGAACATTGTTCTTCATTAGATAAATTATCACATTTATCCAAAAGAATCATTTTCTCGTAGACATAGGTACGGACGGATTCTGTTTCACCTTGTACTCTATCATGTAGTTGTTCAAAGATTGAAAGTTTGTCCCTAGCGCGTTTAAAAGCTTCTATGACAGCATCTTTGAATTCAGTATAGGTAGCGTTTTCCAAGTTATTGCGCTTAAGGAGAACGCGAAGTTGACGTCTACCTTTACCTGTAAAACATGACACTACTACTTGTTTTGCCTGGTCACGGGGAATGTTATTAAGGAAAATAACATCGTCCATTTCTTTAAAAAATTCCTGAATATCATCCTTATCCGCATCAAAAGTAGGATAGCGAAAAGCTGCATTATGAACATGTACGACCGGTGGTGGTGGGGGTGGAGGTGGATTTGGTGGGGTTTGTTGACCACCTGGGGGAATCACATTCTGGTTTAACACATTTCCAGTATTTACACCATTATTTTGGTCTGCCATGTCGGATGACGATGAAGAAGAAAAAGGCTGCCTACAAATTGTTCTAGTGCGCAAACGAAGAGCAAATGCCTCTCTAAGCTCCTTGGCGTTTTTCTTAAGGTGCTTACGATTTCTTATCGCTAGCAAATGGATATCATCCAGTAAACCACCGAGGGATTGCTTGGAGTCTGTCGACATGCGGACAATGACCCATCAAGAGACTGGCATACAATGCTTATCTTCGTAGTCGTGCTACTAATAACAACAACGAAGGAAGTCAGCCGATTACAGTGTATGAGGCGAGTAGGTCAGTAAGTTCTCGTATAATAATCACAATGTGATTACAAAACACATGTAGAACGAGTTAAACAGGAAAGGATACCATCACAAATGCTACGCATAAAGATCTGAGTTCGATTCCAGAATCGGGATTCATGATCACGCTGTATGCCTGCAGCCTCAAGGGTACGAGCAGGTTGCGGCACCACGTTGCATGGGAAGGACCACTGGTTCAATTCCTACCGTTAGAAGAGAGGGTTTCGGAACCACGTTGTGTGTCCGCAGGATCACTACGGGAAGAGCGGGGTTCGGCACTACGTTGTGAGCCAGCGGCCACAAGTGTACGAGTGGGTTTCGGCACCACGTTGTGAGTAGACCGGGTTTCGGGATCACGATGTGAGCCAGCGGCCTCAAGTGTGCGAACGGGTTTCGGCACCACGTTTCGTGTAAATCGGGTTTCGGCACCACGTTTCGTGTAAATCTGGTTTCGGCACCACGGTTCGTGTAAATCGGGTTTCGGCACCACGTTGTGTGCATATGCTCCTGAGTCTTACCTGGTCTCAGGGCACAGCGCACATTGAACGTTCTTGTCTAGGTGAGGTTTCCGTACCTGCAACCTAGAACGTATCTTCATTTTTAAGTTATTGGGAGAGCATTTTGGGGTGAATGAAGGTACACAGTTTTCGAGGAGGAAAAGAGCGAGTAGAAAGGAAACATTCATTCACAGTAAAGGCAATGTGTGAGGCTTTAATGCGAGTGCCTTTGTTTCTTAAAACGAATCTAATTTGAAATTTAATTCCCGACAAAATTTTGGGTTGGTGTTAGATTGGAAACAACACAGCCTAAAAGGAAACATTCAGACACGAGAGCAGAATGGAGAGTATATGTATAGAAACTGCAATTGACTCGGATTTGCCAATAAATGAATACTACTTACGGCTTTGGTTCCATCCATTCCAGTTCGTAGTAATCTGTATGAACACTCACACTAGCACATCACTAATACACAGTTCTTGAATGTTGATAAGTGACACTAGTCCGAAAACTGAGGTGGGAAGGTTTTTAGTCCATCAAGCATCTAAATTGATTGGAGATTAACTCTGGGCGACGACCAATTATGAGTCTGGACTCCAGCATCGTAGACAGCTAGGCAATCATCTCTTCCCTCTTTCCTTTATGGGCGAAGTTTTCGGTGATGTTCCCTCGTTTGGGCGGACCACGAGGGTGTCTTCTAAGGATCTGAAATACCCTAAAAGTCTATGATAGTCCTTTTCTCATTTTAGGTATTTTCTTCTTCAGATTCATATATACTTGGATAACAAAATAACACAAATCGGAGTAGCTCGCGCACAGAGGTGTTGCGAGTTTGAAATACCGAGGTAAAAAGCTTAATGTTACAAGTCCTTGCTTCTATTTGTAAGTTCGCTCGGCGTTGTTCGAAGGATCTGGCGTCCCTATCTCAGCAAATCAATTGCCTGTGATGAGAACGTTCTCTTCAGTGTGTTTCCATCCTATGTCTGCAGTTTCGTTGTGTGTTTTTTTTCTATTCTGCTCTATCTGCATGTTTGCTTCCGGCTAATGTTGAATTATTGCAATCTAATTGCATGAGACGCGAAAAGAAATCGTTTCTATGCAATGTAAAATTAAATTTAGAATAATCGCGTATCTTTATTTCCTTTTTACTCTTTTCTGATTTATTTTGTATTCCTTTTAGAAATTACAAATTAGATCTGTTTTACGATATAATAATAAAAACAATAGTATCAGCTGTAACCCCGGAATACCAAGTGTGCTCCTCCGGAACAATATTTCTGAAAGAAACACTAGGTGAGATTGGATGGTATAACAGTAAGAATTGTGTGCCTATTTTAGTAGCAATACTATCTGAGACGTCGACTTACAAGCTTAACCTTGAATTCAACCCGCATCAGCACAGGAAAGAAACAATGAATTTACCTATTTTATAGTTTTGAAACAAAAGTTCCACTTTAATTTTCGTAAAAGAAAAATAATTCGATTTTAATGGCATATTAAGTTATGTATATTTCAGAGGGTTTTTAATAATTTCTACCATTTCAGGAAAAATCAGTAATGAATGAGGAGCGACGTTAATCGCAACTAGCGTTCATTTACTTCAATTTTGATTTCAAACAAAGGAGACATAATAGTTTACAATCGTAAAAAGAGATGTTAAATTTGGGAGCAATATAATACACATATTTTTCAGGCCTCCCAATTGTTTACACTGTTTAGTTTCAAAATCAGTCTAGATTGGAAGAATGACTATGACACTCTCTTTTCCCCTCTCTGATTTTAAAAACATTACACAATAATTCAAAAATTATTCCCTTTTCTAATAATATGGTGTATATGATATTTCAGATTTCTTCCATAATTCCCGATGCTTGGCGTTCCAATCAGTAAATTGAGTTAAATGAATTTATCCCTCGTCATTTCTGATTTTGAAAATATATTTCAGGCTAAATTTAGTCTATGAAAGTTCATTTTCCATTAGAGAAGTATTCGTGATTGAAATTGGTGATGGGTAAGACTACAAAAGTATAGAATTACAAAGAAACTTCAGCTCACATTTACACTGCACATCCTTCATTTGATGTACATTATATTAGCGTTTAACGTTTCTCTCAGCAGCAAGGCTATGTGGGATCTGGAGATACAATTTCTACCTTTGTAAATAGACGTTGTGGTCTGAACCCTACTCCCCTCCAAGTATTGAACCCAGATCTCCCGCGCTTTGATATAGTTACTTCCAAACTTTCTTGTATAATAACTGATATAGAAAGTGACAACGATGAAGTTGAATTGTTGTCGGTGTATAAAGAATCAACCTTGATGTACATTTATTCAAATTTAACTAATAGATGTTCGTTTCGTCAAAGTTAACAGATAAATTAATATGTGAAGCATACGGAGTGTTAAAATTTCAAGAATACATTATTGTATAAATACGGCTGTTATAGAAATTAAGGCACAAGTTGTACCTTCTCCAAAAGAAAATAATTCAAGAAATAAAAATGTTCACAAAGGTAGGTAAAATTACATGTATCAGATAAATAATCTAAAATCAAATTTATTCAGTTACATGAAAGAAGATAATTAATAATATTGCACTATATAATAGTAACATTCATAGTCATTTGTAATTACAAGTAAAATATTAATTCACCATATGTTTATTATATACAAAACAATAGAAATGTTCAAATCAGTTGTAAAACCTTTCAATGTTCCATGTTAGCAAGCAACAAAATGTTAACTATTCCGTAAATATATTGATATCACGAGCTATGAATACCACAGTTGTTATGTAAAAATGTTATTGGCGCTTCCTGTTTATATCTGAGTACAGTGTACGAATTACGAGACGGATGAAGGGAAAATCCCCTTTGGGAATACTGGGTGTATGATATAGCTAAAGCGGATTGACCCCTAATCCCCTTGTAATTCGCACACTGACTACAGATACAGACAGAAAGCGTCAAGAACATTTTTACATAAAGACTGCGATAACCAGAATATAACTCATAATATCAATATATTTATTTAGTAGGTTACATTTTGTTGCTTTTTAACATGGAACATTGAAAGATTTTACAACTGATTTCAACATTTCTATTGTTTCATACATCATAAATATATAGTGAATTAATATTTTACTTGTAGTTACAATTGACTGCTTTATTGGTAAAAGCAAAACAAAAAAAAGCTGCTTTGAGCGAGAATCTAACCGGAGGCCCTTTTCCTCGTAAGTCATAGATGATCCACACTCTGCTACACCCTCACTTGATAACTTTACGTGTCTTATTATATATGCGGTGAGTCGGAAACTTTAAGACGCTTTTCCTAGTCTATTTCTGGCTATTACGTTCTTCCAGTTTATAATATTACAATATTAAATGTGCAGTACTACCTCGCAAAGGATGGCCGCGAAGTTTATTTACCAAAGTTTGCTTTCTGCCTGTTAGTATAAAATATCAATTACGACGAAAAAGTAATTTTAATTAGGAAAATAAATTAAGAAATGTCATTATGAGAAATGAAATAGGAAACAAGGAGGAATAAGGTACAGAGTAGTATAGAGATAACAGTCAGTCAAAAAGGAAAAGATTATTGCTCTTTAAAATTAAAACTTTTAGCAGAGGCTCAGAATTAATGATGTTTTTTTTTTTTCATTTGCAAGAAATATCTTATCAACTATGACCGAATGTTCATTTTGATGATAACACTGTAGGTATTGCAGATAATATTTAAAAACATATAGACACTATATATGTCACAAAACAATCAAGTAATATTGGTTTAATTCTTATTATCCGTCGATACAATCTGTTTACTCTAATCGACATATTGAATAACCTTTATAGCATTTACTACAGTAAACCAATAGTTAACAATATATAGCACTTTACGTTTCATATGGATTTTGGAGAGGAACTAAGCACGTTTTAAGTTTTCTTTAAGAAGTCTCGAACATATCACTATATTGAAATAGTGATCAAAAGCAATAACGAATATTATGTGTTAAACAAGTAGATTGAAAGTTTCATCAACTGATGACTATCTGAAAGTATAAAAACTCTCAAGGATTATACCTATAGAGTATTGAATTAAATCAACAAAAGAATGAGTTGAAGATATACGCTTAGTTGAGAATAAACAAGAAATTAAAAGAAATAGAACCTACAAACGATATAAATAACTCAATTAATCATCTGCGAGAATTTTACCTATCCTACTCAGCGCTCTGAAGTTAGTTGTTGCATATAAGAATTCTAGTAATCTTGATAATATAGAATAACAACATTACGTAATAAGCATTTTTAATACTCTTTAGATCTTTGTTTTCCTTGTAATTGCCGTTTGTGTTGCCTTGGCTATTCCCAGACCCAGACCTACCTCATATCCTTAGAGAATTCCTTTGCAACAACAGAGAGGGGAAAATATACAGACAGCTAACATGATGTGGGGTGGGTACGTACTATAATTACCAAGACGTATTTGCTTATAATTCACTTGATTGGAAAATTACTGTACATGAATTACTAATGTACTTATAGATAGGTTTCCTTATACTAAATTTTATCTGTGTAAAAATCATGTCTCAAAAATTATATTCAGTATGATTTAATAAATAATACGCAGATTCTCAGAGTAATAAAATTGTTCCTGGATTGAAACTAATAATCACATGTTGTGTTCAGTTTTGCCAACCGAGCGGAATTCCGCTACGTGTAGAAAATTTTCGTTGCTCTGGTGACAAAGCGGCGACGGACGAAAAAAAATGGAAAATGTAGCGACGTTTGAAAACCTATCTTAAAAACCTCCAATTTTCTCCAATAACTTGAAAGAAGTGAACAAATTAGGTTACAAAATATTTATGTTAGATTAGAAAATATGTGACAAAATTTAATCAATTCGGGACTTATGCAGAGTCGTTCTGATACATGACATACTAAACAGTTCGAATAAAATGTTTCCTGCAGTAGTCAGGCTTTTAGTATGATGTAAATTATACGTCAAAATGACTCTGCATAAGGTTAAATCTATCTTGTGCATTTAATGCTTGTCCAGGCTTAATCAGAGTATGGTTTTGGGGAGAGAGGGTTCACTTGTTGTAAGGTAGAGGTACTGTTGAGACAAAAGTATAGAATTGTTTATACAGTTAAATAGTATTTTATAGTAAGGTATGTTGCAAAATGATACGAACGATCCAAATATGTGGCATAACTTTAGTAAGTGCACGTCACGGATGGAATACGTGATATGTAGAGATGTATAAGAAGGATATGTTTACAGACCATGGATAGTTCATTCATTTCCACGGCTAACCAAATTGAAAACAAAAAACAATCAAAACAACATGATAATGACTGTTGCAAAATGATACGAACGCAATACAAAAGCTAGTTCTAATAGACAATAAATGAGCCACTGCATAAGACCAGCTTGAACACTCGATTAAACATGATGTTTACCAGCGTTTGCAGCAGAGTCACATCAATTTGATTCCATGCAGCGATGATGGCATCCTGCAACTCACGAACATTGTTGTACTGGGTACCGATGTCGATCACTGAGCGACACAACATTTCCTAAAGATTTCCCATCGGGTTTTTGTATGGGAAATTGAAAGGCCAATCAAGTATAACCACGTCTTTCTCCAAAAAGCAATCCTTGGTAGTTCCAAGAACGTGGATAGTAGCGTTATCCTGTTGGAAGATCCACTCGGGACCAGCAATTCGCGAGGTAAATGACAACAAATTGTCTGCAAATACTGTTTAGTACGTGGTTGATGTCATATGAGATGTAAGAAATTCGTGATTTGTTGTACCATAACAACCGAAGCCTTCCCCCCACACATAATTAACGACTGTCCTTGCTATCGCTTGGAGAACATCTGCTCCTACTTCCGCAGATCGTGTCAATAGTATCATCAGCCATCGGGACCATTCAAATTAAATTTCTTTTCGTCACTGAAGATGACACGACGCGTTCTCCTTCCAGGTCACATGTATTTTGGTCCAGATCACCCGTCGCTCCTTGTGCTGCGCGGTGAGTTGTGGGTGACGCTTACGCTTCTTATATCAGAGATATGATTACAGCGTTTCAGAGTTCTTGATAGGGTAGACTTATGTACACGAATGTTAGGGTCTTGTGCCAACTGTGTAAGGGATATTCCAGCACAACTTAGCTTTCGAACAACCTGTCTTTGGTGTTGTAGCGTTAATTAACGCGGCCTTCCTGATGATTTCCTTACTTCATACCGCATCCCAAGTTTAAGAAAATTGTTCAGGACACAAGCACATTGCCCAATTCGACGTGCGATTTCATTAACAGATAAACCTTTTTCTTTATATGCCATTATTTGGCAATTTTCGCACTCAGATAATACTTTGCCAGGGCCCATTATGCTTCTCTTACTCTTCACCTCACACAGATGTCCTCGCCGTAGTAAACTAGCCTACACTTCTATCACTCGTCTGCTATACATTTTGCCTTCTCGTCTAGCGTCCTCTATGTTCGTAGCAGAGACCTAGCTACATGTTATTACACTAAACATGTCATCGTTCGTATCATTTTGCAACACTTTTCTTGGGCTGATTTTTCATTTTTGTTTCGCCCTGTCCTCTATACGTGTATATTTCTCCAGTACCTGTGTTCGTGTAACATAAATACAATACTGTTTCATTCACCCTCACTTCTATTTTCCGTTTCCTCTCCGATCACATAATATGACGATATCTGGTATCGTTCGTATCATTTTGCAACGCACCTTAGCTTCATGAGGAGAGAAATTTTAAAAAAATATAACATCAAACGAAAAAATAGTTTTTCTCAAAAGTAATTGCAATGAAACATTTTATAAATTTTATATTTGATATAGGTATCAGCATTTTTGCACGCTATTCTTGTTGTCAAGAGACATTATTGTAATTATTCTTACATTATAATTTAGAAGTTTTGTATCCAGTAACGTGTAATCGTTATTTTGCGTCGTGGTTCGGATTAATTTCTCAGTCTCGTACTGCGCCCTTTTCTCCTCTTATTTTCCAGCTACTTCACGACGTATACGATCACTTGCCCATGCCTACAGTTTCGTTATGCGGTAGCTGGAAACGCAATAAACGAAAGTGTAGACAACGTAAATAAATTTGTTAGGCTACAAGTACAATAGGATTTGATATTAATTATACAAATAACAAAATTACTTTTCGATAAAAGAAATATAATGTTACTATAAAAGCACAAATATTACATACGTTTGTATTTGCAATATATTCACCATGAACAATTTAACACTGTTTTTACGCTAGTGGCTTGATTTTAATAATAGACGACGAGGTGGCATTAAATGTTAATTAACTCACGTGTTTCTTCGGCTAGCCTGTCGATGTCGCTTCTCCGCTGTCCTGTGTTCGATGATGTGTACTGGTTTTGGCGTTAAGGTCCCAAAATTAATTTACTGCTTCTTTAGTGATGGTTCCCCATAGGATCTACAAATGTAGGTTTTGCTCCAGGAGTTCGTTACCGCTGTATTGTCAAATAAGTGCACTTATAGAAAAATCACTATGAAAAATATGAACTGTCACTTCGTATATAGAAAACTAGGCAGCCTGAATGCTGCTTTTAGGTAAATGTAATTCGGGCGAGCGAACGTTAACACGTTCCTCTTGAACTGGTCCACGGCGACTGCCCCTTTGTCCAGTCAACTATTGTGTATATGTTCTCCGCGCTAGAGCACCCAGATGATGACGTATACTACCAGGTTCGCACTCTTTGGCTAAAGAAGTGCGGGCATTTTAACTAGTCAAATCAGCGTTAAGCAATGACAAGGAGTATAGTATTTCTGCGACTTTCCCGTTACTTTCGGGACTGAGAGCGTTCACAAAGGAAATCACTGTCTCTGCAACGGATGCCCATATATGGTTACGAAATCTGACGGAAGTCTACTAACACAGATGAACAAACATTCCAAAGCGATGACAACGAGTTTCTAGAACATTTGGGTTTATTCGAGGGTTGGTTAATAAAGTTCAGAATACATCTATTTTCTCAATGTTTCTTTTAAATTGCAAAAAATGAGCTGTAGGACGGTGACAAACGAATGAAACATATGTATCCCTTTTCTTTCATTTCTCCTATTTTTAAAAGAAAAAATGTTTACAACTGATGTTACACCAGTCCTGTAATCAGGTGGCCGACCCTCCTAAATTTTTGCTACCCCCTAAAATTTTCACAGTAGGCTTGCAAATAGACTACAATATAATGACAAAGTATAATATGGTTGGATCGAGCCCTCTCTAACTTCTACCGGGCCGCTCTACAGTTTTGGGCTGGCTACCGGCCAGTGTTACACAATGTTAATAAGTTAATAAAGAACATTATAATAAAAAATGATAAATATTGACCGTGACTTTTACTTTAGTAACATTAATTCAAATAAGACTGAAATTCTTTTTTTTTAATTCATAAAATTTAGTGAAGCACTAAATCATGGCTTTCCATTTAGAATTTAGGATTATTATTAATGTGTGATTTTTTTGCAGTTCTCTTTACAGCGTTCCTTTTTTATCATTTAAGTTTAATTTCATAATGTAGCGGAAAATAGCGGAATTTCAGTAAGGGTAGCGGAAAGTGGCTGACTTTTGGCGGTATAGTACCGACTTTTAGAGCTGGGGACGTGGCAACGCTGGTTGTGTTCCGGATAGTAAGGGCAATCACATAAGAACTTACGTGTATTTTTCTTTCTCTTGTTTCATTCAGATCCGAGGATGGGCGAAACGTAGTAGGCAGTACCTTCTCCGCAGGCCTGTAGCCAGCCCAATAATGTACGGAGGCCTAATGCAAGCATATTATAGTTCACCACCATATTATAGTTCATTTGCCAGCCTACCGTGAAAATTTTAGAGGGCCAGCCAAAATTTAGGGGAGCCAGCCCCCCCTAGACTACCCTGGATACGGGCCTGCTTCTCCGTAGGTAGAAATCTTTTCAACTTTATGAAGTGTTAAAGTTTTGGAATGGTTACAGGCTGTATGTTACTATGAGCTAAAGTAGGAATTGTGTGGCATCTATAGGAATGCACTCAGGTTATGTACAGTACAATGGATTCTAGTGGTCGATACGAGTCTCGATTGTATCAGTGGATGACCGGTCTGTTCGTAATATATACCGAGAAGATCCAGCGGTCAGTATTCATACCAAATAAAGTTGGAACTTGATTTAAGAGTTCATGGACAATTAGATGTGCAAGACGTATGCGTGTTTTAGTACAGCATTGTAGCAGATGATAAAGGGCACGTCGAATATTATCATATGAAAGCTCGGAAATTATATTTGAGGCATTCAAGAATTAATACTGGAGTGTTCTGATGCATCCAGTTCTTCTCGCTACGTGTACAGGTTGTTTAAGACGTTCATCTTATCATTACAAGACACGTTTTGTTCAAAATAAATGGATAATAACTTTGTGCGTTCAGAGTTCAATTTCAGGAAACAATCCTTTCTTGCATTTTATCTTACTGTGAAGGACATCTCACATCAATATAAAAATCTAATTAATATTTAACCACGCAATCACCAAATAGGGATTATTCATTTATTGTTATAGATGCATTCATTGCTAATGCTATTTATTTTCTTGTAGGATTTCCATGGTTCTGGGGTTAAATGACTAAATATTATAATAAATGACTTTGGAAAATCGGATTGCGATCGGAAGAAACTAAATACTATCTTCATACAAGAAATTGGATACACAAGAAATAGTTTTAATATTATACAGGGTGGCCCAAAAGTAGGTATACACTCCTGCATTGATCAAGTATAACATTCTAGTTTATGGATTTATTTGTTTCGACTGTACCGGGCTTACGGTATAAGTAAAAAGACATTAAGAACAAATAGTAAAGAAACTAGGTGTACCTGCTTGATAACAATAAGAAATGATGTCAAATACAGTGAGCTGGTCAATACTGGAATGTATACCTACTTCTGGGTATTTTATACAATTATATTATATACGTAATTTAACAATGTGTTAAATATTAAATAAAATGTTAAATAATTAAGAATTTTGTTTTCATTTTCAAAATTTTGAACCTTAGATATCATGTTTAGACCTATGTTTATATTGTTATTTTCCGTGTTTAATAAACTTTTGCTTTACTTTTTGTATATTGTGAACATAGTAAAATTTCGAAATTAGTAAAGAATTTTAGAATTGCTTCATTTCCATATAAAGAAAAAAGGAAATTAAATCTTAAGCATAACGTCATCAGATATTGTCGTAAGAGTAAAGTGAGAGGTGGTAAATGAGGATAAATGATGATTGAAAAAATCGTGGAATGAATAAATTGGAACTGGATGAAAAGAAGAAGAAAAAATACCATTACAAAACTTACGGACACTACATTCTATTAAAGGAGATAGCGAGAAGACGAAAAATGTTTTCAGGTGGCTGAAGAATGTCTTCTTTCGTGGAAAAGTACCAAACTGTTTAGGAAATTTTATGACAAAGTAGATTATATCTGTCCATACTATTATATGAAAGATTAGAAGTGGCTCGTTCATTTTTCCTCCATGTTTTGTTACTATAGGCGGAAACCTGAAATTTAGACATGATCTTTCTCTTTTCTTGTTGGCAATAAATAGAAGTATTTTTGAAATACCTATTCTAAGCGGTTAATAGGAATTGACACTTTCTAAAAAAATTTAAGTAGAAGGTAGAGAGATGCTATGCGCCGCATAAACTCTTCATTGAAGGTACGAGGCCACATGTTTCAGCATTTTCGATCATTCCTAACATAAGCGGGAATAAATATTACATTTCTGTAATACTTAAATTTTCCTTTATTTCTTCACGATTTGGTAAATGTGAGTATTATCTTAAGCTGATGTTCACATCTTAACATTTTCAAAGATTGCCTTCTTGAGAGGCGAAAGAAGGTTCATTTCTATAATATTCTTATTTCCCTTTCTATATTCAGAATATGCGGATATTTATATATAAACTCTCATGTTGAAATACGGTAATATGGGTTTTATCGTTCTCGAAAAATCTATTCCTACGATATTTCTAAAATATTGAGGTTTTCCTTTTTTTATTCAGTAAGTGTCAAATGTTAAAATTTGCGTAAGATCGAGAAGTAAAATTCGGTATACAAACTCTTAATTAAAAAAGAAATATGTTTCAGTGTTTCCAGCTATCCCATTCCTAACGGGAAAATGAGGATAATTTCCATAATATTATTTTCAAATTTCCGATTTTATTTTTAATGTACCTTAATTACCTTAAGATTTGCAGACGATATGGCGCTTCTTGCAGAATCTGAAAAGAAAATCAATAAAATGTTAGAAAAAATGAGAAAAGGCTTTGAAGAATACGGGATGAAAATAAATGTTAGAAAGACAAAAGCCATGGTGATTGGAACGAAGGGGTCTGTGTCAAATATAAAAGTGGGAGGGGAGCAAATAGAACAAGTGAATAGTTTTCGATACCTGGGTAGTATTCTCAGTAATGACATGAAGTGCGAACGTGAAATAAAGCAAGGATAGGAATGGCGAAAGAAGCCTTTAGAAGGAAGAAAAATCTGTTTTGTGGGACCTTGAATAAAGAGTTGAGAAAAAGACTCATAAAGTGCTTCGTGTGGAGTGTTGTACTGTATGGGGCGGAAACGTGGACATTATCTAAAGGTGACGAAAATCGACTGGAAGCCTTCGAAATGTGGGTGTGGAGAAGAATGGAAAGAATTAATTGGGTCGAGCGGAAAACGAATGAGAGAGTGTTAGAAATGGTGGGTGAGAAAAGAACACTTTTAGATAGTATTAGGAAGAGGAAGAGAAACTGGTTGGGACATTGCCTAAGAAGAGATTGTATCATGAGGGACGTCCTAGAAGGTATGTTGGCGGGAAAGAGAGGGAGGGGGCGAAGGAGACTACAATTAATGGATGATATTAAAACAGAAAGATCATACGCGAAGACGAAGAGGTTATCGGAGGACAGTGGAGCATGGAAGCTTCTCAGCTGCGGCAAGTGACCTGCCAATAAAGGCAGAATACCTATGATGATAATGATGATTAATTACCTTACACATTTGATTCCTGTGTAATGAAGGAACGATTCTGCTAGTCTATCCGTCTAATTATTTATCTATCTATCTATTTGGAAATGAGCTCTATGTATATCATATAGTATATGGGAATGTTCTTTGTTCTCACTAAATGGTTATAAAACTGGTAAGACTTTTCGATCTAATAACTCAACGATGCAAGGTGGAGTACATTGTCAGCCTAACCTCGACTCGATAAAATATCGTAGAAAATATATCCGGGTGGCCCGGGGGAAGGTAATAGTAAACTCCACCTTCATCGAAATTGAGATATTATTTGGAATGGGTTGGGATCGATTCACATATTATTTAAGTCAGGAACTTTATCTATGTATGGCAGAAGAGGCTTGCTTAGTATCTAGCATTGTATTACGTTGCATTCAATTTACAGTAAAGTTTAAAAATGTCGCTTACCATTATCTTTTCCCGCACTGTTCATTTCTCTTGACTGTAGAACTCGAGACCACAGACACTCGTGAACAACTGAAGGCTAATCATCAATGTTTCTAACCTATCATTGTATGATTTCGGTTCGGTTTCCTACCTAATGGTTTCTTAGTAAATACGTGGTTGAAATTCAATCTTATGGCGTAGACAACGACAACGAACTAACTATAGAGTTGCGGAAAGAAGGGAGTCCCTTGCCTCTAATCTGTATTAGAATCTCATCTCGAGTTTTTCCAGTGCTTTGAGTTAAGTATTTTATAATAAGCGGATACCGTCGCCAACTTGTGCAGAATTTGTTGTTTCTTTTTACTTTGAACTGTAGAAGGAGCATTATCTACTATCGACGGAAAGACTGCCAAGGCCGAATGCTTCCAGGTAGTCTGAGAGTAACCAACAGTTGTTTCATTGACTAATGGTATTTACTTTGTTTGTCAACACTGAAGACACTTCATCACTTGTATCAGTAGATAATCGAGTACTTCAAATAGTATAGGGATCTTGGATATTGTGTCCTTGGTTTGAGCTTTGGAATATATTTGCGAAGAACTTTAAATACTCTTTTTAGATTAAGATCTTGAATGACAGCGGGATATTCTTTATGATGGCTAAATGGACGAGTTGTATTAGAAGTTTCAGGAACACATAGGTGGTTCTTGCTTTGGATGTTGCACTGTGGGATGTCTTCTTGGTAGTAGTATTTTGTGTGATCTGTTCTGGTATAGAGATTGGTTGTCTTTTCTTAGATGCTAGTACTTGTATGACTCTTGGACAACCGGAATAGTTCGCAGGATGCGAGCCCTTGCAATTTACACAGAATGCAGGGGTGCCCACAAGGGGGGGCTATGACGCAAACTGCGTCATTGAAATATTTGGGGGGGGGTTAAAAATCTATATAAATATGTTTGATGGGGGGGTAAAATTAATCGAAAAGAAGATTTTTTTCATGGAAGAACACCTACGGATAGACAATTGGGGGGGGGGTGCGTCATGGACGTAAGGGGGGGTGGGCACCACTGCAGAATGCAAGGGTATTTCTGGTAGTTCGTGAGAACTCATACGTCCAGTGGTGTTCCGGGCATTTAACCCACCAGGGTTTAGCTTGGTGGGTTGACTAGAGGTGCCCAAAACATTGATATTTGTAACTTTGAATAGGGTATATTGTTTGGGTTTGTAGGGTTCTACACGCACCTTAACATGGATCAGTTAATCTTCTTTGTAAATGTGAGTAGCTAGTGGTGATTTGGTAAGCAAGAGAGGTAATAGTATCTTCCTTTTCTCCTTTTCACGATCTTGAGTCATCATCTGAGTAACAGTAAGAACTGGATATTTCTTATCACGTAGCGCTTGCTTAATGTCGGTAGAGTTTGTATCCAGAGGCAGATGACGGATCACCGCTTTGATCGTTTTCGCTTCGTTATTGATTTCAGTGTTGTAATATCTGAGAGAAACAGAATTTTTGTAAGGTATCATCGTCATCTTGATTAATGCATTTAATTTTCAAGAAACCTTTCCTATAAATAAAAGTTGGTGCTTCTTTGCGTCTTGCGGTAAGTAGCTCTTTGAATTCCTAGCCTTTATCACACGAATATGGGGAATCATAAAGTAAAGTAACTGTGAGAAAGGGGAAGGTGTTACTTTTAGGGTGATCCTTATTCCTGGAGTTGTATATATCTGAAACCGCATCCCTTATTTTTTTCCTTTTAATGAGAAAAGTGTCCTGTGTAAATTTGAATTGGTTATGACGACTATAAATGGTACCGGAAAGTTAATTTTTATAATAGGATTTAGAAAACGGTAGTTTCCAATGTTGCTCAATAGGTAACAACACACTCACAGGTTTAAATTCTTGTTTTAATCCCATTTTACGTGTAATTTAGAGCAAAGTTTTGACTAAAATTTAAATTGAAAATAATTAATAAGTATGAAACAATCATTTTTTTACAACCATTTAAAACTCAATCGTACTCTCCTTTTTTAAATTACAACCGTTATCGTGCCATTTTTTAAACTTCAGATAATTTATAACATCTATTTCAAGTTCTAAACATTGGGTTTCCATTGTATATAAGTCTAGGGTCGCAACGAGACAGAAGATATAATCCTCATATGTTTAAACTCTAAATCACTGTTGCCACACTTGATACAATTGTACCAAATTCAGCCCTTGTTGTCATTCATCGGCCCGTTGGTACCACGTTGGCATTTTCAGCCCCTTTAGTGAAAAAGTTGGTACAATTTTACCCAATTCAGCACCATTTAACAAATACTTGTCACATTTTCAAAAATGTCAGTAAGACTTTTCCTACATTTCACGTTACTCATACTGTGTGAAATCATGAGGAGCGAACTCGGAGATGATTGATTTGTTTCTCGTTTTATATATATTTTTTCATATATGGCCATAATACCGTTTTGATTTATGGTCACTTTGAAATAGAGGCGTGTTTGGTTTCCTTGCAATACATACCGAAGATGATAACTGTTTTCTCGTTTAATTTGCGGCCTCTGTTATACTTCCTACGTGTGAGAAAAGTTTCATCTACTTCTACGGTTGTTTGGGATCCTCCCAACGGCGTAACAATAAGGTAGGCAAGATAGGCATTGCCTACGGGCGCAGGACGCTTCGGTATATTAGGGGGAGACCCAGGTTTGTAATAAAAAAGAAACAAATTATATAAATGGAGCCCCAAGTTTTCGTGGTCTTCATTTTCAAACATGGCAAAAATAAAAATTCCTTCCCTCCTCTCTCACAGTTTATTACATTTGCGTATCAAATTATTGGCATTACTGTAAACTCGTCGCGGTTACAGCACTGTATGATTAAGAAATTAACCCTCCTGCTAATTAATTATTACCGTATTAATACGATACCAGTCCTATATTACATGTACTAAGCTTACTAACTATAAATAAAATTCCCCTGTGCAACAGACTTTCAACAATAACGACAAATTCTCCAAGCACCAAAGGTTGGGCAAAAAGGGCAACTGCCTAGGACGCTAACGTCAGGGTCACCCAAACGAGCACCCCAAAATTAATTTGTCTAACATATTTTCTAACATCACTGTAATAAAATGTAAAATATAGGCTAGGACTAGGTGGGGGAGGGGGCAAAGACTCACTGACAGGGTGAAACTTTTACCTTCATCCACTCCTGATGTTGACTGAGATGACGTAGTGTTAAATGGATGAGGACGATACTGACCTATTTAGGCTCTAATCTCAACATTATTGGAGAGTAATAATTAGCTGATCTTCTTAAATACCGATTGCAATATTACTTACAGTATTTTTGTAGACGTGATATTTTTTTTCAGTTAGCGAATCTTTAGCCCTGTTTTAGCGGAAAGAAAAATTTCACGTTGGCAACACTGCCCAAAGCTAGTCAAATGTGGGTTGTGGCGCATACGCGTAAGTTACAAATGGTCATACATTGGTCTATTAAATGGGTGAGGGGGCGCCACTAGGTATTTTGCTTAGGGGCCATTGTTACGCCACTGGGTCCTCCTATTTGGATGTTTTAAAAAAAATTAAAAAGAGCACTTTCTTGATGATGAACTCTTCGAAGAGAGGGAGAGTGTTCTAGAACTTTACCTCTTTTAGTTTTGTGTTATAGGATCATGTAGGCCTATTATGCTACTGGTATAAAATAATTAATTCAGCCCTTTTTGTTTTAATTTGGTACTATTTTTCAGCCCTCTCCAGAGCTAAGACTGTGGCAACACTGCTCTAAATTATTACTGAATACATATAAAACCTTTATGCGTAGTGTCCTGACTTAAGGTATTAAAGCCTGGTGCTCTCCTCCACAGAAGTTTAACAAAAGATTAGAAATCCTTAAACGTCATACTATCAGACTCGCATTTCGCATAAAACTACCATACCCCAATGATGAACTTTATAATAAGATTGACTTTCCTCCTCTTGTCCAACACATTGCTCTCTTACGCCAAAAATATAAAGCTAAAGGTCTCCATTCATATAAAGATATATTTCTCTACACCATATTCATAGATTTGGAACAAGATTCCCAGTAACGATACTGATATATACCTCTCAGCATCCTCCTTTCCATTTATGCTCTATAACTTCCTTATAATTATCTTAACGCAAGATTTTCCCGACGACAGCTCATCCATGACGATATTCCGCATCTTTTACCATTATAGCACTGTCTCCCACAAAACTAATAAGGGCTTCCCAAGGTTTTTTGTCAGTCTTGAGCAGCCCCAAAGACAAGAGACTAACCAGCATTCGTCTCACTCATTTTATTGTGTTTTGTTGTGATGTGATGTGCACTGCATTCATTATCATGAGCATGAAAATCTCCCTTAACAGTACGCTTATATTCATTAGCACTTTTGTATACTCATGTCTTGAATATTCATTTATTTTGTTGCTTTTTCTGCACCTCTTATTTATTTTACGCATGTATTTTCTTTATGTACTGGTTTAGATATTATTACTGTTCATAAAAGTTATTTTATTTCAAATATTGTCGATTATATTAATGTACGTATATGTATTTGCAACTTTTTGCTTTTTGTATATTGTTGTTAATCAAAATTTTCTTTTGACAGCTCACTACCCAACTAAAATGCAATAAAATGTAATTGTTGCTCCCACGTCCCAGGCCAAGAGAGAGGGCGAAACCTTCTAGTGACACTTTTTCTTATTCCCACACGCTGCATGACAATAAATTTTTCAACCAAACCTGTCTCCCTCAAATAAAATATGTATTTTATGTTTATAGTCTCGATGTCTTAATGTGATCGTTACTTTTAGTGGATTGAAGTTTCATTATGGTTCTTGTATCATCACGTGTGATTAGATGAAGAAACAAAATGATCATAATGTGTTCGATGTCTAGCAAATGTAGTCATCGCAGTGGTATTTACCTTGTAGCGAATATGAGTGAACAAATATTGGGTTCTAAATTACCTTCCAGTAGACAAGTACTTAAGTGCGTTCTTTTATAATTTACGAACGGTAGAATTACCTTTAAGAGAGAGTACTCGGTTAGCTGCCCGTGAAACAGAAATATTTTGGTCTAAAGGAAGAATACCGATCAAGGATACTCACCACAGTATTGATAAACTAATGCGATTGTACTAAATGTGGCGTCGGTTATAAAATTCAAGTAATAGAAATAAAGACGATAAGAAAAGACAAAGACACATATTTCTTAGATATGTTAGGCAATTTATTTGATATAGCGCATGCAAGTGCTTTAGACTTAATACAAATTCAGAAGAACAAGGAATTCCTAATATCTCAAAGGCAGAAAGGACGTCCTGGAAATATGGTTGGTAGAAACGTGTGTCTATCTCGTAAAGAAGAAAGAAAAAATGAAATGAAATCTTTAAGTTTTACGTCCCACGGTTATGCCGGTTAGGCTAAAGGAGACGGTGATAATGAGAAATGAGTGAGATGGTGGAATGAAGAAAGTGGGAGGAAACGGGAGAACCCTGAGAAAACCCACGAGCACGGTGTTTGTCTACCACAAAGTCCACACGGCGCGAGCTGGAATCGAACCAGGGACCCCAAGCACCGGAGGTGAACGCTTCGTAAAGAAGAAAGAGTAGCAAACTTGAAACTTCTCGCAAACCGAAATATAAAGAGGAACAGTGTAAAATGAGCGAATTGAGTGAACGTAGATTATCAATTGAAGTAAAGAAGACGAAGATGTATGCCAAACAGAAAATACAATTCCAATGGAAGGAGTAGAAACTGATGAGGCAGTGACAGAACCCTTTAGAAGAAGAGAGAAAGTACGTTTCATTACTCCACGACTCGTTTCGGCTCTTGATTGTTATAAAGTGAATGATATAGCTACCATACACATACTAATCGCAACAGCAGAGGCATTGGAACATTATGTGGAAAAACAGATCGTTCATTCGACGGTATCGAGAAAATATCCGTAGAGAAACTATTCAGGGGAAGCTAGATGAATGCATTAAGAAAACGTCAGGTCCTCTTGTTGTTCACTGGGATAGGAAATTATTGACAGCATTAACTGGAAGAGAAAATGTTGACAGACTTCCAAATATTGTTACAGGTGAAGGTGATTAGAAACTACTTGGAGTTCCTGTTGTCCCATCTGGAATTACCAATAGTGTTTCTCACATTGTAGAAAAATCGGGAATAGAAGTATGTGTCCAGGCGTTGTCATTTGACACAACTTCTTCTAATACTGGACGTACCAATGGTGCTTGAAGAGAAATTGGGAAAAGATCCTTTATAACTTTCATGTGTGCATCGTATTTTTGAATTAGTATTAGCATGTGTATTTGAAGAATGTGTTTCAGCTTCTTCCTGTCCAGAGGTGCTAACTTTTAAGTGTTTCCAGAAAGAGTGGCCGAGATTTCAACACAACACATTTGTTACTGGAATTTCTGATCGAAGTGACATCCCAGTTCTCTGCAACACGAAAAAAGATATGCTAGTTTTTGCTGCTAAAAGTTTGGAAATGCAGCATTCCAGAGAAGATTACAGAGAACTTCTGGAGCTTATAGTAATTTTTCTAGGAAGTACGCCTCCTGGAGATATTCATTTCCGTTGTCCTGGAGCTGTATATCAGGCAAGGTGGATGAGAAAAGACTTATATTGTTTAAAAATATTCCTCTTCCGTAATCAGTTTAAATTAAGTGAGCGGGAAGAAGAAGGACTACGTCAAGTGTGCATTTTTCTTGTTCCAATATGTAAGTGCTTGGTTTACTTGTTCCAGTGCATCTCGTGCACCACATCAAAATTTACAATTTTTGAAGAGCCTTCAAACGTACTCATAAACTCTGATGTCTCGAGAGTGGCTTTGTCGAAGTTTTCCCGGCATCTTTGGAACTTCTCAGTAGTGCTCTCAAACGGGTCGGGTCGGGTCACGTCAACCCGGATCGGGTTGTCGGGTCGAGACAGTTGGGTCAGCTCGGGTCGGGTTGTCGGGTCAGGCTACTCGGGTCGGGTTGTCGAGTCGGGTCAGTCGGGTCAGCTCGGGTCGGGTTATTCGGGTGAGCTCGGGTCGGGTTGTCGATTTGGGTCAATCGGGTCAGCTCGGGTCGCGTTGTCGGGTCGGGTCAGTCGGCTCAGTTCACTTTAGTCAACTGAGTTTAGGTTGAGCTTAAACTCAGCTGGAGTCGAAAGCTGCTGTTTTTCACTAGCTGCCTAATTAAAAATAGTAATTTTAAATTGATTTTATAGAGACCATAAATCTATTTTGAACTCTTGCAGTTAGTGATTTTATGGTAAATGCTTATTTTTGTACTTGTGTGTACTTTAATTTTTAAATGTGGAAGATTGATTTTACCAATCGACTGTAATATTAATATCTACGCCAATATGGAGTCTGGATTTAGAACAAAACTAGAAGTTGTTTAAGCAAGGCCAAAAGAAAGATTGGATATGGACGACCAAGCCCAAGCAGGGCTGCGGTGGCTCAGTGGTAGAGAATTCATCTCTGGTGCATGGCGTCCATGGTTCGATCCCAGCTTGTGCTAAATAGGCTTTGCGGTGGAGAAACGCCGTGTAGTGGGTTTTCTCGGGGCTCTCCTGTTTCCTCCCCCATTTCATTCATTTCTCATGGTCACCGTATCCTTTAGTCTCGGTGCAGAATCGAGGGACCTTAAACTGAATATTTCATTTTATTTCACGAAGCCCAAGGACATCGATACAAGAACAAGATAAAGATTGGATATGCAAGACGAATTGCATAGTAATCTTGTTCTTGGCCTTGTTTTGGTGATCACCAAGTAGCGATGAGCGTATTTTCTTGCTTTCCGTATAGTATGAAAGACCATAATCAAAATCACACTTGGTCTTCATTTGTACCGATGAAGCGAGCATTTTCGGCTCTTGTATAGCATGAAAGATCACCAAGACTACGAAATGCAGGACCAAGACTTGACTGCAAGACAAAGAACAAGACGCAGTATTGATGACCAAGACCCAGGGAGCGAATTGTTTGAATTTCATTTGTTGGGCTGAAAGTGGTGAAATAAAATTAGTACTTTATAATTAAATATCATACTGTATTTTTAAATTTTAAATTACAAAATTCATATTATGTATCTTCTTACGTGCAACTATATATACTGTAAAATACGTTTTAATTACCGAGAAAGAAAAATCAAAGTGGCACGGGTCCCGGAATCATAAGAACCTATTTTGGAATGAAAGTTGCAGGGTTGGAAAAAATCACAGGTGTTCTCCTGTTTCCTCAACCCTTATCATTGTAGTTAAACGATTTCCTTTTGTCTCCGCCAAGAGACTCTAGCTACTGCCTTCAGAGAAGACCCCCTGCAAGCAGGTGAGAAAAATGACCTTGAAGAAAAATTTCGTCACATAGAACTAAAGCAAGAAAAAAATAAATTTCTCCCACGTCGGAATTGGTATCAATTATAAAAAGAAATAACCAAACCTCAAAAGTGCCAAATATTCATTAGGATGCATATACAAATCCCCCGCTTGATCTAGCTAGTGGTTAACGTGTAAGTCTTCGGTACACGTAGTGTTGTAAAAAAACGATTTTTTTCTGTGAATATTTTTTTCAATAAAAACCGTTCTTTTTCATGTTATTTTTCAAATGTCTGTTTTTTTTCTGCCAAATATTATTTATTGATTTATGTTGCAGATTATTGAAATAATCAACAGAACTTGAGTAGAAGCCCTCGTAACTTACAAATCGTTTGTTTCTTTGTACCTACGAGCAAAATTGTGTGATTATTCCTTTCGGACCCAGGTCATTTTTGGCGTTTTCCTACATTTTCAGTTTGTGACTTATTGCTCAAAAACCATTCATTCGCTTGATATGGTTAAGGCCTTGTTTTTTTAGAAAATGGATGTGGCTATTTTTGGTGTAATTTGCATTACAGTGTTGCCAATGGGTGGGAAATTATTGAGGGAAATGTAGGGGTGAAAGTTTACAAAAAATTCCCTAACCAAATTTCTTTTTTTTTCTTTTCTTTTTTTTTTTGCTATCTAGCACCACTGCTGCTATATGGGTTCAAGTCACCTAAAAACTTCTTTGGTGTGTTGACAAGATACAGTGAAATCCTGAAGTCGCTGACTTCCATTCAAAGAGGGGAAGAAAAATTTCTTTCTCATCATACACATGAAATTTTGACACTTTTTATGGTTCAGAAGCAAAAATCAACAGATATGCCGGGGCTACAGCTTCTCTAATTATCCTATTGAAACTTTTTATGGTGAGTTCTGTAGGGCAAAGAGGAAGCTTTCAGGTAGTGTTACGTTTGTTTCAATGTAGCCAGGAGGAGGGTAATAATAGAAGGGAAAAGGGAAATTTTCCGAATTTCTCACCTAAAATCGGGAATTAATTGTTTTGTCTCAAAACACTGCCAACAGACAGACGAAAGCTATCTGAAAATAAACCTTAGTACTCCAATAATATATCCCACAAGTATCGTGGCGGTATCTAACAAAGTAAGCATGAAATTAAAAAATATATATAAATCTCATTCTACCTCAGAAATTCACCATTTTCTTACCATTTTCAAAACATGGTTTATTATAAACCTCAACTGTACTTCTCCTAATTATTGTAGTGAATTTTTTATGGTGCGCTGTGTAGGCTAAGAACGAAGGTTTTAGACACTGGTACGTTTGTTCGAGTGTAGCCAACAAGAGGGAAATAATAGAAACAAATTGGAATTTTTTCCAAAATTCGCTCCAAAAATCTGGAATTAAAATTTTCTGTAGCTAGCAACACTGCTATCACACACACACACTAACACAAACTATCTTAAAATAAGCTTTTATACCCCTCTAATATATCCTACAAGCATTGTTACGACATCTAATAAAGTAAGCATGTCAATAAAAAATATCTCACTCTAAGTTACATAAAAAAATCACAGTTATCTATCCAATTAGAGAACAAGGTCTACTGTAAACCTCAACTGTACTTACCCTAATTATCCTATTGAAACTTTCTATAGTGTGTTGTGTAGGTCAGAAACGAGACTTCTAGATACTGGTACGTTTGTTCCGATGTAGCCAACAAGAGGGAAATAATAGAGACAAAACAGATAATTTTCCCAAAATTTCCCCCTAAAACCTGGAATTAAAATTTTTTGTAGCTGGCAACACTGCTACCAGACAGACCCAAACTATCTTAAATTAAACATTGGTACACCACTAATATATCCTACAAGTATTATGGCGATATTTAAGGATAAAAGCTTCTAATTACCAAAAATATATTACGGTAAACATAAAAGGGGAAAAACTAGAAAAAATCAATGGTTAAAACCTAAATACGAATTTTTCGTGCGCCCCCTAATTACCCCATTGTGACGATATGTACTTGCGTTTGTTAAGTGAGGACAAATGTTCAATTGGCGTAAGTTGACTTGCACTCGGACGTATAGGTTTGATTTATAAACAAAAATCTCGAATTTTTTGCCCAAATTTAGGGAAGTTTTAATTTCCCTAATTAGTAACACTACGCGCAGGCCTGTCCAATTGATGTCAACAGTTAGGTATCCATCCGAGATATCTATCTGGCAAGTCTTAAGGAGGTCTTTCTACAACCAAGGAAGCTACAGGGAAAAAAGTAAAGGAAATTTGAAATTAGAAAATTCTCTATTTTTTGACTGGGGTGAAATTTGAGAAGGAAATTCGACACCAGAAGAAAAATAAATTAGTATGATAAACTATGGGCCAACCATACTTGGCAAGAATAATATCCCGATATCTTAATTAGTGTCCACACATGAGTGGATTAAAAAAGTGACACTCCCCTCTGTGTCACTTTGGACACCTGGGCCACCTAGTGTACATTTGATTACAGTTTTTTGACTACTAACCCGTCTTGTTGTTGTAGTTGTGTTGACTAATAATAATATTATTGTTGTAAACAATAACTTTAAAGGAAATTTTCCCTCCTTTTTACATCTTAGTTCCAACACTGTTGGTGAGAAATGCAGAGTGTTTCAAAAGGAATATCGGGGTTTTAAGTCTTCGTAGTAATTATTACATTTTACGTACAATTATAAGCAATGCATCAAGTAAAAGAGCACCTCAAACAGTCTTTGCTACAAGTGTTCGATGTGAGATTCATTCGTCACACGGTACACATCTAGTCGATAGGCGAGAAAGGCCCATTAACTTTCCGGCATATGGCACAAAACACATTCAATTTAGGGGAATCTCGTTTCAACTGTACCATCTCCTGAGGATTTGCTGACGGCCAGATGCAAATATTATGAGTGTTCAAGTTAGCTCTTAGGTGAAATGTCGATTTATCACTGAAGACGACACAATCCAGAAAATCTTCATTGTTATGCAGTAATATTTCACTTGCGAAATTGGCACGTAAACCGTAGTCTGTAGGCTTTAGACCTGTAGCAACTGCAAACGATAAGAACGTAGTTGCAAGCGTCTCCTTAATATTCTTTACACAGACGGTTGCACTGTACAGATTCAGTCTTTATTAAAACACAAAAAGCTTTCTGCTCTCTAGTCTCCATCTTTGCTACTTGCTCTTTCTAACGGCAGACAGAAGAAACAATGCATGAAAATGCTTGCATACAAAACTGTTTGAGTTGCTCTTTCATTTGATATAATATTTATAATTGTAAGTTAATTGTAATAGATACTACAAAGTTTCAAAACCCTAATATTAATTTTGAAACACACTGCATTACTTCAAATTGAGTCATCCTATATTCATGTCATGAATATACATATCATCAGGGCCGGCCCTAGGCAATTTGTCGCTCCGTGCAATGGCATAATATGCCGCCTCCCCCTTTCTCCAGAAAGAACAAATCTTAAAAGTCATAATTTTAAGTATGCTACTCCAGCATAAACAACGAAGGGGAGGGTAAGTGTAGTCGCACTCAGAAAGGCTTAAATGCTTACTGAAAATAATATCCCGTTGTGTCTGTTTTTTAAAAAAAATATGTATCTATTATGTTAGTGAAAGATAAAGCAAACATACCCGCAGAAGAAAGATGGTAATCCTTTTTATAGAATTCAATATCAAGCTTCAATCTCAATGTATCGGTTTGCAATTCCAGTATTGCAAACCGATAAATTGCAGTTTGCACGAATTCCAGTTTGTAATTCCAATCTTTATCTCTTGATTTTTCTTCTACATCTATTAACATTTCTTTTTTTTAAAAAAAAAAAAACTTGTTTCTAGCTTCAATGATAAGGAACTAGTTTCTGACAAAAAAAAACAAAACTGGTTGTCATATCAAAACTGTGATAACTTACTAAATGGAACAGATATTCGCTACTATTCGAGAATAGAATTCCTGCATTTGAAAACAAGCAATTTGTGCTCGGATTGATTCGACCATTTGCTTTAGCATTGTCCATGTGACATTTAACTAATGCAACCTAAACATAATTTATGAATATAGTATTGAAAAAGGTCAGCTTAGTAAATGTAACTACCATCATCATGAAGTCTGTTTCCAACAAGAAATATTTAATTTAAATAATATAACTAGAGACCGGATGTTAGGCCAAATGCCTATTCTTTAATGCTACAGATATGATCAAAAATAACGTTTTAAAGTTTATATCGGGGATTATAGTTTCGATTTAAGCCAACTTTACTATCCCTATTTTGCCCCTCACTGCCTAAATAATTGCTTTAGTGCCTAATGTTGCGTATTCTATGAATTTTCTTTGAAATAAGACTTAATATATATATATATAATTTATACAATTATATATATATATATATATATATATATATATATATATATATATATATATATATATATATAATATGAAATACAGATCAAGCTTCGTTTTTTACATATAGAATGAAAGAATACATTAACAAACAGGTATATTGCTATATTCTTTGAACACTATTTATGACGAATCTATTTTTTAAATTGTATGGAGTATTTATCTTCATTATTTCGAGTTACATTTTAGTGCCTATTTTACTGCTAATTTTTTAAATTTTAAGTGCCTATTTGCCTGCCTATTTTCAAGTTTTTAATGCCTAAACATCCGGTCTCTACTTATAACAGATTTTGCGGACCCTCCAAACTTGCCGCTTCATGCAAATGCACGTGTTACAGATATGGTAGAGCCGGCTCTGCATATCATATATATCTAGTCGATAAATTATTTATATATGATATTTAGAAAAATACTATTAGGCAAATTAGTATTAGTTTTTACCTTTAGACAAGTTATTTGAATTTTATACTGTTAGTGACATTATTTTCTTACATATTAAAGGCCTGCTTTCAAGAAAAGCAAAATTTCATTTCTACTTTTATTTCTTAGTTGATATTGATGAAAACTGCTGAAACCCGAATTGTTAATAGGTATGGTATTTATGTAAATTGTAAAATATTTGTAGCGTATCAGTATCTAGCGTTTAATTTATGATGCATTTTACGGTGATTACACCTACATAAAAATATTTCATTCTTAAATAGACGTAAGATGCATTACAAATGACTATTTGCAAAGAAATGAAATTTAGAAAAAAACGAGAGGCAATGTTTTTTTCTTAAAAAGCCGCACATTTCTGAAAAAATGCGAACGTTTTTTTTTCTATTTTCAACACTAGGTACACGTGGTCCGGGTTTAATTCCCAATGGGAGTGCATTTTGGTGTTCAGCCAGTGTCGTGACCATAGTGCTCTCAAACGGATCGGGTTGACCCGACCCGACCCGACTCGGATCGGGTCAGCTCGGGTCGGGTTGTCGGGTCAGGTCAATCATGTCGGATCACGGTCGCGTCATTCCGGTCAGGTCGGGTCATCGGGTCGGGCCAGTCAGTTCGGATCACGGGTCTGGTCGGGTCGGTCTTCAACCCGACCCGACCCGTTGAGAGCACTACTTCTCAGAGAAGTTTGTGGCACTTTCATTTTTGCCGATAATGTTAGTAATGAACAAAGACAGAAAATGGCAGAAAAATTTAAAAATTGTGAAAGTTAATATAAAAGAATTTGAACTTGGCGCTAGTTAAATAGACGGCATTGAAGGAAAAGAAATTGTATATTTTGTAACTGCAAACACGAAGAATTCTTCGAAATTTTTCGGAATTGTACAGATTTTCTGGACCTTGATCCCATTTGCTGGTCGATAAATGATGGATTTCGTTTCGGAAAAAAACAAGTTGATAAGGTGCATGTTCCAAATGACGCAGCGGAAAGAGCTGTGAAGTTAATGGAAAATTACAATACAATTTCTAACCAGAAATGAAGAACAGGAGCAATTCCTTTTACAGGTGTTGAAAGACTATAGAAACTTGTTTCCAGGGTGTAGAAAAGCTACCTTGTGTAAAAACTAAAAGTTATCGTTAAGTCTATCTACATTTCAAATATATATATATATATATATATATATATATATATATATATATATATATATATATATATATATATATATATATATATATATATATATATATATATATATATATATATATATGCATTTTTTAAATATCAGCCACTATCATTTTTATCTGTATTTACTAGCTGATTGATTAATAACTAATATAAATTTTGTTAACGAAGCAAGTGGCATGAGAAACAGATCTAAATATCTTTAAACAGTGGTTCATAACACTATGTATCACCACAAGTACTATAAGTATGGACGATAATTGAATCGGTGAGGAGAAAAAGGAGAATATTCCAAAAAATAACGAAAACAAACTGAAATAGCCATTTTGTTCTCTATCCGTAAATACACAGAATGAACGTAAAAAGAAAATGTTACTGTCATTATCCATTGTTAGATATTGCTTTGAAATTTTCGCTGAGTGGAAGAAAGAGAACATTCCTGGAAGATTCTCCTTTTTCCACGCAACACCAGTAATTCCCTGATTGGCCACTAGATGCTGCGCAATTCACAGGTAGGCTTTCACATCAGTCGCGGAATGTGTTGTGAACATTGCAAAATAATATTCTAGTGCCTTGAAGTATTCTGTAAACAACTTCAACAATGCCTTCGTCAGAGGATAATATGTATGAACCAAGGGCGCCCATCAGGGGGGGGGGGCAAGCGGGCGCTCGCCCCCTAGAGGAAATTGTACTTCAGAATATCGAAAATCCAATAGAATTTTTACATTAGTTACAACAAAATTTGAAACTATTTTTGAAACATCACTTATACTTGCTCCCCTCTTCGAAACCACAACATGGGCGCCCTTGGTATGAACCTAAAAGGAAAAAGAGTAAACGCAATAAAGACCAGCATATCAAAGAAATTGGAAAACAAGCTAGACAACGCGGAGAAGAGTTTGTGGCAAGTAAGGGACATTTAGTGGAAGGAAGATTAACAGATAATGATTGTAATTGTCGCAAAAAATGTACGGAAAAGTTTACTGAAGAAAAACGATGTATTATAAACGTTCTTTTCTGTGGACGTCCTAAGAACGAACGTGATACGCATCTTGTAGGCTTAATTGAACGGCATGATGTTGTACGTCATCGTCCTTTGACAACTAAATCTAACCGTAATACTTGATCTTTTAAATATTTTTCAATGAAATATAATACTAGAATAGAGATGTGTCGTAAAGCGTACATGGCGCTTCATGCCATTAAATCTAACAAAACTGTTGAACGTTTAACTAAGATAGTAGAAACAAATCAGAAACCAGAGGATAAGAGAGGTACACACTAACCGGGGAAATACGTTAGATGCCACAGTTTTGAATAAATAAGATGAGCTTATTGCCTTGTTCCTCACAAAGGTTTTACATTACACCTCTCAGCCCATTACTTATTTACAATCTGACTTAACAATGAAAACGATGCATGGACTGTTTGTAGAAAAATACACAGAGTTAAAACCAGTTGTTAAATATGAGTATTATTTACGTTATTTTCGTAAAAATTATGGTTACCGATTTAGACGTCCACAAGTGAATGTGTGTCCCACATGTGATGATTTAAGCACGAAAATAAAATATATAACTCTTAATGATATAGCAAAAAGAGTTGCAGTAGCAGAATTACTTGTCCATAAAAGGAGGGCAAACAAATTTTACTGTAAATTTAAGGAAGTCAGTGACATCTGTAAAAGTAGAAATGACGTCATGGCCATAACATTTGACTATATGCAGAATCTTCCCCTATCGTTCATTTCTGTTCAGGAAATATTTCATTTACAAAAACTTTGGTTTTACGTTTTTAATATCCACGATATGAAAGACAGAAATCAGTATTCTTTACATATACTGAAGGAGAGCCGAAGAAGGGCCCTAATGAAGTATCTTCATTCATTTACAGTTTCATTAATAACATCCCAGATGAAGTTACAGAACTGTATATACTTAGCGATGCTTGTAGGGGCCAGAACCGGAACCACACCCTCAGCAGATTATTTTTGGGCCTAACCATGAATGATAGATTTAAAGTGGTTAGTCATTATTTTCAAATCCGGGGCCACAGCTTTCTGCTCTGTGATTCAAGGGCGCCCATGTTGTGGTTTCCAAGAGGGGGCAAGTACGTTTCAAATATAGTTTCAAATTTTGCTGTAACTAATGTAAAAATTCTATTGGGTTTTCGATATTCGCAAGTATAAATTTCTCTTGGGGGGCGAACGCTCCACCTTGCCCCCCTGATGGGCGCTCTTGCTGTGATCGAAACTTCTCAGTTATTAACGGGGCAATAAAAAGGTGTGATCGCGTTTATACACGAAAACAATGTGAAGACATCATTAAAGCAGCCAAAAAGACTTTTCCACAGTTTAAGGTAAGGAGTATCAAAAATGATGATATCATTAGCTTATCATTAATGAGGATTGGTGGCCTTACTATTTTGAGAAGACTACAACAGATATTGAGAAAAAAGGTGAGAAGTTTTCTATTAGTCAATATAGACATCTTGTGTACAATAGTGAAACTAAAGGCTGTATAAAAAAATTCTCCAAAGAAGCTGATAGACATTGAAAAAGTTGAGCATTACGTGCCGGAGAAGTATCAAGATTTCTATAACAATATCATACAGTTGCCAGTTTCTGAAGATGCTAGTAGTGACATTGATAAGGAGCTGATACAAAGGTGTTTTGTTTAAACAAACTTTATTCTATATGCATTTACTATACATTTTCTACTTTTTGTATTGCATCTAAACTGATGTTATAAATACCTTTTCAATTTTTTTTTTTTTTTTTTTTTTTTTTTTTTTTTTTTTAGAAAATGTCACTAATATTGACTTGAAACTTTCAATTTGAATAAGTTTTGCACTAAATGTACCGTATGTTAATGAGTTGACGGTTTTCAATCATGTGTTTAGAAATAACATTGGCTTTTCTGTATATTTTGTATCCTTTTTTGGGAACATTTATCTCTTGCGTGGAAAAAGGAGAATATTCCGCAAACAAATTTCCTGTGTAGCCGGAAATATAAAATATTTAAATGTTTTTTCTTTGTGGCAAATAATAACCCTTAGCATATACTACAAGTTTATAATGCAACACAATCATATCAGAGCAACAGATTTCTCAATAAATAGTTTTTTGCAGTTTCCCGAAAGTAAGATGTTGGGGAATGTTCTCCTTTTTCTACTCACCGATTCAATTATGGTACTGGTAACATGTTGTCTGATAACCAACCGACTTTATTTCAATACCAGTCAATTCTAGATTTCGGAGGAAAATTTTATATTGTTCTATTTACACTTGCAATAATTATTGGTGTATACGTTTATTAATAAATAGTAAATCGAGTGCCATTGGAATTCAAATGGATTTTTATTTTCAGAAATCATGTGCGTTGCGGCACGGGTTAAACGTTGATGGAATTTTCTGAAATGTTGTGTATGATGTTTTCATTACCAAAGGAAAACAACAAGGGGATGCGGCGGAAGAAATTCGAAAATTTATTTTTTTCTCATATGCGTAAGGACCACTCTAATGTTACTTCCATCCAGGTAATTTCCACTTTATCACTGAGCACAGCATAATGATTTGGAGTGGTAATCGGAATGAAGACATTTGTTGATGATGTACGTCGTGTATCCTTATCCTAATGAAAGGTATTGGAGGATGAGAAGGAGAATCCAATGTGCGGTGTGGAGCCTCATAAAGAACAGAAAGAATTGTTCTGCTGTATGACTACCTTAAGTCAGAAGGTAGAATAGTCTTAGTGGCCTGGTTAGAACACTCCCTCTTTCGTTGTGCATTTTTCCTTTTCCTTATGAGCATCATGAAGTATTAATGTTTTGATTTCTTCTTGGTCTTCTTTACTTATTATGTATTTATGTCTTCGACATGGATAGATAAACGGGACGCCACTGTTACAATCTTTCACAGTTCTTCAACTAGAATTCGTCTTGATTATATTGTCAACCTTCTTCAGAAAGTCACTGGTACAAACCATCGCAATGTAAACGAATTAGTCTGTATTATTACTCTGTATAACTTTGCGGCTGAAACCAGGGGTAAAAGTGAGAGGTAACGCGGGGAGACTCCGTCCCTCACCTCCAAAATATATGTACGACGTCTCTCCAGTTTCTAAAAGATAACAATGGGCAAAGATAGGCAGGGGGACGGGGCCTGACGTCATGCTGCTACCTACCGTCCCCCTATCTTTTCAGATACACTTTTACCCCTGGCTGAACCAATCTATAGATGGGTGTAACTCTGTGAAATTCCTCAACTTGGGGATTGCCGATTTATGTACTTTATCAATAATATAAATTTGCATTTTAACTTAGTGGAATTTTTCAATCTGGAAGATGGGCGAAAAAACTAATAGTAACTAGTTCAGGTACTGCTTGCAGTTCGACTCAGTTCTTCTGCATTACTCTAGACGAGTTTCTAAACCTGGGGATGGCGACCCCCAGGGGGTCGCGAAAAGGTTTCATAGATGTCGCGAAGATAAGAGGAAGAGATAAATATAATTAGAATCTAATACCGGAAAATATTTTTAAATATTATTTTAAATTTTGATGTGATATATTTTTATTGCTATAAATACTGTTAAGAGCAACAAACAAATAGGTCTACTAAACATTTTTAACAGGTGCAAAGTTGTTTAAAAACCAATTTACAATGGAGTACGATACGAAAATAATGAGAACTGCATCAGAATCACTAGGTTTAGACCCCTATAGCTTGTTTAAAAATATATAAGTAAAAAGCACAAATGAGAATTTATTATTTGTTTCAGCGTTGTAGTCTTGAGCACAGTGACAAAACACTAATCCGCAACAGCTGTGTTGAGTTTGTTGATAAATCAACACTGGACAAATTATTCTGTCGGCAATAAAAGGGATTGCTTTCGTATTTGGATCCTTTGTTGTTCTTTGCGCGTATGTGTGTGAGCGAATACTTTTTTTTTTTTTTTTTTTTTTTTTTTTTAGAAAGTTGGTTACAATGAAGGCAGATTTGTGGTATCGGATTTCTATTTGTTTCCTAAATATTAAATATAAACCAGTTGCTTTTAACAGTTTTTGATGGTATTACCTGACCAGCGAACGAGTGCGGGCGGCCGGTTTTGGAACTAAAATGCAAGCAGCAGTGTTTCTAACCAGATTACTTGTAATCAGTCTATCGCACTTCACGGATATGCTCAAGTCAGGGAAGATCCAGGAGGCGGGGCGATCGAGGCGATTCCCCCCCCCCCCAAGAATAGCATTTTTTTTATTTTAAAAATAAAACCTAAGAATTTTCACCTTTGTATTATAAATGTAAAAAAAACTATAATAGGTAGGCCTTACATTTTATTTTATTTTTTTTTTTTTTTTTTTTTTGTTTTACGTTGCAGATGTCAAATAAAGCAATAAATTGCAAGAAATTACTTACATTGGCGTTCTTGCTCAAAAAAATGTCCACCTTCGAAATCGCAGGTGGCCATTTCCGTTCTAGAAATTGCAGACAATAGCTACTTGTCCTTTTCTAAAGTTGTTTTACTTTTTGTTTTTTGCAATACGCTCTTACCTTGATTTGACTTCGAACGGCCGCCCCCAAACATACAGCTTGGATCCGCCCCTGACTGAAGTTAAGACGAACAGTTTAAAAGTTATTGAAGTTATTTGCAGAACATCTTAAGTAGCAAGCAAAAAACAACTACAACAAAAATACACCTTCCATATTAACTTGCGAACAAAGTAGCGAGCAGCGTTTTACAGGCTGCTCCTGTTTTATAATGACATCGAATAAAACGTAATCGATTTTATACAGTCTGCTTAATACACGGTAGAAGCTCACTGAATTGTCAATTGCGCTATGTTGTTCTTAAATTGGTAATTTCCATTCATACATCATTATTCACAATACATCTACATTACTGCAGGAATGGTCCACTACAACCACATAAATTACGGCGTTCTTTATTAAGCGGAAAGAGATTAAGCTAAGCATAACATCCAAACTGCAACTTTTAAAAACCGTTGGATACACTGCAGAGTGGAACTCTCCGCTCTCCTGTCCCACAGCGCTTGCCAAGAAACTGATGTAAACACAACAGCAGCGCCATCCTCCCAAAACCGCACTGCTATACTGGTTAGGTTATACTGAACACCTACACAACAATGTGGAAAATTCACAACAATATGTTGTAACTCGCAGAGGCAGTAACGAAAATTAAAACTTAATAACTTTTTAACAGTTGTCGACAGTTTTTAACAGTTGTTAAACTAAAATCAGAGATCACTTTATTTTTTATCATATGACCCAAAATTAAAAGAGTTATAAGTTTCAAAAGTTTTAAACGGCCTTCATTTTGAAACAGTATGACGGATCGGATTCGATATTTGTAACATAAATGAGCTGGCCAACTTTGGTTTTAATGCATTCGCTTTTATGGAAGTTACTATATCCACTATATACAAGAAACGGATTCAACTATTGTAGAAATACAGGGGGAAGACAAAGAAAACTAAAAACACTTCATGCAGGACACGTAAGTTTGGCCCTCCACTGCACAAAGCGTGTTGCAGTTACCGATCGTTTTTTCTTTTCGATGTGTCATGTGGACTTTCCTCTTCCTTCAGCTGTAACCCGTTCACTTGTGAGTGCCGTGGTGTGAAAGTGGTACGGTAAAATGGGCGACCTGACAGGCTTCCAAAGAGGCATGATCGTTGTCGCCCGTCTGGTTGCAGCTTCAGTGGCAACAGTGGCGAACATTGTAAGGGTATCGAAAGGCACTCTGTCCAGTGTCACGAGGGCATACACAATTCATGGGCAAACGACGTCTGCGAAGCACAACAGTGGTCGAAAGACAATCCTATCAGATAGGGACCGGAGGGCATTAAAACGGATTAAAAAGAAGACCACTGCAATGAAAATTAAGTCTGAATTTAATTCCGGCCTACCCGGTTTCATCGAAAACAGTGCGACGGGAACTTCATAAAATTAAAATTAATAGCAGGGCCGCTATCGCCAAACTCCTGGTCACAGCAGTAAATCCGAAGAGACTTATCCAGTGGTGCAAGGACCACAAGGCGTTTACTCATGAGCAGTGGAAACATGTAATGTTGTCGAAGAATCGACCTTCACCTTGTTTCCAACAAGCGGTCGTGTTTGCGTATGGAGAATACCGTCGCAGGCCTATAATTCAGACTGTCTGGGGGTGGTTCTGTTACAGTATGGGCAGTGATATCGTGGTTTTCCGCAGGTCCCATCATAGCCCTGAATGGAATGATGAATGCTGAGGCGTATGAGGCCATTTTGGGGGACCAGGTTCTATCCATGGCCCAAATATTGTTTCCTGCTGGTGATGGCATCTACCAAGATGATTTGGCATCCTGTCACGCTGAAAAAACCGTGAAATCGTGGTTTGAGGAGCATGACCAGGAGCTATCACACCTCACCTGGGTCCCACAATCACCAGATCTGAACATTATTGAGCCATTGTGGTCTGAGTTAGAAAGGCGTGTTCAGCCTCATTATCCTCCACCAGCATCCCTTAAGGAACTGGAGCATGTTTTGGAGGAACAAAGGTCAAAATTCCACACACCACGATTCAGGAGCTGTATACGTCCATTCCACGTCGGATCCAAGCTGTTTTGGACGCAAAATGAGGCCCCACACCATACTAGGTATGATTTTCACACTTTTGCAAACATTTTAGATTTTTTTGGCGGATATTATGAAATCTCCGCAATAGGTATATTAAAAATCCCACACAAACCTATTACAAACCAGAAATTATAAGGGGACTGGCAAAAAGATGAGATAAAATAGGATCGTGATAGGAGTTAGGTTGAGAGCCATTGCTCTAGACAAACCTATGATTTAACTTTATTCTTTTAAATAAATGCCAAACTCCGAAAAGCACGAAAACAAGATGCAAATAATTTTATTCTCAATCTCATAATGAACTCTTCTACTTAAAACTTATTTAAAATTGAATAAATTTTTAAATACATTAAAATCGGCGAATGTATTTTGTTGTTATTTTGTTTTATTTCCCTAATTATTTTAGTGCAGCACCATATGAGCACTAACACAAAAACAACGAAAATATGTCAACTGTGGAAGCATACAAATGCTTAACACTGTAGTGGTCGCGCGGATCACTATTGTGATCCAGGGATATATATCTTTCGTTGCCGCTAGGACTTGGTAGAACGCATGTCTTTAGGCTGCCAGGTACCTTCTCCCCACATCATGTGGAACAGACCAGTGATGTCACAACTTTTCTGCTGGCAAAAGTGGGTTTACTGGGTGGTCGACCTTGTAGTTGGATCACTATTGTGATTCACGCGACCAAACACGGACTACATTTTTTAAACTTGGCCCATTTTGGTTTTTGGTATAACTGGGTTGGTTTTCTACACGGTGCGTATATTTAGTGTTTAAAATGTCGGAACGAGACCGTGAACAGATACGTAAGTGGTTAAATGAAACAGAGAGTGATTGTGACAGCATTGTTGGTTTAGAAGATCCAGACGAAGTAGAGGAAGACCTCTTCATTGATACTGAAGCTTCTTATAAATTTGACAGTTATGGAGATCAATACCAACGAAGAATCAGAGGCTGCAGCAGTACCCCCACTACCAGGAGAAGTAGCAGAAAAAGATATTCCAGTAGAAGCAAGACCCACAGGAGAATCTCAACTACCTACTCTTCATTTAGGTGCGTTTTACATAGGTAGGGAAAGAGGTAAGAAAAGAGAGCCAACCCACTGGTATTTGAATCCTCAATTGCCACGTACTTCTAGAGCTCCATATATCAATTTAATTCCTATTTTTCACGCACCTGGCCCTCATGGTGCTGCTAAAAATGCTCCTACACCTATTGGGGCGTTTACTTGCCTCATTGACAATAAAATGAATAAGTTTTGTTATAAGTTTGTTATATGCATTGTTAAAATTGCAAAAAAAAGTTTTACAAATAAATGTGTTTTTCTTTAAATAATAAAACAATATTAATAAAATGTGCGTTATACTTTGCTTTATACTCTGTTCCCACCATATGATATCAGTACTATAAACATAACTGTATGATAAATAAATTAAGCTGTGGATCACAATAGTGATCCGCGCGACCAAACACGTAATCTGAAAAGCGCGACCACTGCAGCGTTAAATCTATACCCTTCAAACTAAACGAAACCTTCAATAAAATTAAAAGGAAAAATAACGTAGATTCCCCAATACTAGGTTTCCAAAGTAGCAAGGCCGCGACATTGCTCGAGGTCTGTAACTGAAAGCGATACCAAGCGAGAGAAAGTAGCATTATAATTATTGATTGCAGTCAACGTGATTGTGAGGCCCAACCATGTTCCTAACCACGAGTCATATTTTATCCATTCAGCCTTACCACTAAACTGAAATAAACAAAGTTCATATGCTTTTGCTGTTTATAAAATAAAAATTAAGATTAGCTAGTGATTCAAAGAACCTACTGTCGCACAAAGACGCGGATTTTGCACATGCATTTTGATCATGTTGTGTCATGCGGAGATTACTTGGAGAGTAGAACATAGCTATACAGTTAAATTGGTGTCATAATAACAACGCATGCTTAATTGCAATGTTTCTACTATTTCGTTAGGTATACTAGATTGCAATATTATTAAATAAACCATATTATGTGTTTGTCATTTATGATGTTTTCATAGTTTTTATGGTTGTTTCATAGTAAAAGTAATAATTAAAAGCAATAAATTATTGTGCGCAGGAGTACAAGCGTCGGTAGGCTTACAGTAAACCAGACTGCTTCAGATACATATCACTATGTTTATTGCTGTTTAGAGTTGGAAAATTGTCTTATTGAAATTAGTAAGTGGAGACACTACACAGGGTAGAGAACCAATGTAAAATGACCATTTCGTAATTTTGTCACATACAAGCCATTACTAAACCACCTCGCCGCTCTAGTGGTCTCGGCGTGTGCATTTGTTGCACGTCACGGATTCGATTCCCGTTAAAGAGCATAAAAATTAATTTTACAATTAATTATTTTCTTTAGCCATCCGTATCATTTTGCCTAAAAGATACATCCGAGATACGTTAAACTAAAAAAAGAAATTTTAGGTTTACTTATTTCCAAGATTTATAAAAATCGGTTTTGTATCTTTGAAGAACTAATATTTATTATTTAAAAGCCTAGACACCAAAAGAATATAATGCTATGTTTTATTAAACAATATAATTAATTATTTTCTTGTATTAAAAATAACCATCCTCTAACCTAAATTATAATTAGCGCAGTAACCGCTTCAACAGAAACAAACAGGGATTTAGCGCACTTTTCTGTACTACAGAAGTCTCACAAAATGATCCAATAAATCCTGCAGATATTCAGAAACCTTTACAGAAACATTGAAAAAGAGTAGGCTTCACTATAACAACTAATAGTTCAGAATATTTGAGAGGATCACTAGATGATAAGTGAATACAAACATAATAGGCTAAATTGCCTTTTATAAAGTACTAGCAGCGTTCACCCCGCTTCGCTGCGGTCACCCCGGAACGCAATAAACTTTGTTACTTAGATAATGTTTACTTTTTCGCTTTCAAATTGCAGTAAATGTTAAAATTATAGCGCCTGTCATTTATGTTAACCCGCCGAGTCACATGGTCATGCGGGTTGCATATAAATACGTTTATTTTTACCTATGATGAACTAATAACAAAGGATTTGTACGTATGGACACTTGAATGGTCAATTATCTCAAGACACTGGTAATTAAAAATTAAAGTGATATGATAAAAACCATCTAGGGTCCAAATCCTAATAATCCCCCAAAAATGAAAGAAATTGGTTCAGCCGTATTAGCGTGATGAGTTCACAAAGGATTTGTGCGTTCTCTTTTATATATATAGATATCTGAAATTAAGAGATAATATAATATTAATGTTCAAAGAACAAAGAACAGATACAATCATGTTACACAATTAAGGAAAATGTAATTAATGCTTTACTTGGACTGGAAGGCAGTTCTGGTTTAAAAAAAAAAAAAAAAAAAAATTGCCTTATTCAATACAGTTCAGTAAGGAACTGACTCGTAGCAAGTTTTCGTAATTTCCTTAAGAAAATTTCCTTCAAATGACACAACATTTTTCCCTTATCAAATTTTCCCTAGTTTGTTAACTGTCAAATTCCCACGACAGAAGTTATGTGATACCACTAATTACAAACGACATTTGATTTATTAATTTGCTTTCTTTTTAGTTTTTTCGTCACTTAGGGCCGCGATGGCTCAGTGGTAGAGCGTTCATGTCTAACGCACGGGGTCCTTGGTTTGATCTCAGCTTGCGCCAAGTGGGCGTTGTGGTGGACAAACACAGTGTGCGAGGGTTTTATCGGGGTTCTCCCATTTTCTTCATTTCACCATTTCATTCATTTCTCATAATCACTGTCTCCTTTAGCCTAGCCGGTATAAGCGTGAAACGTATTTATTCATTTCATTTCACTTTTTCTGTCACTCTTTTTAAACAAAAATTACACACAAATACACCCAGCCAACGACGGGTGCACATTATGCTACTTTGAAAAGACACACACATCCACACAAATTTTTGCTATTGTACTGGCTTTATTCTGGAAAACAAAAAAAGATTTAAGCATTTATATTGATCAAGCAGTCAGCGCGAGAATCCTCCTGGACTTACATCTTAAATCGAAAAAAAATCCCTTTTCCCTTTTTTGTTAAATTTACCTATGCAATTTCCCTCAAACTACGAACACTGCTCGTAATCAGTGCGCATTATAGCACTTCCATTAAATGCTATTTTTCAACTATTTGTGCCCACAAATGAAAATAAAATACAATTAATTCATAGCGTGAAATAAATAATTGTTATATATATTATCAAAGTATTTACCTTATTTCTGCAAGAATAATGACTAATTTAGGGACATAGCTTCCTAACAATTAGCACTGAAGGTTACAAACTTTAGTTCGCAATTAGCTATTACTGATGTTAGAAATTACATGCACACAAAACAAGCAAGAAATTTAAACTTAAGGAATATGATTCATTTTATTAATTTTATTATCAACCACCATCTAGTAACTAAGAAAAAACGAATTTCGTGTATAAATTCTGCTTATACTTTGATATCAATATTTAATTGAAGCTAGCGCATCGGCCTTCTACCATTGGACTCAATAGGCATTTTTGTATGAGGGTAAGGCATGCGTGTATGATTCTTTGTCTGTCTGTCTGTCTATCAATACCACGTTAGCTCTCATAAAATTTATCCCATGTAAGTGAATCTCGGAATTTACCTTACTCCCATTTTCGGACATTCTTCTGTTTATTGAAGTCAGTCAACGATAAAGAGGTGAAAGAAGGCAACACCCACTCCATGTTGCATGTCTACAGATGGACTTAATCTAATAACAAAACAATTTTCTAGAATTATCACTGTAAATGATTTTGGCATTAAACACAAAACTTAATTGATGGCACTTTCCCATCGCATCTATGTTATTCTTGTTATACTTTGGTGTGTCAATAGGAGAGAAGCAAGTATTGTGATCGCGAAACAAATCCAACCGATGTGTGTTCCAGGCTAAAAGCCAGCCATATCCTTCAAAACATCAGCAACAAAATTTAAACTTATATATATGTATACAGTGGCGTATTTAGGGGACTTCCGGGCTCAACTCCCTCCCCCCCCCCGAAATTTTATTTACAATATTAAAGTAAATGAAATATCTTGCAGAATTTTGACATTTCCAGGACTAAAGTTGGCAAAGCTTCCCCCGAAACAAAATTGTAAAAACGCCACTGTATATATATAAACGAATCCAACGATTTTATTTATAGTTCATGCAGCAAACTTTCGTTAACAGCCCTTTTACTATGGTAATATGTAATTTCTCTGCGAAACATGTAGCTAGACTGAATTATTATTATTAAAAGTAAATTCTTCCTGCATGATAATCTCAAAAATGATTCACGTCAGTCGTTTCGGTTCATATTTTACAAATAAATGTGCAGTGACGTGAGTAGGGACAAACAGGGCTTGTGCCCCGGGCGCCGGATTGAGAGGGCGCAAAATTGAGCAAATATTTTGGGGAGCGTTTGGATTTGGTTGGTGAGTGGGAGCTAAAATGAGTTCTTGCCCCGGGCGACAACTAGCGTAGTTATGTCGCTGTAAATGTGTCACTACTAATCTGATAATATGACATAAGTCATAGGTAGTGAAAAAATATGCAAGGTAGAGTTGATTCTCGCAGGTTTGTTTCTCTTTGGAGGTTCTATCAAAGAGGACTCAAATCATTTTGTTCGTTAATAGTATCACAATATAGCATGACTAGTTTTCCTTGAAAATATCTACAAGAGGGAGTTCACACTTGAAGGTAAGTTTATTTTCAAAGGATTTAAAAATAAGACTGAGACTATTCTTTTCATAATTTGTTGTTTCACAAATAATTCATAATATGACATAACTCGTTTGTCCTGAAAGAATCCTTATTGGAGTATCTTACTCTGCGAAGAGAGTTGCTTTTTGAAATACTTTTTAAACTAAAATTAACTTTTACAATTCTGTTTTTATTTAATAAATAAATGTTTCGTTAATAACTCCACAATCATTGATAAGTCATCTCTTGTAAAAAAATAAATAAATAAATAAAAGGATAATTTTGTTTTACAGTTTCCTCAGAAATGACATGCTGTTTTATTGAAATGTCATAAACAACTATTAAGGCACAAAACAACTAAAACATGGTTTATGACTTCTTATTTTTTAAAAAAATCCACAATAATTATTTTATTTTCGAATGTGAATGTTTTTCGAACGAAGCTTTCCAAAAAATGTCTTTTTTTTATATTATGTTCGTATTTCACAAATAAATATTTCACCAGGAACTACAGGATAGCATTGTTTACTTATTGGAATGAATACGGTGAACAGTAAGTTTTATTGTGCTACACAAATTGGCTATAAATCAGCAGGTTAAATTTCATAACTTCTTAAAAGCTCATTAATTAATTATAATGATAAAAATGATTTTTCGTGATAATATGCAAAAATATTTGAATTTCATGTAACACGACGGATTTTTTTTTTTTTTTAAGATTCTCAATCATAAACACTCAATACACTTAAAATCATTTGAATAACAAGGTATGAATTTACCACTTCTTATTAAAAGAAACAAGTTCCATGATAATTTTCGTAATAAGTATTTTCTATTTTCATTATACAGGGTGTTCATGTATTATGAGAGATAGCAAAGGCGGTTAAAGAAGTATTAGATTAACTCGTGCATTGTCTATCTAAATAACCATGTTTCAAGGTTGAGACATATCGGTGAACATTATTTGAGAGAGATAGGTGGAAGAGCGGAGCCTATACCACAGCTCCCTCTATAAAATCCTTTGCAACGATACGTTCCAATTCTGAAACTTTGCTATTTAGATAGACATTATACTAGTTCCTCTAATATGTTTTTAATCTTTGATATTTCTCATAGTTTTCAAGTTAGGCAGACTGAAAGTTACAATTTTCTCGACTTCGGAATCTTAACTTTGAAACAACGCGGCTTTCGCCCTATGGACTTATTTTATTGTTTAGGTGTGAGGATTTCACCAGTGGATTTTGGCTAGATAATAAATGAACACCCTGTATATAGTACATTTTGTCTCAGATGTTCCCGAACTATTTCACTTGAAGTTAAAACTAACCAAAAATGCGGTGGTTAAATTGGATAGGATAACGGCTTATTGTTCCTTTTAGCAGGAACATTATATGAGACAAGCTTACTTACAAGCTTAACGTTGAATACGAACCACATTAGAACAGGAAAGAAGTGATGGATTCACTCACTTTACATTCTTGGAACAAGACTTACACATTAATTTTCGTAAAAATAATTCGGTTTTGATCTAATATTACGTTATAGACGTTTATTTTTTTAAGGGTTTTTCATAATTGCTGTTACTTAAGGTAGAATCAACAATGAAAAAGGAGCGAATTTAATCACTACGAGGGATAGTTACTTCAACTTTGATACTAAAAATTGTGATCTACCAGAGTATAATCGTCAAAAGAGATGTTTAATTTGGGTGCAATATGAGGTAGATGTTCTTCAGGGTTAGTAATTGTTTTCACTGCTTCATTTTAAAATCAGCCTAGATTAAAAAATTACATTAACTCTCCTTCCCTTCTCTGATTTTAGAAACATTACTCAATGATTCGAAAAAATATTCTTTTGAAAACTATCAGTATATATTTCAGGATTTCCCATAAATCTTGCTGCTTGGGTTCAAATCAGTCAATTGAGTCCAAATGAATTTACTCTGCATCCTATCGGATTTTAGAAAAATGTTCCAAGATAATTTTCGATTATGAAATTTGATTTTCAAGTTTGAGAATTATTCGAATTAATTGTAATTGAAATTAGTGATGGGAAAAACTATGAAAATGCTGTATTACAAAGAAAACTTCCGCTCGCTTTTGCAATATACAACTTCGTTCATAAAGCTTAGACAGATTAGCGTTACTCTCAGCAGTCAGGCTATGTGAGATGAGGACTTATAATATCTACCTTTGTAAAGAGACGCCGAGATATAAACCACATGGCTCCATCCAGATATAAAATCCAGGTCTCCCGCCCCTTTATATAATAACTTTCAAGATGAGTGTTAATAATAGCTGCTATAGAAAATGAAAGTGATGAAGCTGAATTGTTGTTAGTACATAACGAATTAACCTTGATATGTATATATTCATATGTAACTAATAAACGTTCGCTTGATCAAAGTTAACAGATAAATTAATATCTGAATCATAAGGAGTGCACACAGTGTTAAAATTTCAAGGATATATTATTGTATAAATACGACTGCTAGAGAAGTTAAGGCACAAGTTGTATTCTCACCAACAAGAAAACAATTCTCGAAGCAAAAATGTTCGCAAAGGTAGGTAAAATTATAAATGTATTTAATTAATATCCTGAATCAAATTTATTCAGGTAATTAATAAAATTACATTATGTACACATAACATTTAGTAATGAAATTACTTATTAAGCAAAATACATAAACTTATTTGTAGTAAATGTATAATTGGCTATCAGACACCATGTCATTTTGTTTAGAAAATGGAGCTTAAAACAATCAATATTTTGTCCCTGATTAATTTATATATTGCGTTTGATAATTAAGTAACTTAATATATCAATAATTTTATATAGGAACATTTAGCGTAATTTACTAATGCCAATAAGTAGGAATAATAGTCGTGAACAATTTAATATGTTCGATATACAGGCGGTTGTAGAGAAAGTATGGACAGAGAAAATCAACTACGAAGTAGAAGCAATTATAATTAAGAAAATAAATTACGAGATTTGATTATGAGAAACGAAATAGAAAACAAGGAGAAACAAGATGCAAGAAGTTACTTTAAAAAAAGGAAGATAATTTCTCTTTGAATATGAAAATTTTAGCTTAGAACCATAACGGATTAGGTCTAAGTCTCCTACCTTTGCAAGAGATACCGTACAAGCGATGATAGGATACTTATTTTGATGATAAGTTTTAAAATATTGCATATAATATTAACCAAAAATATATAAACATAATCTCTATTACACGTCGATATGTTCTGCTTATCCTAATCGACATGTTGAGTAACGTTTATAGAATTTAATATAAAAAATCACCACAGAACCTTACATAGTCCATTTCCTTTCACATGAATTTTTGGAAAGGATCTAATCACAATATAAATTCCCTCCAAATTGTCTCGAACATATCATTGTGTTGAAACAATGTTATAAAGCATTCACGAATATTATGTGTTAAACAAGTAGATTAAAAGTTTTATCAACCGGTGACAATCTGAAAATAGAAAAATTCTCAGGGATTATACCCATAGAGTATTGAGTTAAATAAACAATAGAATGCGTAGAGGAAGTGTGCTTAATTGAGAATAAGTAACAAATTAAAAGAAATAGAACCTACAAGCGATATCAAAACCGTAATTATAGATCATTTGCGGACAGTTTTCGATGCTATCCAACGCTCTGATGTTAGTTGTATCATACAAGTATTTTACTAATGCTGACAACATAGAATAACAACATCAAGTAATAAAAAATTTTCTTATTTTTCAGGTCTTCGTTTTCCTTGCCCTTGTTATTTGTGTTGCTTTGGCTATTCCTAGGCCCATACCTATACCATATCCTCAAAGGATTCCTTTGCAACAACAGAGAGGAGAAAATATGCAGACAGCTAACATGATGTGGGGTGAGTATTTGTTCTAGTTTCACCAATCGTATTTGCTTGTATTTCACTTGGTTTCAAGAATAATGGACATAAATTACAAATGGAATTACAGATTAAGTATTAAGTGTTTTCTGTGTAAAACCATATTTTAAGAAATTACGTTCACTATTGTTTTGACCATGATAGGAAGATACACAGATTAATAAAAATTTTCCTGGATCGAAATTAATCATTATATCAGATGTTCCGCATAATAAAGACAATCTTTAAAAAAATTATGTGTAATCCGAATGCCCGTAAAGGCTTCGGCATTCACGACACTTGAGGCATTCAGAAAGTAATACCAAAGTGTTCTGTGGCAGAAAATCCTTCTGTTCATGTGTATCTGCTGTGGAGATCGTTCTTCATTGCCTTAGAAAATACAGTTTCTTCAAAATAAAGGGTAGAGCAATTTGATCGTTCATAGCGCATTTTCAGGAAACAAATCTTAACTGCATTTGCTCTTACTATCAGGAATGTTTCATATCAACATAAAGATCTCCTTTCTGTTTAGCCACTTGGAAACGTAAAATATTTACTTTATATTCAATTCTTATTGTAGCTGCATTCATAAGTAATGGTATCAATTTTATTGCAGGATTCCCATGGTTCTGGGGTTAATTGACTAAACATTACTTTAAATGGCTTTGGAACTTGGATGGCGATTGGAAGAAACTAACTACAATCTGTACACCAGAACAAATTGGATAGACAAGTGATAAATCTAATATTATACTTTGTACATTTCCAGTTCATGTACTTTGACATTGTTCTAACAGAAAATAAAATATAAAAGTGTTTGCAAGAAGTTCTGTTTTCAATTTGAAAATTGAGGGGCTTAGTGGAAAAGGGGCGTATCCCACATTTTAATGTTTTCGAGAAACAGAAGGTTTTGCATTGCAACTCACAAAATTTTTACTATGAAAGAAAGGTACATAATTACAACCACATATATTAGAGGACGGTCTGATATGTTTCAGAAAAAATCATCATGCATCTTTAAGAAGAAATAAATATAAGATATGCACATGATCATGGCTGCCAAACCAATACGAGCTTTCTACATTAACGGATCAAAATGAAAGTTCCAATACGCGAAATGTATGTAATGTACAGAATAACACAGCAGAGTAGACCATTTCGTCTCTGAAAATAACGTTTACGTACTCTACTCAGTGAGAAATTCATACATGTTCGTGTAGCCACAAAAATATAATGTTTTAGAGAAAAAAAATATTTCCTTTGTACGGCAGCATCCTAATATGCTAGAACCGTACACACTATAAACACAACACTGCAGACGAGTATCATACACATTATACTGCACAATAAACCATTACCCAGGGCACAGTACTCACGTCCCTGAAGAGACACTTCACACTAGCACTCGAGATCGCTACTGTGAATATCCTCTACCCGTACGTAGTTCCTGTCGCCATTATTGCATTTTAGAGATCTGTAACATTCGTGGTGGATTGGTGGAATGTAGTTTAACATGCTCATTAGATTATCATACTTAGGATTCTGAATAGGTCTTCCTTCAGGAAAACCATATCTTGCAGAGAGCACGGTTGTCATCTTCGTCCCTGCAAACGTAGAGAACTCAAAGGCTCACATGTGGAGTATGTATATTTCACCTGGACTAGTTGGCTGCCTTTCATAAATTTCATGCCAGTATCTGTTCTCACATTGAAGACTTTGCCATCTTCTGTTTTCTTACTAAATATCAGATCATACCACAACGCTGATACAACCTTCATGACTTCTGTTGTCATCTCGATGACATGAAATGGCTTCTTTTTAAGCGCTTTCTTTATCAGAGTGACTTGTGCGTGGGGGGTGTACACAAATTGTTTTCCTCTTCACTCTCTCAGTGATACCAAAATCGGCATCGCAGGAGAGGAATATATGACCAAGATTCAAAGCTATGTTCTATTGTCTGGAGGTCGGTGACACTTAACAAATACAGTCAGAGTCCCATAATGAACGAATATTTATTTTGTCCAACGCACGAATCACTGTACACTAGTACGTCTGTTGCGAATATCTCTGGTAGGTGCATCATTACTCGAAGAATACAGTTTGCAATTTCATCACTATCACGAGAAGCAACAGGTTCTAAGCAGATACACATAACAGCAGAATCATCATGACAGAAATGGAACCCGAAACAATATGTCCACAACTGCCGCAAATAGAAAACAGTTCGCGTACTTATCATCGGTGTTGGAAGTGCTTGATTCAGATCCATAGCAGCAACTATGGATCTGAATCCTACTTGCATTCCTACTTTGCATTTCTCAAAGATTGGTAGCTTCGGCTAGATTCAAAAGCTTCGGCTTTATGAATATGTATATGATATTCAGGTCGTCTAGGTTCTATGTGTAGCATCGAATCACAAGTTCTACAAGTGTCGGTGCTTGACATTTTAAATGTGATGTTAAATTCATTATTGAACACATATCGATATGTACGTACTTTCCTTTGTTCTCCATATAAATCGTACATTTGTTGTAAAGAATGCACCGAAACTACAGCATGTATATATGAGCGTTCAGGGTTTGCATCTCTGCTGTAGTGAGAACAGTATCTTGGAAACGACCTAAAGTGATTCCTGACAATATCTAGTTTTTCTTCCGAAATAGCATGGAGGCGGTGTTGATATTTACCTGTACGGTCCTCTTTGGGAGAAAGCAACAGTTTCGCAGGTATAACTTTCGTATGTGTTCTCTAATCACCACGGGCGGTACGCAATCTACGTTCAGTGATACCATGGGTATTGCAGAATGCTTGTTTGGCATACATTAACTTCCATTCTAGATGACAAACGAAGAACATAATAAAAAGTATTGGCGCACCCGAAGACATTAACATTTTCCCTGTCTTTAATGTACACACGTTCACATTCTGACCTCCTCGTTAGCCCAAATAGATTTTGCGTGTTGAAATCTTGCATGTTGTAAAACAAAATTAAAATATTATCTTTGGTTTCAGAATCGATATCCTTCAAATAGCCTATCTACACCACTCAGTTTTACAATACCTAACATCACTTCGTATTTTATCCGGTACTTCCTTACCTATGGGACCAATGTAAATCTTCCCTGTGTTGCTATTAAGCTTACATTCATTGTCCTTCCATTTGTCTTCGTTTCGTGGTTTAACAGGCGAATTTCCCAGACTGGAATTACTTTCAACGTCCTGCTTAGCGGTCATTATTACTTTCAACAGCAATGTGTATCAGCGGTCACGCTTGGCCGATTTCTAGACTGATAGTCAATGCCAGATACTGTCATATCACCACAAACTCACAATATTATAGATGGAAGCGGGATACGTCATTTTTCCACTCAAGAGTTGCAGCTGAAAGGGAATACGTCATTTTTCCACTAACATTTTTGATACAAAATTTTCTTAATTTTCGTCCTACGCTTATGGGATCCATACTATACGGAGTTGAATCCTAACATTTCTGCTCAATATACAGGATAGTTCCCTGTATCCAAATTTGTAGATATCTCGATTTCCCAAATTTTGTGGGATACGCCCCTTTTCCACTAAGCCCCTCAATTATAAACATATTTTTACGCCTATGCTCTTATATGTTTCTGTCTGTGCTTAAATAACTTCTGACTTACATTTTTGTATATATTGACAACGTAGTCCATAACTAAAAATTCGAATTTACAAAGGTATATTAGAATTCTTTCATTTCTAACAATAAGTTAAAATAAAATAAAATGGATCTTGAGCTTAACGCCATCAGATATTGTCTTGAGAGCCAATATCCAGCTAAGATGGACGGAAATTATAAGTAAATAACGATGGAAATATTTGTGGAATGAAAAAAGTGAAATTAGTGAAAATGAAGAACAAGAAGAACACTACACTAAGAAGTCTACAGGCATGATATTCTACTAAAAGTATATTGAAGGAAGACAAAAAAAAGGCAGTTAAATAATCCCCTTTCACTGAAGACTATCTACACTTGTAAGGAACTTTTATGTAAGAGTAAATTCTCAATCTATTTTTCATATAAAAGAGTACAAGTGACTTACTCATAGTTTTAAGGCTTTATTACTATAAAGGTAACGGAAAAAGTTTTGTTGCTTTTTGTGGAGGTCTGTGTTCAATTGGCCGTCACACCGTGAGTTAAATGCGAATGGAGAAGCAAAGGTCAGTTGTTGGTGTCGGTATAGCTAACATATTACCGGGTTGTAACAGTTCAGTTACACCGTAAACTTGCGTAAGGACAGAGTGAACATGGCACATCCACAGTGCATCATAAGGGCATGTATGCTCTAAGAGTTCAAACTGGTTGAAACGCCCCTTCAGCGGGACGGAATATATTTTAGGGTGTCGTGACTACGGGGACACTGCAGCGGTAGTTTAACAAGTTTAAGGACAGCGACGAAACGCTCGAAGACACACCACGTGCCGGAAGACCAACGCATGTAAAAATGAAGATCTTCAGGCAGCAATTGAGGCGAACAGTGGTCAGACATGTGAGGAACTAGAACTACAATTCAATGTGAGTGGAGAAACCATTCGGTGACACTTCCATCAACCTGTGAAGCACTACAAGTTGAGTCGATGGATCCCACATGATTTGACGCCGGGCCAGAAGTCAACGCGGGCAGACACCTATGTTTCTTTGTTGTCTCGTCTGAGGAAGGAACCAATTATGGACATGTTGTTGACATATGATCAGAAATGGGGTTCTGTACGAAGCTGCACAGCGCCATTATCATTGGTTAACATCCAGTGGAGTCTAGGATGTTTCGGTGTAGGACGTTTTGGTGTACGGATGTTTCGGTGTAAGGACGCTTAGCTGTAAAAGACGTTTCGGTGTATAGGCTAATATTTGATTCTATTAATCATATGGTTGTAATGAACAGTCATGAAGTGTCACAGTGTAGCTACTCAGCAACAGTTTAAACTGATTAACATTGTTATTGAGTCTCATTGTTATCGAGACAGGATGATAATACAACACCAATCCATTCGCAACAATAATTTCGATCCAGAGGTATCCATAGGTGAGTTTTATACAATAATAGGCTAATCAAATCTAATTCAAAAATCAAATTTACTGCAAAATATTCAGCGTAACTGAATCACTGATTGGAAAAAGAGAAAAAGTACATTTTTTGCGATTTTAACCTGAGATAGCAGATGTGTTCTTTTAAGATAGTTACATCGTTGAGTAGAAAATAGGAATGTTTGGGCAACTGTATATGACCAATGTAGAAGACAAAATCTCTCGCTGATTAGAAAAAGGGAATAACTACGTTTCTTATTTCCTTCTTCCAGTCACCATAGGATACCACAACTGTGAGACTGTGTGTAAGTGGACAACCACTAGAGCCCTCTGCTGACGTCACGATACTTCGCCTTGTCTTCGCATTGCACAATCTATAGAGAAATTTTTGCCCCAATCAGTTACAGATTTACATGTTTTCAGTGATACAAATGGTGATCATACAATGCCAAAACTGCAATCATACATTGCTTTTCAGCCTGACCGTGTCATAACGGTTCACCACTATACAGCAATATTTGCCTGTCAGAGGTCAGTTTTTACCATGTGACCGAAATTTTGCTATAACCAAACGAAAACTTAAACGACACAATCGCATTTATTTACCAGCACAGTATAACCATATGATTGCGAATGCATGAAATACTGACACTCCGTTTCAGTTTTACGAAGTTGTCAATGAAGAAATCTTAGATCTTAAACATTGGTGGTAACCGTTTTACAAGAAATCTTCAGGTAGCATTGTGGACAAAACAGTGAAATTCCAAGTAAGTAAATAGAGACACTGTTTATAAAGCAGAATCTCTAGGTTATGTGCCAGGTCATAAGTTTATCAATGGACTAAGAACTGATATTTTTCGATTACTCAAAAGTATTGTCACAAACGTTGCACTGCCAACGTCAAAGTCATACGATTGGCAAGTATCGATCAATCAGAGAAAACATCAACGATTCCTCACAAATCATCAAATGCATACCTGACGAATAAAAACAGTTTTATAGGATGATTTGTTCATGGAAAACCACTGACCAAGAAACTGTAGAAGACGAAGATGCAGATGGATAGGACCCTATGTAAAACCATTGTATTGTGACAACGTATTTTGTTACGTATTTTTTCAGCTGTCTATTGTATTACTTTTCTTGCTGCACGAATAACATGTGCTGTTAAAAAAAAAAAAAAAGAACGGTGACAATAAAAGTGTTAGAAGCCTAACATGCGTGATAGTTCGGATACATATATCCAAGATTAACATACAACATTGTATTCAGCATGTATATTTTCATAGCTTTCTATCATAAACTGCACATTACATGCCCTACACACAATTACAATTGCGTCCAACTCTAATTGATTAGAAAAAGGGAATATTTTTTTTTTCATTTTTAAGCTTATTTAACCAATTGCAGTGCTACAATACAAGATTCTCCTCCTTGTCTTAGTGTTTGTTAGTTCTTTTGCTACAAGTAATCAATTATACACTTTTTGCAACAAATAGAAACAACGCCTCGGGAAGGTTTTTAAGCATTTTTGAAAACTTAGGTCTGATGCACTTATTCCCTTTTTCCAATCAGTGATTCAATTTCTGAATAGAAATAAATATATTGCACAAAGTTCCTGAGATACAGTAATAACATATACAAACTGAATAATAGCTTTAAGGAATTTTGTTGAAAAAATAAAGACACATAGAATCACTCAACTGAGAATCTAAAATTGTACGCATTCCTTTTAAGAATGAAATTACATCAGTTTTGTAATTTTCACAAACGTTGCTCAGTCTGTTCGTAACATCGGCGTGTTTTTTCTTTGTTCTGACTTTATGTTCGCCAATTATTTGTTCCATTGGAACAGCACTAACAAGGAGACTTACCAAAGTGTAATTTAATGATTTGAATGAACTTTGCATACTTTTAGAATATCAATAAATAATCAACACATATTTTCTTATTTCGGCAATGGTGCGGGTTTAAGGGTAGAAACCACCCTCTGAATGTTAGGGGTGGCTTGCAAGCATAAACAGAAAATAATCATTAAATTAGAAGATTAAATTATACGGCCAGCTTACTGCCAAGGGGGTTTTAGAACAGATAATTCAGAACCAGACGTTAAAATTACAAAATTCAAATTAGTGGATCCAATATGATGACTACAATTACAAATAGTCCTCTAGTTTGAAATGTTCTGCAGTTAGCCAAGAACAATTATAATTGGCAGGGGCTACTGCGAGAAAGTGTAGACTGATTTGAAACTCCTTTCTGTACTTTTTCTAACAGGATGCTTGATTAAAGTAAATCTATAGCCAAATTATTTAGAAGCCAGACCCAATGCTTTTGTCGCGAATGTGAAGCAACGCATGTTGTTGGAAAAGAAAATATTAATAACTCTGATCAATACGGTTTAATTTGGAAATTCAGACGGGAGGTACTCTAGTGTTTACAGGGACACAAAGAGTAGAAAGTGTGGTACAGTCAGTAAATTCTATGACTCGTAGCTACACTATACAGACTTTAATTTCTGTATTCAGCAGAAACCATTCCTACAGGAACAACTGGTAGGATTCAGCCCCTTGATGTGCTCTTCTTTAGGCCGTAGAGAAACTTCTTGAGACATTTTTCTGACACTGTCCTTCTCTACAACTATAACATGAATTTACATCTCCGTAATAATATAATTAAGATCCCATCAGTGATTCATAATCAGTTTTCTTCTTGATTTGCTAATCTTATTGGGTATGCATAATATAAAAGCGGTTATTTCGAAGAAAAACTACCTGTGTTTGAAAATTTCCCTTCAAAGATTGTGCAGCATTTTGCGATTCGTGCACAGTTATTGTCGTAATAAGTTGTGTGTGGTGTAAACAATGTTTATGCATCACACACTTTTTTAGGGAATATCATTATCGTAAAATATTTTCTCAATCAATTCAAAATTATAACATTTGATGATATATGAAATTCTGACATAGAGTGAGGCGAGGGGACTCACTATAAATAAGCACCCGATTAGTGAGAGGCAAGGAGACTCACTATAAATAAGCACCTCGAATAGTGGGAGGTAGAGATTTACTTTAATCAAGCATCCCGTTAAAATAAGTACTGGAAGGTGTTTCAAATCGGTCTGCAACCTTCTCTCAGTAACCCCTTCCAATTATAGCAGCATTTAATTTTTATTTTATTTATTAAACTATATTTTCTATCCCATGAATTTGTTTCTTCCTAACGAATAATTTTCATTTTGAAGAGTGGACGTTTCGATGTAAACATTGGAACTTTTACATCGAACCAGCCTCACACCTATTGTGCTGCCAAAATGATTTGAACCGTGGCAAAAATGCGAACTAAAGCTCACACCCCGACACTCCCACGCGTTGAACCAATAAGGGTTCAGCAGCTGCTAAGCGACAGAGCCTTAGCGAAAGAGAGTGGAATTCCTTCAGCCGATAACAGCGCCTGAAACGGAAGACTGGGTGTCAAGTCAATGTGGCATATTTATAAACGTCCTTACACCGAGACAGCCGTACACCGAAACGTCCTACACCGAAACAGCCGTATCCCCATCCAATGGACCAGTTCCAAAACAGCCGAAACCAGCACTGTACCAGAAGTAGGTTCTCCTGTGTGGTTGGTGAACTACTCGTGGCATCGTGCATCGGGAACTGCTACCAGCTGGTCATAGCATCAATATCAATACGTCCTGTCAGCAGTTGAGTCGTGTTCAATAAAAACTGAAAACTCTGGAGCCAACATTTCTGAATCGCAAAGAGCTCCTCCTCTTACAGGACAACGTTAAGACCCTGGCTAGTATGACGCGGGACACCATTCTACGCCTTGGATAGGAAACACTATAGCATCCACCATACCCTCCTGACATAACACCGTCCGGTTATTACCTGTTTCATTTCTTGGACAATAATCTTAGAAGATGCCAGTTCAAATCTGTAGTAGAGGTGAAAAATGCACTTTATACCTTCTTCGCTTCAGAGACCACCACCTTCTACCCCCATGGAATCCATGGCCTTTCAGAAAGTTGGCAGAAGGTCGTCGATGCAGATGGGGATTATTTTTTATCTTTCAGATACTTCTTAGGTGACATATCGATGTTCGAAGGTGGTGGTTGAGAAAGCGACATAACGTTCTTGGTTACTTTTATAGAAACGGAAATGGAAAATTTAGACAAAATTCTTCGAAGCAACAGATAATAAAATATATTTTGAGACCTACATTAAGGGATAAAGATGGGTTCGCTGTTTCTGACAAGATTTTTGTATTTCACTAATCTATGAAGTTTGAGAAATAAGACACCCCATATAAACTCTTCAAAAAATTTAAGAGAAACGTGTTTCAGCATTTTCGATAATTCTTAAAATAAATGGCAAATAAGGTGTCATTTCTATTATACTTAAAATCTCCTTTCCTTATTTATTCAGAAGGTAGTGTATGTAAGAATTCGTTTAAGTTGGAGGTGTCAAATTCGATATACAAACCCTTAACTTAAAATAAAGAAATTCATGATTATGTATTCTAAATGATTCCTTCTTGAGAAGAAAAGGAGGTCATGTCTATAACATTCATATTTTTTTCTTTCCGTATTCAGAAAATGCCGATTGTAAGGACTCAGGAATATTAGTTTATACAGGAATATTAATTTTTTTATCGTTTTCGATAAATTTGTTCCTAAAAGGGTATATTACTTTAATATTAAGATTCTATTCTTTTATTATTCTTATTTAGTAAATGACAAATCTGAGAATTCACTTAAGTTGTAAAAGTGGAATTCGGTAAATAATCTCCTAATTATGAAAGGAATACATGTTTCAGTGTTTTCGAAAATTCATTTTCGGAATGGGAAAATGATTACAATTTCTATAGTATTATTCTATTTTATATTTATCATACCTGAGTTACCTTAGGTGTAAGTTTCTCTTGTGATGAACGGACACTTATGCTTGTCTATCTGTTTATCTATTTATCTCGCTTACGATAGACTGAACGTTAGAACGTTAGAACTTTAAACTGAAAGATTTCAATTTTTTCCTATTCATCTATTTTGGATTGAGTTATATGTATATCATATATATGGGAATGAGCTTTAACCGGAGATTTGGAACATGTTTCTGTATCATCAAAGATTTCACAAGATAATCCAACAAACCCTGCAGATATTCCGAAACAATTACAGAGACGCCATCTTTACCGTTTGCAAAAAAAAAAAAAAAAAAAAAACGCTCACTATAACCATAGGACTTAGTAAACACAAAACCCATAGGTTAATGAGCTTTTTTAAAACGTTTCTTAAATTGAGAGAGAATAATATAGCAGCAGACAGTGGAAGTATAATAAACGTTGCATACAACAGACTGCGGTTACCGCGAATACAAAACTTAGCATGATTGAGAGAACAGATGTTGCAGAAAATGACGGAAAGGAAGACGTGGTAACAAGTTGATGCTAAGAAATCGAATCTAAAGAGATGTGAGGATTATAGAACCATTAGTCTCATATCTCATGCAGCAAACAGTTTGCTTTGAATTCTGAACAGAAGGTTGTATGGAAGCACAAATGAAAAAGTTGAGAACGAACAGTTAGGGATCAGGTGAGGTAAGGGCACAAGAGATGCAATTGAATTATTAAGGGTGATCGGTGAAAGATTTATAGAAAAAGGGAAACAGGTGTATCCTGTATTTATTGATCTAGAAAAAGGCTTTTGACTGAGTGAATTGGCAATTGTTGTTGGGAGTTCTATATCAAGATTGGGTTGGAATAGAAAGATCGAAGACTCATAAGAAACTTATATATGAATCAATAAGTAAGTGTTAGGATAAGGGACGAACTGACAAAGGAAAATATAATTGGAAGGAGAGTTCTACAAGGATGCTGTCTCTCTCCAACATTGTTTAAAATCGGTATCTATCTAGAAGAGATAGTAAAAAAGAGCCTACGTGATGAAGATGGCATTTCGGTAGGAGGTAGAATGATTAGGTGTATACGGTTTGCACATGATATGGCACTTGTGGAGGAATCTAAAGAGAAAATGAATAAGATGTTAGAACATGAAGACGGGCTGTGAAGAATATAGGATGAAAATAAAGGTGAGAAAAACAAAACCCATGATGATTTGAAGGAGGGGATCAGTGTCAAATATAGAAGTAGAAAGTGAGAAAATAAAACAGATGACTAGTTTTCGACACTTGAGTAGTATTATTAGCAATGATACTGTAAAGTATGAATGTGAAATAAAAGCAAGGATAGGAATGGCGAAAGAAGCCTTTAAGAGGAAGAAAATACTATTTTGTGGGACCTTGAGTAAAGAGTTGAGAAAAAGACTCATAAAATGTTTCGTGTGGAGTGTTGTACTGTAAGAACCAAAAATATGGACGTTACGCAAAAATGGCGAAAAACAAGTAGACGATTTCGAAATGTGGGTGTGGAAAAGAATCGTGAGAATTCGCTGGGTTGAGTGTAAAACGAATGAAAGATGTTAGAAATAGTGGGGTAGAAACAATTTTAGATATTATCAAGAAAAAGAGAAAAACTGGTTGAGACATTGGTTAAGAAGGAACGGTGCCATGAGGGATGTGCCAGAGCAACGCCGTCGACTTTCCAAAATTTCTGTGGGTGTATATGAAGGGCGGGACGTGTTAGCATATGTTTTTAGGAAAGTCTCGATATTTGATTGGTTTATTTTTAGTTAAAATCTTTTTATGAACACTGCCATAAAGGGATGTGTTGTGATAAAGTGAAATATACCAGTACTTGGGGCTACCTTAGGTCAGTCGATAACACGGCTGAATTAAATGCAAGAGAAACGGGTTCAAACCTGGGTCGAAACTGAAACTTGTGGGTGTCCCACGTAGTCGGCGCGCATGTGCCAGAGTGTATTATACTAGGAAAGAGAGGAAGAGGCGAAGGAGACTATAGCTAATGGACGATATTAAAACAGAAAAATCGTAAGTGAAGACGATTATGTTAGCGGAAGACCATGGAGCATGGAGGCTTGTGCGCTGTGGCAAGTGACTTGCGAGTAATGGAAGAATACCTTTTATGAATGTTCAAAGTACAATGAACAATGGACAGAGATAGTGAATGATGTTACATAATTAACGAAACTGCAATGGTTTACTTGGATTGGAACGCAGTTTCGGCATATATTGGTCTGGTAAATATAAACGAATAATAAATTGACATGTTACCAGTGTTTGTTACTGCACTTCCAGTAAATGCTGTTGATTCCATTATATTATGAACAAATGAAATTAGAATCTGGAAATAATTCATAGAGTAAAGTAAATTCTTGTACTTAAATATTAACAATATGGTCCATGATAAAATAATTCGAGCATAAATGGACACACCTCACTTCTATTGATTTCTACTTATTTTAAAAGATTTAAAGTAGCATATATAACCTGCTTTACTGTTGCTATTTACTACGATGACGATTCAAATGATTCGACATCGACACTATTTTGATCACTTAAGAGCACTGTATTTAAAATAATTGATAATTGCTTCTGAGCAATTCAATAGGGTTCTAAATTATATGGCGTCCTTATGTACTTAAACCCAAAACATTCTGTTTATTTCACCAAGAATAATAACAAATTTGGAGCTTGACTCGTTAATAATTAGACTCAAGGTTAAAGTCTTCACTTTGCAATTTGCTCATCGAATTCTTTGCAACCAAATTATTGAATTTAAAAACTACGTGAACACAAAACCAAAAATCCGTTCAAAATTAATGTATAGGATTAATTTTATCAACTTTACTTTCGATTACCATCTAGTAACTAACAGAAAATGAATTTCGGTTATAAATTCTGGTAATATGTTGATATCAATGTAGCGACCTTGATAACGAGCGTATCGACCTTGCCACCACTGGACTCAACATGCATTGTGTATGTGTCTGCTTGTCGGTTTGTCCGTCTGTCTGCCGATACCTCGATAGATCTCGGCTTGTGTATAGCCCGCTCCCCCCAGTTCTTTGTCACCGGAACTGGAAGTCACTACTACTACTACTACTACTACTACTACTACTACCGGTACTACTACTACTTATATCGAGAACAGAACCCAACCTACCCCTGCGGGGCTTCTAACCCGTTCCTACTACTACTACTACTATTACTATTGCTACTAACTACTACTACTACTACTACTACTTATACTAAAACTTCCTTACCACAAGATTTACATCCTAAATCTTTATAACAAGCGATCCCGATTCATTATGAACTAATATGAATCGTCAGAATCACTATGATTCGTTTAAAATCTCTGAAGGGAGCGGGCTATACTCAATCCTAGCTCCCATAAAATTTATCCCATTTGACTGAACTCGGTACTGATCTTCCTCCCATCCTTCGATATTCTTCTGCAGTATCAAGTAAGTCAATCAACGATAAGAAAGCTAAAGAGGGAACATCTACTCCATATTGCATGAATACGTAAGAAAAAAAATCTCATAACAAGCTATTTTTTCAGAATTATCTTCAGAAATAATTTCCGATTTAGATGCAATAGAATGTGTATTTTCTTCAACATTTTCCGATAGCCTGCATTCTTTACTTTGGAGTGACGATAGGAGAAGAAAGTATGGTGATCGTGAAAGAAATCCAATTCGATGTATACACACCCGCCTAAGCTATACCGTTCAATATACCAGCATCACATTTTTAACTTAAATGTGTTATAACATTCCCTTCAGGTGTTTTCAGGTGTTTTTGTTCCTAACTTTTTAACAAATAATAGTTTACTGAAAGATGAAAAAGGTAATAATTTTTCTGAAAGCGAATCCAAAATTTTATTTATATTTCGTTCGTTAATATTTCGTTACCAATACGTTACTGTGGTAATATATAATTTATCTCGGTGAATTACAAATAGAGTGGATTATTATTAAAAGTGAGTTCTTTCTGCATGATAATTTGAAAAACGGCTTAGTCTTTCCGGTTTATATTTTACAAATAAATATGTCATTAATAACCTGACAATTGCCATAAGTCATGTGCAGTGAGAAAATTCATAAAATGTAGTATGTTCTCGCATGTTTGTTTCTTTTTGGAAATTCTATCAAAGACGACTCAGACAATTTTGTTCGTTAATAATCTGACAATATAACACGATCCATGTTCCTTGAAAATACGAGATGGGATTAGGAAATATGGTGAATAATTTTATTGGAAACAAATTAACGAACTGACACAGAATGTGATTTAATCTCCTACAAAGTGCTGTCCTTGGCTAGCAATACACTTATCTCAAAGCTGAATCCATCACCGGAAGCATTTTTGGAAAGTTTTTTTTTTTTTTTTTTTTTTGTCGAAGGGCGTTTTCAGAGCGTTTTAACTGCTCTGTCGCGGCGTTTTCAATGTCAGGAATGGTGTCAAAACGTTTTCCTCTAAGCATGGTTTTTATTCTGGGGGAAGAGTCAGAAGTCACATAATGGTATATCTGCCGAGCACGCAAATGTGGACAGACATGAATATTCTCTGATCAAAAACTCGCGGATCAAAAGGAAATTGTGGCACGCTGAGTTTTCCAGATGAAGAAGTAAGCCCTTTGCCCATTTAATTGACGGTTAAAATGAATTTCACGGACCCGTACGAGATGATCAGTTCTTCGGAGAGCTCTCAGATAAGTCTTTCGCCTGTGTGAACAAATCATTTGTTTTGCACTTTTTTTTTTTACCTGTTTTTGTCGTTGAAGGACGTCACGATCGTTGTTCGTTTTCAACCGACACGTTGCCGCTTTTGAATCGCTCATACCACTTATAAACAGTCTTCAATGTCACCGTTTCATGGCCATACACTGATTTTGACATTTCGTGAGCCTCTTTGGCACTTTTTTGCAGCTTAGAACAAAAGTTAATGTTGGCGAGCAACAGACACTCTTAACACGTCCTCACTCTTCTGCCTCTGGAAGCTAACTAGCATGCAGTGTTGCCAGACCAGCCAGTTGGAAAAGCAGGAGATTCGAAGACAAAAAACAGGAGAAATCAGTAGACACATACAGTGTTGGCGTTTGAATGTAAATCCGAGGGGAGACAATAAAATTTGTCATTATTAAGGGAGCAGTAGTCAAAACAAGCAGTCCAGAATTCATTTCCGATAAACTACGTTGAGCAAATGAAAGGGAAGAGTCCCGATTTGTATTAATATTATTTGATACACACATATATCACCGTAAACCGTAGTGAAAGAGCAAAGTGGAGTGGAAAAATGTCTTTTCATGCACGTAGCGATAACGTAACTGTGTTGTGCAGTCACACGTGATCGTGACGTAAGACGATTTCTTGCTGAAGATCGTGGAGAGACGATCTAAGCCACTCTTCCAACCCAAGTCCCAATCTAAACAACACTTACTTGTAAATCTTCCAGAAAGTCATAAAAACGCCAACCATAATGCATATAGAAGATGACGTACAGTTGTATTCTTTGGATTCATATTATATACAGTAAAGCTCTATAATTATATGCTCTACAGAGCTTTGTGTATTATAACAGAGAAATTTCGTCTTTTTATGTGAGGAAACATTGAAAATTCAATATTAATAATAATATATTTCTTTAACTTCTCGAAGTAAGGAAAAAGCAGGAGGTTGATCACTTTTCATTTTCTTTCGCAGTAGATCAGTAGAACGTAGAAAAAGCAGGAGATCTCCTGCAAAATCAGTAGATCTGGCAACACTGCTAGCATGTCACAACTCGTTCAAACTCGACACTGACTGTACCAAAGATTTAGGCTAGCGGGCTTACTAGTTAACATGGATATAACGTCGATAGATGGCACTGTGCAACTACATTCAATGTATTCTTTGATCACATCTTGTACCTAGAATAGTTATTTTTGAAAGTAGGTTTTTTTATCAAATATTTTTTTAAAACGACTGAGGATATTTTTTCCATAATTTGTTGTTTCACAAATAAACTAACAATATGGCATAACTCATTTGTAGTGAAAGAATCAAAAAGAACTTCGGTTCAGTGTTCCGTAAATTTTATTGTGGTGGAAATTAGCTATAAATCACATTGAATTTGTTAACTTCTTAAAATATTTCTATTTACTATTATGGTAAGAAAATTATTTTTCCTGATAACGTGCAAAAATTATTTGAATTTGATGGATGATGACGGATATTTGGATCTGATAACTTGAAATTATTTGGATACTAAAATATGGATTTACCCTTTTCCAATTAAAAGAAACAAACTTCACGATAATTTTCCAAATAACAATTTTCGATTTTGATTAAATATGGCGCATATTTTCATTGAGGTTTCCGACTCATCTCTACTTGAAGTTAAAATTAATTAATAATGTGGTGGTTAGATTGGATAGGATAACAGTTTGGTGTCCCTTTTAGAAGCAAAGATTTATAAGACGTACGAGCTTAAAGTTGAATCCGAACCATATTAGCAAAAAATGAAATGAAATCTTTAACATCTCACGCTTATGCCGGTTAGGCTAAAGGAGACGGTGATAATGAGAAATGAGTGAAATGGTGGAATGAAGAAAGAAGGAGGAAACGGGATAACCCCGAGAAAACCCATGAGCACGGTGTTTGTCCACCACAAAGTCCACACGGCGCGAGCTGGGATCGAACCAGGGACCCCAAGCACCGGAGGTGAACCATATTAGCACAAGGAGGAAGTTACGAATTTAATCACTTCATATTTTTGAAGCAAAACTTACACATTAATTTTTGTAAAAGTAATTCGATTTGATCCAACAACAATTTTTGAAGTTGTTTCTACAATTTCTACAACTTGAGATAAACTCAGCAACGTGAGGTGTGAATGTAATCACACGAACGGTAGTATATTTCCATTTTGATTGGAAACAAAGATGATCTAGTATTGTAGAACCGTAAAAAGACATATTTAATTTGGGTCGATTATAATACATATATTTTTCAGGCTTCCAAATTATTTTCATTGCTTGGTTTTAAAGTTGATCTAGATTGAAAAAAAATGACATTTACTCTTTTCCCTCTTTCTTCCTTTAAAAACATTACTCAATAATTCGAAAAATTATTCCCTTTTAACATAATATGGTGTATATGATATTTGAGGCTTTTCCATAATGCTCGCTGATTAGGTTCAAATAAGTCAATTGAGTTGAACTGAATTAACTCCTCATCCTATTCAATTTTTAAAATATGTTCCAAGATGAATTTTGTTTATAAAATTTGATTTTCAAGTTTCAGAATTATTCGTGCTAATTGCGATTGAAATTGATGAAATGGGAAAGGCGATGAAAATATTGTGTTACAATGCACATCATCCTTTAGAATGCACAACACACTCACTTTTAGAATGCACAGCATGCTTTATATATCTATAGTTTAGATTATATTAGAGTTCAGCGTTCCTCTCAGCACTGAGACCATGCAAGACACGTACATACAATTTCTACCTTCTTTAAATAGACGTTGAGATCTGGACCACACGCCCGCTCCAAGTATTGAACCTAGGTCTGCCGCGCCATGGTATAGTTACTTTCTAAATAACTGGTTTGGAAGATGAAAATAATGAAACTTGACTGAATCAGTAGTTTTGAAAAGATGATGAGTCAGAACAGTGAAGTTATGACAAAATCGAAAAAAAAAACTGTTTAATTTTTGAAAATTCTAATAGGCATGAAACGACCGACCTCTATTCGAAAGAATAGGGTTTTCCTGTCATTGTATGAAATGAACAACTTGTTGAGAACAATTGGTGTTTTAAAATAAATAACTAAATAAATATTTGAACTAATGTTCTTTTCAAAACAAGTGTGAAATAAGTGAACATTTAAGATAACTTTTTTTTTTTTTTGGCTCATACAGCACTTACTACACATTTACAAATAGAATAAATGCAATAAAATGCATGTTACAATGAAGAAGTTCATAAGTGTTATTCACAATCACTTTCTTATTTAACTTGTTCCGTTGCAGTCCAGTTGATAACGTTGGCCTCTCCCGCACATTACCTTTTGTTTAGTACCCTGACTACAAATACTTTAGAACCCCTCTCGTTCGCCCTCGGCTAGTCCGCCACTTCGGTTTTGGTCCGACCGTGCTCGAGCCAAATTTGTCCCGACTCGTCGGTGACTCATGTAGCCCATTGTCATTTACTGCCATCGGCGCATTGTTATTTATTTGCTGTTACCTCATATCCGCTTTAGTGCTGCGTCATTTCTTGTATAGTTTCTTTCGTTGTACGTGTTTTCTGTACTGTACTGTGCAGCTTTTAGTGCTTACTGTTCATTTGTCTTTACTGTAGAGAACAATACAGTCATTTCAGAGCTCAGATATTGTCTATTTTACTGTAAATCCGTATTTTTCTGTATTTTCTGATAATCCAACCTTTTTTTGCATTCCGATCATACCTCCAGTCCCAAAGATGACGGATTAGAGAGGTTCTACTGTAGTAACTCCATAAGAAGCTTTAACTAGGAAATACTTCATGAGATGCATTCGATAAAAAACACTTAGTCGATTGACAGTTATAGTGGATCCGATTTACCATTTCATGAATATTAACCAGTAATTCAACTGAAAGACATGAATCTCGCTGATCAGTGTGTTCTGGCTTCCAGTTCTTTGCAAGTATAGAAGTACTGAATATCTGTATTTTTATTTTTTTTATTTTTCGGTTCCAGTAGTTTCCTCTCGCATTGTATTTAAATACAGTCAGTCTTAATACCTAGGTATATCATGCACAATTCATTGTGAAATAAGCAAACTTTTAAGTTGTAAGTATTAAGCTCAACATACAGCAGCCTTTCGTGCAAGTACAGTGAAGTAACTACATTTGAATGACATGAACCGACGCGGATATCTAGAAGCGTAGACGATTATTCAGTGCGCGCCTTACGGAAGCATGCCATACAACAGCGACAATAAATTGACACCAAACTCTCTTACGGACATTGCAGACTGAGACAATACACGGCAGAGACTATTATATACCTTATGGTACGCCGTGCTCATTTGGGTTCTTTTTGGTATTAAAAACAATGCTTTTAAGATGATATAGATATGTTGTGCCATTCTTTCTTTCATCACGTAATGATGTATAAATAATTATTAATTATATTTGTTTCTTGTCTTCAAATTTGCGAATAACAAAATGACTAACAAATAGGGTTGTGAACTAGCCAATTTTTCACTGCCCAGGCCGGAAATATTGCTTTTATTTTGATGAAAGCCGGTGACCAGTACAACTTCTTACCAGCCCCTTTTATGACTGGTTTTTCAAATTTGTATCCAGTTCCAAGCAATTTCATCTAGTTCGAAGTATAGATTTAAAAAGTACCTTTCATTCTGTAAATGCAAAACTGTCACCTTTTACCATCTATCAACGATTAATATATTTTGTTCATCTGTTTAGATAATTTTAAAGAGATGACAGGGATTGTATTACGGGAAAATTTCAAATTTACTTATAAGGAATTTTATACATTTATTGAAAGTAAAAAAGGACATTTTAAAGCAAGTTCCTGTAGTTGAAGTATAAATTTAAAGAATAAATTTCATTTTTGAGCGCTAAAATTGTCACATAAAGATTAATATAATTTTGTTCACATGCTTCGATAATTTTAAATAAGTAGCAGTTACTGCTAAATACAATAAAATGATCAATGCCTATTTCAGTTTATCATTTATAGAACAATGTATCTATTAAGCTTATTAGTGAAACTATTAAGGATATGCAAAATACAGGTGCTAATGCACTTTTTTCACGATAGTGCATTTTCTTCCCATGGATGGGTCAGAACAGAGATACTTCACACTTAGACTTATATCATAGGGATTTTGAGGGGATGCTATTTTCTTTTTTTTTCTTTTTTTTTTTAATGTAGGCAAATATCCATAAAACTACGGTACAGGCATGCAGAAAACTTAATTGAAGTTTTTTCCTGTTACTCTTGCAGGAACTGTTTTGCCAGCGTAATTGACATGGTCTTGCCTTTAACTTTAGGAGTTTCTATCTTTACTTTCTTGTATGTTTTCTAATTTCTCACATCTCTTTTACGTTTCTTGGGAGACACAGCAAAATCATCTACACTAGACGACGTCATTTCGACAACTGCCCACACAGGTTGCTACTTTCAAAAGAGCATCAGTAACTGACTCATGCCTTTTTAACAACGAATACAGACCTGGTAATATCTACATCTCCTATTTTAAAAAAGACAGTCTACTCATGCCATTTTCAACTGACTTTACGGAAACAAAATTGTGATCAATGCAAAATCGCTATTCTCTGACTCATGACTTTTTCAAAACTACCGTTTCAATTATTGTCAATGTATAAAGAATCAATCTTCATGTGTATTTATTCAAATGTAACTAATAAGTATTCGCTTGGTCAACTTTAAGTGTAACAGATAAATTAATATCTGAATCATTAGCAGTATACTAATTGTTAAAATTTCAAGGATACATTATTATATAAATACAGCTGTTCTAGAAATTATGGCACAAGTTGTATCTTCTCCAAGAAGAAAAAAATTATCGAAACAAAAATGTTCTCTAAGGTAGGTACAATTATATGTATTTGATTAATATCCTGAAATCAAATTTATTCAAGTGCATGTAAGAAAATAAATCGATAGTTAATAGCATTGCATTACGTAAACATAACATTTGGTAAAATAGTCAATTTAATAAATTTTATGTTAAGTCAATATGTACTTAAACTAATTTGTAACAAACTAATAGAAATGTATATAAATAACATTTAGAGACTATGTCAAAATTTGGGGAAATTAAGATTGAAATTATCAATATTATGTGCCTTCACAATTACTATTATGCATTTGCGAATTCAGTATCTTAACAAATCACTATTTCAGTATAGGAATTTTTGACGTATTTTAATAATACCAATAAGCTAAAATGATAATCCTGAATAATTTTATATATTCGTAATAAATGCGGTTGTAGAGAAAATGTAATTTTTTACTAACTATAAAAGATAATCAATTACGAAGAAATAAGTAACGTTAATTAGGAAATTAAATTGAAAATTTTCATTATAAGAAACGAAAGGGAAGACGAGGGGGAACAAGGTTCAGGACATTATTAAAAAGTCTGACAGGAAAAGAAAAATTTGATGATGAAACTTTGAGCTGAAAACCAAATGAATTAAATCTTTATAATTTGCAAGAGATACCTTACTATTGGCGACAGGATACTCCTTTTGATGATTAGAATTCAAATATGGCAGATATTGTTTCTAAAAAGAGTATTAATCATATACTGTTAATTAATACATCTTAATTAATACTCTTAATTAATTAATACATCAAAAACCATCAATAAAATATCAGTTTACTGTCTGTGAGGAGTAGACATCACCTGTATACTCTGATTAAAATACTGAATAATATTTCTGGAATTTACTATAACAAGTTAATACACAACATTACGTAGTCCATTTCGTTTCATATGGGTTCCAGAAAGGAACGAAACACGTTTTAAGTTTGCTTCTGAGTTGTTTCAACATAAGACTGTATTGAAACATTATTGAAAATCAATCACGAATATTACGTATTAAACAAGTAAATTGCAAGTTTCTTCAACTGATGACCAGCTGAAAGTAGAAAAATTGTCCAGTATTACAATCGCAGATTATTAATTTAAATCAACAAAACAATGTCTAGGAGAAGGACGCTTAATTGAGAGTAAATGAGAAAATACTATAAAATAAAAACTAATAGTGAAGTCTATAGCTTAATAATATATCATCTGTAAACATTTAGTATGTATTATTCTTTACGTTAGATGCTAAAATGTTCTAGTTTACAAGCATTTTACTAATGTTAACAACATAGAATAGCACCATCAAGTAATAAGAATTGTTATTACTTTCTAGGTCTTCATTTTCTTTGCCCTCGCCGTTTGTGTTGCTTTGGCTATACCCAGGCCCATACCTATACCATATCCTCAGAGAATTCCTTTGCAACAACAGAGAGGAGAAAATATGCAGACAGCTAACATGATGTGGGGTGAGTACTTACTCTAGTTACCCAGACGTATTTCTTTACAATTAACTTGATTTGAAAATTACTGTACATGAATTAGTAATAAACTTACAGATAGTTTTGCTTATATTAAATGTTCTCCGTGTAAAATCATGTGTGAAAAGTTACGTTCACTATGACTTTGACTATCATATGCAGATACTCAGATTAATAAAATATCGCTAGATTGTAAGTAGTAATCACATGTGGTTCCGGATAGTAAGGGCAATCACATCGAAATTTACGTGCATCTTTTTTTCTTTTTTGGACGAATTTCATTCCCATCCGAGGATGGGAGGAACATAGATGGCTATACCTTCTCTGTGGCCAGAGATAGTTTCAATTTTATGAAGCGTTACAGTTTTGGAATGGTTAGTGGCTGTATGTTGCAATGGGCTGAAGTAGAAATTGTGTGACATCTGTATGAATGCACTAAAGTTATGTACAGTAACTGTATGTGGGGATTGAGTTGAGTTGATTTTGAGTTTAACGTCCCGAGGCTATGTGAGACGTGGACCTATTGATTAAGTGGAATCCGAACCACTTGAGCTCCCGCCGGGAATCGAACCCGGATCTCCCGCGCCAAATGCCAGTACGCTAACCGCTTAGCCACGAATGAGCTCATGTATGTGGGGATTGTAGTGGTGCGTACGAAAGTCTGGATTGTATCGGTCGATTCGGTTCCTTCGTATATAGCAAGAAGATGATCCAGTAGTGGATAGACAGCAGGTAAAGCTGGAACTTGGTCTATGAGCTTATTAATAATTGAGGCATTGAATGTCAAACTGGCGCAACTTAATTTTCAGACATTGTGAGATACTGATACTTTTATTAGATTCGATATAAAACAAACGATTCTTTGTGCTGTCATCTTTTTTTTATGATCTTCTGTTTTAACTCTGAGATATGAAATTATGCCATCCAACAGGTTATGATTTCAAGTTCATAGAAATGACTGAGTATCATTTAACAAATGAGTTATTCCACTGTGCCATCCAACACCTCAATTGGATGTGCCAGATCGACGCATATTTTGATATAGCGTTGGAGTAGATGGTAAGGGTGTGGCAAAAGGATATAAAATTGTACATGGTAAATTTCATCAACTGGAGTATGGAAAAAAGAGAATAAGTCAGATATGAATGGTCAGAAATTATATTTGAGGCGTTCAGAAAGTAATACCAAAGTGTTCAATTGCAGCCAGTCCTTGTCCCTACGTGTATAGGTTCTGGAGGTCGTTCATCTTTGCCTTAAGAAATACACCTTCATCCAATAAACAGATGATTATTTTGATCGTTCAGAGTGCATTTTCAAGAAACAATCCTTTGTTGCATTTTCTCTTACTATCAGAAACACCTGATAAAAACACTAAAATCTAATAAACATATAGATATTTAGAATTTTGAAAAATACTTTTATGCTATTCATTCATTATTATAGATGCATTCATTAGTAATGGTATGTATTCTCTTGCAGGATTCCCATGGTTCTGGGGTTAACTGACTAAATATTATATTAAATTGCTTTGGAAAATCGGATTGCCAGTCGGAAGAAACTAAATATAATCTTCATACCAGAAGAAACTGGATAGACAAGAAATAATTGTAATATTCTGCACACAATTAATGCACGCAGTTTAACAATGTGTTAAGCATTAAATAAAATATTGAAGAGTTTGCAAGATGTTTTTTTCAATATTCGACATTCTGAACATTAAATATTTTGTTCAGATTTATGCTTTCATCTGTTATTGTTCTTGTTCAATAAAGTTTTGCTTTAATTTTGTGTATTGAGAACGTAGTCTATACGTAAAAGTTCGAAATTATCAAAAGATTTTAGAATTCCTTCATTTCAAACGCAAAATAGAAAATTAAATCTGAAGTATAAACTCTTTAGATATTATCGTAAGAGCCAAGTGTAAAATGGGAGATGAGAGCAAATAATGATGGAAAAAATTAATGGAATAAATAAAAAGGAATTGGAGGAAAAAAAGAAGAAATACCACTAAAAAGCCTACAGATACTATATTATACTAAAGGATATAGATAGACGACAAAAGAGTCTCCTTTCGCTGAAAACTATCAAACTTTTAAGGAAATTTTATGTAAAAGTAGATTCTTAATCTGTCTACACTTCCACAGCAAAGAGTAAAGGTGACTCACTCAATTTCGTCTGTTTTGTTGCTATAGATAGAAATGTGAAATTTAGATAGTATCTTTCTCTTTTCTTGTAGGCAACAAATAAAAATAGATTTTTTAAAAATACCTGTTCTAAGAGATAAAGAGAAATTCAGATTTTCTAAAAACATCTATGGGTATTTCACTAATCCATGAAGCTAGGGAGATAAAATGAGCCATATATACTCTTCATTGAAGTTAAAGACAACATGTGTTTCAGTGTTTCCGATAACTCCTAACATAAGCGGGAAAGAAAACCACATTTCTTTAGTACTCAAATTTTCCGAGTTTATTTATTCAGAAGGTAGTAAATGTGAGGATTCCCTTAAGCTGATGTTCACATCCTAACATTTTCAAAGATTATCTTCTTTTTTTTATAGCTCCTCCGTGGCTAAGCGGTAAGCGTACGCGCCTTTGGCGTGGGAGGCCCGGGTTCGATTCCCGGCGGGAGCTCATGTGGTTCGGATTCCACGTTAATCAGTAGGTCCACGTCTCATATAGATATAGCCTCGCTGCTGAAAGGGACGCTAAACTAAAATCAACTCCAAGATTATCTTCTTGAGAGATGAAGGGGGGAAACATTTCTATAATGTTCATATGTTCCCTTCTATATTCAGAACATGCTAATTATAAGGATTCAGGAGGAGTGAAGTTTTATACATAAACACTTATTTTAAAATACGGGAATATGGGTTTTATCGTTTTCGAAACGTCAGTTTCTAACACATTCCTATAATATTGAGGTTTTCCTTTTTTATTCAGTAAGTGACAAATATGAGAATTTGTTGAAGTTGGAAGAGTGACAGTCGGTATATAAAGTCTTAATCAAGAAAGAAATACATGATTCAGTGTTTTCAGAAATTTCATTTCTCAAAGGGAAAAGGAGAACAATTTCTATGATAATATACCGTCTATAATATATAATTATAGAGGATCTATATATTATATCATTTATTCTATAATATATAATATCCTATGATATTATATATTATGTACTCTACCTAGGGATTTTAACAAAATCGTAGACTCTCACCTTAGGGGCTGTGGTGAATCCCCTAATTATCTGAGTCATACACTGTTGGGAAGCTTATAGACTACAGATTTCAACGAGATAACATTTGTGCAATTCCCGTCATATTCGTAGAAGACGAAGAAGATACACACAAAATAAGTAAAAAAATATGAAAAATTGAATTTGCGAGCCGCCGGTAACCCTTGCAGTCACCCTACGCCAACAAAATGACGGAAATGTGTAGGTCAGACACTTGTGACGATAATATAAGAAAAATGGTACAATACAAAGCCAGATAAAAATTCATAACGAAATTCTTATAAAAATGCCCTGTGTATCATTTCCGAAGAGCTGTTGCAGACCTTCGCGTTGACGGCCCTTGTGACCCCATTAATAACCACAGCAGGGGCGGATCTAGGGGGGCAATTGTCCCCCCGAAGAAGAAACTTTCTTATTTTATATATATAAATAAAACCCATCCCAGAGTATGGAGCTCTTAAAAGTACCTCTAAGTAGCAGTGTTACAACCCACCGCCCCCCCAGAAGTCCGGCCTGTATCCGCCCTTGAACCACAGTGTCATGATCTATACACCGTTGAAAAGTTTATGGAACACAGATCCCAACGAGACAGCAACAATAATTATGGTTCTAGACCAATACAGTGACAAAATATCTTGTCTTATATGGAACCGTCCAGAAAATGCTGTATATGCAATTTTCGTCAAAAAATTAAGACTCCAAAAATTGGCCAAATTTTCCCCCCTCCGTACTTATTAAGGAAGAGATACAAACAAAGGATATTACCATGTATCGGGGTACTTCATTGCTTCACAAACTAATTTTTATGAGTGTACCTATAAAGAGGGGAAATGCCCCCCTCCAAAATAACCTGTTGATAAAAGAATAAACACAAAATTTACCCTAGTCCCCCTCCCCTCCGACGTACCTTCACACACACAAAATGCACACCGACGAGAAACTGCATCCTTCAGAAATACATTAGTATCAAAATCATCTTCCTGCCTTAATTAGGGGCTGAGCTATTGAGGTTTAAAGCCCCGGCCCAGGAGCTGCGTCAATGTACGTTCCAAGGATATTCAAATTTCCGATTTTATATTTATTATTACCTTACTTACCTTACGCATATGCTTCGCGTGTGATGAATGAACACTTGTGCTAGTCTATCCATCTAATTATTTATGTATCTATTTGTCTATTTTCAAATAAAGTATTTGTATATCATATATGTGAGAATGAGTCCTTTGTTCCGACTAACTAATTATTTAGTTGGTTCAAGTTTAAGATTTAATGTCCCTTTTTTTAGTAATGAAACGATGTAAAACGGAATATGTTATTTAAAGTGAGATACGTAACCTCGACTCTGGTTAATACCAAAGAAGGTATATTCGAGCGTGTTGACAGCAGATACTAGTAAACTCTATCCAAATATACTTATTATGTGGAATGGGTTGGAATCGGATCACAGAAAAGTATGTATATAATTTAAGTTCAGAAATAAATCTCCACATGGTAGAAGAGATTTGCTTAGTTTGTGCAATTGCAAAGCATCGCATGGTAATGTTGAACTAAATTTTATTTTAATGTTCTTTTTCGATTTACTGTAAAGTTTTAAAATATCGCTTACATTTTCTTCCCTCGAATCGGTCACTGTAAAACTCGAGACCACGTGCACTAGACACTTGTAACGAACTGGCAGCAAATGATTAATGTTTCGAACGTCTCATTGAATGATTTACGTTTCGATTTCCATCTAAAATGCGTATTACAATTCAATCTTAAACTATAGACAGATTTCTCGTTTATCTTTAGTGTTTGAAATTAATACCAAACTCCGAAAAGAACGTAAAGAAGAAAGAACAAAGTTTATTCTATATTTCACAATGAACTGTTCAACTTAGGACTCACATAAAATTAAATTATTTTTCACAAGCACTAAAATCGTCGGATAAGTTTATTATATTTTCTTGTTATTTTGTCTCATTTTCCTGCTATTTTAGTGTACTACATTAACAGAAAAGACGAAAATGTGTCAATGGAATATTTGAGGCATACAAATGCCTCAATCTAAGTGAAATCCTTCAAAAAAGGAAATGAAATCTTTCAGTTTAACGTCCCACGATTATGTCTTTCAGGGTGAGGGGACGACCACTAAAGCAAGTGAATGATGATGGATTATTTGGTGGAATGAGAAAACGGGAAGAAACGGGAATGCCTCGAGAAATCCCACAGACACGATATTGTCGACCACAAATAGGGACCCCACATACCAGAGGTAGGCGCTCTAGAACATGTGACACCCTTCAATAGAATTAAAAAGAAAAGAAATAACATAGCTTCACGAATAGACCATAGATCGCCAAAGTAACGAGCCAGAAACATGTGCTCAACCGGACTCATGAAAGTCATTTTAAATGAGAGAAAATCTTATTGTATTTATTGAGTAGATGTCTGCATGAGTGCGAGACCACGATCAGGTTAGTAACCACGAGCCCTATTATCCATTCAACCTTACCTCTAAACGGAAATAAACAATGCTACAAGTAATATCCTTGTGCTACTCAAGATATCATTGGTTAGTCATATTTCACTCCCCCTCTCGCACAGGAAGGAGGCAAACTTTATATGTGATTTTTGACAATCCTGTGTCATACGGAGTACTTGCATCAGAAATATCAGAATACAGCTATACACATGAATTGGCATCATTATCATCAGCGCGTGCTTAAATGTAATATTTCTGTTATTTCATTAGGCAAACTAGGTTGCAAAATTTTAGATAATCTGTATTATGTTATGTCGTTTTATGATGATGATATAGCTTTGTATGAGTAATTAAAGCAGTGAACTAGTTTGCGAAGTAACAAGCGTCGGTAGGCCAATCCAATCAGCGTGCTTCAATTACATGTGGTTTCGATTATCGCGGTTTGTTTAGAATTAAGCTGAGACGGGAAATTGTCTTACTGGAATTAGTGAGTGGGAACCCTACTGAGGGAAGCGAAGTCAACTCAAAATGAGCATTTCACCATTGTACCACACAAACCATTAGTATCCCTCTTTGCTCATCTAATGCCCACCTCCTGTGCAAATAAGTGGACCCGGGTTTAGTTCCTGGCAAGAGCACAAAAACTAATTTCACAATCTCACAATTTCACATTATTTGATAGGATCACTAGATGGGGTTAATGAGCCTTAACACCATAGGCTAAATTGCCTCCCCCACGTATTAAATTAGAAGATAATAATATAATACAACTAAACTGCCGCAGATGGCGTCCTCGGAAACCCTCATAAATCTGTTTTCAACGTTTTATTCCAACTTATTTGTTCTTTGTTTCATATATCTTATCTACAATTACCCCTGTTTCATTTCTGGCCTTCACTATTCACTATTAATCACAAATATTTCTTACTTTCGCTCTTCTTTTGCTCTTTCCTACACCCATATACATCCCGTATTACTGCGCAAAATTAGTATTTTTAATACAGCTATTTTTTAATAGTTCTAAATAACGCTCACATGATATGCCATTCCCTTGACATACACGCACCATTTCCATACTGCCTTTCGCGTCACTATATCGTAACAAGTGTACCTCTCCACGAAATAGTCTATCCGCCTCCACATACAATGAAGCTTACATCGAAAACAATCACTTTCTTAACTTTTATTATTCCCTTTACCTGACTTTCACTAATTCTTCCTCACAAATTTAAACAAATTCTCCAATTGACCCGGTAAATTTAATAAAATTGGTCTGGCGATACAGCAATTAACCCAAATTTAGTGCTTTGAGTCGTAGTCTTATTCACTTATTCTTATTGCGTGTCTTGTTCGGGCGTAGATTCAACAACACTCTTTGTTTGAAGCAGTTCACCGACAATGTATCACTATGTGACAAATGAAGAATGCGAACCGAACATACAGGCAGCACAACCAGACGACGATTTCTCCAATCAGGCTCTTAAGCGGCAAAGAACTTAACGTCACTGGCGGGCCGCCATCGGGAAAGCTATAAAACCGCATAAGCGAAAAATGCCCATATTCCGCCTTGACACCGCCTGTGTAGGCGCCCTGGCAGCTGAAGTAGGAGGCGGTCCGCCATCGACGGCGAGAAATTGTCAATGGGGGAGGCATATACGAGCATTAACTGCTGCAGTCGTTTCGCCCACTATCTGCCGACCCTTTTCCGACTCGTTTTAAAAGGATCATCAGTTTTCTGTATTAGCTGTGAAACTTACTTTCCATATATTGTTCCGCTTGCATGCCCTATAGTACAAGAGTTATCTTACTAGGCAGCGTTTTGGTGCCTGTTCGAGCATCTTTGCCGAGGTCGGTCCGTCTGTTGTTTGCAAACCTTCCTTCGGCTCCTTTACTTGTCGGCACGCCGGCAGCTTTTCGGCGTCTTTCCGACAACATTTGCCTCATCGGCCCGTCCGCTGTTTGAAATCTTCTTCCAAAATGATTGTCAAGGATCCTCTTGTACTTGTAATTTAATTTTAAAAATTTACTTCTCATATACCATTTATGTGTAGTCCCTTTACTACATTTCTTATCATTCATACAACCATCATTTGTAGAGGTCTTTCCGTCCGCTGTATGCCAACTTTCTGCCGACTCCGTTTTCACAAGACATATTTTATGGAATTAGTGTCCAACAACAAGAAAAACCTTAGGGAAATTTCAATTTTTATTTCATCATTAAAGAAGATACAGCCTCTATTCATTTTCCAAAATTTGACTCGTTGTCGCTGGTACGCAATATTGAAACTTTCGCCGACGTCGTTTTTCAAGAAATGGCCGGCAGTGTCTTTTGAGTCGTCGACCAACTGTCTGCCGACTATTTCGAGAAAGCTTTATATGAGGGAAATATAAGCCCTAAATCGTATTTTAAGGCAACAAATTACCTTCTAACTCTCTTTGTTTTCTTTTGGTGAACGACTCTGTTTTTGCTCGTCGCGGTCGAAAATCGTGCTGAAAGACGTCGCTGCCCGGCGAGGGCAATCCGACAGCAAAATCTGGTCGGCATGGACAAATTGTCCGACTGTAAGTATGTGTATTTTCAAGTAAGTGTATTTTCGACCGACTTTTTTTTTTTAAACGACTGAGGCTATTTCTTTCATGATTTGTTGATTCATAAGTAAGCTAACACATGGCATGAAAGAATATTCACGGAGTACTTTACTCTTCGGAGAGAGTTTTTTCTTGGAAGTATTGTTTTTTTCTTTTATTCTGTTCGTCTTTCCTGAATAACTCCACAATCCGAGGTAAGTAGTTCCAACGTAAAAAAAGGATAATTTCTGTTTTACAGTTTCCTCATTGTCAGATAAGATTCATTCAATTTTGTTTCATATTTCATAAAAAAATATTTCGTTAATAGCGCTAAAATATGATCTTAGAATTATCATGAAAAAGATGAACAAGAAGTAATTCATTTTAGAAAGTGTATCCAAAAACGCCTTCTAATTTTATTTCTATTTCACAAATACCTAGGTAAATATTTCAGCAATGACTGCACGATAACATGGTTCAGTTATTGGAACGAAAAATTTTAGTGCGGTAACCGGTAAGTTTTATTATGGTACACTGACGCTTATTGTCAGTGTATAAAGGATCAACCTTGATATGTATTTATTCAAATATAACTAATAAGTGTTCGCTTGGTCAAAGTTAACAATCTGAATCATAAACAGTATATGAAGTGTTAAAATTTCAAGGATATATTATTGTATAAATACGGCTGCTCTAGAAATCAAAGCACAAGTTGTATTCTCTGTAACAAGAAAATAATTCACGAAACAAAAATGTTTGCTAAGGTAAGTAAAATTATATGTATGTAATTAGTGTCCTGAAATCAAATTTCTTCAAGCACATGTTAGAAGATATACCAATAGTTAATAATATTGCACTATGTTAAAGTAGTCAATTCATGAAATTTATTACTAAGTAAATACTTGAACTAATTTGAAACAAACTAATATACATGTATACAATTGACATTGAGAGACAACATCAAATTTTAAAAAAATTAAGATTGAAACGATGAATATTTTGTGCCTTATTAACTACTACATTGCGTTTGAAAATTCAGTAACTTAATATATCATTAATTTAGTATAAGAACTTTTAACGTACAGTTTACTCATGCCAATAAGTTGGAATGCTAATCCTGAATAATTTAATATATTCGTAATAAATACAGTTGTGGAGAAAAATGTAGCAATATTACTTACTATAAAAGAGAATCAATTACGGAGAAAAAGTATTTTAATTAGGAAAATAAAATAAGAATTTTAATTCTGAAAAGGTTAATAGAAAATCAGAAATACGGTACACGATCAGCCAAATAAGGGAAAGATCTTGCAGTGTGAGGATAAAAATTTTAGCTGAGAGCCATTATTAATCATGTCTTCTTCATTTGCAAGAGATGCCTCACCAACATTGACAGGATATTGGTTTTCATTGTAACAACGTAGATATTATAGATAATACTTTAAAATATACAAATACTACACATGTTACAAAAAAATATCAACATGATGTCAGTTTAATTTCTATTACGCGACGATATGATCTCTATATTCTAGTCGACATGTTGAGAGGGTTTCAAGAATTTACTATAAGAAACCAGTACTTAATAATACGTAGTACATTTCGTTTCATATGAATTTCGGAAAGGATCTAAGCACCATTGAAGTTTTCTTTAATTTGTCTCTAACATATCATTGTATTGAAATAATGTTAAAAAGAAGTCACGATTATTATGTGTAAACAAGTAGGTTGAAAGTTTCATCAACTCATGGCTATCTAAAAGTAGAAAAATTTTCAAGGATTATATAGATTATTGATTAAATCAACAACAGAATGCGTAGAAGAAGACAGGGGCGCCCACAAAGCGAAGCTATGACGCAAACTGCGCGAATGAAATATTTGGGGGTGTTAAAAATCTATATAAATAAGTTTGAGGGGTGTAAAAATTAATCGAAAAGATTTTTTTTCATGGAAGAACACCTACGGATAGACAATTGAGGGGGGTGCGTCATGGAAATGAGTGGGGGTGGGCACCACTGAAGAAGAACACTTAATAGAGAATAAACTAGAATTTTTTTAAAAGAAATACAAGCAGTATAAATAGCTTAATTATAGATCATCTGCGAAAATTTTATCTATGCCATTCAACGCTCTGATGTTAATTGTAGCATACAAGTATTTTACTAATGCTGACAGCATAGAATAACTACATCAAGTAAAAAAAAATTTAATTACTTTTTAGGTATTCGTTTTCCTTGCCTTTGTCGTTTGTGTTGCTTTGGCTATTCCCAGGCCCATACCTATACCATATCCTCAGAGAATTCCTTTGCAACAACAGAGAGGAGAAAATATGCAGACAGCTAACATGATGTGGGGTGAGTACTTACTTTAGTTAGCCTGTCGTATTTGCTTTTATTTCACTTGATTTGAAGATTACTATACTTAAATTACTTAATGAACTTACAAATATGTTTCCCTATATGAAATGTTCTCTGTGCAAAAAAAAAATATGTAAGTAATTACATTCGTTATTATTTTGACCATAATAGGTAGATATGGAGATTAATAATATTTTTTCTGGATTGAAATTAATCATTATATCAGATGCTTCGCATAGTAAAGACGATATCAGAAAAAAATGTGTGCAATCTTAATGGCCGGAAATTATACTTGAGGAGCTCCTAATGTAATACCAAAGTGCTTTCTGGCACCCAATTCTTCTGCTCGTGTGTATATGTTGTGGAGGTTGTTCTTTCCTTTAGAAAATACTGTTTCTCCAAACTAAAGCGGCGATCAACTTGCATTTTCCATAGTGCACTTTTGCAATAGTGCAGTTTCAGGAAACAAGCCTTTACTGTATTTACTCTTACTGTCAGGAACGTCTTACATCAACATAAAAATCTGCAATTTAGCCAATTGAAATCATAAAATATTTACTTTTATATTCATTTATTATTATTGATGCATTAATAACTATTTGTGCCTATTTTATTGCAGGATTCCCATGGTTCTGGGGTTGATTGACTAAAAATTATATGAAATGATTTTGAAACATTGAATGCCGACTGGAGGAAACTAAATAAAATCTCCATACCAGAACAGATTGGATGGACAAGAAATAATTCTAATATTTTATTTTGTACAATTCTAATACACATAGTTTAACAATGTATTAAAGAGAAAATAAAATATAAACAATTTGCAAGAAGTTCGTTTTCACTCTGAAAAACCTGAAAAAATAATGTCTTGTTTAGGTTTCTGTTTTTTTTTACGTGTTCAAATAAGATTTGCCTTACTTTTTTTTAAATTCACAACATAGTGTATATGTAAGAGTTCGAATTTATCAAAAGTATTCTAGAACTCCTTCATCTCCAAGAATAAAATAAAATAAATCTTAAGCATAACACCATCACATATCCTGAGAGTTAAGTGAGATGGGAGGTAAATGGAAGTATAAGAAGATGGAAAAAATTGCCGAATGAATAATGTAAAATTGGAGGAAAAGAAGAAGAATACTACACTACACAATCTACAGACACGATATTCTACTAAAAGTATATTAAAAGAAGACAAAACATGTTTTAAAAGGGCTGAAGAGTCTCCTTTTGCCGAAGACTATCTACACTTGTTAGAAAGTTTATGTGAAAGTAAGTTCTTTATCTCTCTACTTTATCCCATAAAAGAGTACGAATAACTTACTCATAGTTTTTATGCTTTGTTACTATAGACAGGAATGAGAAATTTAGACAGAATTCTTGGAAGCAACACGTAAGACAATATTTTTGAAATACCTACTCTAGGGGGTAAAAAGGGGTTCACAATTTCTGACAAGATTTTAGCATCTCGCTAATCTATGAAGTTAGAGAAACAAGAACCGCCTTATAAACAATTTTAAAAAAAAAAGATAGAAAAAGCGTGTTTCATCGTTTTCATAATTCCTAAACTAAGTGGCAAGTGGATTGTAACATTATTGAATAATATTTATTATATTTTTCTCATTTATAATGATGCCATATGTTTGTATGGTTATTTTATAGCAGTGAACTATTTTTCGGACAAATACAAATGTCGGTAGACCAACAAGAAATCAAAGTGCTTCAGTTATACATGGCTTTGTTCATCGCCGTTTAGAATTAAGATGGGACGTAAAATAGTCTTACTGTAATTGGTGAGTGGTAAACCCGATGCAATATGAACATTTCATTTTATCACATGCAAACCATCATTAGCACCCGTTTTTCATCTAGTCGCCAACACACGCGCCTTTGCTGCACGTAGTCCTGGGTTCGATTTCCGGTCCACTTCAATAGCTTCAAGCAGAGATTTGGAACATTTCTTTGTACCATCAAAAAAAATGTCAAAACGATGCAATAAATCCCGCAGATATTCAGAAACCACTACAAAGACTAGGGATGCGCTCGAGTCGAGACATGTCTCGAATCTCGACTCGACTCGACTCGAATTCGAGTCGAAATTCGAGTCGAGACACACTTTGTAAAATTCGAGACGAGTCGAGACAAACGTATTTCTCGACTCGAATTTTCGAGTCGAGACACGAGTCGAGTCGAGACGGCTCTTAAAAATCTCGACTCGACTCGAATGTCTCGAAAATCTTTCTATAATTTTTAATATTATTTTGAAGAAAGCATTCACTCAGAAACAGCCTTGAAACCAATTCCAGCTTTTATTCCTTCAGAAAGGTACAGAACGCATAAAATTAATAGTTAATCTTTAAAGATCAAGATTTAATTTTCAGCTCAATTCAGTTAATTAGAACTAATAGTTAATGTCGTTGTATTTGGTTGTACTGCAAATATGTATAATGATAATAATAATAATAATAATTGATTATCTAGTTTGTATAAAACTATTGCGATAAAGTGAACTTCATAAATTCTCTGAATGAGCAGTTGGTAGTCTATAGTAATTTAGCATAGTTATAATTATTGTTTTTTCGTTCCCATGAACGCAATAGGGTTACATAACTTCTGGATTATTCGCTATTCTGAAGCTTTAATATGATGCAGCATATCACAAGCTACGGATAATATATAATGTAACATTTGTTGTAAATCACATATTATGATACGAGACTATTTTACATAGTACACTATATCTTATCTAATATAAATAAAATAAAGAGTTTGTTTTTGTGTTTGTCTGTCTGTCTGTGTGCGACCTGGGGACCAGACGAGTGGACCGAGAGTTCCCAAAATTTGGTCACGGGTACCTTAGTCCAGGCCCCAGTTCAAGACGAAGCGTTTTTTTTTTTAATTTCGAACCAGGGGGGTCTCGGGGGAGACGTTTACTGGGACCGACCTGGGGACCAGACAAGTTGACCGAGAGTTACCAAATTTTGGTCACGGATACCTTGGTCCAGGTCCCAGTCTAAGGCGAAGCGTTTTTGTCAAAATTGGAACCAGGGGGTCTCAGGAGGGCGTTTAGCGAGACATGTAGTAAAAGTAATCCAAATTGATCGACATTAGTGTCAAATCCATAGTTTTCACGGTCGCTGAGATCAATGGTGACACTTCCATCAGCGATGACTTGCAAATTCAGCTACTACTGTATGCGGGCCGGGTGTCAGCGGGCGAGGAATACCGAGACATGCATAAATAGCTCATATTGATTGATACTAGTGTCAAATCCATAGTTTACGCGGTCACTGAAATGAATGGTGATACTTCCACAGGTGTTGACTTCCAAATACAGCCCCATGCGAAGAATGGGTATATTAAGCTAGTATTACAATAAATGGACTGCTTGGATGCCAAGAACTAGTACAGATAAGTACCATTCACTTCTATGAATAGGTATTTTTTAAAAGGATTTTTGTAAACACTAAGTTATAAAACAATGAACTACATACAGTAGTTATGGTTTTGGTTCCCAACATAAAAGAAATATGGATTGTTCATGAGATATTGAACTTCAACTTTCACTCCTGGAAAATTTCAATTTTGGAGTTAGGCCACTTGGCATCAAAGCAGTTCACTGTAAGATAAATACATTCCGCACATTAGTAACATAGTTGTTCAGGGGCCTTCGATTTCCATCCTCTCAAATGAAAGCTGAACGATTGCTTGATACATGCTGACTATATAGGAGAAATAGTGTATTAAGTTTTCGAGCTTTGGTGCGTATCCGTATTTACACTCTGATATAACTTTAAGTTCACACTCAAATCGAGCTAATTGTTTAATGCATTTCGAAAACTTTTGTTTTTATGCAGCTCATTAAGGAAAATCTATTTCATAATCGTAACATTTATGTACTAAGAAACTATGAACGTAAAGTGGACTCGACCTAGCCCCGTGGCCGCTGTGACTCAGTGGCACAGCTCTCACCCTTGATTTGTGAGGACTCTGATTCTGTGTGTGTGTGTGTGAACTCCGCGGCTAGTGTACGCGTCTTTGCCGTGGAAGACTCGGGTTCAATTCCCGGCGCGAGCTCATGTAGTTCGGATTCCACGTTAATCAGTAGGTCTACATGTCATATATCCTCGCTGCTGAAAGAGACGGTAAAGTCAAAATCAACTCAACAATATATATGTGTGTGTGCTTATGTGAATTTCCTCGTGGCTGTATGGTTAACACATACGCCTTGATCGCGGGAGACTCTGGTTCGATTTACGGTGGAAGCTCATGAAGTTGTGACCGGTATCCCACTTTAAACTGTAGATCCATGCCTCATATAACCATAGATATAATATATATGCCTTTGATACACTTATTTTCCGACTTGGAAGCCATCGAAAATTTCCGGACACAGAGTCCCGTAGACCGAAAATGAGAAACATGGGTACAGAGTAAAACAGCCATAGAAATTTAAGCTTTTTAGGTTAACTTAATCCTTACATATAATGCAACTAGCTTGGCCAAGTTATAATGGAGGAAATGCTATCATTGCAACACTCTGAGAATAGAAAATGTTCGTCAGGTATTACTATCCCCCCCTCTCCTGCAGAATGAAAACCCTGACTAAAACTCAATATATATATATATATATATATATATATATATATATATATATATATATAACTATTTTGTGTAATGTAACAAACAGTGGCGGATAGTATTCATGCTTCCTTGCAGAGGTCCTTACGAGGGTTCGCTTCCATCTTCCTCTCCCCAAGAACTAAAATAAATTAAAAAATTGCTATTACTTGTTAATCTTGTACAAAGTAAGCAATTAAAGCCCCAGTGTAACACCCCTTCACATTTAGATTTTTCCCCTGGAAGAAAACCAGTTATTATTGTTTCTTGATTTCTCAGTCTCACCTACATAAACATACGAATAGAATTACAGGATAGGACATGTTTAGATTGCTTCCACGTGACGTCTAACTATATTTCTCATCAAATGTGTCACAGATGAAAATTTCCGTTTGTACTGCCTCTATTTTCTGGTACATATGTTTCATTTATGTTATGTTGCTAAAATTCGTTAGGAAACAAGTACAGACTGCGTCTGTGTGCCTGACAAAACGTAAATGTACTGGATAATTATTTCTTCACTTTCTTCCAGAAAAAAAAGTAACCCATCTCATGTCGGCTAACAAAAGGAGGTAGCGGACCAAAGATAGCCGTTGTTTACCTAAGGTCGTTACACAGCAGGGGTTTCATTCAGTCAGAGGGAAAAGAAAAAATAATTTAAGGTTTCTACATTTGTTTTGAACTGCAATATACTTCTTCCTTTTATTTTAAGAACCATTTCCTTCTCATTTGTCTGCATCAGAAAAAAATGCAAAAAAATCACTAGAATGTGCCTATTTACCCAAAGTACGTACTAGATCACTAGTTCAATAGTAAAATCACTAAATCCAGTACGAAATCATAAATGTGGCATCCCTGGGTTGGAGCGAAAGTAACGGTTGGAGTAAATCTAGTCCGTATTTCTACTGCGTTCTGTTGTTGAATTCACAGAAATGTTCAAAAATAAATTCAAGAAGTAAAACACGATCCTACAAAAGACTGTTTACTTGCTCACTGGTTTTCGTATTGTGCACTGAAACTCAAGTGCGCAGTCATGCTGAATACTTCTGTCCCTTTCTACTTTACAACTTGAGGTGGGATGAGGGTCAGGATAGATCTAGTGATATACCGCTAAAGGAAGTGCTTCAGTACAGAGTCGGAAGCGGTATGTATTGTTTATACTACTTTTAACGTTACCCCCCACATAAAATATAAATTCACCCTTTCTCCCTTCCCTTTTTCGAATACAATGAACCGACTCTTTTCCTGAAGAAAGATGCTAAAAGAAAATTGAAACATCTATGTCTAAACTTTCTTTGAAGCGCAGTCTTTTGTATTTGTAAGGTTTTGCGAGTGTTTTCGAGATAGCCAAATCTTTTACCATGGACTCCTGCTGCGAACTGACCGTGAGTAAACACCCGATCTCGCTGTGCTCAATTTCTCTCGCACACGTGAAATGGGTTTGTTGTTTCCAAAACAAAGAGGAAGTTACCTTGTGCTTTTGCATTTCTGCACGCACACAGGTACCATTGTTGTTTTAATGATCAGAAGAAATATGAAAACCATCCGATATATATGATACGAAACAGCTAACAGAGGGAGGCAAAGATAAAAGTAGGCCTATACCCAGTTTTCCGCGTGGTACCATTACGGAGAATAAATATTTGATAAAGACACGTAGATGCGCTTAAACCTATTCCATCTGTCCTTATAACTTTTCTGGTCTCATCAATTTCTCAGGAGAATACGTACAACATATGTCCAAATTCCATATATGTTCTTTCTAAACTATTGAGTAAACTCATTAAGAACACCAACTGATATCAATAAACAGGAAAGAAAACAATACTTTATACTTCTATCATTTGGTACACATCTCTATGAAGCACAGCTTGTTTCTTTTCGAAATAGCTCCTTCGTGTCACAGCTGTGGTTAGTTTTGTTTTGTGTTAGGATCAAAAAGAGAAAGGCAACATTTGCTTCGCGGTGAAGTTATATATATTATTAAGATGAGCGGTGATAAGCGAGGCTTAACAAAGAGTGCCTTTCGGATGCACAATTTAACGGGTAGTTGCAGTCCGTGTTGAGAATCGAACCAAAGCTATGTAAGACATGTTATGACAAATCCAAAAGGTGTGTTGTATCGGTGCAGTACCAGTTTTTCACGTTTTTCAAAATGTTCCAAAACCCAAAGAATAATCTTTAATTTCTGATATTTTAGTCGTCACAAATTACAATTTTATAATGTAGTCAATGTTTATAATTACTGGGCAGTTGGGCGTTTAAACTAATGACATCATAATAAAGTCAAAACCATAATTTTGAGTTGAATTGATTCTGAGTTTAACGTCCCGTTCAGCAGCGAGGCTATGTGAGACGTGGACCTACTGATTAACGTGGAATCCGAACCACATGAACTCCCACCGGGAATCAAGCCCAGGTTTCCCACGCCAAAGGCAAGTACGCTAACCGTTAGCCACGAAGGAGCTCCACCATAATTTTAGTGGGTGTTAAGAAATATCTCGCCAGTGCTTTTACAATAAATAAAATTTTATAAGTATTAAAGAATAGAGGTAAGAGATTTTATAATAACTCTTTTATTTATGAGATATGAGTATTTTGAAAAAAAACAACTAAAGAATAGGTTGGCGGAACCACAAAAGACTTTCTTATAAATTCATACGCACCTTACTCACCTTTTATAATTGCCATGCTTACGTTCTCCATAAAAACAGAAATTCTCTTTTAGTGATACTTTACACAAGATCATGAAGTGGGTTCAAATTTAATTAAAGGCAAAATACAATACAATAATCCACAAATATTGCCTCAAGTGAGTTTAAAGATTTCTAAACACTAGTGCGAAACCGAGCTCTGTGTTGCGATCGATTTACAGGTCTTGAGACGAAAGTAAGAAGGGACTTACGCACACAGTAAGTAAAAACAACTAATATGCCTGTAACTTTCCCCCAAATGGGTGTATCTTAAAACTAACCTCACCATTATTTTTCTAATTAAATTCTAGCCCGTAATTATGTATCATATTACCCTATTCCCATTTTGAAAACTTGACCTTAATTCAAAATGGTGGATTTCAAGATGGCTGCCATCAAGGTCATATCTACCATACGACTTCCCCCCAGGACTTATATGTATCCACATGGTTTTTCTTCACTTTTCTTCATTAACGCTCCGTTTACAAAGGGTAGTAAGGGACTTCTGTAGTAATCTCTAATAACCACATCACAACTCTTAAAATTTATTTAAAAAAATAGAAAACATGCACCATGGCAAAAATTTGTCATCACAAGTAATGATGCATACATGCCTTCTATCAGCAAAAAAAGTTTCATTGAAATTGGAGCCGGACATTTGAGTGATGTCCCTTGTGGGATGTAATTGAACGTGACGTCAGAGCACATCGCCCCCCTTCCCGGAATTTACGGGAATTAGGTGACCTGAGTGAGCACATGTGGTGCCAGCTCTCTCCAGCGACCTATCAAGGATCATTGCGTGCATATCAAGACGTGTCGCCGTTTTTATCCATGCCAAAAGTCGACATACTGACAATTAGGTAGGTAGTCATGATGGTCTGGCTGATGTGTGCCTATATTTTAACTCGTACATTTTGTCTCGACTCGAATTTCGAGACGTCTCGACTCGAATTCGAGTCGAGTCGAGACAGAGACTGTCGAGTCGAGACACGAGTCGAGACAGAAACATATTTTCGAGTCGAGACACGAGTCGAGACAACATTTTCTCGAGACGAGTCGAGACAGGCTTAAATCTCGACTCGACTCGACTCGAATGCATCCCTAACAAAGACAACGTCTTAACTGTTTAAAACATAAGAAGTCTTTACTATAGCCATTAATGTGTCAGGATATTTGAAAGGATCACTAGGTAAGATTTGTAACCAAACATCATTGGCTAAATTACATTTTTTAAAGTTTCTTAAATTAAAAGATAATAATGCTCAAAGAACAATGAACAGAGCTAGAGAATCATGTTACACAACGCGATGGATTAATATAGTGTAGAAACAGTTATTTAGTTTTCCTTTATAACTTGGTAATAATTTTTAAACAATGGTTCTACATAGCATATAGTAAGTAATTGCTGTATATCAAGCCACAGTATTTTCTTTATTTCAGCTGGAATAATTACTAATTTACAAGCATGATTCGCTAATAATTACCACTCAAGGTTACAGTCTTAATTTATCAACTAGCTATTATTGTGTTTGAATAGTACACGTACAAAAAGCCAACAATACTTTTACAATTAATGTATATTCTTTATTTTATCAACTTTACTTTTGACTTCCATCTAGTAACTAACAGAAAATGAATTTCGTTTATAAATTCTCTTACTGTGTTGATATCAATGTTTAATTGAAGCGAGCGCACCGAACTTCTACCATTGAACTCAACAGAGCATTTGTGTGCGTTTATTTGTCGGTCTTATTCATTTGTGTTACTGTCCCGCGGTAGTTCTCGTAAAATTTATTCCATTTCACTGAAACTCGCCTTGTATCTTCCTCCCAACTTCGGATATTCTTCTGTAGTTAGGAGTCAATCAACCAGAAGGAAGCTTGAGAGGGCAACATCTACTCCATGTTGCTTGAATACATCAGAAATAATCTCATTAACAAAACTATTTTTCAGAATCATCTTTAGAAATAATTTGCGATTTAGATGCAATAGGGTGTATTTTGTTCAATACATTCCGATAACCTGCATTCTCTACTTTGGAGTGACGATAGAAGCAGGGGCTGATAAAGGGGGGACAGGGGCGATCATCTCTCCAAAAGAACAGCAAACTCTTTTATTTTATATATAAATGAAAACCATCCCAGAGATTGGAGCTCTTAAATGTAGCTCTAAGTAGCAGTATTACAACCACCGCTCCCTCCTGAAGTCCGTCCTGGATCCGCCCCTGGATAGAAGCAGGAGTAAAAGTTGATCTGAAAAGGTAGGGAGCTGTAGGTAGCGGCATGACGTCACGCCATCCCCCTACCTATATTTGCCCATTGTAATTTTTTAGGAACTGGAAGGACATCGAACTTATTTTTGGAGGTGGGGCACGGCGTCCCATTCAACCTCCCTCACTTTTACCCCTGGATAGGACAGAAGAAAGTATGTTGACCGTGAAACAAATAAAATTCAATGTATGCACACCCGCCTACAAGCTATACCATTCAATATACCAGCATCAAATTTTTAACTTAAATGTTTTATAACATTCCCTTCAGGTGTCTTCAGGTGTCAGGTGACCTCGAGTCTCTCACCCGAATTGTTTTTAAAACAAACACAAGTTCATTGTCTGTCAGAGACTCGCACTCGTCGCAACCATTTTCCAAGCACTTGAAAAACAGGGGTGTAAGGTTTTCACCCTCTTGAGCACATTGCTTGGTGACCTAGATTCCGCCTATATTTGCAATTTCACTCACTTTTCTGACTGTCTCTGCTCACCCGTTTCAAATTACTGAAAGTGTTTATGTCCGTCGTACAGAGCATTGACTGAGCTTTAAATTGATATAGGTCACTTTATAACAAACAATAGATTTATGTAAGAAGTCGTAATGCAAACACAAAAATTATTGCAATTTTGTTTCCACCTACACTTGCATCACAGATCCTGTCTTTTACTGCCATCTGACGGCAGGTTTCCAAACTCCCACCTTTATGACCAAAGGGGTTGTTGTAGTAAACCAGTTAGTTTGCAAAAGTTTATAGTTTTTTAAATGCTTATCAGTTTACTACGAGTGAGATAAACAAGCTATATATGTTAATTATCATGTATGCAGCCGCTCAGGGGCTGTCATACTTTAAAAACCTTATAACAGGATAAATAACCTGACGAGCATCCTTCTCGCTCCTCAGGTTTGCGTCTGCGGGGAGTTTTTTTTTTTTTTTTAAAAAAAAAAGACTTTAGTATGTGTTCTGCAGACATGTAAGTTTACAGAACCGTGACCATTCTCTGGACCTACATTGGTACAAGCCATTAATACTTTATTACAACATATCAACGCTCTAATATTAAAATATATATCGAAACATCCAGAAAGTTTACTGTACATATTATAAACATTGGAATATAGCAGAAGCTGATGACAACAAAAACAAGGGTGACATCTATCGTGAGTATCCTGCAGAATTCATCGACGGCCAGGGTGACTGCTAAAATTTTGAATTTCAGAGGCTCACTACGCCAACCTGAAATTCGTTGAGGGAAGCCGAGCTCAAGCGATGTAGGGCGCTAGAAGAGGGAGAAGTTAGAAAAAGTCACACTCTATTGTATTCGACGTTTCATATGGACACGTGAAAATTTCCTGAGTTTGGGAGACAGTGTCTTTTCCCGATTTTGCGTCTACTGTACGCAGAGTGTCCTACTCAAATACAAGGCAATACAAATGTTACCCTATCTCTTTCATTCTATTCTTGAGTTTATCTCTGTTCCTATATCTGAAAACGAGATGGTAACAGTGCACTGCTAAAAGCATGTTAGCTTGCTCGCACAAAGGCAGAGCGTCGAAGTTCGCTTTGTTCTTGTTTTTTTTTTTTTTTCTGTTCCGCTGTCTCTGCGAAACTCAAATCTTCAAGTCTTTTCTGTTCCTACAACTCCCCATATCCTAATATCTTCTGGCTTTCAATTAATCTATGCAGTCATTCTTTATATGTTACTGATGAATTGATGTCACAATACAAGATTAATAAACCACAAAACAATATTTACATACAAACATAAACTAATTAATTGAGCTTCTGTATAATTATATATATTATATTAAATCAAAATAAAAATAAAGCTAATTAAGACGCTAATTATTCAAGTATGCAAAGCAAAAATTCGGTATGCAAATTATATATATTATAAATACTATTGTGCCTATCATACCTAGGACAAAATTTTTGCTTTGAAACGTTGTACTTTTAAAAAGATCAAACACGTGTTTTCCTGTTTTAGCATCTGTCTCACCGTTTCCAATTTATAGGGGTGGGAACGGAGTTTATGGACACCCTGTATATTCCTATAATTCGTACAGTATATGCATGCGGAAAAATTTTATTACAGTTTCGTAATAGGAATTATTACTGCCTTCGATTGGCGTATAAACCATCTTCCACTTCGATATACAATCTCCCTCTCTTCCCTTTGTTAGAGGTCTGCACGATAGGGAATTTTTAGCCCGGGTTCGGCACGGCCCGTGAATTTATAATATGAGGACCGTCCTGAGTCCGAAATATGTTTTAGCATTTAGGTCCGAGCGCGGGCCGAGCTCGTGTGATAATCAAATGAGCCCGAATTACAGAAACTTAATAATTAACTCAATTTTTTTTCCAGCAGATAGAGAGCACTTGTGCTTTAAAAGTTCTCCAGAAAGAACGGTCCTATAAATATCGTTGTAAAGTATATTTACAAAATTAGGCTCGAAATTGACCTAGAAATATAATTGTATATTTAAAAATTTACAGCCCGAGCCCGGCCGGGAACGAAGCGACACATGCTTTTTAGGCCCGAGTCCGGCCTGCAGCCTGACCCGAGCACGTGCAGACTTCTAACACAGCTACACAGTTAAACTGGCGTAATAAGCATAGCGCATGCTTAAATGTAATGGTTCTATTATTTCATTAGGCATACAGTACTGGATTGGAGTATTATTAAATAATTTATATTATATTTTTGTCATTTATGATGATCTTAGTTTTGTATGGTTATTTCATAGCGAAAGTAACAACTAAAACCAGTGACCTATTTTGCGGAGGCGTACGAGCGTCGGTAGTCCAACAGCCAATCAGCGTGCTCAGATACATGTGACTCCGTATATTGCGGTTTAGAAATAAATCGGGACGGAAAAAAGTGTTATTAGTGAGTGCAAATACTACCAACGGCAGTGAATTTAATACAAAATCTTCATTTCGTCATTTTACTACATACAAATCATTATTATCTATCCTTGCTACTCTAGTGACATTTTTGCATGTAGTTCCGGGTTCGATTAGCGTTCAAAAAGCACAAAAACTAATCTTACAATCATCCACTTTCATTCACCATCCGTCTCAACCTTCTAATCTAATATAAATAAAATAAAGTTTGCTTGTTTGTTTTTTTGTCTGTCTGTCTCTCTGTCTGTGTGCGTTCTGGGAACCAGACGAGTGGACCGAGAGGCCCAGATCAAGACGAAGCTTTTTTAAAATTTCGAACCAGGGGGATATCAGGGGGGCGTTTACCGGAACCGGTTTGGGAACCAGATAAATTGACCGAGATTTACTAAATTTTAGTCACGAATACCTTGGTCCAGGCTAAAGACCAGAGTTAAACGTTTTTGTCAAAATTCGAACCAGGGGATACTCAGGGGGGCGTTTACCGGGACATGTAAAAGTAGTCCAAAATGACCGATATTAGTGTCGAATTCATAGTTTTCGCGGTCGCTGAAATCAATGGTGAAATTCCGATCGCATTAACTTCCAAATTCACGCTATTCTGCTCCGGGCCGGGGGGGGGGTTAAGATACCGAGACATATAAAAGTAACCCAAAATGACCAATATTAGTATCAAATCCATGTAGTTTTTGTGGTCGCTGAGATCAATGGTGATACTCTCATAGGCGTTAACTTCCAAATACAGCCCCCGTGCGAAGCATGAGTATATTCAACTAGTATCTAATAAAGTAATAGAGGATTAGGAATTATATTTTTGATGACGTCATAAATACAGAGACTTGTGGATATGGACTTTTGGGTCTCTGCTATAAGGAGTAGAAATTTCACAAAACTAATATATGTACCTTAATAGACAGTCTAATGGGCATTATGCAGTTAAGTATGATGGTACCCCTTTGGGTTAAGTGAGACCCCCAGTATAGTTTCTACAAAAAATTTATTTCACCTTTTAGTTTTTTTTTGGTCAGCTTAAACAGTGCGGTTTTCAGTAAACAGGTAGTTATCTGTAATGTTCTTTATGACATTAAAAAGACATATATTTCGAAATATTTAAAAATGCAGGAATTAGGTACCCCATGGTACTCCCGAACCCCATTAGGATAATCACCTACTTTAGAGTAATAATACATTTTAAGTTCTTGTTAACCGTGAATAAGTATTTTTTTTATTAATTCATCGTTGTTCTACCCGAAACCCAAAAATCCATACCCGACCGGGCCACTACATGAGATTAGTGAACTTAAAAACACCATAGGCCAAATTGTCTTCTTTTTAACGTTTCTTAAATTAAGAGATAATAATATAATATTAATGTCGAAAGAATAATGAAAAATTAACAGAGCTAGCGAATCATGTTATACAAGTAACAAAATATTCAATGGTTAACTTGGACTAGAACTTGAAAGCCGTTCCGAAAATATGGGTCTGATCTATATGGTTCAGTATAAATTGGCTCATGAGCAGTGTATATATATTAAATCCGTTGTAATCAATGGATTTTATCATTATTATTTCTGCCAAATCTAGCAAGACAGATAGTAAATCGTCAGTTGTGGGTCATTTCCTGTAAAAAAAAAAAAAAAAAAAAAAAAAATTGTTGTGTATAACAACAAAGCATTTAGTTTATTTCAGCAAGAATAGTGACTAATTTACGACCATGACCCGATAAAATCAGCAATCAAGGCTACAACATTCGCAATTAGCTATTACTGAACTTAAAGATTGCATGTACACAAGACCAAGAAGAAACTTAAAATTAATGAATGTTTCATTTTATGATCTCTATTTTTAACCACCCTCTATCAAACTAAAATATAATGAATGTGCTTTATAAAGAGCGTATTCAGGAATGTAGCCAGCCCAAAAATGTACGTGGGGGCGGCTGAAGTGAGGGGGGCCGATTCAAAAATATTATAGTTCATTTACCAGTCTACCGTGAAAATTTTATGGGGACCTGCCAAAATTTATGCGGGCCCGGCCTGCCCTAGAACCCCCTTGGATACGGGCCTGAGCGTATGGAGTTTCTACCATTTAATTGGATTCAACCGGTATTTCAGAGTATCTGCCTATCTATCTGTTTGTCGGTCTGTCCGACTATCCGTTATTACAACCATAGCTCTCATATAAGTTATACCATTTGACGGGACGACTTGGACAATGGGGACTAGTGGCCGTCCCCATTCGCATTCACAAGTAGATCAGTAATTTGTATGGTTTTCCCGAAAATTCATTTTTTAGCCGGGAAATTAACAAAACATCGGGATTTTGGACAATGGAGACCCGTTGCTGACTGGGACGCAATGGGTATAATTTCATTCGTATTAACAAGCAGATTAATAACTGGTATGATATTTAAAAAAAAAGAACACTTTCTAACTGGAGAATAAAAACAGATCCGGGAGTTTGTCTACTTGGGCCATACATACCCATTACGTCCCATTCGGCAACCGGTCCCCATTGCCTAATATCTCCAAGTTTTATTAATTTTCCGGGTAAAAATTGAATTTTCGAAAAAAAAAAGTCTTAAAAATTATGATCTATTTGTCAATACGAATGGAATGATTAAAGCTCCTTCGTGACTAAGCGATTAGCGTACGCGCCTTTAGCGTGGGAGACCCGGGTTTGGTTCCCGGCGGGAGCTCATGTAGTTCGGATTCCACGTTAATCAGTAACTCCCGTCTCATATAACCTCGGAGCTTGTAACGGTATTGTGTAATTTTTAATTAAATATAAACTAATTATTTGCTGAGCAAAACTATATTTTTCGTTAAAATTCAACACGTGTTGTACTTTCGCCAACTAACTCTTTGGCTTCATCAAACACTATGTGATACAGGAAAACTGTACAAACGTATATAATGGAAAATATCACAGTGTAATTTTTATATAAGAACTTGTATTTACGGGCAAAATGTGCTTTTAAAATATCCACAAGCCATTAAAAAGGAAGAAGAAAATATAAAGAGAAAGATATGTAATTTCTTTTCTGTTATTATGATGGATATTCTGTTGTGATAGTGATATGACATGCTTTGTAAGTTGTCATAGCAACGAAAAACCTATAATATATATAGTGAATCCATCTTGTGAAATATACATGTACAATATTTAAAAGTGTGTAAATTTTAATTTATTACGTACTACAATAAAAAAGGTAATATCTAAATTAAGTGTTTAGATGGATTTTGATAAAACAGTAACCTAGATTATATAAATATACGGACTGAGGGCTATAACAACATATAAAATATACAAACCAAGAATTAAGTTAATTACAAACTGGTGTTTTTCATAATAATACACATTTAGTGGTCGTTATAAGCTGAAAGGGACGTTAAACTCAACGAATCGAATAATACCCATTACGTCCCAGTCGGCGACTGGTCCCCATTGCCCAAGTGGTCCCTATTTGACTAAAACTCTTGGGGGCAGAGCGTTCACCTCTAGTGCCTAAGGGTTCTTGGTTCGATCCCAGTTCGCGGCAAGTGAGCTTTGTGGTAGACAAATACCGCGTGCGTAGGTTTCCTCGGGATTGTTCCGTTTCCTTCCACTTTCTTCCTTCCACCATTTCTTTCATCACTCATCATCACCACCTCCTTTAGCCTCGACGGTATAAAAGTGGGACGTAAAACTTAAAGATTTCATTTTTGACTGAAACTCGATATGTATGTTCCACCTATCTTCGGATTTTCTTATGTTTTCTGAAGTCAATCAACGATATGAATGTAAAAGGGGGGAACATATACTCGATGTTGCATGTCTACGTATGTACCCAACCTGATGATAAAATTTTCTAGAATTATCTCTGTAAATAATTTTCGAATAGGATACAACAGAGTGTCGCTTTCTCATCGCTTCTATTTTCTACTTTGGAGTGTCAATAGGAGAGAAGCAAGTGTGGTGACCGTGAAATAAGTCCAATCGATGTGTGTACTCCCGCCTGAAACCTGTACCGTCCAACATATCAACATCAAATGTTAAACTTAACTTTTTAATACAACATTCCCTTCAAGAGTTTTCGAATTTTGCTTCTAACTTTAAATATACTGTAGTTTACTGAAGGGTGTAACAGGTAACGATTTTCCTGAAAAAGGATCCAATGATTTCAGATATATATATATATCATACAGCAATATTTCGTTAACAATCCGTTACTGTGGTAATATGTAATTTCTCTGCGAAAAGTACAATTAAAGTGAATTATTATTAAAAGTAAGTTCTTTCTGGATGATAATCTCAAAAACGGCTCAGTCGTTTCAGTTCGTTTTTTATAAAAAAATGTCATTAATAATCTGACATTATGGTAGGTTTGTTTCTTTTTGGAGATTCTATCAAAGACGTCTCAGCCGATTTTGAATGTCAACGATATACCATTACTCACTTTCCTTGATAATATTAACAAAGAATAGCTTACTCTTGCGTTTAAGTGTATTTTGGAACGACTTTTTTTTTTTTTTTTTTTTTTTTTTTTTTGAAACGACCTATGCTATTTCTTTCATAATTTGTTTTGTTCATAAGTAAGCTAACATATGTCATAATCATTTGTCATGAAAGAATACTCACGAAGTATTTTACTCTTCGGAAAGATTTTCTTCTAGGAAGTTTTTTTTTTTTTTTTTTTTTTTTAATCAAGATTGACGACGATGCTGTTCATATTTCATTAATAATTCCACTCCCCGAGATAAATAATTCTTTATGAAAAACGGATAATTTCTGTTTTACAATTTCCTCAGAAACTACTCATGCAATTTCGTTCATAAATATACCGCTATAGTTCAGAAAGTATAACGTTGTTGGCTTCCCGCGCTTGGACCTGTTCGTCACTGGGGGTGTGGTAAGAGGATATCCAATCACCACCAACAGTCTACTGAGCTCAGCGAGCCACGAGTAATCAAGCTGTCACTCCCCATAAAAGTCACTGTAACTTTTCGCGGGAAGCCAATGACGTTATACCTTCCGTACTATCATAGCACTAAAATGTGATCTAAAACTTGTTATGAAACAATCCACAAGAAGTAAATTATTTTCAAACGTGTGTATTCTTAGAACGAAGTCTTTAAAAAAAAATAGCGTTCTAATTTCATTCGTATTTCACAAATAAATATTTCAGTAATAGGATAGCATAATAGTGTAGTTATTGGAATGAAGAACTTTAGTGCAGTGACCATTAAGTGTTGTTGTGTTATATTGTGGTACACTAACGCTTATTGTCACTTTATAAAGAATCAACCTTGATAAACATTTATTCAAATGTAACTAAGTATCTGCTTCGTCTATTGTAACAAATAAATTAATATCTGAATCATAAGCAGTATGCGAAGTGTTAAAATTTCAAGGATATATTATTGTATAAATACAACTACTATTTGAAATTAAGATATAAGTTGTATCTTTTCCAAGAAGAAAACAATTATCGAAACAAAAATGTTCGCTAAGGTAGGTAGAATTATATGTATATAATTACTATCATAAAATCAAATTTACTCAGGTACACGTAAGAAGTTTATATTAATAGTTAATATGTTGCACTACTAAAAATCAATTTATGAAATGTCTTACTAATTGAATACTTAAATTTTTTTGTAACAAACTAGTATAAATGTATATAATTGACATTTATAGACCATATCAAATTTTAAGAAAATCAAGATTGAAACGATGAGTATTTTTATCCTTATTATTTAACTATATTGCGTTTGAAAGTTAAGTACTTAATAAATCAGTAATTTAGTATAGGAATTTTTAACGTATTTTAATAATGACAATAAGCTGGAATGATTAATATCTTCATAATAAATGCGGTTGTGGAGAAAAATATAGCAATATTACTAACTATAAAAGAGAATCAATTACAAAGAAAAAGTATTTTTATTAGGAAAATAAATTAAGAAATTTCATTATGAGAAGGCAAAAAGAAAACAAGAAATACGGTACACGATCAGCCAAAAAGGGAAAGATCTTGCAGTGTGAGGATAAAAATTTTAGCTGAGAGCCATTATTAATCAAGTCTTCTTCATTTGCAAGAGATACCTCCCCAACGGAAGAAGTGAAAAAGACGTAAGTTCCACAATAGCGCAGGCTAAACAAGCATTCTATACGAAAAGAGGATGCTAACATCAAGAAATGTGTCGCTGGACGTTTGTAAACGATTTATTAAGACACTGGTATGGAGCGTGGTGCTTTACGGATCAGAAACTTAGACACTGAGAAAAGCTGAAATATCCAAGCTGGAAGCGTTTGAAATGTGGTGTTGGCGCAGAATACTGCATATATCATGAACCGAAAGGAAAAGGAATGAAGACGTATTAAAGAAAGCTAATGAAGGACGAAAGATCATGAAGATAATAGGCAAAAGAAGAAACAGCATGCTTGGCCATCTCATTCGGCACTCCGATTGGATCACCGTGCTGATAGAGGGAAAGGCAGAAGAAAAATCCGGAAGAGGAAGACCAAGGATACAATATCTAGATGCAGTTAAGAAGAAGAGGCCTTATCAAAGTATAAAACAGCTGTGCCAAGCGAGAGAAAAGTTTTAAAATTTCCATGTTGCCCGCCAACCTGTGGTGGAGGTGAACAAGAAGAAGACCTCACCAACATTGACAGGATACTTAGTTTGATTGTAATAATGTAGATATTGTTGATAATATTTAAAATATACAGATACTACATGTGTTAGAAAACATCAAGAATATATCAGTTTAATTTCTACTATGCGTCAACATGTTCTGTTTACTCTAATATGCATATTGAGCAACGTTTCTAGAAGGTACTATAACACATCACTGCAGAACATTTCGTTTCACACGGATTTTAGAAAAGGATCTAAGCACCTTTTAAGTTTTCTTTACTTTGTCTCTAACATATCACTGTATTGAAATAATGTTAAAAAGCAGTCACGATTATTATGTGTTAAACAAGTAGGTTGAAAGTTTCATCAACTGATGACTGAAAGTAGAAAATTTTCAAGGATCATACTCATACTTTATTGATTAAATCAACGACAGAATGCGTAGAAGAAGAACACGTAATTGAGTATAAACTAGAAATTAAAGAAAATAGAACCTACAAGCAATACAAATAGTTTAATTAAATATCATCTGGGAACATTTTTTTTATCTGTGCTATGCCACGCTCTGATATTAGTTGTAAGATACAAGTATTTTACTAATGCTGACAGCATAGAATAACTACATCAACTAATAAGAATTGTTCTTACTTTTTAGGTCTTGGTTTTCCTTGCCTTCGTTGTTTGTGTTGCTTTGGCTATTCCCAGGCCCATACCCATCCCATATCCTCAGAGAATTCCTCTGCAACAACAGAGAGGAGAAAATATGCAGACAGCTAACATGATGTGGGGTGAGTACTTACTTTAGTTAGCCTGTCGTATTTGTTTTTATTTCACTTGATTTGAAGATTACTATGCTTAAATTACTAATGGACTTACAAATATGTTTCCCTATATGAAATGTTCTCTGTGCAAAACAATATGTAAGTAATTACATTCGTCATTATTTTGACCATAATAGGCAGATACAGAGATTAATATTTTTACTGGATCGAAATTAATCATTATATCAGATGTTTCGGATAGTAAAGACGATATCAGCAAAAATTATGTGCACTCTGAATGCCCGGAAATTACATTTGAGGCACTCCTAATGTAATACCAAAGTGTTTTGTGGCACCCAATTCTTCTGCCCGTGTGTATATGTTGTGGAGGTTGTTCTTTCCTTTAGAAAATACAGTTTCTCCAAACTAAAGCGGCGATCAACTTGCATTTTCCATAGTGCACTTTTGATATGGTGCACTCTCAGGAAATAAACCTTTACTGTATTTACTCTTACTGTCACGAACGTCTTATATCAACATAAATATCTGCCATTTAGCCACTCGGAATCATAAAATATTTACTTTTATATTTATTTATTATTATAGATGCATCAATAACTATTTGCGCCTATTTTGTTGCAGGATTCCCATGGTTCTGGGGTTGATTGACTAAAAACTATATGAAATGATTTTGGAACATTGGATGCCGACTAGAGGAAACTAAATACAATATTCATACCAGAACAGATTGGAAAGACAAGAAATAATTCTAATATTTTATTTTGTATAATTCTAATGCAAATAGTTTAACAATATACTAAAGAGAAAATAAAATGTAAAGAATTTGCAAGAAGTTCGTTTTCACTCTGTAAAACCTGAAAAATTAAATGTCTCGTTTAGACCTATGTTTCTATCTGTTTTTGTCCGTGTTCAAATAAGATTTGCCTTACTTTTTTAAATATTGACAACATAGTGTATATGTAAAAGTTCGAATTTATCAAAAGTATACTAGAATTCCTACATCTCCAAAAATAAAATAATCTTAAGCACAATGCCATCACATGTAGTGAGAGCCAAGTGAGATGGGAGGTAAATGGAAGTATAAGAGGATGGAACAACCCATTAAATGAATAATGTAAAATTGGAGGAAGAGAAGAAGAATACTACACTACAAAACCTACAGGCACGATATTCTACTAAAATGATATTAAGAGAAGACAAAACATGTTTTAAAAGGGCTGAAGAGTCTCCTTTTGCCGAAGACTATCTACACTTGTTAGGAAGTTTATGTGAAAGTAAGTTCTTTATCTCTCTACTTTACATAAAATAGTACAAGTGACGTACTGATAGTGTTTTATGCTTTGTTACTATAAACAGGAATGGGAAATTTAGACAGAATTCTTGGAAGCAACAGGTAAGACAATATTTTGAAATACCTACTCTAGGGGGTAAAAAGGGGTTCACAGTTTCTGACAAGATTTTAGCATCTCGCTAATCTATGAAGTTAGAGAAACAAGAATCGCCTTATAAACTCTTTAAAAAAAAAAGATAGAAGAAGCGTGTTTCAGCGTTTTCATAATTCCTAAACTAAGTGGCAAAGTGGATTGTAACATTATTGAATAGTATTTATTATATAAGCAGTGAACTATTTTTCGGACAAATACAAGTGTCGGTAGACCAACAGGAAATCAAAGTGCTTCAGTTATACATGGCTTTGTTCATCGCCGTTTAGAATTAAGATGGGACGTAAAATAGTCTTATTGTAATTAGTGAGTGGTAAACCCGATGCAATATGAACATTTCATTTTATCACATGCAAACCATCATTAGCACCCGTTTTTCATCTAGTCGCCAACACACGTGCCTTTGGTGCACGTAGTCCTGAGTTCGATTTCCGGTCTACTTCAATAGCTTCAAGCAGGGATTTGGAACATTTCTCTGTACCATCACAGAAATCGCAAAACGATCCAATAAATCCTGCAGATATTCAGAAACCGGGTTAAGTTTAGAGTTACCCCTCCGCTTTTTATAAAAATCAGGAAAATTTACAGGAGAAATGAGGTAAGAAATGATAATTTAAAGATTTTATTTGATGTTTAGGAATGTAAGTTCGGCAGCAGAGTTATGTTTAATGCGAGAAAAGATATGTGGAAGTTAGTACTATTTGCCGGATGCGGAAGCATTGCGGAAGGTTTCAGCAGCATGGTAGTTGTAAAATATGGCGAATATGGCGAACAGGTGTAACGGATGCGCAAAAATAATGAAGAAAACCTTTTAAATTTATGTGAAACACACGAAGTACTGAAATTAAGTGAAATGTAACAATGTTTAATACTTTAAGCACTGTTTTTTGTATGTTGCAAAGTCCAAGGGCAACTTCAGACTGGAGGGGCAACTCTAAACTTAAGCCCAGAAACCACTACAGAGACAACGTCTTAACCGTTTAAAACATAAGAAGTCTTTACTATAGCCACTAATGTGTCAGGATATTTGAAAGGATCACTAGATAAGTTTAGTAAACCAAACGTCATTGGCTAAATTACATTTTTTTAAAGTTTCTTAAATTAAAAGATAATAATGCTCAAAGAACAATGAACAGAGCTGGAGAATCATGTTACACAACGCGATGGATTAATATAGTGTAGAAACAGTTATTTAGTTTTCCTTTAGAGCTTGGTGAAATTTTTTAAACAATGGTTCTACATAGCATAAAGTAAGTAATTGCTGTATATCAAGCCACAGTATTTTCTTTATTTCAGCTGGAATAATTACTAACTTACAAGCATGATTCGCTAATAATTACCACTCAAGGTTACAGTCTTAATTTATCAACTAGCTATTATTGTGTTTGAAAAGTGCATGTACAAAAAGCCAACAATACTTTTACAATTAATGTATATTCTTTATTTTATCAACTTTACTTTTGACTTCCATCTAGTAACTAACAGAAAATGAATTTAGTTTATAAATTCTCTTACTGTGTTGATATCAATGTTTAATTGAAGGAGCGCACTGAACTTCTACCATTGAACTCAACAGAGCATTTGTGTGCGTGTGTGCGTTAATTTGTCGGTCTTATTCATTTGTGTTACTGTCCCGCGGTAGCTCTCGTAAAGTTTATTCCATTTCACTGAAACTCGATATGTATCTTCCTCCCAATTTGGATATTCTTCTGTAGTTAGGAATCAATCAACCAGAAGGAAGCTTGAGAGGGCAACATCTACTCCATGTTGCTTGAATACATCAGAAATAATCTCATTAACAAAACTATTTTTCAGAATCATCTTTAGAAATAATTTGCGATTTAGATGCAATAGGGTGTATTTTGTTCAATACATTCCGATAACCTGCATTCTCTACTTTGGAGTGACGATAGAAGCAGGGGCTGATAAAGGGGGGACAGGGGCTACCATCTCTCCAAAAGAACATCAAACTCTCTTATTTTATATATAAATGAAAACCATCCCAGAGATTGGAGCTCTTAAATGTAGCTCTAAGTAGCAGTATTACAACCACCGCTCCCTCCTGAAGTCCGTCCTGGATCCGCCCCAGGATAGAAGCAGGAGTAAAAGTTGATCTGAAAAGGTAGGGGGCTGTAGGTAGCGGCATGACGTCACGCCATCCCCCTACCTATATTTGCCCATTGCAATTTTTTAGGAACTGGAAGGACATCGAACTTATTTTTGGAAGTGGGGGACGGCATCCCATTCAACCTCCCTCACTTTTACCCCTGGATAGGACACAAGAAAGTATGTTGACCGTGAAACAAATAAAACTCGATGTATGCACACCCGCCTACAAGCTATACCATTCAATATACCAGCATCAAATGTTTAACTTAAATGTTTTATAACATTCCCTTCAGGTGTCTTCGAATTTTGTTCCTAACCTTAAAAATGGTAATTTACTCAAGAATTATAAAGGTGGCGATTTTATTGAAAACGAACCCAAAGTTTTTATTTATATTTAATGCATCAATACCAGTATTTCGTTAACAATCCTTTACTATAGTAATAAGTAATTTCTCTCCGAAAAATGCAGATAGAGTGGATTATTATTAAAAGTGAGTTCTTTGTGTACGATAATCTCAAAAACGGCTAATTCGTTTCGGTTCGTATTTTACAAATAAATGTGTCATTAATAACCTGGCAGTACGGTATAAATAATGTGTAGTGAGAAAATCCACAAAGCTGTAGTTTACTGTCGCAGGTTGTCCCTTTTTTGGGAGATTCTATGAAAGACGAGTCAGGCGATTGCATCTAAACGGAGATAAACAATATTCGTATCATTTCGCTACTCACTATTATGATAGGCTAGTGATGCATCACTCCCACTCTCGCACAGGGGTGGGGACAAATGTTACATGTGTAAATTTGAAAACCATGTATCATATAGGGTTTTGCATCAGAAAAAGCAGAACACAGATATATTGATGAACTTACGTTAATCACAGCGTACGCTTAAGTGCAATATTTTTATTATTTCAATCCATAAACTGGATTACATTATTATTGAATCATCTAAAATATTTTTTTCATTTATGTTGATCTCCTACATTTATATGGTTATGTCATAGCAAAAGTAATAATTAAAAGCAATGAACTACTTTTGAAGGAATACAATCAGAATGTTTCAGTTGCAAGCGGCTTTGTTTACCGTGGTTTAAAATTAAGACGGGGCGAAAAATAATCTTGTTGAAATTGGTGAGTTCTAATCTTAATGAAGTAGCAAACCCAGCGCAATATAACCATTTTGTCACTTTAACACTAAACTGCATTCCAAGATTATTGAAACATCTATACTACATTTTTTTTTCATTTATGATGATGTCCTAGATTTGTATGATTATTTGATAGCAAAAGTAATAATTAAAAGCAGGGAACTATTTTGCGGAGGAATACAAACGTAGCTAGATCAATAGGAAATTAGAGTGCTTCAGTTAGACGTGAATAGAATTCAGACGGAACGGAGAATTTGTCTTATTGAAATTGGTAAGTGCGAACACTAATGATAGTAGCAAACCCGATGCAAATATGAGCATTTTGTCATTTTACCACATGCAAACCATTTATTAGTTCTCCTTCCTCGTTTAGTCAACATCATGCGTGCCTTTGCTGCAGGTGGTCAAGGGTTCTATTCTCGATTGGGTAAAAAAAATTCACAATTATTTACTTTAATTAATCATCCGTTTCTTTACCCTAAGGAATATAACCGTGGGACATTAAACTAAAATCATTCATTTTACGAGACATCATTTGTTTTTTTTTTTTTTAAAAAAACATTTCATACATTTAAAGTAACTTTAAAATCATTTGTGCATCTTTAAAGAACAGATTTCTAAAGCTTGACAGCTGATATTCTCCAAGATTTAGCGCTACATTTTATTAAACAATATAATTAATACAAAACATGATTAATGTAAATTATAACTAACGTAGTAACCGTTTCAACAATTTCAAGCAGATATTTAGAATATTTTTGTGGCATTAAAGAAATTACAAAACGATCCAATAAACCCTGCAAATATTCAGAAACCATTACTGCGACGTCATCTTAACCGTTTAAAAAAGTATTCTGTAACCATTTCGTGTCAAAATATTTGAAATAATCACTACATGGGATTAGTGAACTCAAACACTATAGGTTTAATTGCCTTTTTTATTATCGTTTCTTAAATTAAGAGATAATAATATAATATTAATATTCGAAGGACAATGAATAATGGGCAGAGTGAATCATATTGCCCAATTAACAAAAATGCAATGGAACGCAGTTCGTGAAAATATTGGTCTGGTAAATATAATTTAATAATAAATTCGGTCGTAACTAGTATGCATTTTGACAGTTCCAAACCTTCCAGTGCATGGTTTTGCTGTTTGACTACATTTTGTATATCTTGCTATAGCCACAATTGTACAACTCCAATGCTTTTGCTATGCTCTGGTATGGTTCTAACAGTAATTATTTCCACTAGATCTCGTATACTTGACTTTTGGCAGAGCGTGAACCAGTGTTGCCAAAGCCTATCTCTAAAGTGGGCTGAAAAATAGTACCAAATTGAAACAAAAAGTGCTGAATTAACTATTTTATGCCAGGTAATACATAGCCTTATAACATGAAACTAAAAGAGGTAAAGTTCTAGAACCCTCCACCCTCTTCCAAGAGTCCAAATTAAAAAAGTGCTCGTTTTAAATATTACTTTTTAAAAACATCCAAATACGAGGACTCCTAATAACCGTGGAAGTAGATGAAACTTTTCTTTCGCTGGCGTCACTAGTAAACAACTTAGCCCGGTAAGCCGGCAACTACGTCAATGTATTTTTTCGTGCTGTTATCGTTTTGGTATAGAATCTTTGCAACGACACATAAATTATAGACTTACAGAATTTACGTATGGTCTTCTACAGAGTATTCAACACTTGATTCAACGTGTATGTGCTTTATTTTAAGATTTCAAGCTAAAATTTCCACCACGCTGCTTCTATCTCGTCTCCTTCATGAGCGGCGTAGATGCGCCCATCTAGCGTCATTTGTTTCCCAGTATAGTTCGAATTACGAATTTTCCAAACAAAGTTCGTAGCATTATGCGGTGCAACGTCGCAGAATGAACGTTCAGCAGCATTTTTTGAGTCCAACACACAATATGAGTAACATGAGATGTAGGAAAAATCTTACTGACACTTCTGAAAATGTGGCAAATATTTGTTAAATGGTGCTGAATTGGGTAGAATTGTACCAATTTTTTTCACAAAGTAGGCTGAAAATGCCAGCGTGGTACCAACGGGCCGATGAGTGACAAAAGCGCTGAATTTGGTACAATTGTACCAAGTGTGGCCACACTGGTGAACACTAAGTGCGAATACTACCGGTATACGAAAAGAAAAACATAATCCCATTACTATTTGTTGCAGCCATATATATGATGAAAAAATTGAAAAATGAAACTAGTTCTTAGAGTGCGCTTCATAATCGTTGTATATAAAGCCACAGTATTCATTTTATTTCACCGAGAATAAAGACTAATTTAGGAGCAGGACCCTCTAATAGTTTGCAGTCTAGTTTACAGTCTTAACTCTGCAATTACGTGTTTTTGGATTCAAAAAGTACATGTACACAAATTAAACAACACGTTTAAAATTAATATATATTATTAATTATATCAACTTTACTTTTCACTCCCATCTATTAACTAACAGAAAATGAATTTCGTTTATAAATTCAGCTACTAGTTGCTATCAATGTTTAACTGAAGCGAGTGTGTCGACCTTCTACCATTAGACTGAATAGGTATTTGTTTGTGTGCGTCTTTTGTCGGTCTATTTGTTTTACTATACCGCAGTAGCTTTCGAAAAGTTTATTCCATTTCACTGAAACTTTCTATATATCTTCCTCTCCTTGGTTGTTTGAAGTCAATCAAGGGCGCCGAGTTCTCTGTAAATTTGGGGGCCGCATTCAGATGCAGAAGGATTATCTTTATGAAGATTTTAAGACAAATTGCACTCAAATTATACCAAATATTCTACACTCACAATTACAATAAGAGGACCCACACGAGCTTTTGGGGGCCCGGGCCCCCTTGACCCCCAGCATCGGCTCTCTAGAAGTCAATGCACGATAAGAGGTAAAAGTCATCAACATTCACTCAATGGTACATATCTACATACTTAATATGATAACCAGATATAAAAATGGATCTAAAAAGGTATTTATTTATTTATTTATTTATTGAACAATTTCCCAGATACAGCATAACTTTGCCATTTTACACAGGGACATGCTAACAAAAGAAAGAAAAAAAAACATGACAACAATAACAACAACATAGAAAAAAAAAGAGTGTAAAAGTAAAACTATTCCGTCAAAGCTCGTTTAATTGCTCTTTCAAACACTGGGTAGCTCGAAAAAATGTCCACATCAGTTGTTACTTGATTATAACTGTTTGGTATTCTATAAAAAAGAGACCTCTGTATAACAGCCAACCTAGGACGGGCAAGATGGAATAGGTGGGTATTCCGAGTGATGCGGGAAGGGACACGTAAGGATAGTTCCTGAAGTAATATTTCCGATCTTAAGGTTCCATTAACTATTTTATGTAGATATTTCAGGTCAGAGATATTTCTGCGTACTTCAGGAGTCTGAATATTAAGATGTCGCAAGAGCTCCTTCTTAGATAATATTCGAAGTGCAGGAACACGAAATCGGACTATAGCAATGAAGAAATTGAGAACAGAATCAAGTCTGGAGAGATGTGTAGGTGCTGCCATGGCCCATATGGGAGAGCAGTATTCGATCTTGGGCGCTATTAAAGTCTTATAAAAAGTTGCTAATGAAGAAACAGTGCGTAGTTCGGTGAATCGATAAAGAAGTCCCAACATGCGCATTGAATTCTTTAGTATTGAGGAGATGTGGTCAGAGAAGGTGAGTTTTGAATCAAAGATGACACCAAGATCGTTATGACTAGCAGAATGTGTCATAGGGGAATCGTTGATATGGTATGTGGAGGGAACAGGAGACTTTTTCAAAGTAATAGTAATACTGTCACATTTCTTACTGTTGAGTTTCAAGTGCCACATTTCACACCAGCCTGTAAGGTAATTTATGTCTTCCTGTAGAGCAATTGTGTCATGGAGACACGATATTTCTCTGTATAACTTACAATCGTCAGCAAAAAGCAGAAGGCCACTAGGTTGAGCTGATAAGTGCGTGTAGAGATCATCCATATACAGGACAAACAGTAGAGGCCCAAGTACACTCCCCTGAGGCACCCCTGAGATCACGGGTTGGGGGTTAGAAGTCGCCCCTGAAAGAACAACTCTCTGTTTACGGTTCTTCAAGTAGCTTGTGATTAGAGAGAGAAAATTGCCATGTACATTAAATCTTTTGGAGAGTTTATGAAGAAGATGAATGTGACTGACAGAATCAAAGGCCTTCGAGAGATCAAAGTAGATAACATCTAATTGAGTATTGTTATTCATACATTTGACTGCACAGGAAAGAAGAGTACTTAAGTTTGAGAGACTTGAGCTTTTCGGTAGAAAGCCGTGCTGAGAACTATGGATGTAAGGTGAGGTGAATTTAAGTAGCCTGTCTTTAATTATTTTTTCGCAGATAATTGATATTACAGAAAGAAGAGATATTGGCCTATAGGAGGATACATGATCTTTAAGTCCTGATTTATATATTGGGGTCACGTGAGCCAGTTTCCAACTGGTGGGATAATACTCTTCCTTGAAGCATCTATTGAATAAGATAGATAGAGGAACCGCAATAACTGAAGCAGTTTTGTTGAGAAAGAGAGGACTAATTTTATCAGGTCCAAGTGATCTATGTGGAGATAACGATAGCAAGAGAGCCAGAACTTCGCCCGGGGTGGTAGAGAGAATGGATAAGGTGTCCGAACAGATGGGGTGGAGAGGGGGGAGATGGGTTGTAGAGGAAAGGGAAGTAAATGTTTTGCAGAAGTAGTTATTGAAGAGGTCTGGTCTTTGATCATCACTCGCTTCAGTATTTTCATCTTGAATTGTTGCCGGTATGCCCGGAGATTTTGTTCTAGATTTAATTACAGACCAAAAGACTTTAGGGTTACTAACAGTAAAATCACCAATTGAGTCCATGTATTCAAAATATTTACGTCGCTGTACCTTCTTGGCAAGACTTCTAATTCTAGCAAAGTTTTTATATGTGTAGTCACTCGGATGTGATTTCCATAGAGTCCAGGCAAGCTTTTTGTTTTTAAGAAGGTCACGAAGTTCATTGTCGTACCAGACCGGAAACCTGTTCGATTTTGATGCTTTCACCGGCACAAAGTCCTTTATGGCTGAGTGGACAACGGATGTAAATAAGTCCACAGCGTCGTCAACAGTTCCTACCTCTAACAAACACCAAGGAAACAGTTCAATAGCCCAACAGATGTCACCCCAGGGGGCTTTCTTCCATAGAAGTTGTGACCTACTTTTGAGGGCCTGGTTTGTAGTAGTGGAGGGGAGGAAATCGAAAGAAACATCCAAGGAATCGTGATCCGAAGGAAAAAGATTTCTGCATGGGACAACACAACGAGGTTCTAAGTTAGAAAGAATGTAGTCAAGATTGCTATTATTGCGGGTATTATGCATATTATGTTGACCTAGACCAAGTCCATGAATAAAATTGTCCATGAAATAACTGTCGTTTCCATCTTTAGCGACTCCATGCTTGCTGTCCTGCCACGTGATGGAAAGGTTGAAATCACCCAATAGGATGACGTCACCGTGTGACAACGCATGTAACAGTGAGTCATGGCAAGCTTCTAAGATGTGCTGGGGGGTGTTCTTGTGCGGCCTATAGAAGCATCCAATAAACACAGAACGACGCTTTGGAATAAATACTTCCACCCATATAAGTTCACAATCCCGTTCGAGATCCAGTCTTCTCTTGCTCTTCCACTTATTATTTACACAAATCATCACTCCACCTCCACGAGTTATGCGGTCTTTACGATAAATGGTGAAATTATTAGAAAAGCTAATTTCACTGTCGTTCACTGATTCATTCAACCACGATTCGGTCACTGCGAAACAATCCAGTTCCCTTATCTCACCTAGGTTCAATGAGCACTCAAGTAATTTGTTTTTAATGCTACGAACATTTTGATAATATATATTGAAAGCATTAGTGTAATGTGGACAGGGTGGGCCAGGGTTTACGTGAATATCACCACAAAGGAGGAGAAAACAAACGAGAATGAGGCACTGTTTTTTTGCTTTTGACTCATACCTTGTCACAAAATCACTGGTAGTTCCTCCGTCACTGTTAGCAGTACCAGAGAGAGCACATGGCGGTCCTCTTGGTATGAAGGCAGCAGCAATAAAATGAAATGATCTTCCACTACACTTCAGTCCATGTTTCATTGGCAATGCTTCATTTGGGAAAGTCACAGCACCGTTACTACATGAAGACAGTAGAGCACGCACATAAACACTACACATAACCACGAGAAAAAGATAAACAATAAGAGCACCACTTTGCATCGACTTCGAGCTTGACGCCATCTTGAATCTTATGAATGCATGGGGATGCATGACCTCAAGCCGTCCCATGTGTCTACTATTGTTCTTTGTAATTTTTTAAAAAGCGAGTGGACGCAATAGATATTTTCTGGAGTGGAGGACGACGTCCCCCCGCGTTCCCCTTCACTTTTACCCCTGATGATAACAAAATAATTTTCCAGTATTACCTTTGTAAACTTTCGATATAGATACAATACAGTGTCTACTTTTTTCAACTTAACGATTGCCTCCATTTTCTACTTTTCAGTGACGATACGAGAGAAGATAATATTGGTATCGTGAATCAAATCCAATTATATATATATGTACATTTACAACCACCTAAAAACCATTTCGCTCAACATTTCAGCATCAACTTTTAAACTTATCTATGTTGACTTATATATAAGATACCCTCAGAAGTTTTCGAATTGTTTTCCTTAAACTTAAAAATAAGGGGAAATTGCTGAAGGGTGTAAAAGGTTACGATTTTCCTGAAGTGAATTTTGTGGCGCACAAACACCGTGTTCGTGGGTTTTCTCGGAGTTCTCCCTCACATTTCCTCCCACTATCTTGCTTCCACCATCTCCTTCATTTATCATCATCATCGTCTCCTTTAGCCTAGCCGACATAACCGTGGGACGTAAAACTTAAAAGATTTCATTTTTCAAAAAGAAAACTGAGACTGTCAACTTGAAATTAATTTACTCCCCTCCTATCCGATTTTTAAAATATGTTTAGATAAGTTTTGGTTTATGACATTTGATTCTCAAGCTTGAGAATTATTCCTGTTAATTGTGATTGAAATTGGGGATCAGGAAATCGATGATAATATTGTATTAGAAGAAATTATCCGCTAGTTTTTACAATACAGAATATTCTTCATAGAGTATAGATGAATAGAATTTAGATTAGAATTTAGTATTTTGAGCAACGAGGATGTATAAAACTTGAACTTTACCTCTGTAATAATGGAGGGATATGAACCATATGCCCCCTTCCAAGTATCGAACCTAGGTCTCCAATCCTTTATATAGTTAATTTCAAACTGGATTGTAAAATAGTTGTCATAGAAAGTTAAATTAAGAAAGTGAATTCTTTTTAATGTGTAAAACTCAACCATGATATGTATTTATTCAAATGTAACTAATAAGTGTTCGCTTGGACAAAGTTAACAGATAAATTAATATCTCAATCACAAGCACTATATGCAGTATTAAAATTTCAAGCATACATTATTTATGCTCTAGCTCTAGAAACAGCAGCTCTAGAAACAAGGCACAAGTTGTACCTTCTCCAAGAAGAAGACAATTCTCCAAACAAAAATGTTCGCTAAGGTCGGTAGAATTATATGTATTTGATTAATATTGTGATATCAAATCTATTCAGGTACATGTAAGAAAATATATCAATAGTTAATAACATTGCACTACGTAAACATAACATTTTAAAAAGCAGTAAATTTATTAAACTTCTTACTAAGTAAATCCTTAAACTAATTTGTAACAAACTAATATAATTGTGTATGATTGACATTTAGAAACCACATCAAATTTTGAGAAAATTAAGAATGAAACGTTGAATATTTTGGGCCTTATTCATTTATTATATTGAGTTCGAAAATTAAATAACCTAATACGTACAGCAGTAATTTAGTATACGAATTTGTAATGTATTTTAATAATGCCAATAAGTTGGAATGATAATCATGAATAATTTAATATATTCGTAAAAGTGATGTCTATGTAGAAAATGTAGAAATGTGACTAAGTGTAAAAGAAAATCAATTACGAAGAAAGAGTAATTTTGAGCAAAAAAAAATAAATATTTTTTATTATCAGAAACGAAACACAAAAGAAGGCACAGTGACTAGGTACAGTGCAGTTTATAAGAGAGAGTCAAAAAAAAAAGGAAAGATAATTGCTCTTTGAACATAAAATTTTTAACTGAGAGCCATAATGGATTAAGTCTTCTTCATTTGCAAGAGAAAAATTACCAACGATGACAGGATACTTATTCTGATGGTAACAATATAAATAGTGCAGATAATATTTGAAAAAATGCATACATACAACGTGAAACAATCAAGAAGATACTAGTTTAATTTCTGTTACACGTTCTAAAGTTCATTACAACATTCAAGAGACATTCGTTTGGAAATACATAAAAATGCAGAAATTTGGTATTCCATGGTACTCCTGAACCCCATTGGGATACCCACCTACTTTGCGTAATAATACATTTTCAGTTATTAAGCCTCAATCCACAATCCAACGATGGTACATCCAGTTCCAGCGCCTCGGATAGCTACGACGTCATCGATAATGACTTATTTAATTTCAACTGATAATATGCCTGTTGACTTTCACAAATCAGATGAATTGTTGATGGATTTTATTGTAATTTAGTTATGTATGTTCCTTGTTAGTCTTCAGCGAATAAAATTCAACATTTCACATTTTACTATACCGTAACTCACTTATAATCCTACACACAAAAAGGAGTTTAAAATCTACAATGTGGGTTATAGGTTAGCAGTTCAAAATCAACCCATTCTTTTCCGTAAAAAGTATTATTTCTGAAGGCCATCTAGCCTATTTTCTTGAGTGGTTGTTGGCAACACTGTGGTTCAGTAATAAATTGAATCGTGAGCAGTGTTTATTACAGGCGTTTCGATAAATCGTTTTTATTATTAATATTATTATGTATGCAAAATTAGCAACACATAGTAGTCGCCAGTTATTGTTTATACCATGTAAAAAAAACAACTGTTGTATACAATAACAAAGCATTTTGTTTATTTTAGCAAGAATAATGACTAATTTAGGAGCATGATCCCTTATAATTAGCACTCAAGGTTAGAATCTTCACTTTACAATTAGCTATTGTTGAACTTAAAAATTACATGTACACCAGTCCAGGCCCGCAACCAAAGGGGGATAGGGAGCTTGGCCCCCCTAAACTTTTCGTGGCCCCTCCAGACCTCAATACAAAAAACATAATTTAGATATTTGTAAAAGAATTATTTTTGACTTGCCCCCCAACGTCTTCATGGCCCCTCTAAATCTCCGTGGCTGGTTTCGAGCCTGCACCAGACCAACAAGAAATTTAAAATTAATGTATGTGAGTCATTGTATGAAATTTATTTTTTTATCTCCCTCTAGCAAACTAAAAGAAAATTAATTTGGTTTATAAAAAGCGTTTTGGCTTTCTACCATTGGACTCAACCGGCATTTGTGGTGTCTGTCTGTCTATCTGTTTGTCAATCTGTCCGACTCTACCACGATAGCTCTCAGAATTTATCTCATTTGACAGGGCGACTTGGGCAATGGGGACCAGTGGCCAACGGGGACGTGATGAGTATCATACGAATTGCATTGACAAGTTGATCAATAATTTGTATTACGTTTACCCGAAAATTCAATTTTTACCCGGGATATTAATAAACAATTCCGGCTTTTGGGCAATGGGGACAAGTTGCTGACTGGGACGTAATGGATATAATTTGATTCGTATTAACAAGCAGATTAATAACAATAGACTATGACATTTTCAAAATAATATCACTTTCTACCCTGAGAATTAAAAAAAAAGATATCCAGGAGTTTGGCTACTTGCGTCATGTATACCTATTATTCTTCAGTCAGCAACTGATCCCCATCAGTGTTTCTTTCAGAAATAATGTTCCGGAAGGCACATATATGAGGAAATCTATCCAAGTGTAACTCTGACTTCGAGTCGAGACTTTGGCCGTTGGATACCTTATCCCAAAAAATCATAACACGAAAAAGGATACATCCTCGATCTCAACCGTTGCGGAGATATAAGACTGAAAAGTTAAAATTGAGCTCCATACTATACATTACAAAGTCAAATTCCGGATAAGATTTTTCGGAAACGGTCGGGTAAGGAAACTCAGCGAACACATATGAAATTAGTGTGGGGAAATCCAGTACCTTTTGAATGAAACATTTGTGTCCCCGGGGCACACGCAGGGTCCCATGTGGGGTCCAACTCAAAATTTGCAAAGGGAACCGGGGGTCAAGTAGCATATTGTATGAAAGCTATTGTTAAATAAAAGAAGATAGAACAAATCTCAACTCTCTACGATAACCCTGTGCAAACGGGCAACTGGTCAAAATGTCTATGGTCAAAGTTCTAAATCCGTTCAATTGCGACAATAAAAAAACAAAAATACGTTTAAAAGTGTAAGGTATTGAAGTACAGCAAATTGCTGTAGAGTCTCTCACAGAGTCGCACAACGGACCTTATCCAAGTATAAGTGAATGACCCATGACGAATCCAAATATAAGACTTCGAATGACCAATGGACCATAAAATGACCATGACCATTGGATTTTGTGTCCTAGAAGAGAAAGGATACATTGTCAATCGCAACCGTCGTACAGGGTGAAAAGGTCAAAAGGCAACGGTATATGCTTCGCGAATCGGAACCTCAAATTTGCAGATTGCACCGCGAAATTTCTATCGGAGGATTTGCTGAACAAGAAGCATCATGTAAAGGCGAAAAGGAGTGACACCTTGAAACTGTGAGGCAACTTGGAGAGGAGTGGGGTTGGAGAAAACTGGAATAATGGTGCAGAAATAAAATATATCGGAGGGTGATTGTCTAGGGCTATAGGGAATGGTCAAGAATTATATTTTGTTAAAATATAAAGTTGGAAACCAGTTCGATACTCGGGAAAGGAAACGATAACCAAGCGGGGTGGGAGACGAGCCAAAACATAGTGAACGTACCAGAAGGTAGGTTTCATAGAATATTGGCACACAAAATACCCTGTGACAATACAATATTGATTTGCAGAAATATGTAATTTGTTGGAAGAATATATGGATGAAATATCAGTAAACAAAACTATGTCCAAAGGAAATAGATATACAACTTCGCATATACGTGTTGGTGTATTTACAGAATGTTACAGAATAAAGAAAACATATATTGCGCTAGACAAATGAAAACAAATAGCGTAAAATTCAATGAAAACAGACCCGTTGTCTTTTGAACTTCTCACCCTCCACGACGGTTGAGATTGAGAATGTATCCTTTCTCTTCTAGGACACGCAATCCAATGGTCATGGTTATTCTATGGTCAATTGGTCATTTGTCATTCACTTGTACTTGGATAAGGTCTTTACTCTGTGGAGGGAGCTGTGTAAAATATTGGAGGGAGCTCTTGAGAGAGAGACTCTGCAGCAATTTACTTTACGTCAATACCTTGCACTTTTAAACGTGTTTTTCTGTTTTGTTATTGTCGCAACTTAATGGATTTACATGCGTGGCCATAGATTTTCTGATGTAGGTTGTATTGACATTTTGACCAGTTGCCCGTTTGCACAGGGTTATCGTAGAGAGTTGAGATTTGTTCTATCTTCTTTTAAACAATAGCTTTCATACAAATGCTACTTGACCCCCGGTTACATTTGCAAATTTTGAGTTGGACTCCGCCTGGGGCCCTGCGAGTGACCCAGGGACACAAAGTTTTGATTCGAAAGGTGCTGGGATCCCCACACTAATTTCATATCTATTCACTGAGTTTCCTTACCCGACCGTTTCCGAAAAATCTTATCCGCAATTTGACTTTGTAATGTATAGTATGGAGCTCAATTTTAATATTTCACGCTTATATCTCCGCAACGGTTGAGATCGAGGATGTATCCCTTTTCGTGTTATGTTTTTTTTGGGGGGACAAGGTATCCGACGGCCAAAGTCTCAACTCGAAGTCAGAGTTACACTTGGATAGGTTCCCTCGTTAGTATTCCAGGGGACACTGCTGATACTAGTCTATTTATTATTATATTTTAAACGTATTATTTTTGTCTGTTTGGAGGGGCACTCTCGGAGCTCCGGGGTGGCAGTGTTTTCCAAAAACAGGTCCGGAAGAAACACTGGTTTCCATTGCCCAAAATCTCGATTTTTTATTAATTTTTCGGGTAAAAATTGAATTTACGGAACATGTTGCTAATTACTGATCTACTTGTCGATACGAATCAAATGATATCCATCGTGTCCAAGTCGGCAACTGGTCTCAATTGCACAAAATCCCAAAATTTTATTAATTTCGCAGGTAAGAATTGAATTTTCGGGGAAATGTAATATCAGTTATTGTTCTACTTGTCAATATGAGTGGAATGATACCCATCACGGCCCAGCCGATAGCTCGTCCCCATTGCGCATGTCGTCCCTATTTGACTGAAAACTCGATACGTATCTTCCTCTCATCTTAGGATATTCTTCTGTTTTATGAAATAAGTGGTAATATGTAATTTATCTGGGTAAAATCGAGATAAACTAGTTTATTATTAAAAAGTATTTCCAATATAAAAAATGGCTCAGTCTTTTCAGTTTGTATTTTATAAATAAATACGTCATTAATAACCTGACAATATGCCATAAATCACGTGTACTGATAAAACCTAGATGTAGTTTACTCTCGCAGGTTTGCTTCTATTTGGAGATTCTATCAAAGACGATTCATGCGATTTGGTTCGTTAACAATACAGAATCACTCATTTTCCTAGAAAATATCCAAAAAGGATAATTTTCGTTTTACGGTTTTGTCAGAAACGATTCACGCATTTTGTTCATATTCCATAAACAAATATTTCGTTAATAGCTCTAAAACATGATCTAAAACTTCTTATGATAAAAATCCACAAGAAGTAAATTATTTTCAAAACTGTGTATACTTTTAAACAAGCCTTCTAATTCTATTCGTATTTCACAAATAATTTTTTCAGCAATAACACAACATAACATGATTTAGTTATTGAAACGAAGAACTTTAGTGCAGTGACCATTAAGTTTTATTGTGTTATATTGTTGTACGCTGACGTTTATTGTCAGTTTATAAAGACTCAACCTTCATATACATTTACCCAAATGTAACTAATAAGTGTCTGCTTCGTCAACTTTAATTGTAAAAGATAAATTAATACCTGAATCATAAATAGTATGCGAAGTGTTAAAATTTCAAGGATACATTATTGTATAAATACAACTGCTATCTGAAATTAAGACATACGTTGTACCTTCTACAAGAAGAAGACAATTTTCCAAACAAAAATGTTCGCTAAGGTAGGTAAAATTATATGTATGTAATTAGCAAATTTATTCAGGTGCATATAAGAAGTTACCTTAATACTTAATATGTTGCAATACGTGAATTTAACATTTAATAAAAAATCAATTTTTGAGACATGATTGAGAAATCATTTAGAGACAATGTCAATTTTAGGAAAATTAAGATTGAAACGATGAATAGAAGACATCACTTTAATTTCTGTTACGCGTCGATATGATCTGTGTCCTCTAATGGAAATATTGAGTAACTTTTCTAGAATTTATTATAATATATCAATACTGAACATTACATAGTCCATTTCGTTTCATATGTATTTCGGAGAGAAACTAAACAAGTTTTAGGTTTTCTTTAAGTTGTCTCCAACATATCACTGTATTAAACAATGTTCAAAAGCATTCACGAATATTCTGTGTAAAATAAATAACTTGAAAGTTTTATCAACTGATGACTATCTGAAAGTAGAAAAATTCTCAAGCATTATACCCATAGAATATTGAATTAAATCAACAAAAGAATGTGTAAAAGTACGCTTAATTGAGAATAAATTAAAAATTAAAAGAAGTAGAAACTACAAGCGATATCAAAAGGTTAGTCCTAATTATAGGCAATTCAGGAAGATTTTCTCGATGCTATTCAAAGCTCTGATGTTAATTCTAGCATACAAGTATTTCATTAATGCTGAAACATAATAGATTTTTTTCTTATTTTTTAGGTCTTCGTTTTCCTTGCCCTTGTTGTGTGTGTTGCTTTGGCTATTCCCAGGCCCATACCTATTCCATATCCTCAGAGAATTCCTTTGCAACAACAGAGAGGAGAAAATATGCAAACAGCTAACATGATGTGGGGTGAGTACTTACTCTAGTTACCCAGTCGCATTCCCTTATATCTCACTTGATCTGAAAATTACTGTACACAAATTACTAATGCACTTACAAAGAAGTTTTCTTATATTAAATATTCTCTGTGTATAACCATATGTAAAAAATTACGTTTATTATTATGTCGACCATAAAAGGAAGATACTCGGATTAATAAAATTTTTCCAGGATCCAAATTAATCACTATCTGAGGTTGTGAAAAAAAACATGTGCAATTTAATTGCAATTGACGCATTCAGAAAGTAATACCAAAAAGCACCCAATCCTTCTGTTTATATGTTCATGTTGTGGTCATTCTTCTTTCCTTTAGAAAAAACAGTTTCTTTCATATAAAAAGGCGATCAATGTGATCGCTCATAGTGAATTCTCAAAAAACAAACTTTTACTGCATTGCACTTACTATCAGGAACGTCTTTTATCAACATAAAAATCTACCGTTTGAAATCATAAAATGTTTATTTTTATATCATTTATTATTATAAATGATTTCATAAATAATATTGTATATTTTATTGCAGGATTCCCGTGGTTCTGGGGTTGATTGACTAAATATGACATGAAATGACTTTGAAACACTGGATGGCGAAAGGAGGAAAATAAATGCAATATCCATACCAGAACAGATTGGATAGACAAGAAATAATTCTAATGTTTTATTTTGTACAATTCTAATGCATATAGTTTAACAATGTATCAAAGAGAAAATAAAATATAAACAATTTGCAAGAAGTTCGTTTTCACTCTGAAAAAGCTGATAATTAAATGTCTTGTTTAGACCTATGTTCCTATCTGTTTTTGTCCGTGTTCAAATAAACTTACCTTTCTTAAAATATTGACAACATAGTGTATATGTAAAAGTTCGAATTTATCAAAAGTATGCTAGAATTCCTTCATCTAAAAAAAATAAATCTTAAGCATAACGACATCACATGTTATGCGAGCCAAGTAAGATAATAAGTAAATGGAAGCATAAGAGGATGGAAAAATCCATTGAATGAATAAAGTGTAATTGGAGGAAAAGAAAAAGAATACTACACTACAAAACCTAAAGGCAGGATATTCTACTAAAATGATATTAAGAGAAGACAAATATGTTTTAAAAGGGCTTAAGAGTATCTTTTTGTTTAAAACTATCTACACTTGTAAAGCAGTTCTATGTAAAAGTAAGTTCTTTATCTCTCTACTTTATCAAACAAAAATAGTACAAGTGACTTACTCATAGTCATTTAGGCTTTATTACTATAGACAGGAACGGCAGATTTAGACAGAATTCTTGGAAGCAACAGATAACACAATATTTTTGAAATGCCTAGGCTAAGGGACAAAAAAGGGGTTCACAGTTTCTGACAAGATTTTAGTATCTCGCTAATCTATGAAGTTAGAGAAATAAGACTCGGCATACAAACTTTTCAAAAAAGGGTAGAAGAAGCATGCTTCAGGGTTTTCGAAAATTCACAAACTAAGTGACAAATCGGATTGTTCCTAAACTGGATTCTAACAGTATTGAATAATATATATTATATTTTTCTCATTTATCACGATACCAGAAATTTGTATGGTTGTTTCATAATAAATGTAATAAATATAAGCAGTGAACTATTTTGCGGACAAATACAAGTGTCGATAGACCAACAGGAAATCAAAGTGCTTCAGTTATACATGGCTTTGTTTACCGCGGTTTAGAATTAAGACAGGACGGAATGCAATATGAGCATTTTCTCATTTTACCACATACAAACCATCAGGCCCGTAGCCAGCCCAAAAATTTAGGAAGGGGGTCGGTAGATGTTAGGGGGGGCCGACCCAATCATATTATACTTCATCACCATATTATAGTTCATTTGCAAGCCTACCGTGAAATTTTATTGGGGCCAGCCAAAGTTTAGGGGGGCCCGGCCCCCTCTTGCCCCCCGTGGATACGGGCCTGCAAACCATTATTAGCACTCCTTCGTCTAGTCGCCAACACATAAGCCTTTGGTGCACGTAGTCCCAGATTCGATTCCCGGTGGGAGAGCAAAGAAAAAGTAATTTGACAATTATTAACTTTAATTAATCATCCGTTTCCTTTAGCCTAAAGGATATAAAAAAGCAAAACTAAAAGACCGAAGGAGTAAACTAAAAGAATGCATTTTACGAAATATTATTTTTATTGTCTTTTTAAAAGTTTTATTTATTTATTAATGCTTTTAAAATCATTTATGCATTGTTTTAATGCTTGATAGCTGAAATTCTCCACGATTTTAGTACTACACTTTACTAAACAATATAATTAATAGAAAACATGATTAACTTAACTTATAACAAACGTAGCCACTTCAACAGCTTCAAGAAGAGATTTGGAACATTTCTCTGTACCATCAAAAACATCACAAAATGATCCAATAAATCCCTTCAGATATTCAGAAACCAGTACAGAGACAACTTCTTAACCGTTTAAAACATAGGAAGACTTTACTATAGCCAGTAATGTGTCAGGATATTTGAAAGGATCATTAGGTAAGATTAGTTAACCAAATACCATCGGCTAAATTACATTTTTTTTTTTAAAGTTTCTTAAATTAAGAGACAGAATTAGAGAATCATGTTATACAACGCGGTGGATTACTTGTACTGTAAATCAGTGTTCGAAGTGGCAAAAAAGCAGAGGTGGTATGTTTTATTAGGATTTTGACTCGACATACCGGCTATCTAAATATTGAAATGCAATGAGGGTATGTTGCCAAAAAGATCGCGTTTCTACTTACATAATGACTGAAAATCATGGAGAACTTCTCTGTAGTTAGGGGGGCGGACATGGAGAGACTTTGATCCAATGCCAAAAAATTTCTGAAAAAAGAAATATAAATATATCCCCTTACGTTGTATTATAGAGAATTATACACGAAAACCCTCAAAAAGCAGGTTTTATATTAACAATTTCCTTCGGGAAAACTCCCGGATTCCCACTGGACTAAGGGGTATTCCAAACCCCTGGAAGATCTGCCACCACAACAGATAATCCTTAAATCCTACCATGCTGAAAACACAACATTTATATGCATTTACGCAAAAAGACACACACATACATAAGAAAGAAACAATTCAATATGGCACATCAAAATATAAAGTAGATGAACTTCTTTGGAGACATCTCATTTTTAAAAACAAAAGGTAGGAAAAAATAACAAACGTTGATGTTGTCAACTTAGAAATTATTTCTACATAAGAAATAAAGTATTTACGTGCATTATTAGTCAATAACTGTGTATAAAAATGGATTTAACATAGGTATTTATCATCTACTCTCCAGTGATGGTATGCCTTGATCATTGAAAAACCAGAGGCGGTATGCCTTCATCAATTAAAAACCAAAGTCGGTATGGCATACAACCGCATACCGTCTCACTTCGGGCATTACTGTAAATAGTATAGTGTCAAGTAACGGTAATTTACTTTTCACCTTTCACATCAAACTAAGCAATTGTTGTTCATAGCATGAAATAAGTAATTGTTGTATATAAAGCAACAGTATTTTCTTTATTTCAGCAAAAATAATCACTAATTTAGAAGCATAATTCACTAATAATTAGAGCTCAAGGTTACAGTCCCAACTTGACAATTAGATATTATTAGATTTAATAAATGCATGTACAAAAAACGAACAAGACTTTTAAAATTAATGTAGATTATTTATTTTATCAATTTTACTTTGGATTACCATCTAGTAACCAACAGAAAATGAATTTCGTTTATAAATTCTCCTACTAGGCCTATGTTGATATCAATGTTTAATTGAAGCGAGCTTAACGAACTTGCACGATTGAACTCAACAGAGCTTTTATGTGTGTGCGTCTGTTTGTCGGTCTATTCGTTTGTGTTACTATCCCGTGGTTGCTCTCGTAAAGTTTGTTCAATTTCACTGAAACTCGGTATGTATCTTCCTCCCAATTTCGGATATTCTTCTGTAGTTGGGAGACAAACAACCATAAGGAAGCTTAAGAGGGCAACATCTACTCCATGTTACATGAAAACATCAGAAATAATCTCATTAATAAAACTATTTTTCAGAATTATCTTTAGAAATAATTTGCGATTTAGATACAATAAAGTTTCTTCAACACTTCCCGATAGCCTGCATTCTCTACTTTGGAGTGACGATAGGAGCAGGGGCGGATCCAGGGGGAGGATCGGGGTGATTACTCTCTTATTTTATATATAAATATTATTTTATATATAAATAAAACCCATCCCAGAGATTGAAGCTCTTAAATGTATGATAGCTCGAAGTAGCAGTATTATAACCCGCCGCTCCCCCAGAAGTCCGTCCTGCATCTGACCCTGGATAAAAGCAGAGGTAAACGTTGATCTGAAAAGGTAAGGGGACGGTAGGTAGCGGCTTAATATCACGCCATCTCCCTGACTATTATTGCCCATTGTAATTTCCTTTAGGAACTGGGGGGAAGACGTACATATTTTTGGAGGTGGAGGGACGGCGTCCCCCACAATCCCCCTTACTTTTACCACTGGATAGGAAAAAAAGAAAGTATGGTGACCGTAAAACAAATCCAATTCGATGTATGCAAACCCGCCTACAAACTATACCGTTCAATATATCACCATCAAATTTTTAACTTAAATGTTTTATAACGTTCCCTTCAGGTGTTCTTGAATTTTGTTCCTAACCTTAAAAATGGTAGTTTATTGAAGGATTAAAAATGTGGCGATTTTACTGAAAACGGACCCAAAGATTTTATTTGTATTTAATACATCAATACCAGTATTTCGTTAACAATCCTTTACTGTAGTAATAAGTAATTTCTCTCCGAAAAATGCAGATAGAGTGGATTATTATTAAAAATGAGTTCTTTCTGTATGATAATCTTAAAAACGGCTCAGTCGTTTCGGTTCGTATTTTACACATAAATGTGTCATTATTAACCTGACATTATGGTATAAGTCATGTGTAGTGAGAAAATCCACAAAGCTGTAGTTTACTGTCGCAGGTTCTCGGTTTTTGGAGATTCTATCAAAGACGAGTCAGACGATTACATCTAAACGGAGATAAACAATATTTTATCATTCCGCTACTCACTAATATGATAGGCTAGTGACGCATCACTCCCACTCTCGTACAGGGGTGGGGGCAAATGTACATGTGCAAATTTGGAAATCATGTATCATACAGGGTTTTGCATCAGAAAGAGCAGAACACAGGTATATACTTGAACTTATGTTAGTCACAGCGTACGCTTAAGTGCAATATTTTTATTATTTCAATACATAAACTGGATTACAATATTATTGAATCATCTATTGTATATTTTTTCATTTATGTTGATTTCCTACATTTATATGGTTATGTCATAGCAAAAGTAATAATTAAAAGCAATGAACTACGTTTGAAGGAATACAATCAGAATGTTTCAGTTCCAAGTGGCTTTGTTTACCGTGGTTTAAAATTAAAAGGGGGCGAAAAATAATCTTGTTCAAATTGGTGAGTTCGAATCTTAATGAAGTAGCAAACCCAGCGCAATATGAGCATTTTGTCACTTTATCACTTACGAACCATTATTAGCCTTCCTTCCTAGTCTAGTCACCAGCACGTGTGTCTCTGGTGCACATAGTCCCGTGTTTTAATCTCGGTGGGAGACCAAGAAAAGGTACTTTATTACCATTTATTTTAATTACTCGTCCGTTTTCCTTACCCTAAAGATATAACTGTGGGACATTAAACTAAAATAAACTAACGTAGTAGCCGGTTCCACAGTTTCAAGTACAGATTTGGAAATTTTTTATGAACCATCAAAGATATCACAAAATGATCCAATAAACCCTGCAGATTCTCAGACACCATTACAGGGGCACCATCCAGTGGCGTATTTAGGTTAACGGCTATCGGGCTCAGTCCACCAGCCCCCCGAAATAAATTTGTTATATGCTAACTTCATGAACATTTGTCGGCACCTAAAAGGAAAAATATAAGTGCTTATTCACGAGTTGTGCATATCTCCCCCTCCCCTCCGAAACAAAATTCAGCCCCGTGACTCTTAAATTTTATTGTGGTTGAGATTAGATTATTAATAATCGGATTAAACGTACTAACTTCTTTCTTAAAACTTCGTTAATTAAATATAAAGGTAAGAATTTTTTTTTATAACACACAAAAATTATTAGAATTCGAGTCGACATGACGGGTTTTTTAAAGGATTGCCCATCATCCATACTCATTAAACTTGAAATGATTAGGATACTAAGGTATGAATCCTTTTCCAAATAAAAGAAACAAGTTCCATCATAATTTACGTATTTCGACTTTGATTGAATATAGTGCATATTTTCTTTGAGGTTTCCGAAAGATCTCCACTTGGAGTTACAATTAATCAAGTCTGAGGTGATTAGATTGGACAGGATAAGAGTTTAATGTCTCTTTTAACATCGAGGCTATATGAGACTTCGATCACAAGCTTAACATTGGATCTGAACTACATGAACACAAGACAGAAGTGTTTAATTTACTCACTTTATTTTGAAACAAAAATTTAACGTTAATTTTCCTAAAAGAAATTCAATTTTCATCCCAAATTAAGTTATATATTTTTGAGGTTATTTAAAAAAAATTCTACCCATTGAGCTAAAGTTAACAAGGAATCTACCTCACGCATCACCCAATTTAACCACAATAAAGGTTAGTTACTTCAATTTTGATTTTAAAAAATATAATCTACTAGAAAATAATCGTTTAATTTCGGTGCAACAGGGCGCATATATCTTTCAGGCTTCCTGATGTTTTCACTGCTTAATTTTAAATTCAGTCTAGATTAAAAATAACATTAACTCTCCTTTCCCTCTCTGATTTCAAAAACATTACTCAATAAATTGAAATATAATTCCCTTTTAAACAATATGGTGTATATATGATATTTGAGGCTTTTCCTACAATTCTCGCTGCTTGCGGTTTAAATAAGTCAATTGAGTTTAAATGAATTTACTCCCCTTTCTATCCGATTTTTAAAATACTGTATGTTCCAGGATAATTCTAGTTTATGACATTTGATTTTCATGCTTGAAAGTTATTCATGTAATTGTAATCGAAATTGGTGATGAATAAGGCGATTATAATATTGTATTACATGAGACTTTAACTAGGTTTAAGAATGCAGAACATTCTTCACATAGTTTAGGTTAGAATAGAGTTTAGCGCTCCTCTCACTAGCGAGGTTATATGAGACAAGAACTTACAACTCCTACCTTCGTAAATAGACATTGGAATCTGAACCACATCCCCCTCCAAGTATTGAACCCTCTTCTTCCGTGCCTTGATACAGTGACTTTCAACCTGGGTTATATAACAACTGCTTTGACCGTGATATGAATTTATTCAAACGTAACTAAGAAGTGCTCGCTTAGTCAAAGTTAATAGATAAATTAACATCTGAATCATAAACAGTATATGAAGTGTTAAAAATTCAAGGCTATATTATTCTATAAATACGGCTATTCTAGAAATTAAGGCATAGATTGCATCTTTTCCAACAAGAAAAGAAATCCCCAAAGAAAAATGTTCTCTAAGGTAGGTAAAATTATATCTATTTTGTAAATCCTTAATTGAAATTTATTCAGGTACATTCATATCCAAAATTTTTGTCGCATGTCTACAAATATGTTGTTCTAGAAATATAATTTGCTAACGAATTCGCCCGGAATTTATAATATTAGTATGTGTATAATTGGCAAAGAAATTTATGTAGCAAATTTCATGTCGAAAGAGCAGTAAATAAGAACAATAAAACGAAAATAAATTTTCTTGTCCATTTAGCAACATTTTATTTTATTCATTCTAATTTTCGTATTTATAATTCTTTTCCTATGAAATATACCACAAATATACATTTACCGATTCTACACATAGGATCAGTATTAAAAGTACTCTGCAAAATCATTATCAAATTATATTCTTACAAGATGACAGTTATAGATATGCGACAAAAATTTTGGTCCATGAGCGTACATGTAAGAAAAAACATGTATATCAATAGTTAATAACATTGCGCTACGTAAACATAACGTTTGGAAAAGTAGTCCATTTATGCATCTTTTTTCTAAGTGAACCCTTAAACTAATTTGTAACAAACTAACAGAAATATATAGGATTGGCATTCAGTACAATGTCAATTTTTGACAAAATTTAAGGAAGAAACGATCTATATTTTGTGCCTTATGAATTAATATATTGTGTTTGAAAATTCAGTAATTTAATATAGGTATTTCTAATGTATTCTACTAATGCAGAAAAGTTGGAGTCATAATTCTGGATAATTTAATATATTCGTAAATAATGCGGTTATCGTCAAAAATGTTGAAATATGGGACCAATTGTTAGAGAAAATCAATTATGAAGTTGAAGCAGGCCCGTATGCACGAGGGAGGCTAGGGGGCCAGGCCCCCCATAATCTTTGGCTGCCCACCAACCCCTAAAAGTTTCACGGCAGGCTTGCAAATGAACTATAATATGGTGATGAAGTATAATATTGATTGGGTTCGTACCCCTAAATTTTTGGGCTGGCTACGGGCCTGAGTAGAAGTATTTTCAGGTAGAAAATTAAATTAAGAAATTCCATGATAAGAAACGAAATGCAAAACAAGAAGGAAAAATGTACAGAACAGTATGTAAGAGTCAGGTAAGAAAAGGAAGAATCTGAAAATGAACATTTTAGCTGAGGACCACAATGAATCAAGTCTTTCTTATTTGCAAGATATGCCTTACCAATGATGACAGGGTACTTATTTTGATGATATAGTATATATTGCAGATAATATTTTAAGAAATGTATAAATAGTACTAGATATGTATATAAGAAAACCATCAAAAAGATACCAATTTACTTTCTATTACGCGTAGACATATTCTGTATATTCTAATCGATATACTGAATAGCGTTTCTAGAATTTACTATTTCTAGAATTTTTTTTTCTCCAGCATACAAGTATTTTACTAATCTTAACAACATAGAATAACCACATCAAGTAATAATAATTGTTATAACTTTTTAGGTCTTCATTTTCCTTGCCCTTCTCGTTTGTGTTGCCTTGGCTATTCCTAGGCCCATACCTATACCATATCCTCAGAGAATTCCTTTGCAACAACAGAGAGGAGAAAATATGCAGACAGCTAACATGATGTGGAGTGAGTACCTACTCTAGTTACCCAGTCGTAGATTCTTCTATTTCACTTGATTTCATGATTACTGTACACAAATTACTAATGGATTTACTATAGGTTTGCTTATATTAAACGTTCTCTGTGTAAAGCCGTATGTAAGAAATTACGTCCACTATTGTTTTGATCATAATACGCAGATCTCAAATTGCTAATACTTTTCCTGCATCGAAATTAATTATGTATGAGAAGTCCTGGATAATGGCAACGTCTTATGTGTAATCTGAATGTTCGGAAATAACACTTGATATGTTCAGAAAGTAATACCAAAGGGTCTTCTGGCACCCAACTCCTTCTGCCTAAGTACATATGTTGTGGAAGTTATTCTTCTTTCTATTAGAAAATACAGTTTTTTCAAAATAAAGAGTCAATCAATTTGACCGCTCATAGTGAATTTCAAGGAAACAAGCTTCTACTGCATTTGCTCCTACTATCAGGTATTTATCATACCAACATAAAAATTTAATTACTGTTTAGCCACTTGAAATCAAAAATATTTTCTTTTAGATTCATTTATTATTATAGATGCATTCATAACTAATGATATTTATTTTATTGCAGGATTCCCATGGTTCTGGGGTTAATTGACTAAATATTTCATGAAATGACTTTGTAACACTGGATGGCGACTAGAGGAAACTAAATACAATATCCATACCAGAACAAACTGGATAGACAACAAATAATTCTAATATTTTACTTTGTACAATTCTAATGCACATAGTTTAATAATGTATTTAAAAGGAAATAAAATGTAAAGAATTTGCAAGAAGTTTGTTTTAACTCTAAAACACCTCAAAATTAAATGTCTTGCTTAGACCTATATTTCTATTTGTTTCTGTCCGTTTTCAATTAAGATTTCCCTTGCTTTTATAAAACGTGATAAGATAGTGTATATGTAAAAGTTTGAATTTATCAAATGTATACTAGAATTCCTTCATCTCTAAAAATAAACTAAAATAAATGTTAAGCATAACGCCATCACATATCGTGAGAGCCAAGTGAGATGGGAGGTAAATGGAAGTATAAGAGGATGGAAAAAATTGCCGAATGAATAAAGTAAAATTGGAGGAAAAGAAGAAGAATACTACACTACAAAACCTACAAGCACGATATTCTACTAAAAAGATATTGAGAGAAGACAAAACATGTTTGAAAATGGTTGAAAAGTATCCTTTTGCTGAAGACCATGTACACTTGTTAGGAAGTTTTATGTAAAAGTGAGTTCTTTATCTGTTGATTTTATCACACAAAATAGTACAATTGACTGACTCATAGTCCTTTAGGCTTTATTACTACAGACAGGAACGGAAGATTTAGACAGCATTCTTGGAAGCAATAAATAAGATAATATTTTTGAAATACCTACTCTAAGGGGTAAAAAGGGGTTCACAGTTTCTGAGAAGATTTTAGTATCTCGCTAATCTACGAAGTTAGACAAATAAGACGCGGCATACAAACTTTTCAAAAAAGGTAGAAGAAGTGTGTTTCAGCGTTTTCGATAATTCCTAAACTAAGTGACAAACCGGATTGTTCGTAAACTGGATTGTAACGGTATTGTATAATATATATGTTTTCTCATTTATGATAATGCCATAGATTTGTATCGTTGTTTCATAACAAATGTAATCTATATAAGCAGTGAACTACTTTGCGGAGAAATACAAGTGTCGGTAGACCAACAGGAAATCAAAATGCTTCAGTTATACATGGCTTTGTTTAACGCGGGACGGAATGGAACATAGTCTTACTGTAATTGGTGAGTAACAAACCTGATGCAATATGAGCATCTTGTTATTTTACCACATACAATCCATTATTAGCAATCCTTCCTCGTCTAGTCGCCAACACACATCCCTTTGGTGCACGTAGTCCCAGGTTCGTTTCCCGGTGGGAGACCAAAGAAAAAGTAATTTCATAATTATTAACTTTAATTAATCATCCGTTTGTTTTAGCCTAAAGGATATAAAAAAGCTAAACTAAAAGACCGGAGGAGTAAACTAAAAGAATGCATTTTTTGAAATATTCTTTTTATTGTTTTTTTAAATTCTCATTTATTTCATTTATTTCATTCATTTTATTTATCTCTACTTTTAAAATCATTTATCCAATGTTCTAATGCTTGATAGCTGAAATTTCTCCACGATTTTAGTGCTACACTTTACTAAACAATATAATTAATAGAAAACATGATTAACTTAAATTATAACTAAGTAGCAACTTCAATAGCTTCAAGCAGAGATTTGGAACATATCTCTCTACCAACAAAGAAATCACAAAATAATCCAATAAATCCTGCAGATATTCAGAAACCACTACAGAGACAACGTCTTAACCGTTTAAAACGTAAGAATTCTTTACTATAGCCACTTATATGTCAGGACATTTGAAAGGATCACAAGGTGAGATTAGTGAACCAAAAACCATAGGCTCAATTACATTTTTAACGTTTCTAATTACTAAGAGACAGAATTAGAAAATCATGTTACACAACGCGATGGATTACTTGTACTGTAAATCAGTGTTCGAAGTGGCAAAAAAGCAGAGGTGGTATGTTTTATTAGGATTTTGACTCGACATACCGGCTATCTAAATATTGAAATACAATGAGGGTATGTTGCCAAAAAGATCGCGTTTCTACTTACGTAATGACTGAAGATCATGATGAGATTCACTGCAGTTACGGACGCGGACATGGAGAGACTTTGATTCAATGCCAGAAATTTTCTGAAAAAAAATATAAGTATATTCCCTTACGTTGTATTATAGAGAATTATACACAAAAACCCTCAAAAAGCAGGTTTCATATTAACAATTTCCTTCGGGAAAACTCGAAGATTTCCACTCGACTGAGGGGTATTCCAAACACCTGGATGATCTTCCACCTCAGCAGATAATCCGCCCATGCTCAAATCACGACATTTATATGCATTTAATCAAGAAGAAACACACATACATAAGAAAGAAACAATTCAATATGGCACATCAAAATGTAAAGTAGATTAACTTCTTTGGAGACATCTCATTTTTAAAAACAAAAAGTAGGAAAAAAATAACAGATGTTGGTGTTGTCAACTTAGAAATAATTTCTACATAAGAATGGATTTATTATAGGTATTTATCATCTACTCTCCAGTGATGGTATGTCTTGATCATTGAAAAACCAGACGCGGTATACCTTCATCAACGAAAAACCAGAGACGGTATGGCACACCACAGCATACCGTCTCACTTCGAGCACTGCTGTAAATAGTATAGTGTCAAGTAACGATTATTTACTTTTTACGGTACACATCAAGTTAAGAAATTGTTGTTAAGCATGAAATAAGTAATTGTTGTATATAAAGGGACAGTATTTTGTTTATTTCAGCAAGAATAATTACTAATTTGGAAGCATAATTCACTAATAATTAGCACTCACGATTACAGTCCCAACTTGACAATTAGATATTATTAAATTTAATAAGTGCGTGTACAAAAAAGGAACAAGACTTTTAAAATTAATGTAGATTATTTATTTTATCAATTTTACTTTGGATTACCATCTAGTAACTAACAGAAAATGAATTTCGTTTATAAATTCTCCTACTAGGCCTATGCTGATATCAATGTTTAATTGAAGCGAGTTTATCGAACTTCTATCTTGAACTCAACAGAGCATTTATGTGTTTGCGTCTATTTGTCGGTCTATTCGTTTGTGTTACTATCCCGCGATTGCTCTCGTAAAGTTTGTTCAATTTCACTGAAATTCGGTATGTATCTTCCTTCCAATTTCGGATATTCTTCTGTAGTTGGGAGACAAACAATCATAAGGAAGCTTAAGAGGGCAACATTTACTCCATGTTGCATGAATACATCAGAAATAATCTCATTAACAAAACTATTTTTCAGAATTATCTTTAGAAATAATTTGCGATTTAGATACAATAAGGTGTGTATTTTCTTCAACACTTCCCGATAGCCTGCATTCTCTACTTTGGAGTGACGATAGGAGCAGGAGCAGATCGAGGGGGAGGATCGGGGCGATTACTCTCTTATTTTATATATAAATCTTATTTTATATATAAATAAAACCCATCCCAGCTCGAAGTAGCAGTGTTATAACCCGCCGCTCCCCCAGAAGTCCGTCCTGCATCTGACCCTGGATAAAAGCAGAGGTAAAAGTTGATCTGAAAAGTTAGGGGGACGGGAGGTAGCGGCTTGATGTCACGCCACCTCCCTGCCTATATTTGTCCATTGTAATTTCTTTTAGGAACTGGGGGAAGCCGTACATATTTTTGGAGGTGGAGGGACGGCGTCCCTAACAATCCTCCTTACTTTTACCCCTGGATAGAAAAAAAACAAAGTATGGTGACCTTAAAACAAATCCAATTCGATGTATGCAAACCCGCCTACAAACTATACCGTTCAATATATCAGCATCAAATTTTTAACTTAAATGTTTTATAACATTCCCTTCTGGTGTTCTTGAATCTTGTTCCTAACCTTAAAAATGGTAGTTTACTGAAGGATTAAAAATGTGGCGATTTTACTGGAAAACTACTCAAAGATTTTATTTATATTTAATACATCAATACCAGTATTTCGTTAACAATCCTTTACTGTAGTAATAAGTAATTTCTCTCCGAGAAATGCAGATAGACTGGATTATTATTAAAAGTGAGTTCTTTCTGTACGATAATCTCAAAAACGGCTCAGTCGTTTCGGTTCGTATTTTACAAATAAATGTGTCATTAATAACCTGACAGTATAGTATAAGTCATGTGTAGTGAGAAAATCCACAAAGCTGTAGTTTACTGTCGCAGGTTGTCCCTTTTTGGAGATTCTATCAAAGACGAGTCAGGCGATTACATCTAAACGGAGATAAACAATATTCGTATCATTACGATACTCACTAATATAATAGGCTAGTGATGCATCACTCCCACTCTCGCAGAGGGATGGGGGAAAATGTTACATGTGCAAATTAAGCAATCATGTGTCATACAGGGTTTTGCATTAAAAAGAGCAGAATACAGGTATATAGTGGAACCGGCGTTAATCACAGCGTACGCTTTAAGTGCAATATTTTTATTATTTCAATACATAAACTGGATTACAATATTATTGAATCATCTATAGTATGTTTGTTTCATTTATGTTAATTTCCAACATTTATATGGTTATGTCATAGCACAAGTAATAATTAAAACCAATGAACTAGTTTTGAAGGAATACAATCCGAATGCTTCAGTTGCAAGTGGATTTGTTTACCGTGGTTTAAAATTAAGATGGAGCGGAAAATAATCTTATTCAAATTGGTGAGTTCGAACCTTAATGAAGTAGCAAACCCAGCGCAATATGAGCATTTTGTCATTTTACCACTTACGAACCATTATTAGCCTTCCTTCATCGCCTAGTCACCAGTACGTTTCCTTCTGGTGCACATAGTCCCGGCTTCAATTCTCGGTGGGAGACCAAAAAAGGTAGTTTATAACCATTTATTTTAATTACTCGTCCGTTTTCTTCACCCTACAAGATATAACTGTGGGACATTAAACTAAAATAATTCATTTTACGAGACATTATTTTTATTTCTTGAGTTATCATTTGTTTCCAAGTACTTTTAAAATCATTTATGCATCGTTAAAGGACGAGTTTTAATATTTGACAGCTGATTCTCTCCAAAATTTTAATGCTGCAAGTTATTAAAATAATTAATAGAAAATATTACTAACGTTAATTACAACTAACGTAGTAGCCGGTTCAACAGCTTCAAGTAGAGATTTGGAACATTTTCCTGAACCATCAAAAATATCACAAAATGATCCAATAAACCCTGGAGATACTCAGACACCATTACAGGGGCACCATCCAGTGGCGTATTTAGGTTAAGAGCTATCAGGCTCAAGCCACCACCCACCCGAAATAAATTTGTTATATGCTAATTTCATTAAAATTTGTTGGCAACTAAAAGGAAAAATATATGTGCTTATTCACGTGTTGTGCATAGCTCTCCCCCTTCCCCCGAAACCAAATCCTAAATACGCTACTGGCACCATCTTAACCGTTAGAAAAGTCTTCACTATAAACACTAAGAGTTCAGAACATTTCAATACATTACTAGATGGGACCCAAACAGCATAGCAACGGCAAAAGTGCAAAACCTCGAAACTCATCATTACCAAACTTTTCAGAAGAGCAATAAATCCGTTCCGTTTTTATCACAAGAAATGCGATACGAGGTTTTTAAAAATGTGGTTTTTCACGTTTCTTATTGGGTTTTTGTCCAGATGTGGGATTTGAATGCAACCAAAATCTAAAATTCCATAAAAAGTCGAGGAACGAGGTTTTGCACTTTGGTCGTCGATAGACTAAATTTCTTTTTTTTTTTAAAGAAGTTTCTGAAATTAAAAGATAATAACATAATATTAATGTAAAAAAAAAAACAATGAAGAATGAACAGGGATAGCCAATCATGTTATACAAGTAACAAAAATTCAATGGTTTTCGGGAGGAAACTGGAACGCAGTTCTGGAAAATATTGGTGTTTTTTTCTTTTTTTTAACTGTTTTCCGCAGACGATACGTACCGACATTAGTTCATAGTTCTCAATTATTTCAGCAAGAATAATGACTAATTTTGGAGCGTGACTCACTATTAATTCGCAATCAAAATTACAGTCATCACTTTGTAATTAGCTATTATTGGAGTTAAAAAGTACACCTACACTAAACCAACAGGGCGTTTAAAGTTAATGTATATGGTTCAATTTATTAAATTCCCTTTGACTACCATCTAGTAATTTAAACAAAATCAATTTCGTTTATAAATTCTGCTACTATGTTGATATCAATCTTTAATTGAAATCAGCGTGCCGACCTTCTACCACTGAATTGAACAGAGTATCTATGTGTGTGTGCGTCTGTTTGTTGGGTAATCCGTCTGTCTTACTATACCACGGGAGCTCTAGTAAAATTTATTCCATTTCACTGAAGATCGATACATATCTTCCTTCCATGTTCGAATATTGCTTTGTTGTCTGAAGTCAATCAACGTTAAGGTGGTAAAAGGAAACAACATTTACTCCATGTTTCAGTGGTAGAGCGTTCACCTCTGGTGCTTGGGGTCCCGTATTCGACTTAGCCTCGCCAAGTGAACTTTGTGGTGGACAAACACCGTGTGCGTGGGTTTCCTCGGGGTTCTCCCGTTTCCTCCCACTTTCTTCAACCACTATTTCATTCATTATTAGTCATCCCCGTCTCCTTTAGCCTCACCGGCATAACCGTGGGACGTAAAACTCAAAAATTTCATTTCACTTCATTTCGCTCAATCTTACATGTCTACATATGTACTTAATGATAACAAAATAGTTTTCCAATATTACCTTCGTAAATAGGTATTTTCCGGTATTGATACAATAGAGTATGTCCTTTCTTTAGTTTCACGGTTGCCTTCATTTTTCCTTATAAGTGAAAATAGGAGAGAAAAGGTACTGTGGTCGTGAACCAAATCCAATTCGTATGTACACTCGCTTAGAAGCCATTCCCCTGAATATTTCAGCATGCAATTTTAAACTTAAGTTTTTTTTATGTATATAAAAGATTTCTATCAGAAATTTTTCGAATTTTGTTCTTAACTTTAAAAATAAGGAGAGTTTACTGAAGTTTGAAAATGGTTGCGATTTTCTTGAAAAAGGATCCAACATTTTTATTTATAATTTATGCATCAATATTTCGTTAACAATCATTTACTGTGGTAATATGTAATTTCTCTAGGAAAATACATGTAGAATGAATTATTACTAAAAGTGAGTTCTTTCAGGATGATAATCTCAAAAACGGCTCAGTCGTTTCAGTTTGTATTTTACAAATAAATGGTCATTAATAACCTGAAAATATGGCATAAGCCATCTATAGTAAAAAAATCCACAAGGTATAGTTTACTTTCGCAGGTTTGTTTCTATTCTAGTCGGATTCTACCAAACATGACTCAGGTGATTTTCTACTTTAATAACAAGATAAGGCATTACTCGAGGAGACGGCTCTACCAACTTTTCACACATCTATTGCATTTTCCGGTTTCTTCTTGCACAGCATGCACTAAATGAGGAGCTAATGCATAAACCACGATATTGTTACGCTCTTTCTCGCACAATTCTTTGTAATAAAATCGTATATTGCATTATATGCATCGCAAACGTCCTTTGCTAACACGAACAGAATATTCCCGCCGTTTATTTCCACCTATTTCGCGCCCTTGTACTCTTCCGCCTTCTGCTTCAGTAAATAGTTGCACTTAGAATATGTTCATTACCATTCAAAATATATTTCAATATGATATCCACTGACTATAATGACTTATATTCACACTCCTCTTCTTTTACGAAAAGTGTTTGACATCGTATTTTACCTATAAATTTTGATTTTGGTAGAACCGTCTGCACGAGTGAACCCCATGATAATATAGCATGAACCATTTACCTTGAAAATATCCTCAAGGAGTAGTTTACACCTGAAAGTAAGTCAATTTTCGAACGATTGTTTTTTTTTTTTTTTTTTTAAACGTATGAGGTTATTTTTTTCATAGTTTGTTGTTTCATGTAAAAATATTTTCTCCTGGAAAAAGTCTTAAGCATTACTTTACTGTTGGGAGAGAGTTTCTTTATGAATTGCTTTTCTTAAAAATAAAATTAGCCTTCGAAATTCTGTTCATACTTCATAAATAAATGTTCCATTAATAACTCTACAACATGCTATTTTGTTTACATTACATAAACAAATATTTCGTTAATAGCGATAACATATGACCTAAGACTTCTAATTAGAAAAAAACAACAAGATGCAGTTTATATTCAGAGGTGTGTATTCTTCAAACGAAGTTTTCAAAAAATGTCTTCTAATTTTGTTTGTATTTCACCAACAACTGTTGCATAGCGTGATTTAGTTATTGAAACGTAGAAATTCAGCGCCGTGACTCTAAAATTTTATTGTGGTGGAGATTAGATTATTAATAAGTGGATTAAATGTACTAACTTCTTTCTTAAAACTTCGTTAGTTAAATATAAAGGTAAGAAATGTATTTTTTATGATAACACGCAAAAATTATTTGAATTTGAGTCGACATGACGGATTTCTTAAAGGATTGCCCATCATCCATACTCATTAAACTTGAAATGATTAGGATACTAAGGTATGTAATCCTTTTCCAATTAAAAGAAATAAGTTCCATCATAATTTACGTATTTTGACTTTGATTAAATATAGTACATATTTTCTTTGAGGTTTCCGAAAGATCTCCATTTGAAGTTACAATTAATCAAGACTGAGGTGATTAGATTGGACAGGATAAGAGTGTAATGTGTCCCTTAGCAGCGAGGCTATATGTGACTTGGATCTACAAGCTTTACATTGGATCTGACATATATGAGCACAAAAAAGAAGTGTTTAATTTACTCACTTTATTTTGAAAAAAATAAAGTTCAACTTTATTTTTCCTAAAAGGAATTCAAATTTGATGTCAAATTAAGTTATATATATTTGAAAATTTTTAAACAATTTCTACCAATTGAGCTAAAATTAGCAAGGAATCTAATTCATGCATCAAATTTAATCACAATAAGGATTAATTACTTCAATTTTGATTTTAAAAAATATAATCTACTAGAAAATAATCGTAAAATGATATATCTAATTTAGGTGCAACAGGGCGCATATATTTTTCAGGCTTCCTGATGTTTTCACTGCTTAATTTTAAATTCAGTCTAGATTTAAAATAACATTAACTCTCCTTTCCCTCTCTGATTTCAAAAACATTACTCAATAAATTGAAAAATAATTCGCTTTTAAACAATATGGTGTGTATATACAGGGTGGCCCATTTTAATCTTTCCACGGAAATATCTCGAAAACGGTTGAACATAAATGAACACAACAAATACTCAAATAAAAAATATTATGGGGCAAATCGAATAATGATGTCACGGTGCCCCAGGGCCGCTCTTCAAGGGGGCCTGGGGCCCAACTTTAAAATTTTAAATGGAAACATGGGTCAAGTGATACCTCGTTCGATAGATCTTGAACACTAAACAGACTTGTGACACAAGATTTTTCATGTCGGTTGCCGTATTCAAAATGGCTGCTAAGACGTGACGCCAATATGAGATTAAGCGTTTAGTACCACTAATGAGAGCGGTTGGAGATAAATGCACAGAACAAAAAATTGAAACAAGAAAATGACATAAAGCACGACGAATGATGTCATGGTGACCCCCAGGCCGACTTTCATGGAGGCCCAGGAGCCAACTACAAAATTATCAATGGAAAAAACAGCTAAAGTGATATCTCGTTCGATAGATCTTTGAAAACTAAAAAGTGTAGTGGCAAAAGATTTTTCATATCGGTCATAGTATTAAAATGACCGCCAAGACATGGTGCCTGTATCAGATAAAACGCCCAGTAACTAATATGAAAACAGTTGGAAATAAATGAACAGAATAAAACTCGTATAGGAAATCACAGAGGGTATTTATCATTCCACGCGTCGGGAATAATTCAACGGAGAAAAAGATTATTAAAGTATAAGTGACATGATCCTAAACAGGAAATATAATTCTTAGAAAATTATCTTTGAGGCTTTTTCCACAATTCTCGCTGCTTGAGGGTCAAATCAGTAAATTGAGTTTAAATGAATTTACTCCCCTTTCTATCCGATTTTTAAAATACTCTATGTTCCAGGATAATTCTGGTTTATGACATTTGATTTTCACGCTTGAAAATTATTCGCGTTAATAGTGATCGAAATTGGTGAAGAGCAAGGCGATGATAATATTGTATTACATGAAACTTTCGCTCGTTTTAACAATGCAGAACATTCTTCACATAGTTTAGATTAGATTTGAGCTTAGCGTTCCTCTCAGTAGCGAAGTTACAGTAAACGAGGATACACCTATCTATCTATCTATCTATCTATAAACATGTAGACCATCTATACATAGAGTGAATGATGTTCCCTTTTACTTTCTTGTCGTTGATTCATTTCAAACAACAAAGAAATATCCGAATATGGAAGGAAAATATATACCGAGTTTCAGTGAAATGGAATAAATTTTACTAGAGCTACCGTGGTATAGTAAGACAGAAGGATAGATCCAGGCCGGTAGCCAGCCCAAAAATGTAGGGGGGGCGGCTGAAGTTAGCGGGGCCCGATCCAACCATTTACAGTTCATCACCATATTATAGTGCATTTGCAAGCCTAACGTGAAAAGTTTAGGGGGGCAGCGAAAATTTAGGGGGGCCCGGCCCCCTAGACCCCCCTGGATACGGGCCTGGATAGATCGACTAAAATACGTCATATACACACAAATGTTTGTTGAGTCCTTTGGTAAAAAGTCGATAGGCTTGCTTCATTAAACATAGTAGAAATTATAATTAAAATTCATTTTGTGCTAGTTACTAGATGGAAGCCTTACGTAATGTTGATAAAATGAACCATATACATTAAATGTAAATGTCTTGTTGCCTCCGTGTACACGCACTTTTTACATCCAATAATTACTAATTGGCAAGTGAAGACTTTAAACTTCAATGCTAATTATTAGTGAGCTATGCTTCTAAATTACGCCTTACTTTCGCTGGAATAAAGAAATTACTATGGTTATATATATAACAATTATTCAACTAGAACTAATTTCATTTTCCATTCCAAATGAGTAGATGTATCTAAAAACGTAATATTTAACTCAACAGCCGTAGTACACTCTGGTTATGAACCAATTTATTACCGAAAAATATTTACCGGAGCAGTATTATTCAGAATTGTGTACCAATCCAAGTAAACCGTTCCATTATTGTTAATTATGTGATATGATTCTCTTCCCTGTCATGAGCAGATAATACTTCCGAACTTCCATTATTTACATAGTATTGTTCTATCACGCGACATTAACCCATTCAACATAATAACTTAATTTCGATGGAAATGGCATTTACGATTATTTTCTCCAAGCACTCTCGAATAAACATTCCTGGTTATTAATCTGAGTCGAGGTTAGGGTCTCACTTTAAACAATATATTCCATCTTACATAGTTTCACTGTTTAAAAATTACAATAAATCACGAACTTGAACGAATTAAATAACCATTTAGTAAGAACAAAGAACTCATTCCCATACGTATGGCTCAGTTCAAGGTAGATCAATAGGTAGATAAATAGGTAAACGATTAGAATAGCGTAAATGCCCGTTCATCACAAGGGAAACATACACCTAAGGTCTCTCAGGTACATATAATAAATATAAAAGCAGAAATTTAATATTATAGAAATTGTCCTAATTTTTCCGTTCAAAAGATGAATTTTCGAAAACTCTTAAATATATGTTCCTACCTTAATTAAGAGACTATTTACCTAATTATACTCTTGCAACTTCTCATATTTGTCATTTACTAAATTAAAAACGAATAGAACATCAATATTATAGTAATGTCCCGTTTCAGGTATATATATATATATATATATATATATATATATATATATATATGTGTGTGTGTGTGTGTGTGTGTGTGTGTGTGTGTGTGTGTGTGTTAAATTTTACTCTTTCTGAATCCTTACAATCAATATTTTCTGAATACAGAAACAAAAACTTGAATATTATAGAAATGACCCCCTTTCTCCTCTCAAGAGGGGAAACATTGTAAAATGCTGAAACACGAATTTTCTTATTTTAAATTAAGAGTTTATTTATCGAATTCTACATCTCCAGCTTAAGCGAATCCTCACATCCACTACTTTCTGAATAAACAAAGGAGAATTTCAGAATCATAGAAACCCGTCACCTTCTTTGCCACTTATTTCACAAATCATCGGAAATGCTGAAACAAGTTTCCCTTAGTTTTCTTTGAAAAGTTTATATGGCGAATTTTATCGCTAAACTTTATAGATTAGTGAGTTACTAAAATCTTCTCAGAAACTGTGAGCCCCTTTTTACCCCTTAGACTAGGTATTTAAAAAATATTGTCTTATTTATTGCTTCCAAGAATTCTGTCTGAATTTCCCGTTTCTGTCTATAGTAACAAAGCATAAAAGACTATGAGTAAGTCATTCGTACTCTTTTATGTGATAAAATAATGATATAAAGGACTTACTTTCGCATAAAACTTCCTAACAAGTGTAGATAGTCTTCAGCAAAAGGAGACTCTTCAGCCCTTTTAAAACATGTTTTGTCTTCTTTTAATATCCTTTTAGTAGAATATCGTGCCTGTAGGTTTTGTAGTGTATTATTCTTCTTCTTTCCCTCCAATTCCACTTTATTTATTCAATGGATTTTTCCATCTTCTTATACTTCCCTTTATCTCCCATCTCACTTGACTCTCACGATATATGATCGCGTTATGCTTAAGATTTATTTTATTTTATTTTTAGAGATGAAGGAGTTCTAGTATAGTTTTGATAAATTTGAACTTTTACATATACACTCTGTTGTCAATATTTATAATAGCAAGGCAAATCTTATTTGAACACGGACAAAAACGAATAGAAACATAGGTCTAAACAAGACATTTAATTTTCAGGTGTTTTAGAGTTAAAACAAACTTCTTGGATATTCTTTATATTTTATTTTCTCTTTAATATATTGTTAAACTGTTTGCATTAGAACTGTACAAAATAAAATATTAAAATTATTTCTTGTCTATCCAATTTGTTCTGGTATGAAGATTTTACTTAGTATCCTCCGGTCGCAATCCGATGCTCAACAGCCATTTAAGGTAATATTTGGTCCGTTAACCCCAGAACCATGGGAATCCTGCAATAAAATAAATATCATTAGTTATGAATGCATCTGTAATAATAAATGAATATGAAAGTAAATATTTTTGATTCCAAGTGGCTAAACAGTAATTAGATTTTTATATTGATATGATAAATTCCTGATAGTAGAAGAAAATGCAGAGGAAGCTTGTTTCCTTGAAATTCACTATGAACGGTCAAATTGATTGACTCTTTACTTTGAAGAAACTGTATTTTCTAATAGAAAGAAGAATAACTTCCACAACATATGTACTTAGGCAGAAGCAGTTTGTTGCCAGAAGACACTCTGGTATTACTTTCTGAACATCTCAAATGTTATTTCCGAACATTTCCGAACAGATTCATGATTTTTGATGAGATCGTCTTTATTATCCAGGACGTCTCATATAATAATTAACTTCGATCCAGGAAAAGAATTATTAGTCTGAGTATTTGCCTATTATGGTCAAAATAATAGTGAACGTAATTTCTTACATACGGTTTTATACAGAGAACGTTTAATATAAGCAAACCTATGTAAGTTCATTTGTAATTTCTGTACAGTAATCTTCAAGTCAAGTGAAATACAAGCTGATACGATTCGATAACTATAGTAAGTACTCACCCCACATCATGTTAGCTGTCTGCATATTTTCTCCTCTCTGTTGTTTGAAAGGAATTCTCTGAGGATATGGAATAGGTATAGGCCTGGGAATAGCCAAAGCAACACAAACAAGAAGGGCAAGGAAAACGAAGACCTGAAAAGTAATAAAAATTCTTATTACTTGATGTTGCTATTTTATGTTGTCAGGATTAGTAAAATATTTGTACGGTAGTACATCAAAACGTTGAATGGCATCAAAAAAATGTTCGCAGACTATCTATAATTAAGGTATTGATATTGCTCGTAGGTTTTATTCCTATTAATTTCTATTTTATTCACAATTAAGCGTTCTTCTTCTACGCATTCTGTTGTTGAATCAATTCTCATGGATATAACCCTTGAGAATTTTTACCCTTTCAGATAATCATTGGTTGATAAAATTTTCAATCTACTTGTTTAACACATAATATTTGTGAATATTTTTTAACATTGTTTCAATACAATGATATGTTGGAGACAATTTAAAGAGAACTTAAAACATGCTTAGATCCTTTCCAAAATTCATGTGGAACGAAAGGGGCTATGTAATGTTCTGTGGTGATTTGTGACAGTAATTTCAGAAACGTTACTCAATATGAAGACTGCAGCATACAGAATATATTTACACGTAATAGAAATTAAATTGATATCGTCTTGATTGTTTTATGATATACCTAGTATCTATACATTTTTTAAATATTATATGCAATATATACATTGTTATCATCAAAATAAGTATGGTGTCATCATTGGTAAGGCGTCTTTGCAAATAAGAAGAATTAATTCATTATGGCTCTCACCTAAAATTTCGTCCTCAATATTTTTCTTTTTCTTTTTCTGACTGACTTTTTAATACTTTTCTGTACATTGTTCCTCCTTGTTTTCTATTTCGCTTCTCATAATGGAATTTTCTATTTTCTATTTTTCCCGACGAGGACCTAATTTACCACTGGATTCTTGAAAGCATATATACAATTTGTCAGCTAGATGTCCATTCAACGAGATTGCAACGTAAATAGTGACGCTGTATGTTGCACTATGCATCGACTGAAACGTCGAGATAGTATCTTTCTTTCTCTTTTTCGACATTGTACAATTTGACAACAGTTCGTAATTGAACTGGCTTTGATCACGGGTCCACACAAATTCCGTTGAGATGTTTTTTGTCTGATATGTTCATTTACTTTTGCTTCCGCTCAAATGCTTCCGCAATGTTTGTTAATTCTTCTCACTCGTTATGTTCTTTCCTTATTATAACAGTGATTCGACGGGAGATTATTCCATACTGCCGCTTCAAATGTGTAATAAATCCTACTGATGCTGTGAAACTCAACAGTCCAATCTTTCTGGCTATTTCAATCGCCCAAAGTTGTACGTGCCAATAATAGACGCTAGCTCCCACATCTTTCGTTTCATCAAACTTTGTTATGGCACCTTGCTTGATCGTCTTTAACTGTAGTGTACAATTTCCCTTGAACGCAGCCGTGTTTTACTACAAATTGTAACAAGCATTTAATATTGCTTTTGGTCTTCAGTTTCTGGTATCTTTGCAGAAGTTTTTTTATATGTTGAATCCGCGCACATCATAATCCTTGAATATGTTCTACAGTTTGGCACCAGCAAACTGTATGATCACACTGTTTTGCGACGGATTGTATTCACTCTGGCTACTTTCATTATCTCGTGCAGGATTTACAGTGTCATTACACTTTCTCACTTCTTTATTTTCAGTCTCTTCAAAATCTTTACCACTGCGTTCTAACGTTTGGACACTTCCGGTTTCTAACTGATTTCCTTGTGTTTGCACAATTAATTCTTCTAGAAAACATGCATATGTCTCATCTTCCAGACCAATTCCTTCCTCATGACATACCTTGCGTTGCACTTTTACTCCAACCAATCGCACTACATTCATTGGATTGATCATCAGTATCCGCACCATTTGACGGACGTCTCACTTCATATTTAACCATTCCTCATGCGAAAAACAAGCGTTTGCAGCTTCACAGTTGGGAGTGGTGTAACGGTAGACATGAGGTGGACTCTCCGTACCAATATGTAGCCAAATCTATTTGTGCAAGTTTGCACCATCTTCCAGACAAACGGATATCACCTATCGTAGTAGAGGTACTAATGCTATTTATACTTTGATGGAGTTCATTTACTTTCCTGGAAGGGAAAATACGTATCAACATCAAAGCATGTGTAATGTTAGCACCCCTGAAGCAAAAAGTAATGTCCATTTTTCTGTAAGATGCTGTAAACGTCCGTAAGAGCACGTCTCATACCGACAGGACGTCTATAAAGTCTGACACCGGTTCATTGCGGAAACGGTTGGGTGAATGGAAATATCGGTGCACATACTTCCCATTATTTTTCGGGGCACAAATGTTAAATAAAATCATATTGCCCAGGGTCCCAGACAAAGTCCACCTCACTTTCTTCAAATGATAAGGAGGCCAAGTAGTATGTCGTTTGAAAGGTATTTTGAGAAGCAAGAAGCTGCAACAAGTCCCGAGTCTGTATGCGCACCCTATGAAAAATGGTGGTCAGACTTTCATGACAACTGTTGACATTTTGAGTGCCTACCATTTTGTACAGGGTGAGCGTAGAAACTCGGAACTTGCTCCATCTTGTTTCGTTTCACAATATCATTCAAAATTTGAAAATTCTAAGCTGGACCATGTCTGGAACCTCCGGAAGATCTTTGGACACAACCTTTCCATTCAAAATGTGTGTCCCTAAAAATAATGGGATATGTGTGCACCGATTTTTCCATCCACCCAACCTTTTCCGCAAAAATGGCCCGGGGTCAGACTTTATAGACGCCTTGAAATTATGACACGTGCTCTACTTTGTCCTGCTCTTGCGGACGTGTGCAGCATCTTGAAGAAAAACGGACATCAGTGTTTGTTTCCGGGGTGCTAACATTACACATGCTTTTCTTTTTGTGCGTATTCACCCGTTCGAGCCCAAGTACTTTCATTGTTAGTAAGAAATTTCATAAATTGACTACTTTACTAAATTTTATGTTATTAACTATTGATATATTTTGTTACGTGTACCTGAATAAATTTGATTTCAAGATATTAATCAAATACATATAATTGTACCTACCTTAGCGAACATTTTTGTTGGAAGAATTGTTTTCTTCTTGGAGAAGATACAACTTATGCCTTAATTTGTAGAGCAGCCGTATTTATACAATAATATACCCTTGAAATTTTAACACTTCTTATGCTGTTTATGATTCAGATATTAATATATCTGTTACACTTAAAGTTGACCAAGCGAACGCTTATTAGTTACATTTGAATAAACACACATCAAGGTTGATTCTTAATACACTGACAACTATTAAATAAGCAGTTTTGAGAAAGTCAGGAGTCAGAAAATAGTGATTTTACATTGAGCATATTTTTTGTTTCTGTGCTGGAAGATACACCATCTAGGTTGAAAATGGCACGAGTACCTTTTTCACAATAGGCGATATACGGTGTACCTAGATGTTAATAGAGCAGTGTTCGTTGAGTCAGTTACTGATGCCCTTTTCAAAATCGCAGCCTGTGTTGGCAGTTGTAGAAATGACGTCCACTAGTGAAGATGATTTTGCTCTATCTCCCAAGAAACGTAAATAAGGTGTGAGAAATAGGGAAACATACAAACAAATGAAGATACAAACTGTTAAAGTTAAAGGTACCGAACATGTCAATTAAGCTGGTAAAACAGTTACTTCAAGAACACAAGGAAAAGACTTCAATTAAGTTTTCTGCATACCTGTAATGTAGTATTATATTTGCCTATATTGATACTTGTAACACTTTTTTAGTGATTTTCTTATTTCAAAGTTTGAAAACAAGAAACAAACATAATTAACAAACATATTTACGCATCATTACGTGATGAAAGAAAGTATGGTACAACATATCTATTTATATATATAATCTTAAAGCATTGTTTTCAATACCAGAAAGAAGCCAGAGGAGCAGGACGTACCATAATGCATATAGTGGTCTCTGGAGCTCCTTTGTAGCTAAGCAATTAGCATATTTGCCTTTGGCGTCGGAGACCCGGGGTTCGATTCCCGGAGAGAGCTTATGTGATTCGGATTCTACGTTAATCAGTAGGTCCCGTCTCATATAACCTCGCTCCTGGAAAGAACGTTAAACTCAACTTCAAATCAAATAATAGTCTCTGCTGTGTTCTGTCTCAGTCTGCAACGTCAGTGTCAGAGTTTGGTGTCAGTTTGTTGTCCCTGTTGTATAACATGCTTCCGTAAGGCGCGCACTGAATTTTTTTTTATGTTTCTAGATATCCACGGCGGTTCAAGTCATGCAAAGATAGTTACTTCACTGTACTTGCACGAAAGGCTACTGTATATTGAGCCTAATACTTACAAATTAAAAGTTTGCTGGTTTCACAAGGAGTTGTACATGATATATTAAGACTTACTTTCTTTATGTTCAATACGAGAGAAAACTACTGGAACAGAAAAATAAAAAATGCAGATATTCAATACTTCTCCCATATACTTCCAAATAACTGGAACCAGAACACACTGACTAGCGAGACCCATGTCTTCCGGTTGAATTACTGGTGACTATTCATGAAGTGGAAAATCGGACCTACTATAATTTTTAGTCAACCAAGTGTTCCTTATCGATGTCTCAAGAGGTGTTCCCTAGTTAAAGCTTGTTATGGAGTTTCTATTTGCAATCAGGGTACTAAACAAAAGGTGATGTGCGGGAGAGGTCTACATTGTCAACTGTTCTACAACGGAACAAGTTGGATAAGAAAGTAATTGTGAATAACACTTATGTATTTCTTCCTTGTAACATGCATTGCATTGCATTTATTGTATTCATAAGTGTGTAGTAAAAGTTACCTTCAATGTTCAGTTATTTCACATTTGTTTTAAAAATGGTTTTAGTGCAAATTTTTATTTATTTATTTTGGAGCACAAATTGCTCACAAGTTGTTGGTTTCGTACAATGGCAAAAAAAAAAAAAAAAAAAAAAGAAATCTATTCTTTGGTATAGAGGTCGATCATTTCATGTCTATTAGGATTTTCAAAAATTAAACAGTTTTTTTAAACATTTTCTCATAACTTAACTTTTCTGACTCATTACCTATTCAAAACTACTAATTCAATTAAATTTCAACATTTTCACCTTTTAAAGCAGCTGTAGACTATAATCTAGGTTGAAAGCAACTATATCAAGGCGCGGGAGACCTAGTTTCAAATCTTGGAGGGAACATGTGGTTTAGATCTCAACGCCTATTTTATTTTTTTAAAAAAAAAGTAGAAATTGTATGTCCGCGTCCAGTTTGGTCTCACTATTAAGAGTAACGCTAAACTTTAATCTAATTTTAACTTTTTAAAGAATGTTATGCATTCTAAAACTGAGCGGATTTTTTTTTTTTTTTTTTTTTTTTTTTTTTTTTTGTAACACAACACTTTCATCGGCTTGCCCATCGTCAATTTCAATCGCAATTAACATGAATAATTCTGAAGCTTGAAAATCAAATTTCAAAAACCAAAATTATTCTGGAACATATTTTAAAACTTGAATAGGATAAGAAGTAAATTCATTTCAACTACTCTCACTGCTAAAAGAGAAGAGAGGGAGATTATATATCGAAGTGGAAGATGGTTTATATTGTCCGTTCACTGTAGCTTGGCGCTGTGTTTTGACACAAAACCTGGCTAGCGAATCTTAACAGTCCTTCCCCTTCTTTCCCCTTATCGCAGTGGTAACAGTGGCACTAACTCATCAACTTTAGCACTAGTACGGTTTGGTATTTGCAAGTTGCGTAAATTTCGAAACAGTTTACTTCTTCTCTAATCAGGGCCCGTAACTTGTGTGGGGCAGTGGAGGGGCAACTGCCCCTCAGGGAGATTCCCCGCCGTTCGAAGGGGCCCATTTTGAGGCAAAATTTTCTTAATCCATATATGATACGAACATGAAATTATAAATGAAGCATCAAACAGTTTCACTACATTACATAAAGCAGCGCACAGAAGGTAAATAAAACAAAAGTGAGTCGTGGGCCCACTTCAGTAAAAAACGTCTACTATTAGGGGCCCTAGAAATAACATTTATTCGTATGGTTTTGATATTTGTCAATATTGTCCCCTGAATTAATTTGTTATGTATGGAAGGGGCCCGGGGCGTAAGTAACGGGCCCGCAGACCTTGCCGTAAGGGAGGGCCCACAGGCTCCCGGGGGACATAAATAGTAAGGGAAAGATAGAAAGAGGAGGGCCCAAGAATGGGAAAAAAAATTTCTAGGAGGCCCAAATAGACGTATTAATGCTTGCCCCCCAGAAAAAATCTAAGTTACGGCGCTGTCTCTAATGTGAATTTATTGGTATAGTTATGCTAATAGTTAACTATATCAGGTTGGTCTTTTCAAACCTTGGTCCGTGGAGAGAAACAATCTTACAGGAGGATGTATTCAAATTTTAAGAAGGTGGGGAAAAGAGAGCGAGGATGAGAAAGATGAGAAGAGAAAGAAAGAGAATGAAAGAAACACTTCTACTTTTACTTCATAATGAATTTAAACACATATAAACGAAAAAGGGATATCGGAACCCACCACCATAATATTTGTGGAAATGTTGGCAACATAATATTCTGGCGTAATATATTTCTCGCCAATTCTGGGGCCTCAGTGTTCGGTCCAATTCTGGCCTTACAGCAGTGGCGGATCCAGGGGGCGATTGGGGAGATTGCCCCCCTTCCCCCGGAGAGGAAACTTTCTTATTTTATATAATTAAATAAAACCTATTCCGGAGTTTGGAACTCTTAAAAGTAGCTCTAAGTAGCAGTATTAAAACCCACCGCCCCCCAGAAGTCCGTCCTGGATCCGCCCCTGCCTTACAGAAACTATCGTCTAGGCATTCACCTCGTGGAACTGAGGAAAACCTTAATAAGGAATACCAGCCAGAGCTGGGTTCATGCTCACGCTCGATCTACCTATTTTAATGCCTTTTTTTGTGTTGGACAGTGTCTGGTAAGGGCACCCAAACAGGGTAAATGCGTACTGCTTTAAAATGTTTACATATTAAAATTCGCTTTATTCTGTACTTTGAACACGTAATACAATGTGTATTATATTCTTCTTACAGCAGCAAGCTTTATTTCCTAATACTTTAACTCTGTGGTTGTTAGTATTTATAATTATTGCATCATACTAATCCCTCTCAAAGCTCGTTCAATTAGTATGAAATTCTAGACTTGGCAGTTTGCAACATTGCAAACCTTCACCAACAGGCAATAATGGCAATAATGTGGCGAGAATATTTCCACCTATACTCGCATCGAAATTCCCAACCCCTGTTTACAATCAGTACAATATGTTTCTGTCGCCTTATCATGAAAACAATGCTGTCCAGCGAACCTAACGGTCTTAGCTCCCTCTGTTTACTGTTTACAATACAAACTATATGCTTCCAATATTGCCAGGCGTACAAGGTTTTCGCACACTTTCGAACAAGAACACTTGTACAAAATTGAGTATGCATTATATGTAAGATTGTGTTACATAATAACTAACTCGATTTGTTATAACGTTATTATCTCAGTCATATCAAAAGCAGCAATTTATGTAGTAATAATAATTGTTCTATGACTGTGCAGAAGTAGGTACATTCGGTTCGGCGATTCACGTGCCTGGCAACCATGAATTAACCATGTAGGGGTGAGAAGCAAGGTGTTGAGGCTCGCACTACAATTGTTGTTTGTAAACAATCTTCCATCCTAGAGTGAACAGACAATACATCAATCGAAAACACTAATGACACCTATTACGAAACTGTAATAAAAAAATTTCCGAATGCATATACTGTGCGACTTATATTAATATACAGGGTGTCTAGAAAATCCGTGGGCACCCCTAGAAATCGCTGATACGACAGATGCCAAAACAGGAAAACACGTGTTTGATCATTTTAAAAGTACAATGTATATGTACAACATATATATATATTTGAGGCTTTTTCCACAATTCTCGCTGCTTGCGGTTCAAATCAGTAAATTGAGTTTAAATGAATTTACTCCCCTTTCTATCCGATTTTTAAAATACTTTATGTTCCAGGATAATTCTGGTTTATGACATTTGATTTTCACGCTTGAAAATTATTCGCGTTAATAGTGATCGAAATTGGTGAAGAGCAAGGCGATGATAATATTGTATTACATGAAACTTTCGCTCGTTTTAACAATGCAGAACATTCTTCACATAGTTTAGATTAGATTTGAGCTTAGCGTTCCTCTCAGTAGCAAAGTTACATGAGACCAGGACTTACAACTCCTACCTTCATAAATAGATATTGAAAACGGAACCCCTCCCCCAAGTATTGAACCCAGTTCTTCCGTGCCTTGATACAGTTACTTTCAACTTGGGTTGTATAACAACTGCTTTGACCGTGATATGAATTTATTCAAACGTAACTAATAAGTGCTCGGTTGGTCTAAGTTAATAGATAAATTAATATCTGAATCATAAACAGTATATGAAGTGTTAAAATTTCAAGGATATATTATTCTATAAATACGAATGCTCTAGAAATTAAGGCATAAATTGTATCTTTTCCAACAAGAAAAGAATTCCCCAAACAAAAATGTTCGCTAAGGTAGGTACAATTATATCTACTTGGTAAATCCTTAATTGAAATTTATTCAGGTACATGTAAGAAAATACATGTATATCAATAGTTAATAACATTGCGCTACGTAAACATAACATTTGGAAAAGTAGTCAATTTATGCATTTTTTTTTTCTAAGTAAGGTAAACCCTTAAGAGCCGGCGGGACTCAAGTGACCTTGACAAATCGAAGATTTCAGCCTTCCTCACAGTGCAAAGTGTTTCCTTATTTTGGCAACAGATAGGGTTGTTGCTGAAATGCCGTCAAAGCAAATGGCACCCCTCCTTTTCCTTCGTTTTTCCCTGCATGTGGTCAAAGTTGGACAGCGCAGGAGGGGATGATTACGGCTGTAAATGAGACAGAAGAATGAAATTCCTTTCTTTTGGCTAGGAGATAAACCGAACTGAAGAAAAAAATAAATAAGAGGAACCAACATGATATCAGCCGTCAGCTCCGTGTCTAGAGAGCCACTCAAATATCTACAACAGTTACAAACATACCATAGAGAACTAAAGCACTTGTCGCCTGTCTCTTTCTAAAAGGATTCTACCTATTGTAAATAACAGAATAGTGCGAGAAGAGTCTGATATAAAATGAAAAAACATGCCAATATTAAAAAAAATACACGTGAGAGTCGATAAAACTATTCTAACTTATTTAGGGCCTTCGTGGTTTAAAAAAAAAAAAACAAAAAAAAACTTGCAATTGAAAGGCAGAAAACCCAGGCAAAGATCTGAAATGTATTGACAATGTGACTCTTTTCTAGTGGAATCCATTTCCTTATTTTCTTTTCAAAATATGACCACCAGATTTACCCTCTCTCTTCACATTCGAATGGTCCTGGGTTCGATACCAGTGGATGACCATCCTGAGTTTTTCCTATTACAACAGGAAAGGGCTGCAATATTACATTCAGCCTTGGGAACCGGCTTAGAAGGACAGGAGGAAGCATATGCCCTGCTTGATTGTTTTTTATTTGGGGAAATAGACCACTTCATTAACAACAGAATTAAAACATGTGCCATCTTCTTCAGGAAGGTACACTCATGTCCAAAATTATTGTTGCATGTCTATAAATATGTTGTTGTAGGAATATAATTTGATAACGAATTCATCCGGTATTTCTTATAATGTTAGTATGTATACAATTGGCAGAGACATGTATGTGGCAAATTTCATGTCAAAAGAGCAGTAAATAAGAACAATAAAACGAAAATAAAACTTTCGTGTCCATTTAGCAACATTTTGTTTTACTCATTCTAATTTTCGTATTTATAAATATTTTTCTATGAAATTTACCACATATACATTTCCCGATTGTACACATAATTAGCATCAGTATTAAAAGTACCCAGCAATATCATTATTACATTATATTCTTACAATAAAACAGTTATAGATATGCAACAATCATTTTGGACATGAGTGTACAAGGACATAACAGGTGTTTGTTTCAAACATTGAATAAGTGTTCGTATAAATTGAACTTGTTTCCTGACGTCATAGAACTAAGAACTGTTGCGGAGCGACGTAAGTCCGGTGACAATACAATATTCCATTGTTACTTTCATACTTTGCAATATATCTATTTATTTTAAAAGCAAATTTTAATATGTTTTTATTTTCAACTTCTTTATCCTAAAATAAATACTAACCTTTAACCAGCCCTGGTTTCCCTGGTTGCATACCACTTTAGGATTTGGAAAATGTGTCCAAGGAATAAAAAAATGATAAAACACCTTTTAAAGACATTCTTTTGTTAATCAATTCGCACTAAAAAGTTAAAAATAATTTTGTTTATGCAAGACTAAATAAAAAGAATAGGGCGCGTCATTTTAAGAATTTATAAAGTAACTCTAAGCCTATATTAGAGCGCATTCCATTTTTTAATTTTTTTTAGTCATGCATAAACAAAATTGTTTACTTTTAAGTGCGATTTGATTAATGAAAGACTGTCTTTAAAATGTTTATTATTATCTTTTTTATTATTGTTAATGTTTGAATTCTTGGCATAGGGTGTTTATTTTGGAAAGGTACCATCTGGTGCGTTTCTATACTACTAGGGTACCAGTATATTAAAATTTAGTTTCCTATGCGTTACTACATACATTAAACAGCACTTAAAAAAAAAAGAATTACTACCGAATATAGAGTGTTTCTCCGCTAATAAGAGGGAGACAGATTGAGGGTACCAAACACCCCTACCGTTGATTGAGAAATATTTAGGTGTTGACATCTACAACAAGATCTGTAACATGAGGAGCAACATCTACATTTGAATTTGAATGTTTTGTGGGCTTTAGACAATTGATTCAGACCGGGCTACGTGGGGGACAGAATGTTGGAAGCAAGTAGGGCCTAGTCCAGTCTTTAGTTTGAATGCCTGGAATGATTAAGCGTGTTTGCACACGATACCGACAAAATCGGAGGAAGCCCCGACAATATCGTTGCCGGTGATGAGTGAAGTAAGCGACACACATAATACGTTCTACATTATGTTCCTAAAAGTCTTCTCCATATATGAAAACAAATAAAATTAATAATAATCGGGAAAATATTTTTTAAAACAAGGACTACAAAAATTGTTCTGAAGAGGTGTGGAGAACGGTACAAAACTTAGAAAAAATAGGCCTATGCCTAATCATGTTTAGATCAGTGCCGTTTTAAATAGATGTCGTAAACATATTATTTTCGTTTCGATGAGAATTGATGCTGCGGTACATTGCAAACTATATTAGTTTTATTTTTTGTTGAAACAATGTTACATATTGTATGTATGTATATTATTTTGGTTTTCATGCAATTACCACTAATGTCATAGTAGATTAATTGATAAGATTCGAATTAGTAATTTTGTTTTACATTGTTCCATACATACACTAGCGCAAATCCCGGGGAGATGAATGGGACATGTCCCCTACAATCTTAGAACTGGGGGGGGGGCAGTCCGCCCCCAATAATCCGATTTGAAATGTGTTTTTTGGGGGGAGAAATTTGATTATTTGTGTCCGGTCGCCAGAAAGGAAAGTGAGATGAAATTAATGTCCACTCAGAATAAGCCTCAAATCTGTACACCTCCCAATGTTGAAGACAACTCTGCTCCCCTGATTCTCCACAGCATTGTTTTTGAATCCAGAAATAATTTGAACAATTGCTATATATATATATATATATATATATATATATATATATATATATATATATATATATATAGTATGGGAACGAACTTACCCGTCCCCCCTCCCCCCAATGTTGAAGACAGATTTGCACTGTTGCATACATACCTGTCGTTTCTCATTTCTTTTTGTCCATGAACTCAAAATCCTGGGCAAGGCTTGCATAAACTTCTCGCCATGCTTTTTGCTTTTCAATTCTATCCTTGAAAGAGTCTTTTATCTTATCCCATATGCAAGGTCTTTATTCCACAAGTTCAATAAGGGTTAAAATATCGAATGGAAAAATTTTTGCCATCTCTAAAAATCTAAGCAAAACTAGAAAGGTAAGAATACAATAATACACAACCTTTTCATCCAGTCACTGTAGTAGCTAAACTGCAGAACTCTATCAGGGGGTCGAACCCGGTACAAAGGAGAGAGGGAAAACTTCGATACATAGCTTTGGTCTTTGTTTTCAATTGCCATTCCACAAATTCTTTTTAAAAATGGGGGATTTGGGATAGTTTTGGAAGTGAGAGAAAAAATCTGCAACAAGTGAAGCATGAAGTCACATCCCTGTTGTTGAGATCACAATCAAGAAAATGCCAAATGAGTCACTTGTCCTTGGAGCTTTGCAAAGAGTGTTTGATTGTGCTGGTTTCGTTTCAAAATAATAATTCTACTTTGACTTGTCAACAAATATTCCATTCAATCATTGCTCATTGAGTGGGACCGGGAAAAGTGATCTGCAGACAATTCTGATGAAAATAAAAGGAAGTAATAATAATCAGGATTTTTTCCATATGCTTATGTTCACAGTGTATCAAACTTTGAAAATTACGCTTAAATTAAAGTCCAGAATGTATTAAAATTTAAATGCATTAATAGATTAAAAAATATACCATCAAAGAGTGTGTATGTGTGAGAGAGAGAAAAAAAATTAAAAAGGAGTGGAAAATAATCAAGAAATTAGTTATCTAAATTTTCTATATTCTATTTGGTAATAGCTATTTAGAGGCAAACCAGTACTCTTCAGACTTCAAGCATTTTATACTTATTTAATAAAGGGAATTAGCTACTCCAAAAGAGAGACTGTAAAAAAATAATAAGCTGTTCCGAAGTTGTTTATAGGACAAGATAATAATAATATTATTATACAATTGTAATAGAAAACATGGAAACAACAAAATTCCAAAGACAAGAAACGAAACAAGAATACACAGCGACTTGTAACTCACTCTTCATTTAACCCACTGGCCGGCCGACATTATCGGCCACATGTGCATCCAATCATAAGAAAACATTGCCCCCGACAAAATCGGTGTCGGCGATATCGCCGACAATATCGAGGGCTTGGCCGACAGCATCTGCGTGTCGGAGGATCGGCCGATAATGTCGGTGGCGTGTGCAAGCTACGATTTGAGTACATTGAAGTCTATTTCACAGCCGACATTATCGGCACTTCCACCGATATTATCGTTGCCGTGTGCAAACGCACTTAGGAATCTTCCCCCCTTGGTAAAACCTGCCGAAATTGGAAGCAATATCAAAGAAACACTGCTTCGAAAAGAGAGGGAGCAAACATGCATAAAGAGATAGTCAGAGTCGGATTTAGATTTAGTGGGGCCCCAAGCTGTTTAAGGTAATGGGGCCCTTTATGTGTTCATATCAACATAGGCACCCTACATACAGAAATGAAGAAACTAGAGATAATTTAGGAAGCAGACTAGCAGAAGGAGCTTCATTAATTACATGAACGTAGGCTACACAGCAGGAAGCACTGTTGCTATGTATATATAAATTTTATTTTATTTTTTAAATTTTCTTATATTTTAGAATGTATATCCAGTTTTTCTTTAGATTTTGGGGCCCCGAAGTGAGCGGGGCCCTAAGCTATAGCTTGTTTAGCTTATACGTAAATCCGGCACTGTAAATAGTATACATATACAGGCGCGGATCCAAGGGTGGCTATAGAGGCTATTGCCCCTCCCCCCTTCTTGACGCTCAGGTATACACAGGATAAAATGGGCTTCAATCAAGGATCTTATAAAATAAAGGATCTGCCCTTACAACAAAATCTTGAAGCCATACGTCACAGTTTCGTCACCCCTACTCTGCCTACTCCGCCGAACAAGATCGCAATGTTTTGAGCCAACAATCATGGCGGAAACGAAAGTAGCCAATCACACTTACCGATGCTCGGTTGTATTTTGGCTTCGTTAATTTAATAGGATGAAGATACATGTAGGCAGATCCTCTATTTTATGATCCTTGGCTTCAATCCTGTTTACTCTGAATGAAGAGGCAAACTATGGTTTAGCTCCTCCCTTGATCATATCCTCGATCCGCCACTGTATATATATATATATATAATATGTGTGTGTGTCTAGTATACATAAACGAAGACTTTGGTTCGGCTTCTCCTTCACAGATCTTTGTCGAAAGGTTGACTTCATCGATACAAACACAAATTACTTCTCATAGAAACCATCTACAAATGCACTGTACTGCTGAAACAGAAACCATCAACTAAAGAGGTCATAAATTTTGTTATTCCTCGTGTTTTAAGTTCCCGTTCTTTCACAATGATTTCCTTCCTCCCGCCCCTGTTAAGAAGCTCAAAGTAGGTTTTCAAAAGGACTGACTCCCGCTGAGAAGGAAAGTGGGATGAGGAATGACTATAGTGACATCTAGCAGTTAGACGGCCAAGTACGTGAACACAAAAAAATCTGATTTCTGATTTCTGTAGATTCAATGATGAAGGATATAATTTCTCATCGATTGTGTAATGGATGTCTTTGGAAACAGCGAAAAAATAGCACAGTAGCGCACAAATACAAAGATTGTACTCCATTCTCAAAAAAGTCCGGGGTTTTTAGTTCTTTTCCTTACTGTAAAAAAACAGAAGACTTTTTCATCTAATTTTGATCATTTTCTTATGGGAATTTGGATTATAATTATCTGTATTTATAAGAAGAAAATATCATGTACAGCGTTCAAATTGCACCTTTAAAATGAGATGTATCATATTTAGTGAGCTACTGAGACATTTTTGCGAAAGAACGAAATGAAACCATGATTTGCCTAAAAAATGGTTGAGATCCCATGTTAAATTGAACACCAATATTCCGGTCGCTCTGGCGCACTCCTCCCACTAAATTGTAACGAACTAACAGAAATGTATACGATTGCCTTCATTCAGTACAATGCCAATTTTTGAGAAAAAGGCAAAACGATTTAAGGAAAAAACGATCAATATTTTGTGCTTTATGAATTAATATAGTGTGTTTGAAAATTCAGTAATTTAATATAAGTATTTCTAATGTATTTTACTAATGCAAAAAAGTTAGAATAATAATTCTGGATAATTTAATATATTCGTAAATAATGCGGTTGTCGACAAAAATGTTGAAATATGGGACTAAGTGTTAGAGAAAATCAATTACGAAGTAGAAGTAATTTCAATTAGAAAAATAAAATAAGAAATTTCATTATAAGAAACGAAATGCAAAACAAGAAGGAACAAAATACAGAACAGTATGTAAGAGTCAGGTAAGAAAAGGAAGAATCCGAAAATGAACATTTTAGCTGAGGACCATAATGAATCAACTTTTTCTTATTTGCAAGATATGCCTTACCAATGACGACAGGATACTTATTTTGATGATATAGTATATATTGCAGATACTATTTTAAGAAATGTATAAATAATACTAGATATGTATATAAGAAAACAATCAAGAAGATACCAGTTTACTTTCTATTACGCGTCGACATCATCTGTATATTGTAATCAATGTACTGAGTAGCGTTTCTAGAATTTACTATAGCAAATCAATTCACACAACATTACCTATTCCATTTTGTTTATGTAGTGAAACACTATTGAAATACATTCACGAATACTCTGTGTTAAATAAGTAAGTTGAAAATTTAGTCAACTGATATACCTAATAAGCTGAAAATAGAAAAATTCTTAAGTATTATAACCATAGATTATTCAATTAAATAAACGAAATAATTCCTAGAAGAAGAATGTTTGATTGAGATTAAATATGCAGACAGCTAACATGATGTGGGGTGAGTATTTACTATAGTTATCGAATCGTATCTGCTTGTATTTCACTTGATTTTAAGATTACTGGTCACAAATTACTAATGGACTTACATAGGTCTACTTGTATTAAACGTTCTCTGTATAAAACCATATGTAAGAAATTACGTTCACTATTATTTTTACAATAATAGGCAAATACTCAGACTAATAATTTTTTCCTGGATCGAAATTAATTATTATATGAAATGTCACGGATAATAAGACGCTCTCAACAAAAATTATGTATAATCTGAATATTCGGAAATAACATTTGAGATGTTCAGAAAGTAATACCAAAGTGTCTTCTGGAACGCAACTCCTTCTGCCTAAGTACACATGTTGTGGAGCCTATTCTTCTCTTCGTTAGAAAATAGCGTTTCTTCGAAATAAACAGTGAATCAATTTGACCGTTCACAGTGCATTTCAAGGAAACAAGCTTCTACTGCATTTTCTTCTACTATCAGGAATATATCATATCAACGTAAAAATCTAATTACTGTTTAGCCACTTGGAACCAAAAATATGTACTTTTATATTCATTTATTGTTATAGATGCATTCATAACTAATGATATTTATTTTATTGTAGGATTTCCATGGTTCTGGGGTTAACGGACCAAATATTACCTTAAATAGCTTTTAAGCATCGGATTGAGACTGGAGGATACTAAATACAATATCCACACCAGAACAAATTGGATAGACAAAAAATAATTCTTATCTTTTATTTTGTACAATTCTAATACACAGTTTACTAATGTATTAAAAAGGAAATAAAATGTAAAGAATTTGCAAGAAGTTCGTTTTCACTCTGAAAAACCTAATATTAAATGTTTTGTTTAGACCTATGTTTCTATCTGTTTTTGTCCGTGTTCAAATAAGATTTACCTTACTTTTTTAAAAATTGACAATATAGTGTATACGTAAAAGTTCGAATTTATCAGAAATATACCGGTACTAGAATTCCTTCATCTCTAAAAATAAAATAAAATAAATCTTAAGCATAAGGCCATCACATGTAGTGAGAGCCAAGTGAAATGGAAGGTAAATGGAAGTCTAAGAGGATGGAAAAACCCATTGAATGCATAAAGCAAAATTGGAGGAAAAGAAGAAGAATACTACACTATAAAACGAAATATATTATAAAAACACTTCGCTTTAGCCCTGATTCGTTTATGTACCTTTAAATCACTACGTTATTATAATAAATATATCAACTACTAATTACTAACCATAAACATGAATTGTGTCCAGATATCGTCGATTTATTCTTCTGTTTTATACGTACATGAAATATCAACAGCAACCATAGCTTTTGTACATATCTTCCAATTTCGTGTGTATAACTCAGTAATGATCTTTCCCATAACAACTAATAATCTTGTCAATAACAAACTGATAGTTTTTGTCATAGTCTTTTTCCATGACAACATGTCCTGTCAATAACAGCGTTCTTTCTTTTAATTACATCTAAGCTATATGCTTAATTATTGCGCCTCTGATCAGTGTTGGTAAAATGGGTACAGATTAATTATAATAGGAATGTATCGCTGTATGAATGTCGCCCAGAACGGAAATTCCGTAACAGTATTATAGTGAAGGAAAGAACCCTGTATATTTTCAAAACATTCACCTTTTGAATAGCCCTCGTACTAATTATTACTAAATCAACTCTCCTATTAATTATTATTATTACATCAATATAAGTAGTTTTCTCTTCTCTTCTTTCTCCATATATATATCAATTCATTTATAACAACATTTTTCTTTTATTACTAATCACATATCATAAAGCGTCGATTCATTAAAAAATATTATTTGTGGGTCTATTCAAAATTATAAGTAACTGATGACTTACACAGAGTTACTAGTTAATTGTTCCTCTTTTACATTGAGCGATAACATTCATATACAAACAACATTATTTACAATTAAGATTGCCATCATATCACACGTCAACAACAAGATCAGAAGGTAATAATTACATTTAAAAGCTTCAATTTAAGTTCACTGTCATGGATTTCAAGTTAACACAATCAAATCTCTTTTGAACATGTAAAGTAAAATAAAGGTAAACATAACATTCAAAGTTAATACAAAGATAAGATAAATTAATCACATCATAACATGTTGCTCAAATATAAAGTCCAAATGAAGTATTCATAACACAACTCATAACATCTGAGAGAATAAATTAAGAATTGTTATCCAAGTTTAATTTAGTTAACAGATCAGGGCGAAGGTTGCCATACCTTTAGTTCGTCAATATTGCGAAACCCTATAGATTTGCCCGTTTTAACATCAACTAATTCAAACACTTTAGGGTTAATTTCCTTAACACATAGGTAAGGGCTCTCAAATAAACTATTAGATGAACATTGAGACGAATAATCATGAGAACCTTCAGCTGATATGGGATTAACCCCAACCATATCAGCGGGTTTTAGTTTAAATTATGATTAATAAACGAGTCAATTAAAGTACATTGAACACCACAATCTTGGTTATTTTCTCTTGATCCATTTCCTGTTTCATTTATTACTTCGGTCCTATTCCGACAGTTCCTGCCATCTCGAGATCTCCAATTGCATCTGTTTTGAGTTACACCGGTATGCATGACATTGTTATTGTAATTGCGTCTTCCACGAAAGTTTCTCCCGTTCGTCCAACTGTTCCTCGGATTATTATAATTCGTTCCATTTCTACCGCTAGAATTGAATCTTCCATTGGCTCCAGTTCCAGTACGTATAACAGATCTCTCACTAATTCCAATGCCAGTATTGTCACGTGATCTCTCATCGCTGCGAAGATTTTCGGTATTTTCATTGGTTATATTCAAGTTTCTGACGGCAATCGGATTCGATGGATTACGATTACTCCCATTAGGATTCGGGAATTGATTCTCAAAGTTTTGAACTAAAATTATGAGATGATTGAAGTTTACGCATTGAGCTGACAACAGAATTTGTTGTAATTTATACGGCAATAAAATGCGTACGGAAGCGATTATTCTGGATTCGGGCTGAAACGGATTGACGAGTTTAAGTTCATTATATGCATTGATTGTAAAATCCGTAAGAGATTTATCGACCCGAGGTGAATAGTGTCGAGTTCGCACCATCGCATCACGGTTAGCTAACAAGAAATCATTTTCGTAATTAGCCAACAAGGCCCGTTTAAATTCTTCGTAGGATTTTATATGGTCGCGAATAGCCTTAAACCACAAGGAACAAGGAGGAAGTAACAGATGTGGTAACAACTTCATAAATTTAGATTGATCTACACCCATAATTTCACACTCTGCTTCAAATTTTTCTAAAAACGAGCTTGCGGTTTCGTCACACTTACCGCTGAATTTAGTCATGGCCTTAATTTCACTGACCTTAACATTTATTTTGCTATAGTTATGTTTTTGTTGGCGTTGATAATGGTCTGGAACCCTTTCGCACTTATTTATCTCCTTTCTCCTTTTGCGATCTGGACTTTGGAATCGCCTTCTGTGGTTTTCCACAACTAAACCATCATCAGTAGAACTCTTAGAAGAAGATATCCCGTCAGTTTCTATTAATGGAGTTCTCGGGCAGTGATGCAATGCTTCCTGTTGAAGATGCAATGTTTCCTGTTGATGATGCAATGTTTCCTGTTGATTGGGAGTACCCAAAGCCTCCTTATACATAGGATTATTGTAGTCACATTCCCTCTCTTGTAACGATCTGATTTCCTCTTGTATGTTGGATATCAGTATGCTATGTGAATTGACCTGGGCAGTAATATTCGCTATCTGACTTTTTTGTTGGGCTGTCGTCGATTCCATGGTTTCAACGACTTTCTTTATCGACTCGGTTTCTAGAGTTAGTTGATCCTGTCTATCTTGCCATTTGTTACTAAATTGTTGAAACCTGGTATCAACTTCTCGTGTCATATCATTTGTAATTTTGATGGTAACTTCATCAGCTAATACTTGCAAATTTTCTTTCAAATTGTGTTGCAAGCGGTCAAAATTCTCTTGCACACCTTGTACTTTATCTGCAAGAGATTTATGCTGCACTAGTATCTGTTCTAGCTTTTCATCGTTCAGTTTTTGTTGTTGATCAAATTTCTGTTCTAACTTTTCATCTAGCTTTTCATCTAGCTTTTCATCGTACAATTTTTGTTGTTGATCAAATTTCTGTTCTAGCTTTTTATCTAGCTTTTCATCTAGCTTTTCATCGTACAATTTTTGTTGTTGATCAAATTTCTGTTCTAGCTTTTCATCTAGTAGTTGACTAAACATATCAATAAGATTAGAATAGGAATGTTCAGACACAGTTACGGCATTTCCAGATATGGTTTCATTTGAAATACTGGGTACTTCTTCAATCTCGGAATCCTGCATATTGCTAATTCTTTGGATTCTCTTCCCACTTCTCAAAGTAGTGAAACTCATAAAATACGTATACACATAAACTCAGTTCTTACTATTCTTCGGAACTAAATAGTATAGTATAGTCCCGTGTCTTCGGCACCAGATAAAACGAAATATATTATAAAAACACTTCGCTTTAGCCCTGATTCGTTTATGTACCTTTAAATCACTACGTTATTATAATAAATATATCAACTACTAATTACTAACCATAAACATGAATTGTGTCCAGATATCGTCGATTTATTCTTCTGTTTTATACGTACATGAAATATCAACAGCAACCATAGCTTTTGTACATATCTTCCAATTTCGTGTGTATAACTCAGTAATGATCTTTCCCATAACAACTAATAATCTTGTCAATAACAAACTGATAGTTTTTGTCATAGTCTTTTTCCATGACAACATGTCCTGTCAATAACAGCGTTCTTTCTTTTAATTACATCTAAGCTATATGCTTAATTATTGCGCCTCTGATCAGTGTTGGTAAAATGGGTACAGATTAATTATAATAGGAATGTATCGCTGTAACTACAAAACCTACAGGCACGATATTCTACTAAAAGGATATTAAGAGAAGACACAACATGTTTTAAAAGGGCTGAAAAGTCTCCTTTTGCTGAAGACTATCTACACTTGTTTTCGAAGTTTCATGTGAATGTAAGTTCTTTATCTCTGTACTTTATCACATAAAAGAGTACGAATGACTTGCTCATAGTACTTTAAGCTTTCTTACTTTAGGCAGGAACGGGAAATTTAGGCACAGTTTTTGGAAACAACAAATAAGACAATATTTTTAAAATACCTACTCTAAAGGGTAAAAAGGGGTTCACAGTTTCTGACAAGATTTTAGTAACTCACTAATCTATAAAGTTTAGCGATAAAATTCGCCATATAAACTCTTCAAGGAAAGCTAAGCGAAACTTGTTTCAGCGTTTCCGATGATTTCTGAAATAAGTGGCAAAGAAGGTGACATTTCTATGATTCTGAAATTCTCCTTTGTTTATTCAGAAAGTACCGTAGTGGACGTGAGGATTCGCTTACGCTGGAGATGTAGAATTCGATAAATAAACTCTTAATTTAAAATAAGAAAATTCATGATTCAGCATTTTACAATGTTTCCCCTCTTGAGAGGAGAGAGGGGGTCATTTCTATAATATTCAAGTTTTTGTCTCTGTATTCAGAAAATATTGGTTGTAAGGATTCAGGAAGAGTAAAATTTAACACACACACACACACACACACACACACATATATATATATATATATATATATATATATATATATATATATATATATATATATATATATATATATATTCCTGAAACGGGACATTACTATAATATTGATGTTCTATTCGTTTTTAATTTAGTAAATGACAAATATGAGAAGTTGCAAGAGTAAAATTAGGTAAATAGTCTCTTAATTAAGATAGGAACATATATTTAAGAGTTTTCGAAAATTCAGTTTTTGAACGGAAAAATTAGGACAATTTCTATAATATTAAATTTCTGCTTTTATATTTATTATATGTACCTGAGAGACCTTAGGTGTATGTTTCCCTTGTGATGAACGGGCATTTGCGCTATTCTAATCGTTTACCTATTTATCTACCTATTGATTTATCTTGAACTGAGCCATATGTATACCATATGTATGGGAATGAGTTCTTTGTTCTTACTAAATGGTTATTTAATTCGTTCAAGTTCGCCTGGATTTGCCATTTCCATCGAAATTAAGTTATTAGGTTGACTGGTTTAATATCGCGTGATAGAAGAATACTATGTAAATAATGAAAGTTCGGAAGTGTTATCTGCTCATGACAGGGAAGAGAATCATATCACATAATTAACAATAATGGAAGGCTTTACTTGAATTGGTACATAATTCTGAACGATACTGTTCCGGTAAATATTTTTCGGTAATAAATTGGTTCATAACCAGTGTGTGTTACGGCTCTTCAGTTACATATTACTTTTTTAGATACATCTACTCCATACGAACGGAAGATGGTTCTAGTTAAATAATTGTTGTATATATAACCATAGTAGTTCCTTTATTCCAGCGAAAATAAGGAGTAATTTAGAAGCATGGCTCACTAATAATTATCACTAAAGGTTAAAGTCTTTATTTGGCAATTAGTTATTAGCGAGTATAAATGTGCATGTGCGCAAAACCAACAAGATATTTACAGTTAATATATATGGTTAATTTTATCAACTTTACTTAGGGCTCCCATCTAGTAACGAACACAAAATGAATTTTATTTATAAGTTCTACTATGTTTAATTGAAGCGAGCCTATCGAGCTTTTACCAAAGACACAACAAACATTTTTGTGTATATGTCGTATTTTAGTTGATCTATCCGTCAGTCTTACTTATTCCATTTCACTGAAACTCGGTATATATCTTTTCCTTCCATTTTCTGATATTTCTTTTTTGTTTGAAGTTAATCAACGACAAGGAGGTGAAAGGGAACATCATTCTCTCTCTCTCTCTCTCTCTCTCTCTCTATATATATATATATATATATATATATATATATATATATATATATATATATATATATATATATATTGTTAGCCTGGTCTACCCTATTTCGAAATGAATGTGGGGATTGTAGCTAAATGGAGAAGACCAGATCAAACTTAGAGAAATATCTAAAATTTCTCTTATGAACATGCCCCTTAAAGTTAGGCAAAATTGCGTGCAATGAGACTAAAGCTAATTCTAGCAGTGACCAATGAGGTTGGTGTTTAATTTTAGTAAGAAGCTTTATGTTCATGTCAGATCAATTAATTGAACACAGAATTATGTGTTCTTAGATTGGATGTGTTTAAATTTCTGAAAGATTGTGTAGGATAAAAGAAAGGAAATCTGGTCAAAGAGAATGTCATACCTTGAGTACTGTTGGATCCATGTTGTCAAGAGTCCCTCTCTACAGCTCCGTTTCGGGTGTTACAAAAATGCTTGGAATTATAAAACTTGGTAATCGTTAAACACTCGATAGCTATAACCGTTCACGAAATTTCTGAACACTTATTAGACTTAAGTGAATTATTCTGTCTCGTTACTGTGTGCGTAGTACTGTATCGAATAATATCATGTTCGTCTGTTTACGATTTACGGCTCATCACGTTTACTAATTCGACCCGACTCTAGTCTGCGCTCTATCGACTCCCAATCTTTACTAACTCTTCTCTATTTCCAAGGAAACAATTTTATGTAACCGAAAATATGAGATTGCAAATTTCAGAGTTACTTCGAAACAACCAGGACGTGGAAACTCTCGAGAAAACTCAGTTGAGAAAAAAACATTCTGCTGACCAAAATTCCTTAAAATCTCAAGACACAATCTTCCGAATGATTTAAATTTTGCCAATCTAAGAAGTTTCTGGAAAAGTTGAATACAAAGGTTCTTACAACCTTACAAACATTTGCTGTTACAATTCTGGAATTAAAATGCTGATTTAATAGTAGTTATGTAATGGTCTCATTATGTAAATTCTTTTTAACGTAATATTACTAACTTGTAGTATTTGGTTTTCGTAATTAAGACTATAATTCATGAACAATGTAAATAATTTTCATAACACTATTTCCTTCTTTCTTTGTCAAGTAACATGATTTAATAAACACAAGTGATTATGCAAATAAAAGTAAGTTAAATTACTTTCAATAATATAATGTATCGTAGTGTTACCAAGAACTGAACCCAAGTACCATAACATCATATATATACTTAATATGATAAAATAATTTTCCAGTATTACCTTTGTAAATATTTCTCGACGTAGATACATGTAGAGTGTGTACTTTTTCAACTTAACGATTGCCTCAATTTTCTACTTTCGAGCGACAAAAGGAGATAAGCAAGTATTGTAATTGTGAATTAGATTCAATTACATGAGCGCACACCCGACTAGAAGCCATTTCAGCATCAAACTTTAAACTTGGAAGATATATTTATCAGACAGGAAATTAATACCAATATTGTGTTGTCTACGCATAGATACATATTTTATGAGATATCTACACCTGTCAAGCTGTTACCTACACTTGGTATATTATAAATAAATAGACGTTTTTTGAGAAACTATAGTGTGTAGTACAGTTTTTCTCATTTTTCGCAAAACTCGGTTTTTCTGACATGTTGTTTTACAAAAAAATAGCCTATTCATATATATATATATATATATATATATATATATATATATATATATATATATATATATATATATATATATATATAGAGAGAGAGAGAGAGAGAGAGAGAGAGAGAGACAGAGAGACAGAGAGACAGAGAGAGAGATAAAAGATTCTTCTCGGGTGTTTTCGAATTTTGTTCCTAACATTAAAAATATGAATAGTTAACTTAAGAGCGAAAAAGGTTATGATTTTGCTGAAAAAGAATCCATTAACAATCCTTTACGGTGGTAATATGCACTGGTGCAAATCCCAGGGGTTATTAGAGGGACATGTCTCCCCAATCTCAGAACTGGGAAGGACTATCCGGGGAAGGACTGGGAAGGACCCCCATAATCCCATTTGAAACGTATTTTGCAACGAGACCCCATAATGACATATTCCATCTCTCAGCGCAAAGGATAATGCATTAGATGTATCGCCTGTCAGAAAAATGTGTATATTGTATAATAAGATGTCACAAGAACACCCAGATATAGATATTTTTAGTTACAAACAAAATTTTCATTCTACATAAATTTGTTGTATCCTGTATATCGTGCTATCTGTATTTTAACGTATACTCTGCTTTCATATTCTTTTATGATATATATATTTATGAGTTTATTACGATAGAATTGAGGTCATAGATATTATTATGTAATTATATGTGTATTTTAAAGTGTATTACCATATAATAAGGGAAAACTGGCATTTGCCTGTTGTTTTCCCGAAATAAATAAATAAATAAATAATTTTTTGGGGAAAATGTGATGATTTGTGTCCGACTGCCACAAACGAAAGTAAGATGAAATCGATGTCCCTTGTTTTTCTCCCCCGATCCTCCTCAACATTGTTTTTGAAGTTCATAAATATTTTGAACATTGCTTAAAAAAAAAAAAAAAAAAAAAAAAGATTATGGGAACGATATTACCCTCCCTCTCCCCCAATGTTGAAGACAGATTTGGGTAATATGTATGTACTATGTAAATTCTCTGTGAAAGTCCAGATAGAGTGGATTATTAGGATTATTGTTAAAAGTAAGTTCTCGCTGGATGATAATTTCAAAATCGGCTTAGTCGTTTTGTTTCTTATTTTATAGACAAATGTGCTTTACTAACCTGACAATACGTCATAAGTCATGTGTAGTGAAGAAATATAACAAGTGTTGTTTACTCTAGCACGTTTATTTCTATTTGGAGATTCTATCAAAGAAGACTCAGATGATTTTGTTCGTTAATAACATAACAATATAGCATGACTCATTTTCCTTGAAAATATCCGCAAAGTCTAGCTTATATTTTATTTTCAAAGTATTTTCTTTTGAACATATCAGACTATTTTTTTCTTACTTTATTGATTCATAAAAAACTCATTATTCTGACAAAATCCTTAAGGACTACTTTATTCTTGGGAGATAATTTCTTCTTGATTTAATTTTTTTTAATCAAAACTGACCTCAATTCTGTTTATACTTCACAAATAAATGTTTCATTAATAACTCTACAATATGAGATAAAACATTCCTTATGAAAAATGGTAATTTCTGTCCCAGTTTCCTCAGAAACGACTTATGCTATTTTGTTAATATTCCATAAACAAATATTTTGTTAATGACGCTAAAGACGCTAATATCACCAAAGACTTCTTATGGAAACATATACAAGAAGTAATTTATTTTCGAAAGTGTGTCTTCTTCGAACGAATATTTTCAAAAACGCCTTCTAATTTTGTTCGTATTTCACAATCAAATATTTCAGTAATAACAACAACATAACTTCCTTTAGTTATTAGAACAAAGAACTTTAGCGCGGTGACCCGTAAGTCTTATTGTGGTGGAGATAACATTATAAACTAGCAGGTTAAATGCGGTAACTTCGTAAAAGTTCGTTACTTAAATATTATGGTAAAAAAAAAATACCATATATATTCTTTTGTGATAACACGCAAGATTTTTTTTTAAATTTACGTGATATGACGAGTATTTTCTATAACGAATTGCGATCATACATACTCACTGAACTTTGGGGCGCAGTGGCTCAGTGGTAGAGTGTTCAATTCCAGAGATTGCGGTAACTGGTTCGATCCCCACTCGCGCCGTGTGGACTTTGTGGTGGAAAAACACCGTTCTCGTCGGGGTTCTTCCGTCTCCTCCCACTTTCTTCATTCCATCATTTCATTCATTTCTCATCATCACCGTCTCCTTTAGCCTAGTCGGCATAACTGTGGGACGTAAAAAATCAAAAAAATCATTTTTTTTATTCATTAAACTTGAAATCATTTGGACACTAAGGTATATATTTACCCTTTCCAATTAAAAGAAGCAAGTTCCTTGCTAATTTACGTAATAAGTATTTTCGATTTTGATTAAATATAACGCCTATTTTCTTTGAGTTTCCTCAATCATCTCCACTTGAAGTTAAAATTAATCACGTATGAGGTTGTTAAAATTGATACGATAAGACTTTAATGTCCCTTTAAGCAGTGAAGCTATATGAGACCTGAATCTACAACTTAACGTTGAATCCGAACTATATGAGCAGAAGAAAGAAGTTATGTATTTACTCACTTTGTATTTTTCAAATTAATTTTCAACGTTAATTTTCGAAAAAAAAAAATATTTTGATCCAATATTAAGTTATATATATTTTTGAGTTTTTTTTAATCTACTATTTGAGGTAAAATCAGCAATGAATGGGTAGGGAATTTAATCAAAACGAGAATTAGTTACTTCAATTTCGATTTTCAAAAATGTGATCTAGTAATCGTAAAAAGATATATCTAATTTGGCTGCAATACGGTGCATATATTCTTCCGGCTTCTTAATTGTTTTCACTGCTTAGTTTTAAAATCAGTCTAGATTGGATGAATGGCATTAATTCTCCTTCTCCTCTCTGATTTTAGAAACATTACTAAATAATTTGAAAAAGTTATTCTCGTTTAACAATATGGTGCAGTCTGTATGTTAGACTGGCCTTTCCCATAATTCTCGCTGCTTGAGAATTAAAATCAGTCAATTGAGCTGAGATGAATTTACTTCTTATCCTATTCAATTTTTAAAATAAGTTCCCGAATAATTTTGGTTTATGAAATTTGATTTTCAAGCTTCAGAATTATACGTGTTAATTGCGATTGAAATTGATGATGGGCAAACCGATGAAAATATTGTGTTACAAAAAAAAATTCCGCTCAGTTTTAGAATGCATAACATTCTTTAAATAGTTAAAATTAGATTAAAGTTTAGTGTTACTCTTAATAGTGAGACCAAACTGGACGCAGACATACAATTTCTACCTTTTTTAAAAAAATAAAACAGGCGTTGAGATCTAAACCACATGTTCCCTCCAAGAATTTAAACTAGGTCTCCCGCGCCTTGGTATAGTTACTTTCAACCTAGATTATAGTCTACAGCTGCTTTAAAAGGTGAAAATGTTAAAATTTAATTGAATCAGTAGTTTTGAATAGGTAATGAGTCAAAAAAGTTAAGTTATAACAAAATTTTTAAAAAACTGTTTAATTTTTGAAAAACCTAATAGATATGACCTTTATTCGAAAGAAAAAAGTTTCTTTTTTTTTGCCATTGTACGAAACGAACAACTTGTGAGCAATTTGTGTTCCAAAATAAATAAATAAAAATTTGGACTAAAACCCTTTTCAAAACAAATGTGAAATAACTGAACAACACGCTTATTAATACAATAAATGCAATGCAATACATGTTACAAGGAAGAAATACATAAGTGTTATCCACAATTACTTTCTTATTCAAGTTGTTCCGTTGTAGTCCAGTTGACAATGTAGACCTCTCTCGCACATGACCTGTTTAGTACCCTGATTGCAAATAGTAACTCCATAACAAGCTTTAACTAGGAAAACACCTCTTGAGATGTCGATAAGGAACACTTGGTTGACTGAAAGTTATAATGGGTCCGATTTTCCACTTCATGAATAGTAACCAGTAATTCAACCGAAAGACATGGGTCTCGCTAGTCAGTGTGTTCTGGTTTCCAGTTATTTGGAAGTATAGGGGAGAAGTATTGAATATCTCCATTTTTTTATTTTTCTGTTCCAGTAGTTTTCTCTAGTATTGTACATAAATAAAGTCAATCTTAATATATCATGTATAACTCCTTGTGAAACCAACAAACTTTTAAGTTGTAAGTATTAGGCTCAATATACAGTAGCCTTTCGTGCAAGTACAGTGAAGTAATTATCTTTGCATGACTTGAACCGCCATGGATATCTAGAAGCATAAGAAATAATTCAGTGCGCGCCTTACGGAAGCATGTTATACAACAGCGACAACAAACTGACACCACTCTGACACTAACGTTGCAGACTAAGAGAGTACACAGCAGAGACTATTGTTTGATTTGATGCTGAATTTAACGTCCTTTTAAGGAGCGAGGTTATATGAGACGGGACCTACTGATTAACGTGGAATCCGAATCACATGAACTCTCGCCGAGAATCGAACCCCGGAGCTTCCACGTCAAAGGCGAGTACGCTAATCGCTTGTCCACAAAGGAGCTCCAGAGACTACTATATACCTTATGGTACGCCCTTCTCATTTGGGTACTTTCTGGTATTGAAAACAATGTTTTAAGATTATATAGATATGTTGTACCATACTTTCTTTCATCACGTAATGATGTGTAAATAATTAATTACTATACTTGTTTCTTGTTTTCAAATTTTCAAAAAACAAAATCACTAAAAAAGTGTTACAAGTATCAATATAGGCAAATATCATAATACTACGCTACAGGTATGCAGGAAACTTAATTGAAGTCTTTTTCTTGTGTTCTTGAAGTAACTGTTTTACCAGTTTAATTTACATGTTCTGTACCTTTAACCTTAGCAGTTTGTATCTTCACTTGCTTGTATGTTTCCCTATTTCTCACACCTTATTTACGTTTCTTGGGAGATAGAGCGAATTCATCTTCAATAGTGGACGTTATTTCGACAACTGCCAACACAGGCTGCGACTTTGAAAAGGGCATCAGTAACAGACTCAACGAACACAGCTCTGGCAATATCTGCGTATATCTCCAATTGTGAAAAAGACACTCGTGCCATTTTCAACCTATATGGTGTATCTTCCTGCACAGAAACAAAAAATGTCCTCAACGTAAAATCACTATTTTCTGACTCATGACTTTTTCAAAACTGCTTATTTAATTGTTGTCAGTGTATAAAGAATCAACCTTGATGTGTGTTTATTCAAATGTAACTAATAAGCGTTCGCTTGGTCAACTTTAAGTGTAACAGATATATTAATATCTGAATCATAAACAGCATATGAAGTGTTAAAATTTCAAGGGTATATTATTGTATAAATACGGCTGCTCTACAAATTAAGGCATAAGTTGTATTTTCTCCAAGAAGAAAACAATTCTCCAAACAAAAATGTTCGCTAAGGTAGGTACAATTATATGTATTTGATTAATATCTTGAAATCAAATTTATTCAGGTACACGTAAGAAAATATATCAATAGTTAATAACTTAAAATTTAGTAAAGTAGTCAATTTATGAAATTTCTTACTAACAAGGAAAGTACTTGAGCTCGAACGGGTGAATACGCACAAAAAGAAAAGCATGTGTAATGTTAGCACCCCGGAAATAAACAGTGATGTCCGTTCTTCTGCAAGATGCTGTAAAAGTTGGTAAGAGCAGGACAAAGTAGAGCAAGTGTCATAACTTCAGGGCGTCTATAAAGTCTGACCCCATGCCATTTTTGCGGAAAAGGGTGGGTGGATGGAAAAATCGGTATCCCATTATTTTTACGGACACACATTTTGAATGGAAAGTTGTGTCCCAGGATCTCCCGGAGAAATTCTGCATCGCCCAACTCAGAGTTTTCAAAGTTTGAATGGTATTGTCAAAAGAAAAAGATGGAGCAAGTCCCGAGTTTTTACGCTCACCCTGTACTAAATAGGCACTCAAAATGTCAACAGTTGTCATGAAAGTCTATGACTACCATAGGGTACGCATACAGACTCGGGACTTATTGCAGCTTCTTTCTTCTCAAAATACCTTTCAAACGACATACTATTTGGCCCCCTTATCATTTGAAGAGTGTGAGGTGAACTTTGTCTGGGACCCTGGGGCAATATGTTTTTATTTAACATTTGTACCCCGAAAAATAATGGGATATAGAAAAATATGTGCACCGATATTTCCATTCGCCCAACCGTTTCCGCAAAAATGAACCGGGGTCAGATTTTATAAACGTCCTGTCAGTATGACACGTGCTCTTACGGACATTACTGTTTGCTTCAGGAGTGCTAACATTACACATGCTTTGATGTCGATGCGTATTTGCCCTTCCAGGAAAGTAAATGAACTCCACCGAACAAATATGCATACAAATAAGAGTATAAATAGCATTAGTACCTCCAGAACGATAGGTGATATCCGTTTGTCTGCAAGATGATGCAAACTTGCACCAATAGATGGGGCTACATAGTGGTAGGGAGAGTCCACCTCATGTTTACTGCTACACACTCCCAACTGTGAAGCTGCAAACGCTTGTTCTTCACATGAGGAATGGTTGAATATGTAGTGAGACTTCCGTCAAATGGTGCGGAGAGTGATGATCAATCCAATGAATGTAGTGCGATTGGTTGGAGTAAAAGTGCAACGCAAGGTATGTCATGAAGAAGGAATTGGTCTGGAACATGAGACAGATGCATGTTTTCTAGAAGAATTAATTATGCAAAAATATGGAAATCAGTTAGAAATCAGAAGTCTCCGAACGTTAGAACGCAGTGGTAAAGATTGTGAAGAGACTGAAGAGAAAGAAGTGAGAACGAGTAATGACACTGTAAATCCTGAACGAGACAATGAAAGTAGCCCGAGTGAATACAAACCGTCGCAAAACAGCGTAATGTCTACAATGTGATCATACAGTTTGCTGGTGCCAGACTGTAGAACATATTCGAGGATTATGTTGCGCGCGGATTCAACATATAAAAAACTCCTGAAGCTGAAGACCAAAAGCAATATTAAATGTCTGTTACAATTTGTAGTAAAACACGGCTGCGTTCAAGGGAAATCGCGCACTACAATTAAAGACAATCAAGCAGGGTACCATGGCAAAGTTTGATCAAACGCAAGATGTGGGAGCTAGCGTCTATTATTGGCACGTACAACTTTGGGCGATAGAAATAGCCAGAAATATTAGACTATCGAGTTTCACAGCATCAGTAGGATTTATTACAAATTTGAAGCGGCAGTATGGAATAATATCCCGTCAAATCACTGTTATAATCACGGAAAGAACATAACGAGTCAGGAGAATTTACAAACATTGAGGAAGCATTAGAGCGGAAGCAAAGTAAATGAACATATCAGGGCAAAAAACATCTCAATGGAATTTGTGTGGAACCGTGATCAAAGCCAGTTCAATTACGAAATGTTGTCAAACTGTCATTGTCAAAAAAGGGTGAGAAAGATACTATCTCGACGTTGCAATCTAGTTGAAGGGACATCTAGCTGACAAATTGTATATATGCTTTCAAGAATCCAGTGGTAAATTCTCCAATTCCATTATGAGAAGCGAAATAGAAAACAAGGAGGAACAATGTACAAAACAGTAATAAAAAGTCAGTCAGAAAAAGAAAAATATTGAAGACGAAATTTTAACTGAGAACCATAATGAATTAAATCTTCCTTATTTGCAAAGACGCCTTACCAACGATGACACGATACTTATTCTGATGATAACAATGTAAATATTGCATATAATATTTAAAAATGTATAGATATTAGGTATATCATAAAACAATCAAGACGATATCAATTTAATTTCTATTACGTGTAAATATATTCTGTATGCTCTAATCTTCATATTGAGTAACGTTTCTGAAATTACTGTAACAAATCATCACAGAACATTACATAGCTCATTTCGTTCCACATGGGTTTTGGAAAGGATCTAAGCATGTTTTAAGTTCTCTTTAAATTGTCTCGAACATATCACTGCATTGAAACAATGTTAAAAAAAAAAAAAACATTCACAAATATTATGTGTTAAACAAGTAGATTGAAAGTTTTATCAACCAATGACTATCTGAAAGGAGAAAAATTCTCAAGGGTTGTAACCATGAGAATTGAATCAACAACAGAATGCGTAGAAGAAGAACGCTTAATTGTGAATAAACTAGAAATTAATAGGAATAAAATCTACGAGCAATATCAATACCTTAATTATAGATAGTCTGCGAACATTTCTTTTCTTTTTTCTTTTCTTTTTTCTTTTTCTTTTTTTTTAAATGCCATTCAACGTTTTGATGTTCTACCGTACAAATAGGTTACTAATCCTGACAATATAAAATAGCAACATCAAGTAATAAGAATTTTTATTACTTTTTAGGTCTTCGTTTTCCTTGTCCTTGTCGTTTGTGTTGCTTTGGCTATTCCCAGGCCCATACCTATACCATATCCTCAGAGAATTCCTTTGCAACAACAGAGAGGAGAAAATATGCAGACAGCTAACATGATGTGGGGTGAGTAACTACTACAGTTATACAATCGTATTTACTTGTACTTCACTTGATTTGAAGATTGCTGTTTATAAATTACTAATGAACTTAGAGATAGGTGTTCTTATATTAAATATTCTCTGTGCAAAACCATATGTAAGAAATTACGTTCATTATTACTTTGACCATAATAGAAAGATACTCACCAGTCAGATTAATAATTTTTCCGGGATCGAAATTAATCATCATATGAGAAGTTCTGGATAGAAAACACGATCTCAATAAATTTATGTGAAATCTTAATGCCAGTAAATTACACTTGAGGAGTTTATAAAGTAATACCAAAGTGTTTCCTGGCACTTAATCCTTCTGTCTGTGTGTACACGTTGTAGAGGTCGTTCTTCTTTCCCTTAGAAAATATAGTTTTTTTTAAAAAAAATATATATGGATTATTTTGCTTGTTCAAAGTGCATTTTCAAGTAATAATCTTTTGTTGCATTTTCTCTTACTAACACGGACATCTCGTATCTACTTAAAAAATATAATTCCTGTTTAGCCACTTGGAATCACAAAACATTAATTTTACATTCATTTATTATTATAGATGCATTCCTAACTAATGGTATCAATTTTATTGCAGGATTCCCATGGTTCTGGGGTTAACTGACTAAATATTATATTAAATGACTTTGGAACATTGGATGTCAACCGGAGGAAACTAAATACGATCTGAATACCAGAACAAATTGGATAGACAAGAAGTAAATCTGATATTGTATTTTGTACAATTCTAATGCACATAGTTTAACAATGTCCTAAGCAGAAAATAAAATACAGTTTGCAAGAAGTTTGTTTTTCACTTTGAAAATTATGAATATTAAATGTCTTGTTTAGACCTATGCCTGTCTTTGTCTGTGTTGAAATAAGTTTTCCCTTACGTAGTCTATAAGTAAAATGTTCGAATATATCAAAAGTATATTAGGTTTTCAAAAATAAAATAAAATAAATCTTAAGCGTAACGCCATCAGATATTGTCGTGAGAGGGTAAGTGAGATGGGTGGTAAATTAAAGTAAATGAGAATGGAAAAATCCATTGAATGAATAAAGTGGAATTGGAGGAAAAGAAAAAGAATACTACACTATAAAACGTACAGCTCACAAATGACGAGAAGAACCCTAAAACAGGGGAGCGAGGAATGGTTAACAACACGGTCAAATCAATTTTCGGTTTTTGAGGTGTGTTCTATACTTAGATGTCATCTGCTACTCCGGGTGGTTATCTGTGTGCAATTCCGTGGTGTCATTTGAAACCCCCGTGCGAAAAGTGGGCGAGCCCATACCTACGTCACACTACTTCTGCGAGGGTTCTTCTCGTAATCTGTGAACTGTACAAGCATGATATTCTACTAAAAGGATATTAAGAGAAGACAAAACATGTTTTAAAAGGGCTAAAGGGTCTCCTTTTGCTGAAGACTATCTACACTTGTTAAGAAGTTTATGTAAAAGTAAGTACTTTATCTGTCTATTTTATCACATAAAAGAGTACAAGTGACTTACTCATAGTCCTTTAGGCTTTATTACTATAGACAGGAACGGAAGATTTAGACAGAATTCTTGGAAGCAACAAATAAGACAATATTTTTGAAATACCTACTCTAAAGGGTAAAAAGGGGTCCACAGTTTCTGACAAGATTTTAGTATCTCACTAATCCATGAAGTTAGAGAGAAAAAGTCTTCAAAAAAGTAACAGGAACATTTTTCAGCCTTTTCGATAACCCCTAAAATAAGTGTCAAAGAAGGAGACATTTCTATAATATTCAAATTCTCCTTTCATTATTTTATGCAAAAGGTAGTAAATGTGATAATTCTCTTAAGCAAAAGGTGTCAAATTCGATATATAAATTCTTAATTTAAAATAAGGAAATTTATGTTTCAGCATTTTACAAGATTCCACTTTTGAGAGGAGAAAGGGCAGTCATTTCTATGACATTCATGTTTTTCTTATGTATTCGGAAAATGCCGTGTGCAAAAATTCAGAAGGAGTAAAATTTAACATATACAAGAACATGTGTTTTATCGTTTTCGATAAACCTGTTCCTAAAAGTGAACATTATTATAATATTGAGGTTCTAATTTCTTACATTGAAGGACAAATGTGACAAGCGTGAGAGATCACTTAAGTTGGAGGAATGAAATTCGATACATAATCTCTTAATTAACACATGTTTAAACGTTTTCGAAAATTCATTTTGTGAACGGGAGAACTGGGGCAATCTCTACAATATTACGTATATATAGGGTGGTAGGTAACTCCACCGACAAACTTTGGGAGGTGATTCCTTATATGAAATCAAAGAAAAAAGTTCTTATAAACATAGGTCGAAAAACGTCTCATTTCAGAAGTATGAACCGCCAAAAATTCGAAAAATCATGTTTCGAAACTAGAAAACCTATAACTATATGACCTATAATAAACCTATAACTATATGGCCTTAGAAACTATAGGACCTATAACATGCGGTGTAAGGAATTACACAGGAACTTGTATGCAAAGTATCTAAATATCCATGTTTTACCATCCTCCGTTATCGGCGAAACGAACGCGTTATGAGTACTTACGGTGTCAGGAATCACCTTCCAAACGTTGTCGGTGTTGATTTGAATCACCCTATATATATATATATTATATGTATAATAGCTTCAATTATTTTCGTCACTAAAAAACTGGGAGGGCCTAGGCCCTCATCCCCAGGATAGATCCGCCACTACTCATAGATTTGTATGTCAGTTTCATAGCAAAAGTAATAATTAAAAGCAATAAACTATTTTGTCGAGGAATACAAATGTCGGTAGACAAATCAAATGAGAATGCTTCAGTTACTCGTGACTCTTTACCGCGTATTAGAATTAAGACGGGACGGAAAATAATCTTATTGAAATTGGTGAGTGCAAACCTTAATACAATAGCAAACCAGATGGAATATGAGCATTTGATGATTTTACCACATACAAACCACTATTAGCACTCCTTGCTCGTCTAGTCGTCAACACACGTGTCTTTGGTTGCACGTGGTCCCGGGTTCGATTCCCGGTGGGAGAATAAAGAAAATGTAATTTCACAATTATTTAGTTTAATTATCCGTTTCCTTTAGCCTAAAGGATATAATCGTGGGACGTTAAACTAAAATAGTTCATTTAAGGAGATATAATTTTTATTTTTAACTTTTCGTTTATTTCCAAGTACTTTTGAAATCATTTATGCATCGTTAAAGAACACAGTTTCAATACTTCAACAGCTGATATTCTCCAAGATTTTAGTGCCATATTTTATTAAATAATATAATTAATAGATAAATAACGTAGTAGCCGCCTCAACAGCTTCAAGCAGAGATTTGGAACATTTTTCTGTCTCATCATACACATCACTTAATGATCGCATAAACCCTACAGATTTTCGGACATCATTAGAGTGACAACAAGATACATCTTAATTGTCTGCAAAGAGAAAATAGACGTCTATAACCACAATAGTTCAGAATATTTGAAAGTATCACTAGATCGAATTAGTGAACCCAAACAATGGCAACTCCATTAAATTCTAGTCTTTTCCACTACATCTAACACCGAATGAATAAAAATTAAATTAGTTAATACTGTGAAGTAAATAATTGTTTTATATACAACATAACAGCTCCTGTATTTTAGCAATAATAATGACTAATAAAGAGCATGACTCACTAATAATTAGAACTCAAGGTTACAGTCTTCACTTCGTAATTAGCTGTTATTGGACTTAACAAATGCATGTACACAAAACCATCAAGACTTTAAAAATTAATGTATGTGGTTCACCTTATCAGCTTTACTTTGCACTACCATCTAGTAACTAACAAAAAATGAATTTTGTTTATAAATTCTGCTACTATGTTAATATTTAATTGAAGTGAGCGTATCAACCTTTTAACATTGGACTCAACCAGCATTTGTAATATGTCTCATTGACAGTCTTTGCCTTACTAAACAGGACCGTAGCCAGCCCAAAAGTGTAGGGGGGGGGGAAGGGTCGGTAGAAGTTAGAGAAGGCCGACCCAACCATATTATAGTTCATTTGCAAGTCTACCGTGAAATTGTAAGGGGTCCAGCCACCCCTAACCCCCCATGGATACGAGCCTGTTACTATACCATGGTAGATCTGGTAAAATTTATTTCATTTCACTGAAACTGGATATATATTTTCCTCCCATTTTCGAATATTCCTTTGTTGTTTGAAGTCAATCAAGGAGGTAAAAGGAAACAACATTCACTCCATGTTACATGTCTTGTACTTAATATGATAAGAAAATAATTTTCCCGCATTAAATTTGTAAAATATTTCCATATAGATACAATACAGTGTGTACTTTTTCAACTTAACAATTGCCTCATTTTCTACTTTTCAGTGACGATAAGAGAGAAGAAAATATTGGCGTCGTGAAGCAAATCCTAACTAGTTGAGTGTACCCGACTAGAAACCATTCTTTATATATTTCAGAATTAAATTTTAGACTTAAGTAGTTTTATATATATATATATATATATATATATATATATATATATATATATATATATATATATATATATATATAGGGCCGGATTTAGGCACACGTGTATCCTCCTTCATAGTAAATATACACTACATAAAGAGAAAAGTTAGCAGTGAAAATAGCAACAATTTCCGAAAATTTCTGCTGCCACGTTTCCGTTTGGGCTTAAAACAAAGGGAAGTTTTGCAAAATTGATAATTTAAGTCACTTTTCTAAAAGTTGAAAGAAGAGGATTCACAGAGAACAGACACGTAGTACCGGTAGCTATTTCCAGGGCATTTCCTCATTCAAGCCACAGATGCCTAAAGGCATTTAAAAATTCCAATTAATTCAAATGTACTGGTAGTTATTCGTGCCTCTCCCGTCAGAAAATCCTGAATATATAAATATTTAACTGCTCTCGGAAAAATACTGCTAGAGTGAATTATTATTAGAATTGAGTTCTTTAGGGATGATAATTTCAAAAACGGCTCAGTTGTTCCGGTTCATATTTTATAAATAAATGTGCCATTAATAACGGGACATGATATGGCATAAGTCATGTGTAGTGAAAAAATACGCAAGGCGAAGTTTGCTCTCACATGTTTGTTTCTTATTGAACATTCTATCAAAGACAAGTCAGACGATTTTGTTCCTTAAAAATATGCCATGACTGATTTTCCATGAAAATGTCCACAAGGGGTAGTTTACTGTTGCGAGTAAGTTTCTTTTCAAACGATTGTTTAAAAGAAAACGAATAAAGGTATTTTTCATAATTTGTTGTTTCATTAAAAAAAAAAAAAAAACTCATTTGCCTTGAAACGTTTCTTACGGACACTTTTGGGAGAGAGTTTCTTCTTGGGAGTTTTTAAAGCCAAATTGACTTTCGCAATTCTGTCCATATTTCATAAATAAATGTTCCATTAATAACAACTTCAGAATCCGAGATAAGTTATTTCTTACGAAAAAATGATAATTTCTATATTACAGTTTCCTCAAAAACAACTCATGCATTTTTTTTTCATATTGCATAAACAAATATTTCGTTAATAGCACTAAAATATGATCTTAGACTTCTTATGAAATAAATCCCTAAAAGTAAATTATTTTCGAAGACGTGTACACTGAGAAAAGTCCGTTCTCCGGACAGCGGTATATTGTACAAATAGACGGAATCCTCTTGCTTACTACGGAGCATACGTTATCCGTATGCTACATAGGCACTGCCCTTAGGTGTTACATCATGCCATTGCAGGATGTCTGACATCTAACAGTTTTCCGTATATCACATACATATACCTATGTTACCTTCGTCAGCTATATGTTATATACGTCCATTTGTATGTGATATCCTGACCACCTATATTGTTTCATACGGAAAATACGAATTGATGGAACACTCATACAAAAATATTATAAAACATGTGTTTTCAGTTATACGTCTGCTGTACGTTAAGTTCAAAACCTACACGAATTACGCATGTAACCCACCTTTTTAAGTACGCCACCTACAATTCTTTTCTCAGTGTATTCTTCGAACGAAGTTTTCCAACAAAAAAAAATATTTCTAATTTTATTTGTATTTCACAAATAAATATATCAGCAATAACTGCAGATAACATTATTTATTTACTGGAACGAAGAACTTGAGTGCGGTGACCCGTAGGTTTTATTGTGGTGGAGATTAGATTATAAATTAGCAGGTTAAACGTTGTAACTTCATAAAAAGTTCATTGTTTAAATATTGAGGTAAGAGATTTTTTTTCGTGGTAACCAGGGCGTACGCAGGGGGTGAGTTCTGGGGGTCCGTACCTCCCGAAATCACTACTTTTTTTGTAAATGTAGTCTACTTTTAGGGGCAATTTTAGAAATTTTCATATAATTTAGCCTCAAATTTACTTGGATTCCCCCCCGAAACGCTTTAGACCCCACCCGAAATAAATTCCTGCGTACGTCCCTGGTGGTAACATGCAAAAATTATTTGAATTTGACGCGACATAACGAATATTTCCTTGAATATTTCCAATCATCCATATTCATTAAACCTGAAATCATTTGAATACTGATTTATGAATTTTACCCTTTCCAATAGAAAGAAACAAGTTCCATGATAACTTACGTAATGAGTATTTTCTATTTTGATTAAATAGAACGCATAGGCCTATTTTCTTTGAGATTTACCAATCATCTCTACTTGAAGTTAAAATTAATCAACAATGAGGTGGTTCGATTGGATAAGATAAGAGTTTAGCACTGCAGTGGTCGCGCGTTCTACTATTATAGAACAGGTGTTTTATTTTTGAAATCCTGAGCAGTTGACAACACGCTCGACCTTGAGCGGTTATGTGCCTTTCTCCGATAACCTTGTGTTCATTCCAGTCTATTTTCAGCCCTTATTCTTGCACCTGCTCCGATTTGTTACATGATTTCATTAAAAAGCAAACGCCAAAAATATAGGCGGGTTGCGCGCGCACCTTACAGCTCGCTGTTGTCAACTCTCCCTTGTCATGTGTCACCTACTTCCCCTCCTGCTGCAGGAGTAAGCAGACGACAGCCGTTTACCTAGACACAGCTCAAAGCCTGCGTTCCGCTGTAACCAATTTTCAACACGCGCGCGAAACATGAAACCTTGACAGTGACTGAGCAAGACAAATGTAAATGTGGCAAATGCGTAGGTTGCTAGTTGGCTGTTGCTTTCTCCACCCACATTTTGTTGCGCGCGCAACCCGCCTATATTTTTGGCGTTTGTTTTAGTGTTCTACTATTGTAGATCGCGCGACTATTGGCGTACTGGTTTGTTTCGTATTAGTGATTTATTTCATTTTACATTTTCCCGTTATTTTTGTGGAATACGTGCTTGTATATATTTTAAATGTCAGAACATAACAGAGAACAGATGCATCTTTGGTTAGAGGAGGCAGAAAGTGACTGAAGACATGAAGTGATCGAAGACATGAAGTTGCTCGAGGAAGATTTTGTTGAATAAACAGTTGAGTGCAGCCATACGAAAATGTACCAGACATTATACCGGAAGAAAAAGAAAACATTCCAGTGCAAGCCAGGGTTGAAGTCACAGGTCCTGCTACACCACCTTTTGTCGACATACGTGCGCTTTATATCGGTATAGGGAAAAGTTAAAACCTCCTCGCTGGTATGTAGATCTCATTACACCATTGGGAAACTCACGAACTCCCAATTTGAATATAATACAGCTTTTCGTATTCTTGGCCCACAAGGCATTATTTTCATGCCTAATTGGTGATGAACGTACTTGGTTTTAATGCTCTTAATATATTTGGAGCAAATTAGAACGATTAAAATGCAGATACAAGAATTTTCTGCAGGATCTAACTTTTGAGTTGATAAAACCAGCGAATAGCCAACGTTTAGCCATGGAATCCTTTGCGAAAGAGCTTCGACACAGAGGAAGGCTTCTGCTTGCCTTCCTTCGAGGCCATTCTCGCAATAAGTCAACAAGAAAAAAACATAAAAAACTGTATGATTTATCATAGAAGAAGGTTTATGCTGTTATTTCAATACTTATACCTAAACATTTATTAGATTTTTGTTCAAAATTGTTAATATGTTAAATAAGATATATAAAATGTTTATTTTTGTCAGTATTCTTGTATTAATCAAATAAAATAATTTAAAAGTATTTTAAAACCTTAGTAAAACTTTAGTAAAAGTATTTTAATAATATAATTAACATACCTAAGACAGAATATTCTAAAAGTCATAACACTATAGAAAAATAATGATGTTCTACAATAGTAGAACGCGCGACTACTCACGTAACAGTGGAGGGCGCGACCAACGCAGTGTTAGTGTTCATATTAGGAGTGAGGCTATGTGAAACGTGAATCTACAACTTGACGTTGGATCCGAACCACATGAGCAGAAGAAAGCGGTTATGAAATTACTCACTTCGTATTTTTGAAACAAAAATTCCTCGTTAGTTTACGTAAAAATTATTGAATATTATACGTGTCAATAAAAAAGACTATCATATTTTAAGTGGTATTATATCGCTTTGGATAAATGTATTTAAATGAAATTGATCACATTTGAAAGAAAAACTCTACTAATTTTACTATATCTCATAGACAATTAATGTAAGCCCCACGAGTGGTGATGCAGACATCCAGACGATATTCCCATTCACGCACACACACGATCCAACATATCTGATCAAATGGATTGGATTGCAGCACCGATACGAAGTTGCACTTCTCGCATGCTTTGAGGCAATGGGAGTACATAAACACAATCCTTTATCTAACCTCATAGAAAGAAGTCACAGACAAATAGGTCAGGTGACCTCGGCGGCCACTTGTAGAAGACATTATCATCATTTCCAGCACGTCCAATCCATTTTCCTGGAAGCCGCTTATTCAGATGTTCTCAAACATGTAAATGCGAACATGTAATGTAAGTGAGGCAGTGGCAGCTAATTTTAGTGTTGCAGCGTTGCTCAACACCAAAGTATTTCAAGAAAACAATATCATTAGCAGTAGTAGTAAAGAACAGAAAAAGTATTTTAATAAGCCCATATATATTTAAATACTTTAAATAACATATTTTTTACTTCTATAACTGTAAAATCCTTTAGTCCGTTTTAAAAAGCAAAAAACAATCCGTCACAAAGTCTCTAATTTATACTGCGTTGCAGCGAGCATACAACGACCAGATTTCTACAGCGCAGCAATTAGAGCGAATATTAAGTCTCCTTTTTCTTATTTCAAAAGGTAAAGGCTCTGGTCGTTGCAGTGCTTCTGCAACGCGGTAAAGTTTCCAGTGAACGAGAAGGTTATTCGCGACAAATAAGATTTCTGAATTTTATTTCACTACCAATTAACAAATGATTTTTATGCATTCATTTTTAAATTACGAAACTATAATGAAGCGAACCAATATAATGACAATTTAAAAAAGTGATTGCAGAATTACAAAATAACAAATAAAATATCAGTAGAGCAGAAAACAAATGAAAATAAACACGCATTTACAAGTTAATTCTCAGCTTATATAGATAATGAAGGCTTCTTGTACAGTAACTTGCGATCCAAATATTAATAAGTCAATGTTATCCTCCCTCTGTGGGTAGTATTTTAGTGTATATTCCATTTATATTCTATTCTATTTATGTATATTTCTTTTAAAAAGTGAATATATTTTATACTCTTGATAACTTTCCACGTAAAACTGTATGATGGAAAACGCCACATTGAAGTTGGGACTACTTAGCAATGCACAGGGTCGCAGCCACGATGGGGGTCCACCAGCTCCAGACCTCCCAAAAATTTCGAAACTCGACTAACCTTTGTAGACTTTCTTAATGAACTATATTTGTTTAACAGAGAAATGATTGATCTAGGCTAAATATTTTATTTTATGCCTCATTATGTACTCTTTCATTTCTTATAAGAACAATCGTTCTATCATTTTTCTTAAAAAAAATATAGATGACAATAATTAAGAATTACTTATCGTCTTTTCGGGTGCAGAATAAGATAGGTTCGAGAATACAAAGACGTATTGGGCCCCCTCAAATACTTTTTACCCTTCCCGGCAAATATTTCTGGGTGTAGAACTGGCAATTCTGTTTGTTTTGACGTTGTTTGACTTTTGACTGCTGTTACATGCTAATCCTTCCTACACTGGCAGGTTTCAAAGTTTACTTTCCAGAACTTATGAGATTGATAAGCATTCTTTCGCCTCATGTGGAAGTATATTGTGTTTATCGTGCATTGCTTACAATTAAGACGGATGATTTGGAATGTAGTTTTTTCTTTTACGCATGTATGTACGTATGTGTGTTGGTGTATATGTGACATTCCCGATTCTTATACTTCTTTTGTATCAGCTGTTTTGACTTTCGTATAACCTTTTTTTTTAATTAACTGTTTTGGTTTTGCCATTAGATTTACTTGCATTATGTGTGCTTTAATTCTGTAAATAACCTACAAGTCACGAATGAATTCTCTGGCCCCGCGTAACGTAGTTCTTACTCCTTGCGCCTCTCTCGGTGCGAGAGGTCCCGGGTTCGATTCCCAGTGGGGGAGCTCGGTCGAAAAAGTGTAGGAAGGAAGGTAGGTAGGCCAGCCTTTCTGAATGAGGTTTTCCTCATTCTCACCAACAAATGCCGGGGTGGTACCTAACTTATAGGTCCCAGGTAGGTTCCTTCCTTCCCTTTCCTCGGACAGAGTGCTCGCCAAGGGACATCGTTCCTCATACGTGACGGGCTAAATGCCCATAGATGCTAAAAGCCTAGAACTATAAGTCCTAAAATCCTAAAATCTGAATGAATTCTATACCATGACTTCTTGTAAATATCTTACAAAGAAAGTAATTTGTCCAGCTCTCCATTGAGGAAAAACTTACAACTAAGGCTTAGACAAAACAAGCAAAGGGCAATTCAGGAGAGTGTTAAAAAAAATCCGGTTTAAATTCATAAGACATCTTATGACAGCAATGTTGTTTGCACTAGATACAGTATATTTCCACAATTTGTTTTTAATTTTCCTAGATAAACTCTGAATAAAGTGTGTTTAATTTACATTTTTTTTAGATCAATCTCTGCCACGAACTGTCTTCAGTCTAAACTGCAAAGGGATTTGGATCACTGTCAGAGACTGGGGTTCCTAGAATCAATTGAGGAGTGTTTTTTTCAAAACTCGATAGAGCACAAAACATCTTTTTTTTTCACGAATTGCATTTTTGTTATTATTGTACATAACCTGTATCGAGTTATGACAAAATGTTCATGATTTACTATGATATACACACGGCAGGCCGGTAGCCAGCCCAAAAATGTAGGGGGGCGGCTGAAGTTAGGGTGCCCGATCCAACAATATTATAGTTCATTTGCGAGCTTACCGTGAAAATGTTAGGGGGCCAGCAAAAATTTAGGGGGGCCCAGCCCCCCCAAAACCCTCCGGGATACGGGCTTGACACACGGTGCATATCGAGATTAGGCAATTCTGATTTCACAGTTCGATTTCAGCATAAAAAGCATACGTATCCTATAGCATACCTATCGATTTTTTAAAACAATCCGTTCCTCAATTGTTCGCAATAATCTAGAAAAAATATTTAGTGAATCTACAAAGCTTCTGAAATTAATATTGTGCAGTCGCCCCTTGTCGGTCTGAAGGCTCAGATAAAACACTCATAAATAACGTAATAGGGGATGTTAGAACCGACAAGTTGCGCCCAGGATTTTGTATACGTTAAACTTAAATAAATGTGAGGTACGGGATCCAACCTGGGTTGCATTTAAATGAAATCCAATACGTACAAAAGAAACAGACTGTGATGTAAAAGGGGATGGAAAAGGGGTAAGAAGGGAGTTACTTTCGGGATAGGTTAATCTACTCGCATTTACTTGCAGGTCTGATTGTTGCCTTCTCGACGATTCCTCCAGTGGGCTGATGTCCATCCATCTCTCTGCTTGGCTGGCCGTTCATCCAAATAACCAAGGTTAAGGGTCGGCGAAACCCGAACTGAGAAACCAACTTTGCGAAGACTGCAATTTTAGATAAACTTAAAATTTCTTCTTAAAAAGTAATACATCGTCGTTGAATCAAAGGTGCTCTCTAAGACAGAGCAAGGCTATCAATCGTAAATTTCAAAATGAAGCTCGCGGTTTACATTCTAACTCGTCCCTCGCTCCATCTCGACTGTCCCCTCCAAAAGTCTCTCAATTGATTTTGTATGGCCTTCTTTCCGGGTTCATGTCCTGGGTTATTCACTCTGATTTGCGTCTCGATGAAAAAAGTGCATGCTCGTAGATTAACCAAGGTAAGGTGATGATAGGAATGCTGACGGGGAAGCAATCTGTTATTTTATTAATTAAGAAATTGCAAACGTAAGAAGTAAATGACAGACAGCAAAGGCAAATGAACTTAGAAAAAAAAGTCGAAAGGTGATTTAACTTAAAATGAATAGTTATTCTTTTCACTGTAATGTTCTTTTAAAATAAAATGTCCCATTGTTCAAAATAAGAAACTTTTCCATATGTCCAAATACACATATCTTCACATCCCCCCCCCTGAAATCAAAGTCCCGAATGAAAACATTTCGGAGACAAACAAAAAAATCACTTTTTAGAATTTCTGTTTAAAAAAAAAGCTTAAGCATCTTTGTAGTTTCATTCAATGTTCATGATAAAAGCACAGCAACAAATATAGTCTGGAAAGAATCATATGATAAGAAATGATGAGTACAGCAGAAATGTTCACACACTAACACAGTTGACAGCAGAACAGTCAATGCCAAATGACGTAAGCACAGCAAGGTCGATGTTGTAAACACAGCATCACTAAGCATAAAATGTAGGTCTGGAAATCACAGGTACAATGTCCTTACACATCACATAACTGGAAAGTTCATTCAGTACAAGTAGATTATAGGAGTAGGGTAGACAGGTATATAATAGTAACATCACAAAATTTAGGGGATACAGTCAATGACTGCCCAAAACACGTAATATGCGAAAATAGGGACAATAATTGGATAATCTAATGGAATGAAAAAAAAACTACGAAAAATCAGGGGGGAAAATGCAAAAGTAATAACTAAACTATAATCCATGCGTATATATCTATATATAGTAAATAAAAACTCCAATTCCAATAAAATTGTAACTCTATAATCAAAATAATCATTACGCGGTAGAAGAAAAATTAATCTAGCTACCCATAGAAATAATAGATAAAACAACACAAAAGAATGTTGATTTCAGGTTTCAGAAAAACGAATTGTGGAGAATTTAGTTCCACAATGACCGACGTGTTGGCAGAGTTATAGCCCTCTGCACTGGCTATTAAAAACCTCAAAAGAAATCAACATGACAGACTATCACCAAACATACTCCCAAATCCCTAACTAATTATGCGCTAAAAGAAAAGAAACTTCTTTCTTCTTATATGAAAGTAAAAGTACGTATACCCACAGGAAAATGTGGAATCAAGTCAAATCTTCAAATATACAAAAGTATATATCAAATAAGTACAAATCTTCGTCATACATAAATCTCAAGTCATCTTCATGATGAAATACACAAGTTTACTATATACACTGCAGGCGATGAAAAATTGATCATTCCAAAAGATCACTAAAATCACACAAGAGGTTATAACAGTGTATATTCCTTTGAAAAGAATACATTGACTGAGTATATTCCCAATAACTAATAACAAGTCGTAGGATCGAGCCAAAAATCCAGGGAAAGAAAAAATTCATTCTTCTTTACATCCACATTTATATCATAAAATGCATCTTGAAAAATGCAAAAAAACGTAAGAATTCCCTCTTCATCACTATCATAACATAGATAGCAAACACATATCAATTCATAGTTGCGTCTATCTCCCTAGTTTTCTTCTGCAAAACAAAATGTATCAATAAGATGTTGATCTGGCGCCTAGATACTAATTTATACAGTTTATAAGCTGTTGATAAGATGACTAGGAAAAAGAACGTATTCTACAAAGTTAACCAACAGTTCTAAGTAACTAAAGAAACAATGATGTCTATATGAGTACTCCTTTTTCTCCTTATCTTCGTTGTAATTGTTATTGCCGGCAAGACTTAGAAACACAAACAAACAAAAACAAATTCCATAATGACATGGCCAGTGTCAAAACAAAATTCGTCACCAACTTCACAGATGTTTCCTAATCCATCAAATCTTCCTTTGAGAACCGTCTTTTTCTTCCTCTTTTTTCTTTTTTTTAAACTTCATTGCAGAGAAACAGCTTCCACTTCTTTTTCTTCTTCCAAGGGAAAATACACAGGTAAAAGACGCTGATAGAGATCCCAATTCTCCTTGTCGAAAATACACAATACAATACGGTCTGAGTTGTCCACATGATTCTCTAAAAATTTTCGTGTACTCAACAATGCAATTCTCGCAGCAGGTTCCTTAGGGAAATGAAATGCACCAGCAGCGATGCAAGGAAAAGCCACAGTTGCAAACTGATTTTTCAACACAAAATCAAAACAATTGTTATAACAATTTTCCAAAGTCTTCTTGTTCGCATCTCTAGGACCACACGTCAATAATACATGATCAGCGGGGAGATTATAGCCTGGAGGAATCTTCACTTGTCCTGGTTTTAAAGAACGTATTTTCTCGCAATCTTTACGAAATTCTTCTCCTGCAGCTTCTTGGATACTTCTGTCTGCTCCTCCTAATGGAATAAGTAATTCATTCGTGAGATTGACAACGGCGTCAGCTTTAAGCATAGCGATGTCTCCACGAAAAACACTGATTTTCTTGTTGATTGCAGAATTGGCACCAAACTTCGGTTTCAAACCGGAACAATTCTTCCGTGTTTCAGCCCAAGTGGGTAATTGGTTGGCAATCACAACCTCACGAAGATTCACAGATGGAATATTTTCTTCTTTTTCAATCATGTTCACCGCAGGATTAAAAATGATCTCATAGTGTTCTTCTTTTTCTTTCTCTCTCTTATTTCTTCCTTCCTGTTCTTCGGCACAGCAGGCATTCGCAGTAGCATCCTCGACAACGTCTTGTATATCCAAGTCAACATCATCTTCTTCCTCTCCCTCGTTTTCCTTCTCCTGTCTCTCGTAGTACTTCTTCAATCTTTGTACTGCAATCGAATCAACCTTGAATCTTCCTCGCGCAGTCTTGAACTTAACAAAATAGGAATTTGGGTGGTCAATATCCTGAATGATTCCTGGACCAAAATAACGTCCACTGAAAGCTCTGATGGATCCTTTCTTCATGGTACTGTCCAAAATCCATACCTTGTCTCCGACTTTAAAATGAGGTTTCGAATGACGTTTGTCATAAAATTTCGTTGCCGTCTTATGTCTCTGGAACCATTTATCATGGGCTTTGTCTCGTATTTCTCCAAGTTGCTGTAAACGTTCAGCATTGTCCTGATATTGACAAGGGGGGTCCAAAATTGCTTCATGTAGCATCCTACATCTGAATCCATGCAAAAGTTCAAAGGGGCTGTATCCAGAGGATAAATTGACAGTTAAATTGTGAGCTAACACAACAGATGGCAGCAGTTCGACCCATTTTCCTTGATCTTTATTACATAACGCAGATTTCAGTCTCTGTTCAATGTTTCGGATAGCTAACTCGGCTGTCCCGTTAGCGTAATGAGCTTGAACATTTACAAATCGAATCTTAGCTCCAATCATCGCACACAACTCCTTGAATAGATTACTTGTAAAACATGGACCTTTGTCTGTGACTAATTCTTTGAAAATACCGTATTTCAAAATTACATTTTCATAAAGAAAACTACTTACAGAAGACGCTGTTATATCTGCTAATGAACCACAAATAGTATACCGAGTAGTTGCATCGACTACGACAATCAAATACTTGTGTCTCAAAATATTACTCGAGGAGTACACCCCTCCAATGTCTACAAAAATGCGATAGAAGGGCGGCACTTGAGGATACGTTTGCAATGTACCATAAGCAGAACCAGGTTTATTTTTGCTGGACTGGCAAATTAAACATTCTTTGCATTTCTGATAAATATATTGTTTCATATTAGGGAAATACACAGATTTCACTAAAAGATCATATGTCTTAGAAAAGCCTCCGTGACTGTACCAATGGCAGAAGTATGACCCGCATCAAAAACTTTATAGCGTAATGAAACAGGTACAGCAACTAAAAATTTCATACCACTAGATGTTTTTTGTTTTCTATATAAAATTCCTTCTTTAACCGTGAAATAAAATGCCTGTCTTTCAATTTTGGGATTTTTCTTTTCCTTGTTTTCTAACCAATCAAAAATATCCTTATAAAACGGGTCCTTCATTTGTTCATCTCTGAGAGAAGGCACGTCACTTAGCATATTGTTACACTCAGTAACAGTGGAAGAAAATACTCGAGGGTCTTCCTCATTTTGTTGCTCATCAGAAATGTCCCTGGGGGCACGAGAAAAACGTGAAAGTGCATCGGCTTCTATGTTAGATACCCCAGATATGTGTGTCACAGTAAGGTTATACTGTTCAATAAAACTAAGCCACCTAGCAAATTTGCCTACATTTTTTGTCTGCTTTAAGAACAAAAGACTCTTACAATCGGTTTTCAAAAAAAAGTGACGTCCTAGTAAAAAATAACGAAAGGATCTAAAGGCATATATAATACTCAAAAGTTCAAGTTCATAAGGGTGTCTAGACTTCTCGCTTTTATTTAAGCTACGGCTACAATAAGCAATGGGTGCTAACTCTGGGTCATCTGGAGAGGATATAGGTTGTTTGAGCACGGCAGCCAGACCGCGAGTTGATGCATCACAGAACAAGTATACAGGGTGTTTCGGATTATAATGCATCAAATATGGCGATTTTATGATAAGGTCTTTAATTTTCTCAAAAGCATCTTGTTGTTTTTGTGTCCACTTAAACGGTACAACCTTTCTGAGAAGTGAGTTCAAAGGTTCCGCAATTTCAGAAAAATTAGGGAAGAATCGTCTTACAAAGCTAGCTAATCCTAGAAAACTTTTCACATGTTTTTTCGTCTTCGGACGTTCATAATTACTAATGGAGTCAGTTATTTTCTTGGAAATTCGCAAGCCATCGTACGAAATATCGTGTCCCAAAACTGTTAATGAAAAATAAGCCAATTTCGTTTTTTCTGGTGCAAGTTTAAGACCGCGTTCTCTAATTCGTTGAAATAACTTCTTGGTGAGATTGATAACATCCTCAAAAGTGTTCCCACCCCAAAAAAATCATCAAGGTACCCGAAAATTTCTTCAGATTCTAATCCTTCCAATGTCATTTTCACTAATCTGTTTAAACCAGCGGAACTAGTAATAAGGCCTTGAGGGAGTGCTGTAAAACAAAAAGAACCCGCTCCTGGGATTGAAAAGGCAGTGACGTGTTGGTATTCTTCCGCGATTTTCATTTGAAAAAAACCACTGAGCAAGTCCGAGCAGCACAGGTAGCGACACTTACTAAGACGCGAAAGAATGTCTTCTATCGACGGTACAGGAAAACTGTCTGGTGCAATGTGTAGGTTAATAGCTCTACAATCCAAACAAAATCTATAAGATCCAGACTTCTTTTTCACGAGAAGAATAGGCGAGTTATAACTCGAGATGCACCTTTTAATAACCTCTTGTTTAAGCAAAGTATCAATCTGTTTTTTAACTTCTTCTCTTAAGTGGAAGGGGATAGGAAACTGATTGGTGTGAACTGGGACGTTATCTAGCATTTTAATTTCATGTGCGTAGCCCTTGGCCACTCCAAAATCATCCTCTGACCAAGAAAAACATTCCTTATACTCCTCTATAACAGAATAAAACATTTGCTTCTGATCGTCCGAAAGTTGAGGGTTAATGTCCACACGCTTGACATCAAAACCAGCAGGAAAGTTATTGTTGTCTTGTTTACTGGCTAAACCATGATTTTGAACACTATCTGTATCATTTGGATAATGTGCACCCGGCCTAATGTCAATGGCTTCACCTAAATGAAGATTTTTCTCTAAACACAACTTTTTGTTGGTTGGGTTGACTACTCTAATGACAGGATTAACAAGGATCCACTCTAGACTCATTAACAAAAATTTCGGCTTTAGAACAGATTTTCTCATTGGGTTGCAAAACATTTTTAACTCCCACTAAATCATTAATTTTACGAACAGGTACTGAAACACTGGACTTTGGTGGCAAAGTAACAGATTTCGCCGTTATGAAATACGCTTGCATAAGGTTCGCTGTTTGTTCAGAAATTGTGCCTATAGCATGACTTTCAGGTAGCGCGTGATCAGTAGGTTTCCCAAACCTAACTATATGAACTACGTGAATATCCTGGTTAATAGTGACATGTTGAGGGAGTAACCAATCGTTCCCCAACAAAACAGAAGATGCAAATTTATCTACAACTCTAAAGGTATGCGTAAATGAATAACCGTCAATTTTGAACTTCAGTACAGCTAACGTGTTAGTTTCAAGTCCTTTACCCGAGATGCCACGGATAATAGTACGTCTTTTAACAAGTCTAGTGTTCGGAGGAAGGAGCTCCCTAGTGCAAATTGAAATTTGACTCCCAGAGTCCAACAATGCTTTATACTCTTTATTTCCAATAGTAATTTTGATGCAAGGCAGAATCCTATCCCTAACAATAGGCGTAGTTATCGTGTGAGTCTTAAAAGCAGGTCTCTCACTATTCTCTGAACTATTTCCGCTATGGAAAACATTACCATTATTACTTCCCTTGAATTGTGCCATGTTGCACACTAATGCTTTGGCCGGACAGTGTATTTTATTATTCACGTGAGACGTACTATGATCTATGATTCTGTTTGCACCTGTAACTGTAACTGTAGCATCAGCAAGAGGAGAAAGGCGTTCTCCACATCGAAAAGACACTTTCACGGAATTGAATGTTCTATGAAAGGTTTCACCATTGGCTATGCTTTCCATTGAAAAAGACCTGATAATAAGAATACCAGAGTTCAACCAACATGTATACGACAGATTTGCTCTAATCAAAGAGACGAGAATGGACTTATCAATTAAATAAGGTGACTAATCTGATAAAATGTTCTGCATTATTTTTCTTTATTTTAAAAAAAAACAGAATTTTATTTAATTTCACATCTCACATAGCAGTTGCATCTAAAGATATGCTGATTAGTCAGTCAATGAGTCCAGTGTACATCTTCTTTCTCCGATCGTTCGTGCTGCAATACCCTAAACCACAATCCACCGGCCGCCACTGCAGTGAGGAAGTGCTTTATCTTGTTCGAAAATAGTCATTCCCTTCTTCTTCTTCTTCCAATTGTGGAAATAACCAATTAGTGAGTATGTAAACACAAGTGTGGTCACCAATTAGTGTGCACAAAGTAAACATAAGTAAATTTACTTTTTCTATGTTTGATCAAATCCATTATTGACGTTGTCCATTGTTGTCCATTGTTGACATTCACAAAAATATTTGAGTTTTTCTTTCAAATGTGTCCAATTTCATTTAAATACAATTATCCAACGTGACGTAATATCACTTTAAAGTATGATTATTTATATGGACACACTGTGTATATTTTTTGAGTCTTTCGCACTATTTCTACTGTTTAAGGTAAAATAAGCTGAGAATGAGGAACGAATTTGATCGCAACGAGGATTAATTTACCTCAACTTCAATGTTTTAAAAATATATATATGATCTACTATAATCACAAAAAGAGAGAATTAATTTGGATGCAATATGGCGCATATATTTTTCAGGCTTCCTAATTGTTCTTACTGCTTCGTTTTAAAATTAGATTGAAAGAGTCACACTAACTCTACTACCCGTCTGTGATTTTAAAACATTACTCAATAATTTGAAAAATTATTCCTTTTTCAAACAATATGGTGTATATGATAACTGAGGCTTTTCCACAATTCTCGATGCTTGAAGTTCAAATCAGTCAATTTGAGTTGAAATGAATTTACTCTTCATCCTATCCGATTTAAAATATGATCCAGGACAATTTCCGTTTATGAAATTTGATTTTCGAGTCTCAGAATTATTTGTGTTACATACGACAGAAATTGGTGGTAGATAAGGCGACGAAAATTTTGTATTACAAAGAAAGCTTTTCTTTGTTTTTAGAGTGCACTGTATCCTTCATAGATTAGATTAGAGTTTAGCGTTACTCTCAGGAGTGAGACAATATGGGACGCCAAGGGCGCCCATGTTGTGTTTCCAAGGGAGGCAAGTATAACCGACATTTCAAATATAGTTTCAAATTTTGCTGTAACTATTCTAAAATTTCAATTGAGTTTTCGATATTCCGAAGTACAATTTCGTCAAGGGGGGACGAGCGCCCCACCTTACCCCCCTAATGGGCGCCCTTGTGGGACGCGAATATACAATTTCTAACTTTTTAAAAACAGACGTTGAGATATGAATCACATGCAGAGCAGTATTTGATTTGATGAGGCCCTAAGCGTTACGGTAATGAGGCTCTTTATATATCTAGCTATCCTTTGTCAATGACAAATTATCTGCACTGCAGTGTGTAGCTGCATGCAACATGCTGCCATGCAGGCAGTCTAAGAATTACTCAGACATCCTATGTGCAGAAATGAGCAAATTAATGATATTTTTTCGAGCAGGCTAGCTGAAAGGGCTCCATCACTTCATCATTGTAGCCTACACAACACAAAATACTATTGATGTATGTAAGTTTTGTAACTTATTTTCTTTATCCTATAGTTTAGAAATGTACATTCACTTTTTCTGCAAATTTTTTGCGGTCCCCCAAAAAGTGGAGCCCTAAGCTATAGCTTGTTTGGCTTATACTTAAATCCAGCACTGACTACATGCCACCACTAAGTATTGAACCTAGGTCTCTCCCGCGGTTTGATATAGTTACTTTTATTCCCGGTTATATATTAACTGATTTAGAAAGAGAAAATGATGAAACTTAATTGCTGTCAGTGTATAAAGAATCAACCTTGATGTGTATTTATTCAAATGTAACTAATAAGTGTTCGCTTGGTCAAAGTTAACATTTAATATAATATCTGAATCATAAACAATATATGAAGTGTGAAAATTTCAAGGATATATTATTGTATAAATGCTGCCGCTCTAGAAATGAAGACACAAGTTGTACCTTCTGCAAGAAGAAAACAATTCTGCAAACAAAAATGTTCGCTAAGGTAGGTAAAACTATATGTATTTGATAAATCCTGAATTCAAATTAATTCAGGTGCATGTAAGGAAATATATCAATAGTTAATAATATTGCAATACGTAAATATAACATTTAGTAAAGCAGTCAATTTATGAAAATTTGTTACGTTAATACTTAAACTAATTTGTAACAAAGTAACATAAATGTATACGATTGACACTTAGAATCAATATTAACTTTTGAGAAAATTAAAATTGAAACGATCAATATTTTATGCCTTATTAATTAATATATTAGTTTGAAGATCCAGTAATTTCATGTAGGAATTTCTAACGTATTTTACTAAAGCAAATAACTTAGAATGGGAATTTTGGATAGCTTAATATATTCGAAAATAATGCCGTTGTCGAGAAACATTCACTAAGAGTAAGAGAAAATCAATTAGAAAGTAGAAGTGACTTTTATTTGAATATCAAATTAAGAAATTTCATTATGAGAAACGAAATAAAAAACAAGGAGAAAACAGTATGTAAAAGTCAGATAGAAAAAGAAAAAACTTAGAGATGAAAATATTAGCTGACAACCATAATGAATCAAATCTTCCTTATTTGCAAGAGATACCTTACCAATGCTGACAGGACACTTATTTTGTTTATAATAATGTAAATACTGTATATAATATTTAAAAAAAAGTATTAATGGTAGATATATAAAAAAAAATCACAAAGACATCAGTTTACTTTCTGTTACGTGTCGACATCACCTGTATACTCTGATCGACATACTGAGTAATATTTCTAGAATTTACTATAACAAATCAATATAGAACATTATGTAGTCCCTTTCGTTTCCCGACTGGATTCCAAACAGGAATTAAACACGTTTTAAGTTTTCTTTAAGTTGTTTCAGACATAACACTCACAAATATTCTGTGGTATAACATCTATACTACGTTTGTTATTTCAGAATTTCTGAAACTAATTAAAAGGTAGTTTACTCACTAAATGTTCAGTGACAACACTCAAGATAAAATATATTTAAACTGGTATATTTTTGGAAGATTTCCTGCATTTTTCTTTCTATATTTACAAAATTCCTTCTCTCTAATTGAAGATACGTCCACTATTAATGGCTTCTTTACGTATTATATCTGAAGCAGCGTTGCCAGACCGATCAGTTGGAAAAGCAGAAGATTCGAACATAAAAAACAGGAGAAAGCAGTAGACACATAAAGTCGCGGCATTTAAGTGCAAATCCAGGGGAACCAAAAAAATTGCCATTATTAAGGGGACAGTGGACAAAACAAGAGGTCCAGAATTCATTATTACTTTAATTTGAAAATAAAACAATATAAACAAAACATAAATTTGAATTTTAATTACTTCAAAACAAGAACTGACGATCGTGGAGAAGTGACCTAAGCTACTGTTCTAACCATGGGTAAAAATGGTTCTGAAATAGTAGGTAGACGCATGATAGGCCGTCCTCCTTGCCTATGTTTATTTACTGTAATATTTTAGGAAGTGGGGGACGCCATAGATATTTTTGAAAGTGGGGTAACGACGTCCCTCCAGCATACCCGTCACTTTTACCCTGCTTCCAACCCAAGTCCCAATCTATACAACACTTACTCGTAAATCTTACAGTAAGTCATAAAGATCGCCAACCATCATGTACAGTATATAGATGACGTACAGTTGTATCCCTGTATTCATATTATCAGTGGCGTATTTACGATTTTGTTTCGGGAGGGGCTTTGCTAATTTTCGGGGGGGGGCTTTGCTTGAAAATGTGAAAATTCTGCAAGATATTTCATATACTTTACTATAGTAAGTAAGATTTCGGGGAGGTCTTAAGCCCGGAAGGCCCCCCCCCTAAATACGCCACTGCATATTATATACATCAAAACTTGAACTATTTGCTTCACAGAGCTTTGTGTATGGATACAGAGAAATTTCCTGTTTTCATGTAAGAAAAAATGAAAATTCAATATTAATAATAATATATTTCTTACTCCAAGTAAGAACGGGGGGCGCGGTGGCTCAGTGGTAGAGCGTTCTCCTCTGGTGCTTGGGGTCCCGGGTTCGATCCCAGCCCCCGCCAAGTGAACTTTGTGGTGGACAAACACCGTGCTCGTGGATTTTCTCGGGGTTCTCCCGTTTCCTCCCACTTTCTTCATTCCACCATTTCACTCATCTCTCATTATCACCGTCTCCTTTAGCCTAATCGGCATAATCGTGGGACGTAAAACTCAAGGACGTTTCATTTTCATTTTTCCAAGTAAGAAAAAAGCAGGAGATTGTTCACGTTTCATTTTCTTTTACAGTAGATCAGTAGAACGTAGAAAAAGCAGGAGATCTCCTGCAAAATCAGTAGCTCTGGCAACTCTGATCTGAAGCGTATCTCAAAACATGTTTATACACGTCTGACCACAAAACTTAACAAGTTAAATGTTCAGATCTCTCCAGAGAAGAAAATGATAAAGTTACGGACCGTTGTTCATATCAACATATTCATATTTATAAATGTTATCGTTATAGTATTAAATAAGTAAATTGAAGGTTGCATCAACTGATGACTAGCTGAAAGTAGAAAAATTCTTAATCATTATAACCATAGATTATTGCATTAAATGAACAAAATAATGCCTAGAAGAACGCTTAATTGAAAACAAATGGGAAACTACCAAAAAATTCTTTTAGCGATGTCAATAGCTTAATAATACATCATCTGTAAGCATTTTTTCTTTGCTATTCAACGCTCTGATATTAGTTACTAAATACTCTTAACATACAAGCATTTAGTAATGTTAACAACATAGAATAACCACATCAAGTAATAAGAATTGTTATTACTTTTTAGGTCTTCATTTTCCTTGCCCTTGTCGTTTGTGTTGCTTTGGCTATTCCCAGGCCCATACCTATACCATATCCTCAGAGAATTCCTCTGCAACAACAGAGAGGAGAAAATATGCAGACAGCTAACATGATGTGGGGTAAGTACTTACTCTAATTGCCCAGTCGTAATTGCTTGTATTTTAAGTGTTTTCATGATAATTATACAGAATTGACAATTATTTCTTTTTCTTAATTTGATTTTATATAATTTACAATCCATTCTGTAGACCATACTACATGTACACTTGTGCGAAATGATATAGAACTCGTCCATGGTTAAATCGAATACATTGCTTTTATTTCAACAATTTGTGAAATATATATATATATATAATTATATATATATATATATATATATATATATATATATATATATATATATATATATATATATATATATATATATATATATATATATATATCGATCTATACCGACAAATTGTAAGAGGTGATTCGTCATATGAAAATAAGAGAAAAATTTCATTTTATCCGTTTGGGAAAGTGCATATTTTCAGAACTAGGACTGTCCAAAATAGTAAAAAGCCGAGATTTGTACACACGCTATTTCGAATTTGATAAACCATGGAGTGATATTCCTTATAAGTGTAAAGGAAGCCATACATATACAAATCAAAAATGTATATTTCGTGAATGTGCAATGAGTGTGCAAGGAATTATCTACAAGGTATAATTCTTAGATAGGCTGTCAACAGAATTGTCAAATATGATTTGATTTCAAGGTGGTTCCAAAGTAGTTAAAAAGTATCACTTAACCACAGTGAACACGAAATGTGTCGGCGGGAAATCGGAGGTGTTAGATAATTCAAACTTCATGGTTTCTCGTGTTCGGAATAACAGTTGCTGCGAGGTATTTTGTCACGGGATATTTCACAATCTTTTCAAGTATAAGCGTGAATAAAAACACTGCAGCACGCGTTATCCGAACTCAAGGGACCGTGGAGTAGAGACCTGCACGGACCGAATTTTTCGGCCCGAGCCGAATCCAGCCCGAATGTACCTAGGCCCAGCCCAGCCCGGGCCCGAAAAGTTTTGGAGACTTTCGGCCCGAGCCCGGCCCGGCCCGATAAGTTTTTTTTTAATTCTTGGCCCAAGCCCGGCCCGGGCCCGATAAATTTTAAGTTTCATTTTATAACATTTTTCACGGACAGACGTCGTCAACGTTTGCCTATATTCTAATTATTGTTTAACGAAAGTCAATAATTATCAAAGAATTGCAATTAATCGGCCCCAGCCCGGCCCGACCGGAAGAGAAATCAGTGTCGGTCCGGGATTCGGGCCTCGGGCTGAGCCCGGCCTGTGCAGGTCTCTACCGTGGAGCCTGCGGTCCCTAACAATTCCGATTTTTGCTGGAGTTTTACGTGTACACTGTTGTGAAGTCTTACCTTTTGTTTACTTTTGTACCACCTATAATTCGGAGTATATCTAAGAATTCTGTTGAATAGGAATTCTGTTGGAAGGAACCTCAGACGTGTGTTTAAAAGTCACAGCTAACCCAAAATGAAACTTCAAATGGCCCCTTCCTAGTACAAAGTTTGGATCTGTAGCCAAAATGGCGGACTTCCCGATAGCCGCTATGATTGTGGTATAAATTGCTAGATGCGGTTCTATCTCCATTACCTTATCACAAAATAAGATATCAATCCCTCTAGCCATTTATTATTCACACGGTACATTTGTTTATATTGTATACTCTAAATGCATTGAAATCTTGAGTTCATTTGGGATACCATTTAATATTATTCATTTGATCTAATATTTTTCATGGATTACTTTGGTATAATATAGAACCATTTTAGGGGGGTAAGACTCGAAAAACTCTTAATTTGAAAAATAAAAACCATCGTAATATATACAGGGTGAACCATTTATCTTAGTATGCCCTTGTACCTTCTAAACTAATAGACAAAAGAACACTGAAATTTTATACCATGCATATATCTGCAGGGGACATTGTTTGATATACTCCGTAATACCACAAGGTTAGCACTGTTGCCAACTCAACAAAGAATAAGCATTTAATAGCTACTATATACGACTTAATTACTTTCTATGTTTCATAATGAGCTGCTTAGATATTCAATTACTATATAGAACGTGAGATTTAATAGTGTTTCGCACACTAAGTTAACTCCTTTTTTATGTTTCTCTAAATATATACGTACGATATTTTCTCTTACAGATTCACACCCATATAGATATGTAACTTTCTATGAAAATGATATTAACAAATTTTATTTATTTTCATATTTACGAAATAACAATAATTGCCAAATACTTTGATTATTATTTTTTTAAAGAACAATTATTCGTGGATTAAAATTAATAATCATATACTTAAATGTAGAAATTTAATTAGAGATGCAAAAAAGCCGGCTCTTTTGAATCGATGGTTTTTTTCACATAAAAAGCCGGCTTTTTTGGGAAAAAAACGAGAATTTTGGAAATTTTGGCTTTTTTCAACTTCATGATTTTTCTATCTAAATAGCTTTCTTATAGTATATTCTATAGTTAGATAAGAATTCCATGACCTGAATGTGATATTTCGCTCTGAAATTCATCATCAAGATGGATGGAGCACATGTTTTACGAATTAAAGCTAACATGAAGAATGTAGTATTTGAGGGTAATTTTAGAGGCTATTTAAGTTTATTTTAACTTTTGAGTTATCGACATCTTTTTTCTTCTCTAGTTTGTCATCCGTGTTTCATTTCTAAGAGCTTTTAGTACTCTAGCTTCTAGCGCAAAAGTTAAACTTGCCCGTTTTTCTATTTATCCGTCAAAGCATACGTTTTTCAATATATCCGTCAAACCGTACTTCCACATTTCTGTTATACTGTAGCAGTGAAGTGATTTAGCAATAATTATCCGGACGCAACCTTGAATACCAATTTATACAAATAATCAGTAGCGGATTTAGAAAAGTACTTTACGAGGGTTTTTTCTGATTGTTTCGTTTCCTAAAAAGTCCTAATTTTATTTGAGAAGTGCTTGAAGTTTATGAGTACAGGCATAACTAATATTTCGTTTCGTTTATATGTTTAGCAATAATCTTCCGGATACAACTTTAAAAATCATTTTATACTGAGAATCAGTGGCGGATTTAGAAAAGTATTTTGGGAAGGGTTTCTTACTAATGTTTAGTTTTTTTAAACATTCGTAATTTTTATTTGACGGGAGCTTAAAGTTTATGAGTAAAGGCATAAATAATAGATATTTCGTTTGTTGCAGACATTCCGTAACTTTGGGGAACGGGCTTCAGTCCGAAAGACCGCCCCCCTAACTTTCGCAAAACCGTCACTGCTGGTAATTACTAATAATAACGATTTAAAAACAATAAAAAAGGAAGTCGCCCAACTCACAGTACACGCACTATTTCTACATTCACAGATGGAATGAAGAAAAGCTTTGTCAGAATGGTCGAATGCTGGTTGAATCCCGGACTTCCCGATAGAAGCGCAAAAGCTAATCACTCAGTCATGTTTGTTGTGCAGTTGTATTTAGCTTAACTTAAATATATTCCGTAGTCTTTTTTTGGGGGGGGGGGGAGTTCCGTAATGATATGTTGAATCCCTCTTGTTAAAAATTCAGAAAACTTGAGGATTGGGTAAACTGTGATGGTGGTTCTATAAAACTTAACTGTAGAATTTCAAGAATATACAGAACCAAAAGCTCTAGATGTGAAGTCTTTAAGTGTATCATATAAATCTAAGTATTTCTCTTATGTTTTATTTTAATTTTATTTTGTTTCAAAAAGAGGGTATGGAATATTTTGAAGTAAAAATACTACATACTATTTTGCTAGTTATTTGTGTATTCTTTAAAAAGAAGTGTTTACTTTTAGGGTTGGCTGATTTACACCAACTTTTTTTTTTAAATAACTGGTTTAAACCACAAAAATAAAAAGAATGAAAAATGCGAATCGTGTGAACTTCATGGTAACGTTTCCAGATATCAAACCACCTGCAATAGTTTTATTTCCCTTTCACCTTTTAATCAAGGTGTCCCATATTAAATTCTCGGTCGAACCACAATCCTTCTTTCATGCGTAACCCAAGTAGCGGTTCGGATGTCAGTTTAAGCGAAAGTCTTCTCCTTGATAACCTCGGTATTTCGTAAGGATGTTAAGCCTAAATATACGAAACAAACCAAATTGTATATTTCTACATGCCTAAATGCGTGTTGTTTTCAAAAGAAGCCAATATTGCTTAAATATATTGATAGAAATTGGCAAAATTTATCGATTGCCTACGTAGCTTCCAACATTAGCTTGGATTGGACTTTCAATGATATCTACGTACCGGTACTAAATTTGTAATTTAATACCTCAGTTTTAGCGTACTGATTATGGTACGTTGACCTTTAAATTTTACATGCAAAGCAATAACAGGATTTTCCCGTTATTGTCTTACATTTCAAGTAATGACGGGATTTTCCCAATAGCTAGGGCGGGAGATTCTCAACTTAAGAAATTTACTGACCGCACTTCTTTAAGCTTATGGGAGTTCTTCCGGCATAACCCCGCTGTTGCATAATAACATCAAGGCGAAACAAACTTAGGCTATTTCTGTGAATATGTAATATAAATACATAAAGCAAAAAATCTAAGTCAAAAAAGCCTGGTTTAAACATCCCCCAAAAAACGGGTTTTTGGCATTTTCAAAAACAACCACGGTTCTTGCCAATTCTGCTTACTTTTGTATATAGGAGGTTAAAAAATTCTTATTATATACATTGGTTAATCCTGTGGAATTCATAATGTAAATATGTTGAAGAAAAAATGTTTGAAATATTTTTTTGAAATTCATAGTTTATTTTCGATGTTTTATATTATTATCAGCATCAACCACTAATTAAATGATTTTTTGTGTTATAGAGAAGCGATACAAAGTCTGTTTTATCAATTTAAAGCAATATTTTGAAAAAAGCCCAAAATTTCCGAAGCAAAAAAGCAAAGCAGAAAAAACCGAGTTTTTTTTCCAAAAAAGCCGGTTTTTTTCCGAGCCCTTGCATCTCTAAATTTAATCAATATTATGTTGCTTAGAATCAAAAAATGCTTATATGTTTTTTTATTGTTTTGGAAACTTACAGGTGCATTCATTGTTAATGTTGTTTATTTTCTTGTAGGATTTCCATGGTTCTGGGGTTAATCCACTAAATATTACAGGAAATGGCTTTGGAACATAAGACTGCGATCGGAGGAAAATAAGCGTAATTGGATACTCAAATGACGATAATAGTTCTGATAGTAATTTTTTGTATAATTTTATAACAAGTAGTTGCACAATGAATTCTGTATAAAATGTTAAGCAAAAAGTAAGATATTAAAGAGCTTGCAAAAACTTTGATTTTCATTTCAACATATTGAACATTAAGTTTATTGTTTAGTCATATAATTATATTTGTTATTATTCTGAATAGCCATTTGCGAGATCTCCACATTGCTCCGTCGTTCCCAGACAGGGCAATAGCGATCAAAGTCAGAATTGAATGGGCCAGTGGATCGTGGGTCAAGATTTCTGAGTGGGTCAGTGTGTCGTGGGTGAAGAGAACATGACACACTATGAGCTACCACTTACCATGACTCACCCTGACCCACCGATCTACCATGACCCACTCTGCTCAGTGTATTGTTGTAGACAGCATCTTCTGAGCACTGGTGAATTTGTCTACGTTTTACTTTCAAGGCCTCCATTTTTCTTCTCTTTTCATTCGTTTCTGTTTACTTACCTCAGATGAGTCTATCTTAGCTAAAAAAGAACCTCAGGCACTTTTGGATATTAATATGTTTGTAATTGTAATAATAGCGATAGGACTTACTAGTTGGCTTTCAATACACAGAACGTACGTTTTATAGAGGAGCTGACTACTGTAAAAAATCTATTTTTGAATCACCTCTAATACATGAATTATATAAAAATTGAATGCAACCCTATGTTCGTGATCATCAGGGCCGAATGGCAAAGCCTAATGAAATGACTTTTGCTGTATAGTTAGGTATCAACCCCAACTGGGATGTTATCATATCGCTTTTATTGTAATACGTATCCTAAGATGGTAGTGGGAGTTCGAAGTTTTGCAAAAATTGAGTACGTCACGTTTCGTTCAACTTAAGGAGCTCAAATTCAGTATATTTCACAGCCTCGTTTTATTACAAGTGTAAACTATTTAGTTAATTGAGTGCAGGGTGTGGATCATGGATCAGAATTGATGACGATGAGTTTTGGAGGATGGTAGGTCAGAGGATGAGTTTTGAGTCATGGTGGGTGGGGGTTGTGGGTCGCAGTGAGTCACGGTGAATCGTGGATCCAGTGGGCCACGTTGGGTGGTGGGCCACGTTGGGTGAAATCTAATGAGATACCTGAGCATGGTATGATTTCAATAGTGCGGTAATGTCCGGTTCAATCTTCGTGACGCACATTATCAAGCCATTAAAAGTAGTCAATAACTTTTTTTCAACAACTGTCTAAGTTTTTTTTAACCAAAGTTAGAAATCACTTTACTTTGTTATCGTATGACCCAAAATTAAGGGAGGAAATTTTAAAACTTTCAAACATCTTCTATTTTGAAACAGTATGACGGATCAGATTCGATATTTGTAATATGAAAAGTAACCAAATTTTGTTTTAATCCATTCGCTTGTAAGGAAGTTGATATATCTATTATATACAAGAAATGGATTCTACTATTATAGAAATAGAAGAATATCGTAGCATGGCGCTCCAGTCACCAGCAGCGTGCTCCCCGGCAAGGGAATTTGTAGTGCAGCGTAATTCCTAGATAGGGATGGCCAGAACCGGTTCCTGTTGGAACCGGTTTTCGGGTCTGAACGGATACGATTCTAGAAGATCCGGTTCCGGAACTAGTTTTTCGGATCTAGGTCTGGAACCGGTTTATCCGATCCAGGTCTGGAACCGGTTCTTCTGAAAACCAGATCTCCAAGAACCGGTTCCTCGGGGAACCGGTTCCGCTGGAACCGAAACTTTGTGACGATCCCTATGCTAAACCCGAGCTGCTGGAAGGCTGTGAACAGTGTGCTAGATGAAATGTTGGAAGCGCCAGGCAGGCGACCAGGCCGCTTGTCTTATTTGGCTAAATAAACTGGGAACTGGCAAACTCAATGGTTAAACAGGCAAACTGGCCAACTCATTTGGCTAAACACCCACTGGTGGACCAAAATAAAAATAAAAATAACTGGTGGACCATTTTTTTTCTGGGGGCACAAGCGAGTATGGTCGGGGAGGGCACAAGCGCATGGTCCTCTTTGCAGTGCTTTTGAAGGTGAAATTTGTACCTCCTTTAAGGGTCTTTGGGGGTTTTCAGATCCAGGTCTGGAACCGGTTCCTAAGACCCGGTTCTGGAACCGGGTTTTCAGATCCAGATCTGGAAGCGGTTCCTAAGATCCGGTTCTGGAACCGGGTTTTCGAATCCGTCTGTAACCGGTTCCTAGGATTCGGTTCTGGAACCGGGTTTTCGGATCCAGGTTCTGAACCGGTTCCAGAACCGGTTCTGAAAACCGGATCTCCGAGTTCCGGCGGGACCGGAACTTTGTGGCCATCCCTATTCCTAGAGGCTAAAGATATAAAAGAAATAAAGCGAATCAAATTTTCTGTATTTAGATTTGACTTCACCGCTGCTCAAAATATACTTCTAAAGGCAGGGATGTGTACACAATAGTCCATCAAAGCCTAATACTATGTTTGGGTTTCTTGACCTTTGACCTTGAAACTGGCTGTGATGTGGTCACCTCCAGAAATCGAGATCTTCACCAGTCAATTAATAGAATAAAATTACGTCAGAATCATTGAAAAAATTGAATTGAAATAGCCCAGGTAACTCTGGTTTAAGATATATTTGAAAGATTCATATATATATATATATATATATATGAATCTTATATATGCTACCAGAACTGCCCGTTTCACGCACGGGGAGAATACGTTTAGAATGTGTTTCAATCAAAATGTAATGATACAAATACAGAACCTAATATATCAATCTGGCATATCTAAATATTAAAGCGCCTTACTCTTACAGGAATATGCCTTCAATCAGATTGATATGATTAAAAGCACTTAACTTGAAGTGGGTACTAACTATTATCTCAAACGGTTCAGACGTTTCCAAAACACTGAAAAATATGAATCCGACACAAATCTGTCATTTTTAACATTTATTTATTATCTCCCCCACCCTGCCCTCTACGGATGGGGATGAACTTGGATTCAAATGGCATTGGAAGGGTCACTATTCATTTCAATGGCACCGAAAACTATTCATTTCAATGGATTCGACACTAATATCACTCATTTTCAAATATTTTTATGTGTCATCTCTCCCCAGGAGTACTAATCCGAACTGAATTTGGATTTAAAGAGTATCGGAGGTGTTACTGTTCATCTTAACGACCTTGAAAATTATGGATTTGACACTAATATCGGTTGTTTTAGGTCATTTTTATATATGTCCTCCCTCCCATTTCTCCTAGGGGAACCAGGGGGTCTTACCATCACTGGGGAACTGAATTTCGATTTAAAAGGCATTAAAACTGCCACTAATCAACTCATGGACGCCGAAAACTATGGATTGGACACTAATATCGGTTGTATCCGGTCATTTTTATGTTTGCCCCTTCCCTTCACCTTAGGTTTACTCTTTTTCAGACTGCAGGGGGCGTGGTGGCTCAGTGGTAGAGGGTTCACCTAGGGTGCTTGGGGTCCCTGGTTCGATCCCAGCTCGCGGCGCGAGGACTTCGTATTGGACAAACAACGTGCTCGTGGGTTTTCTCGGGGTTCTCCCGTTTCCTCCCACTTTTTTCATTCCACCATTTCACTCATCTCTCATCATCATCGTCTCCTTTAGCCTAACCGGCATAACCGTGGGATATGTCCCCTCCGATCTTGGAACTGGAGAAGACTGTCCCCCCAATAATCCGATTTGAAATGTGTTTTTGGGGGTAGAAATGTGATCATTTGTATCCGATTGCCACAAAGGAAAGTGAGATGAAATTGGTGTCCCCCCCGAATAAGCCTCAAAGTGCCCGCTTCCCAATGTTGAAGATAACTCTGCTCCCCTGATGTTCCACAGCATTGTTTTTCAACTTCATAAATATTTTGAACATCGCTTATATATATATATATATGTGTGTGTGTGTGTGTGTGTGTGTGTGTGTGTGTGTGTGTGTGTGTTTGTGTGTGTGTATGTATACTCGTCCCCCCCCCCCCCAATGTTGAAGACAGATTTGCTCCACTGCTCCTAGCATTTTTAGCATACCTTTAGTTTAAATTACAGAAAGCTATATCAAAAGTAAATTATAGAATTTATCACTTAGTAATTAAATAACCCATTTTTCCTATAAAGAGAAGAAGCATGAAATAATTTAATGTATATAGAAGTATGTTAGCAGAATGGAACTTAGTTATAGATCTATGTTATTTGAAATTTCAAGTATATTCCCGGAGGTACGAGGGACCGCGGTGGCTCAGCGGTAGAGCGTTCAGTTCTGGCGCGCTGGATCCGAAGTTCCATACCACCTCGCGCCAAATGGACTTTGCAGTGGACAAACACCGTGTGAGTGGGATTTCTCGGAGTTCTCTCATTTCCTCAGTCTTTCTTCATTCCACCATTGCCTTTATTTCTCATCATCACCGTCTCCTTTAACCTAGGCGGCATAAGCGTGGGACGTAAAATTCAAAGATTTCATTTTTTCTTGGAGGTATACTTACAGCAGGTTGAATAGCATAGGTCTAACAAGTAACAGTGCCCAAGTGTAACATTTCGATTTTGATAAAATTTGACAGGTAGATACTACACATGAAATAAACGAATACGTGTTTTTTTTTTCTGCGGAAAACGGTTTTAGGAGGCAAAAGCCCCCCAAAAAATTTTGATAGCTGACGCCTGAAAGGCAAGAAGAAGTGGACCGAAGTGAATGACATTGTGCACAGATATTGTAGACATAAAATGATGGAATACTGGTTTCGTATTTTCCTGGAAAAAACTGTTGAGTGGGGCACGGAGCCCTCCAACCTTTTGATCATGAAATATCTGAAGTGCTAATAACAGTATGCCAGAATTGCCTAAACGACATGAAGACCTGGAACAAAACTTTGTGTAGAGACAATGAGCAAAAAATAAGCGAATACGGGTTTCTTATTTCCTACGGAAAAACGGTTTTAGGGGCAAAGAGCCCCACCCAAAAAGTTTGAAAGTCGACGCCCAAAAAGAAAGAAGAAGTGAACCGAAGTGAATGAAATTGTGCACAGATATTGTAGACGTAAAATCAGGGAATACGTGTTTCGTATTTTTATGGAAAGGAACGGTTAGGTGGAGTACGGACCCCTCCAAACCTTTGATCATGAAATATCAAAAGTGCTAATAACAGTATACCAGAAGTGCTTAAAGAACATGAAGATTTGGAACGAAACTTTGTGGAGTGACAACACGAAAAAAAACGATCAAATTTTCTGGTGGAAAATGGTTTTAGGTGGCAAAAGCCCCCACCCAAAATTTTGAAATTTAACACCTGAAAGGCAAAAAGAAGTGGACCGAAACACGTATTCCTCATCTTACCTGTACAATATTTGTGCACGATTTCATTCACTTCGGTCCACTTCTTCTTTCCTCTAGGACAACAACTTTCAAAATTTGGGGTTTGGGCTTTACCCTTAAGCCGTCTTTCCGCAGAAAATAAAAAAAAAGTGTTTGGTTTTTTCATGTATTTTCACTACACAAAGTTTCGTTGCAATTCTTCATTTCCTTTACACACATCTGACATACTATTATTAGCTCTTTTGCTATTTTATGGTGAACGCTTTGGTTTTACCCGTGCCCCATCCAACCGGTTTTTTTTTTTTTTTTTTTTTTTTTTTTTTTTTTTTTTTTTTTTTTTTTTAAGGAAAATATGAAACCCGTATTCCATCATTTTATGTTTACAATATCTGTGCACAATTTCATTCACTTTGGTCCAACTTCTTCTTGTCTATCGGGCGTCGACTTTCAAAATTTTGGGTGGGGCTTTTGCTCATAAAACCATTTAACCGCAGAAAATAAAAAACCTGTATTCGTTTATTTTTTATCATTGTCCCTACACAAAGTTTTGTTGCAATTCTTCAGGTCCTTTACACACATTTGACATACTATTATTAGCACTTTTGATATTTCATGATGAAAGGTTTGGGGGGATCCGTGCCCCACCCAACCGTTTTTCCCAGGAAAACACGAAATACGTATTCCCTCATTTTACATCTACAATATCTGTGCACAATTTCGTTCACTCTGGTCCACTTGTTTTTGCCTTTCGAGCGTCAGCTTTCAAAATTTTGGGTGGGGGCTTTAGGCCCTTAAAACCGTTTTTCCGCAGAAAATAAAAAAAACACGTATTCGTTTATTTTATGTGTAGTATCTACCTGCCAAATTTTATCAAAATCGGAGTGTTACACTTGGGAAGTATTACTTGTAAGTGACACGTATCATTTTTTATAGCAATCATGTTTGATGTCAAATATAGATGGCAGGGTTCTAAATATGTATTAGAAATCGCCTATTACCAATTTAACTTGATTTATACTGCTCATAACGTTCCCAGTATTTCATACAAACAATATGCTCATCTTAGGTGTCGTACTCAGAAGAAAGCTTAAGCACTTTGAAAGGAACAAAATATGGGAATATACGGTAATAAATGGCAGCAGAATTAAATTTATTATTATATGTTACAAATAAGTATTATATTTTAATTATTATATTTATTTCATAGATTACTGGATATTTGTGAGACTCACCAAGAAAATGTTTATTGGCGTTTCTGTTCAAAAATCAGGCTTGCCACCCATACAATAATTTAAGCCTTAATGCTATATATGAGACTAGCAGCGTTCACCCCGCTTCGCTGCGGTCACCCTGGAACGCAATAAACTTTGTTACTTAGATAATTTTTACTTTTTCGCTTTCAAGTGATATGATAAAAACCATAGAAGAATGTTAACATTATATCGCCTGTCATTTATGTTAACCCGCCGAGTGACACGGTCATGTGGGTTGCATATAAATACGGTTAGATTTAGCTATGATGAGCTAACAAAGGATTTGTACGTTATGGACACTTGAATGGTCAATTATCTCAAGACACTGGTAATTAAAAATTAAAGTGATATGATAAAAACCATCTAGGGTCCAAATCCTAATAACCCCCCAAAAATAAAAGAAATTGGTTCAGCCGTATTAGCGTGATGAGGTAACAAAGGATTTGTGCGTTCTCTTTTATATATATAGATAGTTTTAGAACACATACTTTATTTGTAGTTTTTGAATGAGTAAATAAATTATAAATGCGAATTAAATAATAAATAAAAGACACATTCTGAGGTTTTTTAACACTGATTCCCGCTAAAATAAATAAATAATTGACAAATAGCAAACCTGCATCCTGTCTTTAAATTCAATTATGTTTACGAGGAGATGGAAATATTGTAATTGTTCAGAAGAGTGTTAATAAGGTTTTTTTTTTTTTTAATTTGGTGACAACAGTGACGCCGATTTGGACTTCGAAACTGAAGATTGCTGGGTAAGCAAGGGCGCCCATCAGGGGGGCAAGGGGGCGCTCGCCCTCCCCTAAGAGGAAATTGTACTTGGGAATATCGAAAACTCAATAGAATTTTTACATTAGTTACATCAAAATTTGAAACGTCGCTTGTACTTGCCCCCCTTGGAAACCACAACATGGGCGCCCTTGTGGGTAAGTTTGTTGTATATTATCGTTACTATTAATGGTATTATACTTGCTTCTATAATTATCACTTACATAAGAAATGTAGGATAATTTTGAAGACGGAAATCGATCATTTTATTCTCTGAGGTTGGCAACTCTGTCGTTCATAATAGTGTTGAAGTCAGGAAGCATGAAAAGGAAACAAAGAGATAACGGTTTATTTAATTGTTAAGTAACGTCATCCTATTACTCAACTGATTTATTCATGATAATGTACTGTAATAACCATGATGCGCAACAGTACACACTTTTTTACTAATACTTGATAATTAATTCAGGTATTGAATAAGAAAAAAAAAATTATTGATATTAAAAAATTAAAAACAACTCAAATATTTTTATTATTCTTATTACAGCTTTGGAAATGAGTGAAAATCGTATTTGATAGTTCTAAGGGTTACAATCAAGAACTTCACAGGAATATGAGGCCAAAGGTAAGTATTTATTTGTATGCTCTTTGCTGATAACATTATGCTTTTTAGAATTATTATTATTGTAAGAGTGAAATGTATCAGTCCGTTAGTAACACTAATAATTTAAGAGTCGCACTAATGGACCTTACTAACTGTGCTGCCTACCTCCAAAGATGAAGTAGGCCAGTGAATCGTGGGTCAAGTGAGTCAAGATTTCGGAATGGACTAATGGGTCGTGGGTCAACAGGACGTGACCCACTGCGACCCACCATCCATCGTGACACACCATGAACCAGCAAGCCACTACCACCCACCTATCTACCCACTGTGACCCACCGACCCACTCTGCTTAGTGCATTATAGACAGCATCTTCTGAACACTTGCGAATCTGCCTACAATTTACTAATATGACTTACTACTTGGCTTTCGAGGCACAGTCAAACCTTACACTCTTTTTTTTTTTTTTTTTTTTTTCCTTTGCGTTGGCCTGCTTTAATTTCAGACTTTCAAATTTCATATTTTCCATTAAAAATTATCTGTACGATAATTAAATTGAATTTTATCGTAATATGGCCGATGACAAATACTTTACCCTTTTATATCTTAAAGGTCAGATCCACCGGTATTATAACAGAGTGAGGCTCAAGCGTTTGACCGTAGAAATTCAAACTCCAATTAGTGATAATTTCACAGCCTTGTTTTATTACAAGTGTAAACTCTTTATTCAGTTAAAAGGAGGGCGTGGATCTTGGGTCAGAGTTGTTGACGATAGGTTTTGGTAGTCACAGTGGGTCATGGTGGATGGAAAAAAATAAAATGAAATCTTTAAGTTTTACGTCGCACGGTTATGCCGGTTAGGCTAAAGGACACGGTGATTATGAGTAATGAGTGAAATGGTGGAATTGAAGAAAGTAGGAGGAAACGGGAGAACTCCGAGAAAACCCACGAGCACGGTGTTTGCCCACCACAAAGTCCACACGGCGCGAGCTGGGATCGAACCAGGGACCCCAAGCACCGGAGGTGAACGCTCTATTACTGAGCCACCGCGCCCCCTCATGGTGGATGGAGTCGGAGTGAGTCGGAGTGAGTAGATCATGATAGGTGGTGGGTCTCGATTGGTCGTGGTCCAGTGGATCGTGGGTCATGGTGTGTGGTGGGTTAGTGGGTTATGGGTCAAGTTTTAATTGACCCACGCCATCTCTGCCCACGTACTTACTCCTGTATTCTCATTCTACCAAATCTTTCATAAGTATCATCTTCATTTTTAAAGGTGTCTTCGCACTTGCGTACATTCCCACTTCCGTACATGTCAAAATCTTTCCCATTTCCGTACAAATGCAATGGTAAAGTGCCAGATGCAATGAAATGTCATGATTTGAAAGCGAGTTAAGAATTCCCATTTCCGTACAGGTTCAATAGGGACTGTTTGTGTGAATTTTCGTTAGTTTTTAGAACGGAGGGTGATATGGAATCTAAGGGTTTGGTTTCGAGTAGCAGCCAATAAGAGTCCTAGAATAGTTCCAGTTTAGAAGATGTACCTGTTCCGAAAGTATACAAGGAAGAAACTGCTGATTTATACAGGAAGCGTTTTCAATTGTTAACTAAAGTGCCTTCGCTTCACGTCTGTCAAAAGAGCTGTATATCGAGAAAGACAAAGAGTAGGAGGACCAGCAACTAATTGGTCAGCATACGCCAAAGATATAGTTTTATCAGATAACCTTTTAAACATGGATGATGGTTCCAATTTCTTGCTATTTGACGATGGAGAAGAGGAGAGGATAATAACGTTTACTAGCAAAAAAGGGAGAGAGATTCTACAAACTTGCACGACCTTCTTTATTGATGGCACTTTTAAGAGCTGAAGCAAACTTTTCTCCCAAATATTTGTAATTCATGTACACTTGTATCCAAAATGATTGTCGCATATCTATAATTGTCTTCTTGTAAGAATACAATCTGATAATGATTGTGCAGGGTACCTTTAATACTGGTACTATGTGTATAATCTGGAAATGTATATTTGTGATAAATTTCATGGGAACATAATTATAAATATGAAAATTAGAATGAGTAAAACAAATTGTTGCTAAATGGACAAGAAAGTTTTATTTTCGTTTTATTGTTCTTATTTACTGCTCTTTTGACATGAAATTTGTCACACATATGCCTTTTGTCGATTATGCACATACTAACATTATAAGAAATACCGGGTGAATTCGTTATCAAAGTATATTCCTACAACAAGATATTTATAGACATGCGACAATAATTTTGGGCATGAGTGTACAATGAATGAAAGTTCATTGAACACTCAAGTTCAATGGAAGTTCAATGAAAGAAATTAATGTGATTCCAGTCGTTTATGGCCTTCTCCCGAACAAGAGAAATCATATATATGAAAGATTTTTTTCTCACTAATAAAGAAAGAAGTCCCGAATTGGAATCCTGAAGTTGTTATGACAGTCTTCGAGGAAGCAGTATTAAATTCTTTTAGTACAATTTCCCCTTCAGTTTCCATAAGTGGATGCAATTTTTTCACTTTAATCATTGTCTTTGGCGTAAGATATAGAATTTGGGCTTGCTTACAGAATACAACCGTACAGATCCAGATACTGGTTGGACGAAGGCTCTATAATAAGAGCTGACTTGTGTATCAGTTTCATGTGATTTGTGAATTCACATCAAACACATTTCGGGATTACATTGGTCGAATTTGAATTGAACGCAAGGAGTTGACCGTTCTACGTTAGTACCAGTGCTCTTGTTACTACCTTTAAAACACTTACAACAGTATGGAAAACATGTGTGTATGTACAGGGTGTCCCACTTTTAAAAGGCCCAAGGAAAAGTGTAATAAAAAAATTAATAAAAGAGGATATGAAACCAAATTATGGTGGATGTTCTTACGTAACTCGTCGATTTTGCGTGGTTTGTTCTTGTACACATTACCCACAGAAAAAATTCAGGGGTCAAATCAGGTGACCTGAGAGCCATAATCCTTTGAAAATCACTCTGATAGGGAAAAATGATTCCATCGCAGCATACTCGCCTTAAACGTATGGTATGTTGTTGCCAAATCTTGCTGATACCAACTAAGTGTCAGTTTCTTGTCATCCAACTGGTTCACAAGCTCATGAAACAATACCTGGTACACTTCACTGGTGACAGTAGTGTCAAGAAAATTGGCCCGATGATGCATTGCTGTGATAATGCATGGAAGATACCCACCTTCTGTGAATGAAGGAGTACTTCAACGACTGCATGCTGATTGTCATTACTCCATAAACATATGTTTCGTGATTTCTGGTACTCTGACATGTCTTAAAGGAAACACTTATCCAACATTGTTTCATAAAAAAACACGCGCTCTTCCACAGAATATCAATACATCGTCGAAATCAAACAGCACCGGGAGAAGCAAGGCGCACGAAATACCAGAGACCCATACACAGCTAGCGGAATCTCATTGTTGCCACGTTTCACAGATTTACAATGCTGCCACGTAGACAAGTTACGTGAGAACGTCTTAACGTGAAATCCAGTCACACCCAATACTCTGGCAGCAACATTCACGAACATGCTGTGCCGCGTTGAACTGTGTATACAGGTGAGGGATGACATTTCCAGCAACTCTTGTAATGTACCTTCATTTCTCAACCATAAAGGTATGTCATGTACAAATTTGGTTTCATATCCTCTTTTATTAAGATTTTTATAACACTTTCTCCGGGGCCTCCTACGAGTGGGACACCCTGTATTATTATTATTATTATTATTATTATTATTATTATTATTATTATTATTATTATTATTATTATTATTATTATTATTATCTTTTCGTATTTCCTTGAGCATGCAAATCCATATCCTCCTCTGCTCATACTTTATTAAGAATGCACAGAAACAGTTTCAGTTATTAAACCTATATGGAAGGGGGACATCTTTTATCAACGTCAAAATATATCATGTTATCGCCCATGGCACTTTTACGGATCTGGGAAGGATTCTGACAAGTTGCGGATCTGGGAATGTACGCATCTGGGAGCTAATCTCATTAAACATTCATCTCTTTCAATCTAATAGGCAGTGACGTAACTGAAGGGCCCGCTGGGAAAGGGCGCCGATCCTGGTGGGCGGGCCCCCCTCAAAGCTCATGTGAGCCCTCTAGTGTAATTATGAATATACAATATTTGGCATAATTTGAATACAATTTGTCTTAACATCCTCAGTTATATACCTTCTGCATCTGAGTGCCCCCCCTTCCCAAATTTACAGAGAAATCGGCGCCCTTGTCGCAGGGCCTGCAATGCGGGGAGGTCCGAAGGGTTTGGGGGCCCACCGCGAAGCAAATGTCAAGAACTATTGGCTACAAAAAGTGAACTGAATACGGAATATCCATTTCCCTGAACATTATTTACTTTAGAAAAGAAAATTATGCTCTGGGTGAAAATTCATCCATTCTAGCAACATCAGTTTTAAAAATCATCTTCACACTCGAAGGTTAAGGGAAAAGAATTTTTGTTTTTTTCGGTGACTATTAATTTTAATTGTAATTTTATTATATTCCATGGATTTATTAACCATTGTCTTATACAGGGACATAATATAGTGGGAAGTTAATGGACATAGGAAGAAGAGCCAAAAATCATTATGGGAAGAAGGGCCGAGGGGCGACATTTTTGCGTTACGCTACTGTTAATAGGTATAAACGACAACGTTATTGTCAAAACTTCAATCCATTTCATTTGAAATATGCTATGAAAGATTGACCGCTATATAATGTATACGGTCAAATACAGTAACGTAGCTTTAACTTGGATATCTACGACTTTTTCGAAATGAAATGAAATGAAATCTTTGAGGTTTACGTCCCACAATTATGCCGGTTAAGCCAAAGGAGACGGTGATGATGAGTAATGAATGAAATGGTGGAATGAAGAAAGTGGGAGGAAACGGGAGAACCCCGAGGAAAATTACGCACACGGTGTTTGTCCACCACAACGTTCACTCGGCGGGGGTTGGTATCGAACCCGGGACCGACTTCTTCGAAAATTTCAACTTACACAATTTGTCTGTAACACAGAACTTATACATTAATGCACTAATAAAGATTTCTTTCGTTCCAGAAAAAGTTATACAAAATAAAAAGTGTCTTTCTTTTTCATTGCATTATGAAAGGCGACAATAATATATAATAATATATATTTCTTTCACTTATACAGGAGTTTTCTACGTTGGTTCTTGTGGTATTTTTGTGCCTTAATCAAGTCAACGTTGGGAAATTCCAGACCATCATTGTATTAGAAAACGACGTGGGAAGAAGTATGGAAGAGAACCTGAATAGAAGTAATCCATTCGGGTCAGTGGATTCATACTGGGGTAAGTACAAATCTTTTGTCTTGATATGCATTTGAACTTGAATGTTCCATCCAGGGGCGGATCCAGGACGGACTTCTGGGGGAGAGCGGTGGGTTATAATGCTTATACTTAGAGGTACTTTTAAGAGCTCCAAACTCTAGGATGGGTATTATTTATATATAAAATTAAAAAAAGTTTCCTCTTCTGGGGGTGGACGATTGCCCCAATCGCCCCCCCCCTGGATTCGCCACTGGTTCCATCATAAACATTTGTCTCTGAAATATATAGGTATAGTGTGCTATATGATAATTTGGCGTAGAAAAGTTGTAGCTAGTGCTACATATATTTAACCCTTTAATTGGCAAGCATTGATAGATTACCATTAAAATATTTAGTTCGCTTTTATGGTTGAACCACGTCTTCGTAATTTTTAAAGTATTTTTGTACTTTGGTTACAAAATACAGGGAGTTTGTTTCAATTCAACATTGCCATAAAATATGTCTTATGTGTAATACTGAGCAGCATTGCCCTAATATGGTCAAATATCATAGAATAAGAATACTCTAAGTAATTAGCAGCAGTTCCGTAGAAATGTTTTCCTACAGATTAAGAAATTACAAATTTAAAAAATTAAAGAGAGAACTTTCGCGAAACGCAGGAGATAAAGCTTCTACAATACTAAATTTGACTGTTCCTTGTTGACGAGAATTAGAAATATCTAAAGAAGCGACCCGCAAATCGTGTAGGCTATATGAATATTGTATGAAAGCAATAATGCAAGGGCGCCGATCCTGGGGGCCGAGGGGGTCCGTCCCTTCCCCCAAGCTCGTGTGAGTCTCCGCATTGTATTTATGAATATACAATATTTGGCATAATTTGAATTCAATTTGTCTTAAAATCCTCATATGCCCCCCTCCCCCAAGTTACAGGGAAATCGGCACCCTTGCAATAATGCCAATTAAATGGTAACTGAAGTTATAATTCGTGCGAATAACGCGATAGAATGCGATGTTGCTTGAGAGCAACAGTGCCAAATAAAGTGTTAAATATATGTAAGTCTAGGTTGTAGTCTTACTCAAAAAAATCTGTTTTCACGAACTGCAAGAAGTTACATGATATGTGTTATAGCATACGATGAAACCTAGGAGGCGAGGATTTGTGCCATTAACCTTGAAAATGAATATTTCAATAAGAATAGGAATTTCAGAAGGCTAAGAGAAGCATGAAATAATAATATTGATACACATCAGCTACATAAATAGATTTTGAGCTACAGAATGTTGCTCTCAACTCATGCTACAAAAACTTCATAAGCTCAGGAGCTTTTAAAATTAATCGTGCAATGTGGAGATACAAAACTTCTCAAATATCATAATCGAAATTCAAAATAGAACTTAAGTAACTTTGCCACCGGAAATTCTGTCAGCATATTTTTTTTTTTTTCTTGTCAGGGAAGTTTTGTAATGAAATGAAACAAAATATCCACGGTTATGCTATTTAGGCAAAAGAAAACGCCGATGATAAGAAATAGTTGAAATAGGGGAATGAAGAAAGTGGGAGGAAACAGGAGAACCCCGAAAAAGCCCACGCACACAGTGTTTGTCCTTCACAAAACCCACTTGGTGCGTGCTGGTATCAAACCAAGTTTCTCACGCACCATAGGTGGACAGTGTACCATTGAGTCACTGAAGACTACGTCGGTAACTTTGTCACTTATACATTATCGTGGAAATTTTTAACATATTTGTGGTTGAATTGACAAGATATAAACTAAACCACTGAAACAACTTACACTATGTTAATCAAGACTGAAAAACAATTTAGTTGTTGGAGTCTCCAGAATCGAAGTTTCGGATACTCGACGAAAGAACAAGAACCAGTAGAAAAATATAATCCCAATTTTAGCAAATGGTAAAAGCACGGTCAAAATGGTATGTATACCCAATAGATTTGTATGTTTCTATTTACAAAGATTTGGTTGTGGTGAGATCAGAATTTCTAAACAGCAAATAAACAAAATATAAACTTACATTGCAATAAGTGTTTTACATCTTCATTTCCTAAGATGCATGATATTCTAAGAAACACCTAGTAGAAAATTTTGTAAAGCTTTAGGTTCTGTGTTATATGGAGCCGTTTCTCCAACCTTTGAAACACTCTTAGCATCTTTATGCAGCACAGTTGAAGGTGTTGCTTCATTCTATTGAATCGCAAGAATAAATATCCAAATAGTTGAATGAGATGTTCCTACAAGATTATGGTTAAGCTTTTGGTACCACGATTTGCAAATATTATTTGCCTTATAGGATTGTTGTTCAGGGTGGCTTGGAAAAATATTCCAGGCGCCTGGAGATATAAAGGAGGCACATTTCGAGAGCGAATATTACTTCACCCTTGAGGTGTAACACGATGGTACGTGCTGGAAAGTAGTTCAAAATATGTATCTCTTCATCTAAAGGCTCTTCTCTAAATATTAGTACTCTTCGTTCTAATCCGTTCATTTTTCCGCAAACTAGAATAAAATTCTGGTCGTTCCTGTATAATTCGGTGCTATGTCGCTTTCTCTACGTTGACTGAGTTAAACAGTTATTCGGCCTTCCACATCCTGGGTAAAATTGCTGGGAAGAAGAAAAGAAAGAAATATTCGATATATACAGAGTGTTTCAAAACAATACCGACAACGTTTGGGTGGTGATTCCTAACATCAAAATAAGACGAAAAGTATAGATCAAACTGGATGCGTAAATGCCTCCTTTCGGAGTTATAGGCTGCCAAAAACATAAAAAAATGAACTTTAAAGGTCCATAGCTCCAATACTACGGGACCTACCGTAGTCAGGTCAAGAGTTCTCTTAATAACTATTATATGCCCTACCCAAATATCCATGTTTCAGAATTCTGCGGTACTTCCGCAACAAGTCTTATAGAGGTACTTGGCGAGTACTTCAAATTATATGCTTGTAGCCAAACTGCCTCTTTAAAAATTGTTGCGTGAGTGCCGTAGAATTCTGAAACATGTATTTTTGGATAGCGCACATAATAGTTAATAAATGAAATCCTGACTCGAGTACGCTATGTCCCATAGTATTGGAGCTATGGACCACTGAAGTTCAGTTTCTCATGTTATCGGCAGCCTATACCACCGATAGGAAGTACTTGTGCACCCAGGCTAATCTATACTTTTTTCGCCTTATCTTGGTGTCAGGAATCACAACCCAAACTTTGTCGGTGTTGTCTTGAAATACCCACCCTATATATATATATATATATATATATATATATATATATATATATATATATATATATATATATATATATATATATAATATCCATCAAATATGGGTACATTGGGAAGAAGCACATTTTAGTCAATTTAATGTTAATGAATAACATTTTCAACATAATTTCCATGCTGTTCAATGCATAATTTGATGCTCTTTGCAAGATTAAGGTGAACTCGATGCAATAGATCAGAATTGCCATTGATTTCAGCATATTGACTGGTAATGCGTTCTGTCAGGTGGTTTAAATTTCTAATCCTCATCGAGTAAACTTTCTATTTCAGCATACCTCAGAAAAAGAAATCAAGAGTAGGAAAAAGGTCTGGCGAAAGAGGGGATTACTTCACATGACCTCCTCTCCCAATCCAGTGAGAAAAATTGTCAATCAACCAATCTCTAACAGCTGTAGCAAAATGGGCAAGGTCCCATCCTGGTGAAACCAGTCTGGAAGTCCCTCACCCAAACGCTAATTTGAGGCAGCATTTTGTCTCTCAGCATGTTCAGATAAGTCTCACAGGTTACACGTTCATCAAAGAAGAAAGGTCCTAGCACATGAGCTTTCTACAAATCGCACCACACCATCACTTTTTGGCAACCCTGCTGTTTGGATGTGGATTGTCTTGAGATCAGTATCGAACATTTTGTCCATTCACTTCACCATTGACATAAAACAGTTTCATCACTGAACAACACGCACAGTCTTCAGAAAAATTGATATTTTAATCCAATTTATCTGCAAACCATTCACACATCTGCGTACGTCTATTGGGGTGATCTTCATTTAAGTGATGCAATAGCTGTAACTTGTACGGATGAAACTCCTCCTCTGCCAGGATTTTCTGAATAGTTGACCTTGGAACACCCAACTCCGTGGATGTCCGAGGAAGCGATTTCTTTGAGCTAGCATAAACCTTAGCCAAGACAACCTCTTTCGTTTCGTCTAAAGTCTTTCTTCGTCCAGAACGGAGTTTGCCCAATACACTGCCTTTTTCTTTAAACTTGGTGATTATTTCCCGACGGCAGTAAAACAAATAGGTTGACGATGAGGGTATCGAAGGTTAAATCCTTCCCCAATTTTGCGATACTACCATCCTTCTCGTCCACTTAAGAGTACCAACTCGACTCGTTCTTCTTTAGACAGAACCATTATTCAATCTGGAAAAACAGAAACAAATTATTAGAATTCCCTATGTACCCAGACTTTACGAACACACACACACTATATATATATATATAGGGTGGTCGTGCATCAATGACGGAAAATTCGGGAGATGAATCTACAGATAAAAGAAAGCAAAAAATGTCATATGAACATTCACCGAAATGCGTCTGAAATGTCACCTTCCGAGGCGGCAATTTGCAATATCGCAAGAACGGAGGGAAATACGAATGTCGGGTCAAAAGATATCAAAGGAAACCCCATCCGAAGAATCCAATTATGCATAAGTAATGGCGAAACAGTGGCGGCGCTAGAGGGGGGCACAAAGAAAGTGAATGAAACATAGAGAAAAGTGAACAATTTACACTGAAAAATTGTAGGAGGGGTGTTACTTGGAACATGCAGCAACAATGTTAATGAACAAAGCAACAATGGCTACGCTGTAGGGACACTATGGGAGGCGGAATGTAGGTATACAGTATCTTTGTAACGGAAAGAAATAGGAATGTCGGGTCAAAAGATTTCAAAGGAACACCCATCCGAAGAATCCAATTATGCCTAAGTGATGGCAAAATAGTGACGGCGCTAGAGGGGGGCACAAACAAAGTGAATGAAACGCGGAGAAAAGTTCTAGCACAGATGTTCTCAGATGAGTCATTCATACGGGATGGCATCACAAATGTCCGCAATGACCATCGATAGACACTCAACAACCCGCATGCAATTGTAGAGACGAAGCATCATCAGCGTTTCCAATTCCATGTGTTGGCTGGTATTATTGATGACGTTGTGACGCAACACTTCTTACCACAGCGATTGATCGCAAGCAATATCGTATCTCCAATCTCTGATCTAGGGCCTACCTATTGTACTTAAAGACGTACCACTGAGGAAATGACAGTGTATGTGGTTTATGCATGATGGCGTCCCTTCCCATTCATGTCCCACTATTCGTGCATATCTGAACGAAAAAAATCCACGCAGGTAGATAGATCGTGGAAGCAAACGAGTATGGACCCACGTTCACCCGATCTGAATACCCTAGACTTTTCCCTGTGGGGTTACGTAAAGAGTCTCGTGTATACACGGACTGTGCATAGCTTTGAAGATCTTCACTAGCGTGTATGAGCTGCATTTGCCACACTACGGCGAACTTCAGCGTTATTGCGAAAAGTCAGAGAATCCTTACGCCATCGTGTAACTGTCTGTCTCGAAGAACAAGGAGGACATATTGAACACCTTTAAAACAGCATTATGTTGATCACGGTAAGTACCATACCTCTTGTTTTTACAGTACATTGGGCCTCATCTTCCGTACGTTTTTGTACGATTTGCACGTATCATCACTAAGAGTGTTTAACAGTTTCTTTGTAGCTCCCATGCGCGGCACTGTTCCGCAGTACGTGCGCATAATTGGATTCTTCGGATGGGATTTCCTTTGATATCTTTTGACCCGACATTCCTATTTCATTCCGTTGCAAAGATACTTTATTCCTTCATTCCGCCTCCCACAGTGCCCCTATAGCGTAGCAATTGTTGCCTTTGTTCACTAACATTTGTAGCTGTATGTTCCAAGTAACATCCCTTCGTACAATTTTTCAGTGTAAATTGTTCACTTTTCTCTATGTTTCATTTACTTTCTTTGTGCCCCCCTCTAGCACCGACACTATTTCGCCATCACTTAGGCATAATTGGATTCTTCGGATGAGCGTTCCTTTGAAATCTTTTGACCCGACATTCCTATTTCATTCCGTTGCAAAGATACTTTATTCCTTCATTCCGCCTCCCACAGTGTCCCTACAGCATAGCCATTGTTGCCTTTGTTCATTAACATTTGTTGCTGTATGTTCCAAGTAACATCCCTTCGTACAATTTTTCAGTGTAAATTGTTCACTTTTCTCTATGTTTCATTCACTTTCTTTGTGCCCCCCTCTAGCGCCGCCACTGTTTCGCCATTACTTATGCATAATTGGATTCTTCGGATGGGGTTTCCTTTGATATCTTTTGACCCGACATTCGTATTTCTCTCCGTTCTTGCGATATTGCAAATTGCCGCCTCGGAAGGTGACATTTCAGACGCCTCTAGCGTCCAAACGAAGCCACATTCACCCAACGTTCATATGATATTTTTTGCTTGTTTTTACCTGTAGATTCATCTCCCGAATTTTCCGTCATTGATGCACGACCACCACATTTTTTCTCTCTCTCTCTCAAGTCCAGATGCATTGTATATGGTTTCACACCTTCCTGCGTCCAGACATAGGAGGTGGTGACGTCACAATTTTAATATATATATATATATATATATATATATATATATATATATATATATATATATATATATATATGTATACTCTTATGAAGCCTATGTTCATTATTTTTGGCGGGCTTATTTTTGCACGTAGAAGATTGAAATTTTGCACAAGCATTCAGCCTTTTTTCGGGATTTTCCCACCTTAGATACAGATGGTGATCAGAAAAATGGAAACACTTGAATGAAATTGCAACTTACCAGATTAATATGGTGTCGGGCCTGTCGGTTCAGAACAGCCTGGATGCGACGTGCGATGGAGGCATAGAGCTCGTGAATGGTAGCAAGTGGAATTTTACACCATTCCTCGTGCAGGGCATCGGCCAGCTCTGTGAGAAAGGATGGAAGTGGTAATCGTCGCCGGAGTCGTGTTTCCAAGACGAACCACAGATGTTCAATTATGTTGATATCTAGGGATTGGGCGGGCCAGGGGAGGTGTTAAACTTCATCCCGATGTTCCTCAAACCACGTTGCAACAACACCAGCTGTGTGAATGGGTGCATTATCATCCTGGAAGATGGCGTCATTGTCCGGGAAAAACATCCAGACCATAGGATGCAAGTGGTCTCCTAAAATTGCGACATAATCGTTGGCAGTGATTCGTCCGCTAAGTGTGACCACAGGACCCAATGAAAACCATGATATGACGGCCCACAGCATCACAAAGCCGCCGCCATGTTTCACTGTTGGGCGGAGACACTGCAGATCATAAGCTTCTTTGGGCGTTCTCTACACATAAACACGGCCCGTGGTTGGATGACTCATCCGACCATATCACACGTTTCCAGTCCTCAACGGTCCAAGTTGCATGGTCGCGGCACCATTTGCGGCGTGCGAAAGCGTTATGGTCCCTGATGAGCGGTTTTCATCGTGCAACACGACCCCGTAAGTTCATGTCATGTAATTCGCGGCGGACTGTGATTGTCGAAACGGGGTGAGGGAGGTGTTGATTGAGTTCCTCCGTCACTTGCTCCGCAGTGGCACGACGGTTCTGCGTGACTGACAATGCGCTTTAATACCCGGCATGACATGTCACTCATGATTTTCTTCCGCCCACTGTTCCGCTTCGCCGATGTGGTTTTCCCGTGTGTTGTGTAGGCCGTCACCACCTTCGACACTGTCCCACGCGACACACCTAACACAGTAGCCACTGCCGTCACACTCACTCCACATAACCGCGCACCAACAATTTGCCCTATCTGAAAATCTGAGAGGTCTCCCATTTTACACTATCTCCGTCTGCTGCAGCCACTGTACACTGCTGTTCCACTGCGCCTGACGTAGTATGGAGACCGACCTAACACACCACCACCAGAGGTCCGGCGCTGCAGGCGCCACGACAGCACTGCCAACCCATACATCTGACATGTTGCCAACTACACCATCACCATCTGTACATGATGGAGACATGTGAATGGTACCGCCTGAAAGGCAGTTCTATTCTGAAGAGAATGATGGGCGAAACATGATCCTAGAGTAATTAGAGATGTCTCGGGGGATTTTTACAAAATATCCTTCTGCATACGGGAATATGGGACATTTTCGTTTTTTTTGGGCGGGCTTATTTTTGTACCTACAAGATTGAAATTGTGCAGAAACATTCAGTCTACCGAGTAGTATTTACCAGATTTTTTTTTCAGATTTCTGCGTTAAACAGGGTGGTCCAGAGGGGCTAAAAGTTGAAAAAAGGGATATTTAGACCAAAAAATCCCTTTTTCGGGATTTTCCCGCCTTAGATACATGATGGAGACATGTGGATGGTACCGCCTGAAAGGCAGTTCTATTCTGAAGAGAATGATTGGCGGATTATAGTCCTAGGGTAGAGATGTCTCAGGAAATTTTTTTCCTGAGATCATGGTGTTTTGCGGTAATTTAGGGCATTGTGGGGATTCTTGATAAAATTTCTCCCGCCCTTACTATTCAAGATAGAAACTTGAAATTTGGCACACACATTCAGTCTACCAAGTACTATTTATCAGTTTTTTTGAGATCTCTACGTTCACACAGGACCGCTCCAGAGGGGCCCAAATTGTAAAAAAAAAACTCCGAAATTTTCCCTTTGACATCAATTTTCCCTCTTCTGGTATATGATATGGGCATGCAAGGGTACCATTTGAAAGCCAGCTTCATTCTGAAGAGAATGAGGTATGAACCATGATCTAGGATAACTAGTGACGATGCAGTAGCTGCTTGACTGAAAATCTAAAAAATATCCCTCCCCTGCATGAAATTTATTGAAAAAAGAAAATAAAAAGAAGAAAGAAAAGAAAGACACAAAGACACACTTCCGTCTCTCTCTTCTACCGCTGAGCCACCGTGCCCCCTTCCTCTTTTGATTTTCTTTCTTTTTCCTTCCTTTCGGGTTCGAACTAGGGACCGCACACACCAGAGGCTTTCTGAGAAAATTTAAAAAAAGAAAAACAGGTGGAGTCCTTTAAGTAGCTCTTGAGATGTCATGGAGATACATGCAGACAGGGCAATATATAGGCCTATATATAATGGAGTTTGATTCCAAAATTAAATAGCTTTTAAAAAATGTTCAATCATTTTACTTTCGTTATGGGATTGCCCTCTTTTTATTCATTATTTCTTTTCTTTTCCAGTTAATTATATCTGTTCATAATATTTTAATTATATTGTTCCCGCACTGTCATTTGTTAGTTATTATGATATGTGTGGTGTTAACGAAAAAAGCTAAGGACTAATCCCAATGATAACTCGAAATGTATCATATAGGTCTATATTAGATCTGTTAGAGTCTAAATTGGAATGTGGTTTTCTCTAAGAAGCATTACTTATCATTTGTTACTTTCTCTAAAAACATTACTATTCTTTCAACTCACTTTTACATTTTAAGAGACCATGATCACTTAATGGTAGAGCATTTACTTCTGTTTGTGAGCAGTTCAGTCCCAGAACATGAGTTGCTAAATTGACATTATTAAATCAGTGAAGTTTTACTGGATTTGTTTTCATTTTTTCCTGTCTTTTGCTCATCAACCAAGTCCTCTATTATATATAATTACCTTCGAATATTATTGTTTTTGTTCCACTGAGTAATTCTGAAAAGGTAAAATAATATCTTTCTTTACAAGGTGATACGATTGCAATAAAGTTCTAACCAGCAGTGATGTGAACCTGAAGTGCGACTGGCTAATTGTGAGCCAATGCGGGTGCCCATTTACATTTAGTTTCATTTCAATATTATAGAATCATCATTACTACTACAATGTATAATAGAATCTCCAACCAGCGAAGCAAATAGGCTAGTTGTTGCCTTGGCAAGCTCGCCGTATTTATCCCCCCCTCGCCCTGACCAACCAAACCAAAACGCTCCCCAGTATATTGTAAAATTGAAAGTGACTATGTTTGTAACTCCTAATCTCTTGAACCATCTGACCGATCTCAATCAAATTTTTGACGTACATGAGGCTCTAGCCTAGGAGTGTTTTTAGTTATTGAATTTGATGGTAGAACTTAGAGGAGGGGAAGCAGGAGGAATTATTTAAAAAATAAATTAAACTTAATAACTCTTGAACCACCCGAACGATCTCGATCAAATTTTCAATATAGATGAAGTTTGGACTTATATATATATATATATATATATATATATATATATATATATATATATATATATATATATATATATATATATATATATATATATCGGGTGTTGCAAAATAAGTGTTACAACTCTTGGGAGGTGACTCCTGCCACTGAGACAAGAAAAAAAGTTCTCTTCAACTTTCTGCTATCGGACATAGTTTCAGATCTACAAGGTGCCGAAAGCGTGGGAAAATGACCTTCGGACGCCAATAGTTCGGAAACTATCCAACATAAAGAAGGCGGGTAAAAAATTCACTTAAGAAGTCATACCTGCTCTATTGAATTTTGCATGTTTCACAATCCTACCGTGCACGCGCAAGGGATTCCCCAAAGGAACGTAGGGAGTCCCGGATAATCTGCCAAATGAAACTTGGTCTAAATGGATATGAATTGATAGGCTTTCTACCAGGTAACAATAATTCGTTTGTCTTACGTCGATATCTGGAACAAATACAAAATGGCGGACACCTTTATGCCCGTTGTGTGTGGTTGCATAATCGCTAGATACGGATGCTGCCCAACAGTGAAGTTCTGAGTATTAATTGTAGCGAATTTGTACTCAAATGCTCTAGAAAGACATCTGGAGTGTCGGTAGAGCATAACAGATTGAGCAGGGTGATTCACATGTGTGGAAACACTTAACGAAAAATGCCCAGAAATGCACTCATACTCAGTAAACGTAAGTTCAAAGCATCGGAAGTGTAAGGATTAGCGTCAAGAACATGAAAGGCATTGCCAATTCACCAATAATATTCCCTCAAACCGATGCAATATGATGTGCACGGTTGCATACCAACAAGGATGCAACAACTGAGGCCAAGTTCAAATTGTGTAATGGACTCACAAAGAAGCTGGGTAAACTAAAGGAATGTCACTAGTGGGATCGCATGATCGATATTGAAATGTTGCCAATGTGTGTGTTGATATCAACATGTAGTTAATAAACAAATGTCAACATGTCGCACTACTGCTGGGACACCATCTCACGTGCGAAAACTAGGAAAATAACGTTGTACATTCTGCTATTACATCTGATGCACCTTTTGGTAGAACGTAACTAGAACACGATTGTATCAATGTCCCTCTTTGTTTGGGACATTGTCCCACAGTCGACACATATGAAAAGAAATCTCTTAATGCATGGTTCAAATTCTGATAGAGCGTGAAAATAACAAACTTGTATCATGTCCCACGTCATGAGACATATGACGTACTCGAAATATAGGAAAATACCTCCAGAAATTCGTATCTTACACACAGTGCAGATGCCAAGACAAAGACAAAAATGAACCTATTTGGCACATTTAACACTATAGCTGGAACACCATACATATGGAAAATAAAACGACATGAGAAATAGGAAGAAATTTCTTAAAGCTCTGATTGTTTACAACTGTGCAGTAGGAGTAACAAAATGAAACACACAAGTATGGCGGAAGGCTGTACAAGAGGGCTTGCCAAACAAGTGGGTACTCCTCAAAGAAATGAATACAGAGAAACTGAGGCTCCTTCGAACCTCAGGGCTAAAGCGCTCGCTTTTGCTCGCGTGGTCGCAGTTTCCAATCCTACTGGGAGCCCACGGCCTCAGAATAAGGACCCGAGTAGTTATTTTGCTCTTTTTCGCACGTGGGACGATGTCCCGGCAGTAGTGGGACATGTTGACATTTGTTTATTAGCTACATGTTGATATCAACACACGCATTGGCCACATTTCAATATCGATCATGCGATCCCACTAGTGACATTCATTTAGTTTACCCAGTTTCTTACTGAGTCCATTGCACAATTTGAACTTAGACTCGGTTGTTGCATCCTTATTGTTATGCAACCGTGCACATCATCTTGCATCGCTTTTAGGGAATATTATTGGTGAATTGGCAATGGCTTTCATGTTCTTGACGCTAATCCTTACACTTCCGACGCTTTGAACTTACGTTTACTGAGTATGAGTGCATTTCTGGGCATTTTTCGTTAAGTGTTTCCACACATGTGAATCACCCTGCTCAATCTGTTATGCTCTACCGACACTCCAGATGTCTTTCTAGAGCATTTGAGTACAAATTCGCTACAATTAATACTCAGAACTTCACTGTTGGGCAGCATCCGTATCTAGCGATTATGCAACCACACACAACGGGCATAAAGGTGTCCGCCATTTTGTATTTGTTCCAGATATCGACTTAAGACAAACGAATTATTGTTACCTGGTAGAAAGCCTATCAATTCATATCCATTTAGACCAAGTTTCATTTGGCAGATTATCCGGGACTCCCTACGTTCCTTTGGGGAATCCCTTGCGCGTGCACAGTAGGATTGTGAAACATGCAAAATTCAATAGAGCAGGTATGACTTCTTAAGTGAATTTTTTACCCGCCTTCTTTATGTTGGATAGTTTCCGAACTATTGGCGTCCGAAGGTCATTTTCCCACGCTTTCGGCACCTTGTAGATCTGAAACTATGTCCGATAGCAGAAAGTTGAAGAGAACTTTTTTTCTTGTCTCAGTGGCAGGAGTCACCTCCCAAATGCTCAAAAATTAAGGATAATTGCAGATTGTTGTACTACACAACATGGCACTACACAAAACTGGCGCTAATAGCATAGGCACACAGTGAACACAATATACGAACAAACGAAACATATCGGTACCACGGTAGTGGTGATATCCACGGTATCCACGGTGTTCGTGATAAGTTGAGAAACACATGTGCCACACAACGCCACTGTTTCCTGTGCATGTACCCCGACATCAATATGGGATATGATCACCATGTACACGTACATAGGCCGCACAACGGGTTGGCATACTCTGGATCAGGTGGTCGAGCAGCTGCTGGGGTATAGCCTCCCATTCTTGCAACAGCACCTGTCGGAGTTCCTGAAGTGTCCTAGGGATTTGAAAACATACAACGATACGTCGACCGAGAGCATCCCAGACATGCTCGATGGGGTTTAGGTTTGGAGAACAAGCAGGCCACTCCATTCGCCTGATATCTTCTCTTTCACGGCACTCCTCCACATGGCAGCTTGGTGGGGCCGTGCGTTATCATCCATCAGGAGAAAGGTGGGACACACTGCACCCCTGAAAAGGCGAATATGCTGATGCAAAATGACATCCCGATACACCTGACCTGTTACAGTTCCTCTGTCAAAGACATACCATCGTACGTGAACCATTCATAATCCTACCCCACACCATCAAACCACTACCTCCATACAGGTCCCTCTCAAAGACATTATAGGGTTCGTATCTGGTTCCTGGTTCACGCCAGATGATAACTCGGCGAGAATCACTGTTCAGACTATACCTGGACTCGTCCGTGAACATAACCTGGAATCACTGTTCCATTGACCATGTACTGTGTTCTTGACACCAGGCTTTACGGGCTCACCTGTGAACAGGGGTCAGTGGAATGTACCTTGCAGGTCTCCGGGCGAATAAAGCATGTCTGTTCAGTCATCTGTAGACTATGTGTCTTGAGACAACTGTTCCAGTGGCTGTGGCAAGGTCCCGAGCAAGGATACCTGCTTACTCCGTGGCCGTCTGCGGGCACTGATGGTGAGATATCGGTCTTCTTGTGGTGTTGTACACTGTGGACGCCCCGCACTGTAGCACCTAGGCACGTTCCCTGTCTGCTGGAATCGTTGCCATAATCTTGAGATCACACTTTGTGGTACATGGAGGGCCCGTGCTACGACCTGCTGTGTATGACCAGCCTCCAGTCGCCCTATTATTCTACCCCTCATAACATCATCAATATGTGTTCTTTCAGCCATTTTCAACACACAGTCACCATTAGCACGTCTGACATCTACACACTTACACGCTGCACCGTACTCTGACATGCACCAATACACCTCTGCGTATTTGGACTGCTGCCAGCGCCACCGTGTGACGACCGCGCCGCATGCACCGCACTGAATGGTCAAATACACCACATAGTCATACCCCGAGGTGATTTTCAACTGAAAACCGCCCACCAGAGCATTGTTTCACCATGTATCCGCATTATCCTTAATTTATGAGCACAAGTGTATATATATATATATATATATATATATATATATATATATATATATATATATATATATATATATATATTTGGTCTAGGAATTAATTCGTGCGGTTGGTACGCACACATTGAAGCTGTAGTACAAACACAAATTACATAAATACCTTAAGAAAAATATTGTCCATCGCTAGCCACCACTTTCGCCCATCTGTCAGGCAATGTACGGATTCCGTGGCGAAAGAAGTCCTCATCCTTGGAAGCGATCCAATCAGAGACCCATGTTTCGATATCTTCTGAAGAAGTAAACCGCTGTCCAATCAAATCGTTGTTCATGCAATCGAACAAGTAGTAGTCCGAAGGAGCAACGTCTGGTGAATACGGCGGGTGGGGTAAAACTTCCCATCCGACATTTTCTAAATAGGTTTTGACCGGTTTTGCGACATGTGGGCGAGCGTTATCATGTTGAACAATAAGTTTATCATGTCTGTTCTCCCATTCTGGTCGTGTTCTGGCCAGAGCTTGCTTCAAACGCATTAATTGTCGTCGATAACGTTCTCCATTCATAGTTTCACCCGGTTGCAGCAGCTCATAGTACACCACACCTTTCATATCCCACCATATGCACAGCATAACCTTTGCACAGTGATTATCTCGTTTTGGTTGTGATGGACCTGGTTCACCTGGTTTCACCCAGGCCTTTTTTCGTTTAGGGTTCTCGTAATAGATCCACTTTTCATCACCCGTAATAATTCGATGCAGAAACCCCTTTCTGCTCTGTCGTTGAAGCAGCAATTCGCAAATGGTTTTTCGTCTTTCAACGTCTCTGTCTTTCAATTCATGTGGAACCCAATGTGACATCTTTTGAATCATTCCCATGGCTTTCAAGCGTTTGGAGACTGTTGTTTGATCAACGCCTAATGCTGCTGCAAGTTGTTCCTGCGTTTGACACGAATCCTGCTCGAGCAATGCTGTCAATTCTTCGTCTTGAAATTTTTTTGGCTGTCCAGCTCGCTCTTGGTCTGCCAAGCCGAAATCACCACTTCTAAACCGTGCAAACCACTTCTGACACGTTCGCTCAGCTAGAGCATGGTCACCATACACTTCCACCAAAATACGATGACTTTCAGTCGCACTTTTCTGCATGTTAAAGTAATGCAACAGGACACCCCGCAAAAACACTTTATCAGGCACAAATTGCGCCATGTTCACTTAACTACAAACTGGTGTTGTTGACGCTTTAATCCACTGCCCTATACTACGAACGATACGCGATGACAGGGGTTTGCAACACATGTGTGGATACACGGAACTGTGGGACGCTCCGTTCGTTGCGCCATCTCTTGTCCACCCGCACGAATTAATTCCTAGACCAAATATATATATATATTCACATTCACTTTGAAGGTAGAACTTGGGGAAGGGGGAGATACAATTATAAAAGTAAATAAAACTTAACTCTTGAACTACTCAACCATCTTGATTAAATTTTCAACATAGTTGACGTTTGGGTCTTGATTAAATTTAACCATCTTGATTAAATTTTCAACATAGTTGATGTTTGGGTCTGGGATAATTTGACATTTAACTTGTACGGTGCAATGTACGGGAGGGGGAGCGGGACCGAGATATATATATATGTAAAACATAAAAATGAAAGAGACCGTATTTGCAACTTCATCACTCTTGAACCACCCGACTGATCTCGATCAAATTTTTAACATAGATGAAGTTTAAACCTGAGATGGTTTATGTTATATTACTTTGACGGTGTGACTTAATGGTGGGGGAGGGGAGAGACATTAGAAATGATCAAAAATGACCGATATTAGTGTTGAATCCATAGTTTTCGGGGTCTCTAAGATGAAGAGTTATACTTCTGATACCGTTTAAATCTAAATTCAGCCCCGCAACTTGGGGGAAGGTGATGATATATACAGGGTGGTCCGGAAGTGGGCGTACCCCTTAGTTACGTCAATGTATCCAACGATGTTGTACGTATTTTATAGATTTAATTTCTTTAAACAATAAATGTGCAGCATATAGGTAAAAGGGAGGACTACATTTGGAAACAAGAATGTAATCTTGTTTATTTTATTTATTTATAATTTCTGAAATAAAGTGTAGCTTAAAAGTCGTGGGCAGAAACACATCTACCTATAATTTCACTCAGCTTGCTAACTCACCATAATTAACTACTATTGGAAATTAAATTAAATTTCACTTCCGTTGGATTCTCAGATTCACGGAAATCGCCTTGTACAGCGGGGGACACTTCTAAATGGTACAGCCATATGGAGATTTACGGCTAAGGTGTACCATTTAGAAGTGTCCCCCGCTGTACCCTTGAATGTATTACATGGTAAAATAAACAATGTTGTTCTCTACTTGCAGGTGGATTACATTATCCCGGATATCGTGCGGTAAGTACCTCAACTTTTCACTGTATTTTATATTCAAATAATATATCCAGGTCACTCATCTCTTTTAATTAGTTCAGAACTCTTATTGATAAGTGGAATTAAATGTAACAAATGTAATTGTCCTTTGGATTTTTCTTATCTTGACTTTAAGCATAGATAGATAGATAGATAGATAGATAGATAGATAGATAGATAGATAGATAGATAGATAGATAGATAGATAGATAGATAGATAGATAGATAGATAGATAGATAGATAGATAGATAGATAGATAGATAGATAGATAGATATAGATATATTAGGATGTTTCAAAACAACACCGACAACGTTTGGGAGATGATTCCTGACACCAAGATAAGACAAAATGTATAGACCAACCTGGGTGCACAAATGCTTCCTTTCGGAGTTATAGGCTATCGAAAACATGAAAAAATCAACTTTAAAGGTCCATAGCTCCAAAACTGTGGGACGTACCGTAGTCTGGTCAAGACTTCACTTAGGAACTAATATGTGCCCTATCCAAAAATCCATATTACAGAATCCCAAGATACTCAGGTAACAATTTTTATAGAGGGAGTTTTTGCTACCAGCTTATAATCTGAAGTTCTCATCAACTACCTCTATAAAAATTGTTGCGGAAGTATCGTAGGATTCTGAAATTTGTATATTTGGATAGGCCTCATACTACTTCCTAAATGAAGTCTTGACCCGACTACGGTAGGTCCCATAGATTTGGAGCTATGGACCTTTAAAGTTCATTTTTTCACGTTTTCGGCAGCCTATAATTCCGAAAGGAAGCATTTGTGCACCCAGGATGGTCTATACTTTTTGTATTGTTTTCGTATCAGGAATCACCTCCCAAAGGTTTTCGGTGTTGTTTCAAAACACCCTGTATATATGTAAACGTTTTTCAATCCTCTCATTCGTCTCACTGGCACAAAGCTAATGCACTAACCCCTTTCGTGAGTTAATCGGACTCCTACTTAAGAAGAATATAAAAACTTCAGTTATTCTATAAAAAGTAAGGGCTGCACCCTGGATATTCTTCATGCGTTTGTGTACTAGCAATTCAACTCAATTTTAATTTCCAAAACCGCTTTCAATCATTTAATCGGCGATTGGTCTGACCTGCACGTGAGCTCTGAAAGCAGAAAACTTGTAATTAAAAGGATTCTAGGTAATTGACTCCATATCAGGGTAACCAGAGGAAGGACAGTATCATTTTAGAGAAACAAATATTTACTGCATAGCAGATAAATCAAAGGTTTGAAAATAAAAACAGAAACAAATATGAATTGGCATGATCAATCCGGCTTTTAGGAGGCAGACCAAACTTAACACTGAAAAATCGAGCCTCTTCCGATACTCGACACTCAGAAATTCGAACTCGCATTTCAAAACATCGACACACAAATAGAAACCTCACCACTAATCCGTATACATATTAGAATTTCGTTAATGCGTACACAGATTAAGCATTTACTTAACAGCAATGTAAGTCCTTTACAATACACTTAAAATCCAGTATTCATTCACGGAGTAGGATTGCAAAATGTCTTTTAAAAACATAAAATCTTGCTAAATTATTACATCAAAAGGATAAAAGCCTAATTTCTTATCCAGGGAATAAAAGAATATACCAGACTAATTTCACAGGCATCCTACATGAATTGCTGAGAATATCACAGGCGAGAAATTGTCTTGAGTTTCCTAAACAGGGGATTCTACTACTTCATTTTGGTCTTCACCAAAGGTCTAGCAACCCAGAAAGCCGTACCCAGTATTGTTCCAAATCGCCAGCATAGACTTTAGAATATTTAATATATATATATATATATATATATATATATATATATATATATATATATATATATATATATATATATATATTTGGTCTAGGAATTAATTCGTGCGGGTGGACAAGAGATGGCGCAACGAACGGAGCGTCCCACAGTTCCGTGTATCCACACATGTGTGTTGCAAACCCCTGTCATCGCGTATCGTTCGTAGTATAGGGCAGTGGATTAAAGCGTCAACAACACCAGTTTGTAGTTAAGTGAACATGGCGCAATTTGTGCCTGATAAAGTGTTTTTGCGGGGTGTCCTGTTGCATTACTTTAACATGCAGAAAAGTGCGACTGAAAGTCATCGTATTTTGGTGGAAGTGTATGGTGACCATGCTCTAGCTGAGCGAACGTGTCAGAAGTGGTTTGCACGGTTTAGAAGTGGTGATTTCGGCTTGGCAGACCAAGAGCGAGCTGGACAGCCAAAAAAATTTCAAGACGAAGAATTGACAGCATTGCTCGAGCAGGATTCGTGTCAAACGCAGGAACAACTTGCAGCAGCATTAGGCGTTGATCAAACAACAGTCTCCAAACGCTTGAAAGCCATGGGAATGATTCAAAAGATGTCACATTGGGTTCCACATGAATTGAAAGACAGAGACGTTGAAAGACGAAAAACCATTTGCGAATTGCTGCTTCAACGACAGAGCAGAAAGGGGTTTCTGCATCGAATTATTACGGGTGATGAGAAGTGGATCCATTACGAGAATCCTAAACGAAAAAAGGCCTGGGTGAAACCAGGTGAACCAGGTCCATCACAACCAAAACGAGATATTCACTGTGCAAAGGTTATGCTGTGCATATGGTGGGATATGAAAGGTGTGGTGTACTATGAGCTGCTGCAACCGGGTGAAACTATGAATGGAGAACGTTATCGACGACAATTAATGCGTTTGAAGCAAGCTCTGGCCAGAACACGACCAGAATGGGAGAACAGACATGATAAACTTATTGTTCAACATGATAACGCTCGCCCACATGTCGCAAAACCGGTCAAAACCTATTTAGAAAATGTCGGATGGGAAGTTTTACCCCACCCGCCGTATTCACCAGACGTTGCTCCTTCGGACTACTACTTGTTCGATTGCATGAACAACGATTTGATTGGACAGCGATTTACTTCTTCAGAAGATATCGAAACATGGGTCTCTGACTGGATCGCTTCCAAGGATGAGGACTTCTTTCGCCACGGAATCCGTACATTGCCTGACAGATGGGCGAAAGTGGTGGCTAGCGATGGACAATATTTTTCTTAAGGTATTTATGTATTTTGTGTTTGTACTACAGCTTCAATGTGTGCGTACCAACCGCACGAATTAATTCCTAGACCAAATATGTTCTATATATGGATGATCCAAGAGACCTAAAACCAGCAGGCAGCAGTGTCAGTTCAAATTTTGCTTGGAGAGGGGGAGGCAAGAACTACAGATGAACGTAGATTATCATGTTTTTCATTGGTGTAATATTATTCTATTGATTAATAGATATATATGTATAAATCTCGAATAGAAGCAGAGCAGAACAATTGTCCCCCTGGAGCTCCAAAGACGCCACCGCCAGGAGGCAACTACTTGACCATTTGGTTCATTGGTATTGAATAACAACCGATTTAGATATCACATATATATGTATATACATTTAGATCCAGGCCTCAAGAAAATGATTAAATCCAATTTATACATATTTATATACACATTCATATGAAAATAATTAATAATATTTGTAATATAGGACACTCGGTCGGAAAAGTTTTTATCCGGCCAGCCATTCTCTGTGAGGTTTTCTTGGGTTTTCCTTATTCCCAGCAAGCGAATGCTGGGACGTACCTAACATACAGGTACCAAGTCGTTTCCTTCCTTCCGTATTCAGGGATAGTGTGATCGCCGAGGGACGTCGTCCCTCATACGTGACGGGCTATCATGGCCACTGATACCGAGAGCCCCGAAATCTAATTCCTAATCATTGTAACATAAGAACCAGTAAGGGAGCATCAAAATTGACCACTTACAATCGCTCGTAAAACACCATACATTTACTAGAATTGATATGTACGCTTCTATATAGTATTTATTTCAATAAATTGGACACAAACTAGTGTTAGTAAGTCCATAACTATCGAATAGCACTAGGTTCGATTTTTTTATTATTTTAAGTTCAAAAATGTTATGTTAGTAATTCTTTTTTGTCAGTTTTTTTGTTAGTTTTAACTCTTTGGTATGTTTGTTCATTTTCTGCTCTGAATTTCAGCAAGGTATTTTTTTCAGTCTTAGAAAGGTGAAAATATCTGATAGCGTTTTAAAAATAATTTTTAAAATAGTAGGTTAGATTCAATGGTAAGATTCAATAATAAGATGTTTTCCATTATTATGTTAATTTTGCAGTGTTTTTAAATGAGCAATCCTTAAAAGTGCAAAGCAATTCGTTCAGATTAAAAAAAAAAAAGTTAAAATAATAAAATGTCATTATTAGGTATCTTACTGGAACTTTTTTAATGAAGTGAAATTATTTTATACCATATCGTGTTTTGAGACCTTATTTATATAAAAAAAAAATCTGTAAATCGTGTTTTGACAGTATATCAGATAAATCAGTAGCAAAAATGGATAATATTTTGTTTAAATCATTTTCTCAAGGTGAAAGCAGTGGCGGATCCAGGGGGGCAATCGCCCCCCCCCCCCGAAGAGGAAACTTTTTTATTTTATATATAAATAAAACCCATACCAGAGTTTGGAGCTCTTAAAAGTAGCTCTAAGCAGTAGTATCCTGGATCCGCCCCTGGATGAAAGAAAGCACATGCTAAGTTATGCAACATTCAATGTGATGTAACTAAGGTTTATTTTTTTTCTTTCATTTTACAGGATTTCTTATTACGGAGGGAAGGACTTTCAATTTACCAAGTAACGCGTCCGAGATAGAAAGGAGATAACCCTGGATAATGGTACGCCGTATAAAATAACATTTAATACAAATTTATCTGAAGAAACAGTGAAATAAACATTGGGGGTAACATGTTCGAAACGATACCGGTGATTCACAAAATAGTAAGACATTATTTTCCAGTATTGTCGAGGTTACGAGGATTTTGTGTTATTAGTGCGTTTATGTGTGATGAATTTGGGAAATCGAGCTGTTTATATATTTTCGATTCTGTTCGGATTTGCCAGTTAAATGACGCCAATAGCTGGTGCATATCACAATTTATAACGAATGGTTCTGCACATTTGAAGACTGTGATGTGGGCAGGAGTAATTTTCAGCGTCTATGATAATTATGAAGTTAATAAAATTTTGCGAATACACTTGATACAGACTTGTTAGCTATAACAGTGATAGCGTTAAAAAATATTAACACCTTAGGAAATTATTAAGGCCAACTGTGAAATGTAGTTTAGCTAGAATATCCAAAGCAGTGTTTATTATTATTATTATTATTATTATTATTATTATTATTATTATTATTATTATTATTATTATTATTATTATTATTATTATTATAACCATTACAACATTTGTAGCCCATAACCAGAATTAGGATTATTAGCAATAATTTTCATAGAAAACAAGAAGACAAAATATGTTAAAATAAAGTGATAAAAAGGCATTATGCTTCACCTATTTTGATAACTGCCTTTATGTATATATTCAATATGTATAAAAAACGTATATATTCTTATAGTATTTACTTATGAACATTAAACGTCTCTGAATCGTTAAATGTAAGTGTATTGATTTGAAGATAAAATGTCTTTGTAGATCCTATAAACTTTTTTCCACATCCACAGAGAGCAGTGAGATATACTTTGTATTCATTACGAATGCAAATTCGACATTCGAATTTTTCTGAAGACTAACCACAAAGATTTCTTTAGAAAAATCATTTAACTATTGCCTCACGGAAGTAAATACCTCACTGCAGGCCCGTATTCACGGGGGGCTACGGTGAGCCGCCGCCCCCCCTAAATTTTCACTGGCCTCCCTAAAATTTTCACGGTAGGCTTGCAAATGAACTATAATATGGTTGGGTCGGGCTTCCTCTAACTTCTACCGGGTTCCACCTACATTTTTGTTCTGGCTACGGGCCTGCCTCTCTGTTATCTTTCTAAACGTTGTTATTGTTCACGTTTCACAAAGTTGCAGCCATCGTACGCTTGTAACTGCAAATGAAACAGTTATGTTTACAAATTATGCATCTTCTCTGGCTGTAGAATATTCGCCTTGGAAATTGCACCTGCGTCATTTAGATCCAGTAAAAGCACAAACGTGTTGATCTTGTCAAAATGCTTACACAAGAAGCAGTGCATTCTATGATAGTCATTATCATGATCATCATAGGTATGATGGTAGTGGCAGGTCACTTGCCGCAACTGAGAAGCCTCCATGTTCCACAGTCTTCCGTTAACCTCTTCGTCTTCACTGTTTTGATATCGTCCATTAATTGTAGTCTTCTTCGCTCTCTCCCTCTATTCCTCGCCTCCATACCCTTTAGCACGTCTCTCATGATACAATTCCTCTTTAGCCAATGTCTCAACCAGTTTCTGTTCCTCTTGTTAATAATATCCAAAATTGTTCTTTTCTTCCCAACCATTTCTAAGAGCTACTCATTCTTTGCCGCTCGACCTAGCTAATTCTCTCCATTCCTCTCCACACCCACACTTCCAAAGTTTTCAGTCGTCTTTCATCATTTTTGCGCAACCATGTTTAAATTTAAATATAAAATTTAAAAATGTAAAACCAAAAGAAGAGGAAAAGAGAGAAACAGAGACTGGAAATAAAAGGAAATAAAAGGTTATGTGACCCCAAAAAAGGAGGAAAATGTTATTAAATTACATTTTTATTTCTAATTGAAGGCAATATTTGACACATCGGGTACTTCGGAGAACTTGTTTTTGCTCTAAAGAAAAAGTGCTTACCTACCAATCCTAACTCTACTCTTAACATTCTGTTCCAATCTGTTAAATAGCATACAAGTAAGAACTTATGTTCGAACACATATATGCAAACATTTTACGCAATCTGAAATACTTTTTCTTTCTAATGGGGGACAGAAGTAGAAATACAAAGTTATTAACAAGAAACCAGGAGAATGGAGAGAAATAGCTGAGTCGAGCGGAAAATGAATAAGAAGGTCTTAGAAATGGTGAAAGAAAACAGTTTTAGATATTATTAAGAAGAGGAAGAGAAACTGATTGGGACATTGGCTAAGAAGGAACTGTATCATGAGGGACGTGTTCGAGGGTATGGTGGCAGGAAAGAGAGGGAGAGAGAGAAGATGAAGAAGACTACAATTAATGAACGACATCAAAACAGAAAAATCATACGTGAAGACGAAGAGGTTACCAGAAGACCCTGCAGCATGATAGCTTCTCAGTTACTGCAAGTCACCTGCCAATAACATTAATGGCAGGATACCGGTGATGATGAATTAATAATGTTATGTGTGTTTTGTTAAGAACATTCATAACATATTTTATTAATTATATTTTTTTAAGAGTAAAGAACAGAACACCAAGTGGAATAGGACTATAATTATATCCGAAAAGAAATGTTGACAGCTTTGAAGGCAAAATGTATCTTTCTTGGTTTTAAATCTGTTATTGACTTTCAAAAAACTATAATCTTTTTGTCATGGCTAAAATATGGGGCGTTCAGAACAGAGAGGACCGAAGTCCAATTATATGAAATTTATAATTAAAAGAGAAACAAAGCTTTTGCATGGTACGTTGAAGTACATGGAAAAATTAACACTTTTATTTTACACTATAATAGTTATTTACAATATCTAGACATTAAATTTTTACATGCTAAAAGAAGCGTCAGATTGAAATCTTAAAAATGAAATTTGTACAAAATGACCAAGATTCACTTGATTTTCTTGTACACTGAACGCGAGATGTTTGAGCCGTGGCGCCGAATAAACATTAATTGATGTATTCTAATCTTAAGAACTTTGGTAAGTACGAAACTTTAATATTTAATAGTGGTTATTGTGTCAATATGGTACACAAGTTGTGAAACATTATGTTATGATGTAACATAAAAGATATTTGGACTTAAAAGTCTGCGTTCCTAGCTCTCTTGTTCTAATTCGCGAATTTATTAAAATTTTGTCCCTACAAGATAAGAGAAAAAAACTTACCTAATCTTTTGATTATTTTTTTATAAAGATAATCCCTTTCCTATCGTAGCTTGCAGCGACACAAATTTAATTTTAACGGCTATGACGTTCATCAATAACCGCCACTAAAATCATGCAACTGCGGAAAACGAAAACTATACAAGGTTGGTTATACAAATATGTTTATTTATTACGCAGATGTATATTTTTTAAGATACAACAGGAAAAAGGATAAGTACTTTGAATGATAAGTGTACTGTATCGATTCTTATGGATTAAATCGTAATACTCAATATTTTTGTATCATAAATTAAAGAGAAAATAAATTAAGCATTATGCATGAGGAAAATTATGGTTCACTTGAAATACTTTCGGTAATTTTAGTAAGTAACATTATTTTAGTGAAAAGGAGTATATATATATGAGGGGTGCAAACTGGGCAAACTGAATGAATGGAACATAAAGTATGCATTAGAACAGATGGTGCCTCGAGGATAGAAACTCTTCTATATACTACTACACATTGTAGTTCGAAATCTACTTAAAGCTGTAAGACCACGTCTCAGTCCAGAAAGTGTGAATGGCTGAAATTTTGTTATTTTCCTCTCATTTCTCCTCCTGTAATTAATGTTCTATAACTAATTACCGGTGCCGACACAAGTCTTGGTTTTCCTACACAAACACAAGTGTTGGTATTGTAATTTTCAGTCAAGAAAGAGGGCGCTAAAATTTCATTATTCGTGCCTCTCCTTTTAATTACTGCCTTATAACTAATTATTTAATGCTGGTAAATTCTGGATTTCGATGTACAAATACAAGTATCTGAAGGCAAATTCATCGCAACGATTGTTTTTGTTATTTTCAGTGAAAAAAGTGAGGTCGCTGAAATTTCATTCTTCCCCTCCGTTTCATGTTATATTTTTTGTGTAATTATTACATAGTACAAATTCTAATAACTGCATCAAAAATTAGTACAAATTGGGCACAAAAATAATTTGTTAATACCAGGATGCTGGTGCTTCTCTTCATAATGTGGTCGGAGCTCCGTTGTGGCTAAGAGGTTAGCGTACGCGCCTTTGGCGTGGGGGACCCGGGTTCGATCCCGGTGGAAGCTCATGTGGTTCGGATTTCAGGTTAAGCTCTAGACTAGACTCCACGTCTCACATAGCCTCGCTGATGAAAGGGACGTTAAAATCAAATCCAAAATGTAGTCGCTAATTTGACGTCAAGTGCATTTTTCATCTTATCCAGTGACTATTGCAGCACAAATTCTAATAACTACAGCAAAAAGTACCACAAATTGTGCACAAAATTATTTGTTAATAACAGGGTGGTGGGTATCGTTTTTTCAAAATGCAATCGTTATCTTGACGTCTAGTTGGCGACCAATCTTTTTTTTTTTTTTCTGTAACCATTGCGGCACAAATTGACCACAAAATAATTTGTTAATATTATGATGCTAATGGTTGTTTTCCAACATGTGGTCGCTATCTTGACTTCAAGTTGGCGTCTAATCTTCATTTTTTTAGTGCAGCACAAATTTGAATAACTACAGTATAAATTAGCACAAATTGAGCACAAAATAATATGTTAATATTATGGCTGAAAATAGCGTCGCCAACTTGATGCAAGTCCCGACGTATGATATACTATCAGGCTTTTACAAACAGAGAAATAGAAGAGTCAATCAATTTATTTGATATAGTTATGTGTTCCACTTATTCTGTTATACTCTTATCTGTTTCACTGTTGCCAGTCAACATTACGCAGAGAAACGTTTTAAATGAGTTAAATAAATCAATTCCACCCGCAATCTTTAATCAACAAATAAATCTCTACGTAACACTTAGCAAAATGGTTAAAAGCTACATTTTTATTACTATTTCATCAGTATGAACACTATTTGTAACTAAAGAGATTATTAATACATGAGCATTCGTAATCGGAAAACTCGTAACGACTTATATATCAGAAAAACGAACTGACAGAACTGGAATAATGGACTTCCTCTTTGTTTTGTTATCATAATTTTCTCACCTGTAGAGAAGAAAACATTTTTTGTTTACCATACCTGAGTGGAAGTGAAAGCGTCTGATGATTTCAAAAGAGAAAAAATGGCACTGATAAACTTTAAAAGTACGACAATATTAGCATACGAGCAAGTGAAAAGTAACTGTAGTTGTTTTAAGACTATTACACAGTGCATATCCCACAAGCTAACAAGTTTAAAGTGACTGTATGGTACACTGTGACTGGTATTTTTCTTAAACTTTCATTATAATAATGAAAATAGCTCTCTGTTTGTCACTAGCACATGCAGTGCTGATTCTGGTAAGTTCTAGTTTAATACAAGCTTAAGCTTATCTGTAGGTTAGAGCGGGAATTGTGTTATAATAAATTGCAAAAAATCTTTAGAAAAACGTATCCTCGCAAGACATTCTGGTGAGCAGAGTTGGCGTGGGTCAATGAAAACTTGACCCACGACCCACTGACCCACCACCCACCGTGACCCATGACCCACTGACCCACCATGACCCACCACCCACCGTGACCCACCACCCACCATGAACCACTCTCATCCACTTTGACCCACTCTGACTCACCAAAATCCATCATCAACTCTGAACACGATCCACGGCCTCTTCTGAACTGACTAAAGAGTTTACACTTGTAATAAAACAAGACTGTGAAATTGTCACTAATCGGAGTTTAAATTTCTAGTCAATCGCTCAAGCACCACTCTGTTACAATAACGGTGGATCTGACCTTTACAATATCAAATGGTAAAGTGTTTGTCAGTGAGGAAATTTAAACACTTCGAGGTGGGGGGAAATTAGTGTGTGCCTAAAATATGCTTGTACTAAGAGAGTATTCTTGCAAGTGTTAATTTCTGAACGCATTCCAAAAGATATTTCTATTCGCAGGAAAATACCCCTGTACAATATGGAAAAGGTTATGGTTTCTCAGTTCACAGTATTTTTCTCACAAAAGACTTGAAAAATCAGTTGTTCATAGAGCATAAAGTTGCTCGGGTACCCTATGTGAGAGCATCTCCATAAAGTATGCTCATAATTGTAATTTGTGTAATCACTAAAACACCACGTTAAATTTAAGTTACAAACATGCATAATTGCAATTATTATGAATATTTATTCAAAAGTAGTTTACCTAAAGCAAAGAAGAGAGTTACTAAAAAGTAGGTACAAAGTTGAATAACACAAATAAGCCATTAGTAATACAAGTATGCATTTTCCGCAACTCGTAATTTTCCACCTTAAAACAAACCTGAAATCGGATTTATTTCCTGTTGGTAACTTTTTGGCGGTAAATCATCCGCAGTGGAATGATGTCCATTTCTTAAGCCAATAAATAACTAGCTCGTCTACTTTGAGCTTGTCTAGCGGTGGGCCATTAACATTGATGAGCAACAAGTTGGACAATGTCTGAGCACTTAATCTATTTCTAATATCAGTCATCTGTAAATTCATAAGGAGTAATCCCCGTGGAAATTGATAATACTTCTACCCGATTTCTGCAACTTCTCATCGACAATCTACTTGTTAGACTTAAGTCTGATAACGATTTTTCTCGGTCAGTTTTGAAGTACTCAGCAAGAAGAATCATCTCTCTATCGCCATACAACATCTTTTCCATATCGACCATGTCAAATGGCAATGTCGACCCATGTAGAACAGAAACTTCATCTACCAGGCCTTTGATAAGGAATCTTGTGAATAAATAATCAATTAAAGCCTGATAAACTGATGATTTCTTATTTGTTTATAAATTTAATTTTTGTAATTACACATGAAGGTTTGATACCATTACCAAGTTCCCTCCCCGTCTAGAAAGCGAAAGGGAACGAGGTTTCTGGAAAGTATTCAGAGGTGAATGGGAATTTCCCTCCTTCTTCAACTTCAATTACCACACTGTTGTTTGCCATGTGCCAAATTACGATGAATTTCAATGAAACTATCATATTATAATTATTTCCTTGTTGAATTATCAACACTTTACAGTGGAAAAAAGGATGAAATTTTAAAGTTCCAAATCAAAGTAAGTAGACCAACGTAAAGGGGAAAAAAGTGTAAAATTTTCCATACAATTATGCGTACAATCCAAACTTCAAATTTCCGTGTAATTAAGGTTACAGTAAAAATTTTATGCCTATTTTTCTCACAACTTTATGGGTTGATTGCCCTGTGCTGTGAGCGCTCCATATAATAAACATAAGCTTCAGCAATTATTATAGCAGAAAGCAATGGATATATGAAGCCAAGCACTGTATTTTTTTTTCTGATTTTTTTCTGAAATAACATCGATCGTTTTCGATCATTTTTTAGAAACCAACTCACTACCAATTTTCCATATATAGAAAGTGCCCCACGCCCACATAAAGGAGAATTTTAAAAAATGCTAGTACACATTCTGTTTATTTTCAATAAAGAGTTAATACACTGAATTTCAGCTCCGTAAGTTTAACGGCTTGCAAGATACTAATTTTTTTTTTCGCAAAAATTCTGATCCTCACTACCTCCTTAGGATATTATTCATTATAATAAAAGCAATATAACATACCAATTTGGATTAAGGCCTAACTATATACCAAAAGTAATTTCATTTGACTTTGCAATTTGACCGTGATGATCAGGCACACATAGTTACATTCAATTTTTTATAAATAATTTATATATTACAGTGATTCAAAAATGTATTTTTTCCAGTAGTTAACTCTAAAAACTCACAGGTCTCGAAAACCAAATTGTAGTGTAAGTCCTATTGCTATTATTACTATTAAAAATATCAATATCCAAAGTGCCCGAAATTCTTTTTTCACTTGGTTAGATATACTCGCCTCAGGTAAGTAGACAGAAACAAGTGGGAAAAAAAAGGGAAATGAAGGTCTTGAAAGTAAAACGGAGACAAATTTACCAGTCTTCAGAAGATACTCTCTACAATGCAGTGAGCAGAGAGGGTCGGTAGATCATACTGAGTCGGTGGGTCGCAGTGGGTCATGGTGGGTGGTGGGTCATAGTGGGACACCCACTCAGAAAACTTGACCCACTTGACCCACTGACCCACCGACCCACTGACCCACTCCATCTCTGCTGGTGAGATGTCATCAGCTATAGCAACAGGGCTTTATCGTCATTGGGTGCTGAGTGCCGAACCACGTCAGTATTTGAGGAAACAAGTGAGCCCATACAACAACGAAGAACGCTGCATTTACGTGTGTTGCACTGGATCATTGTCTCTCATGTTGAGAACAGTAACTATAGGGTTACCCAAAAAGCGCGACGGTTATGTTACATCAATTTATGAACTTTATTTTTTTCAAAACACACTAACAAAATTCATAGACATGTTCATCACACTTTCTGATTTCAAGTATGGTGAATGACGTCTGGTATGCAATAACTCTGTTCGTGAAATTCGCAATGACTGCCTGATAAGTTTCCACTTGGATTTCGCTCATGACTCGTCGAGCTTCCTCCTCTAATTCACGGATTGAATGGGATTTATTGACATACAACAACGATTTAAGAATACCCCAAAGATAAAGATTACAAGGAGTTAAGTAGCATGACCTCAGGGGAAATTGCTGGTGAGCATTACGCGAAATGAGGCGTTCCGTTCTGATAAAAAGTTTTCACAATTAGAAGACGTTGCAACAGTGGCGTATTTAGGGGGGGGCTTCCGGGCTTAAGCCCCCCGAAATCTTACTTACTATAGTAAAGTATATGAAATATCTTGCAGAATTTTCACATTTTCAGGCAAAGCCCCCCCCCACCCCGAAACAAAATCGTAAATACGCCACTGCGTTGCAATATAGTAAACTGTTCCATAGCTAGATACAGACTGAAGAAATGCGAGAAACTCCGACTAAAGCGACAATTGGAATGTTTGTGGAGCAAAACAATGTCGGCAACCGATAAATAAAAATTTGCCAGACGACACAAAAGTGGCGCGCTATTTGAATAACCGTTATTGCCTTCAATGAATGTGCTCTCACTTGCAGATTGGTACAGCGGGGGACACTTCTAAATGGTACAGCCATATGGAGATTTACGGCTAAGATGTACCATTTAGAAGTGTCCCCCGCTGTACCAGGCCAAGAAAATAATGTTCAATCCAAAAAACTTAATGAGGCGATTCTTGTTTGACGTCAAGCCAAAATCGCCATCTCTTCAAAAACATTTAGCGGAAAACGAAATGGGCGCCAATAGTTAGTGCTAGTTAGTGCTATAAGTTTAACGTTAGTGCTCCTATGTATCAAAAGTTATTAACAAATTAAACTGATGATTCTAGACTAATGTCAAGCCAAATTCTCAAATTACACAAATAACTTTTGCGGAAGCGTGTCAATCATTAGTGCTGGTTAGGGCTACAATCACAACGTTAATTCTCCTACGTACGCAAACATAATAACAAATTAAAGTGGAGAATGTGGCTTGACGTCAAGCCAAAATCGCTACTTCTACAAATAAGTTTTGCGGAAAACGAAAAAAAAAAAAAAAAAAGTTAAAAACTTTCCGTACGTAGGAGCACTAACGCTGTGCTTATAACATTAATGAAGCACTAACGATTCACATCCTTGTCGTTTCGCGCCAAAGCTTCTTTGTAGAAATCGGAAATTTGACTTTACGTTAAACCAGAATCCCCATTTTAATCTGTTAATAACTTTTCCTACGTGGGAGCACTAACGTTGTGCTTATAGCATTTGGGAATCATCTATCTTCTGCAAATTTTCTCACACATTGACCGCCGAAAGTTCATAATACCTATTTTGCGTACTGTGGCGGTCCGCAAATTTTGCAATAACTGATACGAAATGAGGGCCCCTGGAATCTTTTAAAATTCAACATAATGTATACTTCTATTCAATTCCCCAAATTATATACAAAATTAGTATTCTTGTACTAAAATTAGACAACAATTCTCTGTTCTTACTAATAAGAGAAGTCAATCATTTTGCGTCAAGATTTTTTTATACAACTACGATCCTTGAAACATGGTGGGGGTGATTTTGTTAAAATTATTATTATTATTATTATTATTATTATTATTATTATTATTATTATTATTATTATTATTAGGCCTATTATTATTATTATTATTATTATTATTATTATTATTATTATTATTATTATTATTATTCCACAATCTAATATCTCAGTTTGTATATTTGATTTGATTCAGTACAACTCAAGGTGATTATGAATGAATTTCTCATTCTTTTCTCTCTTTTTGAATATGTTGTCTTCTAGGCAATTTCTGTAGATGAGAAATATGACATTCGTAACCTGTTGAAGCAACGTAAATTCCACGATCAAGTCCACAAGAATTTATCAAAATCACACAACAAAGGCGATCTCCAGTACAGGAAAGGTTCAAGGAGTTTCTCAGGTAAATTAGGTTAAACTTTTACAAGTACTATCTGTGTCCGTCGTTAGGAGAAATTAGACACTAATAGATAGGTGTACACCTGACCGTTGTATATTTGACAGATACAGGGTGTTTCAAAACAACATCGACCACATCCATAGGAGGTAATTCCTGACACCAAGATAAGAAAAAGCTATAGACCAACCTGGGTGCACAAATGCTTCCTTTCGGAGTTACAGGCTGTCGGTAACACGTAAAAATGAACTTTAAAGGTCCTTAGCTCCAAAACTATTGGACCTACAGTAGTCGCATCAAGATTTCACTTAGAAACTAATATGTGCCCTATCTAAAAATCCATGTTTCAGAATCCTAAGGTACTCACGCAACAACTTTTACAGAGAGAGTTCGGCTACGGCATACAACTTGAAGTACTTACCAACTATCTCTATAAAAATTGTTGCGGAAGTACCGCAAGATTCTGAAACATAGGTATGTGGATAGGGCATATATTAGTTCTTAAGAGATCCGACTACGGTAGTTTCCATAGTTCTGGAGCTATGGTCCTTTAAAGTTCATTTTTTATGTCTTCGGCCGCCTATAATTCCGAAATGAAGCATTTGTGCATCCAGGTTGGTCTATATTTTTTGTCTTATCTTGGTGTCAGGAATCATCTCCCAAAGGTTTTCGGTGTTGTTTTGAAACGCCCAGTATACCACATAAACAATAAATTATATATACAAACAGAATAAAATAACTAAACAACTACAGCGGAATGAAAATGAACGTGATATTGAGCTCCACGCTAAGTCGTTTATAGCGCTGTATTTAGACCTTGATTAATGCGTCATTCTATCTTTCGTATTTAGAAACGCGTTAGTGAAGATAATAACGATTTACATCGACAGAAAGCAGCCACGACTTCTCCGCAGGGTAGTCTAAACATATCATGAGAAATCAACGTAAGAGAAAATAGATGTCTCTTACCTTAATTTCTCCTATTGTGTTTGGACAAAATTATGGAAAAGCTGTGGGTCCCTTTTTCGATATAAATAGTTATCTTCGCTAATGTGTTTCTAAATGATGCATCATGCGTTAGTCAAGGTCTTAATACTGCTCTAAAAAACGACTCTGCATAGGGCCCACTAAGCATTTCTTAAGATTTTTTTCTTTTTCGGTTTTATTGAAAACTGTGTATAAGAATTAACGTTGAAGCATGTTCGATTGATATAGTCGTGATCTTTCCTTTGCACAATATTATATAGTTAAACAAAAATTAAGACGCTTACTACAGCAAAGAGATCAGGTCAAGAATTGCCATTAGCAAAAGAAGCATTCTAATAGAGAAGATCACTCTTAACTAACAGGTTTAATATACTGAGGAAGAAGTTGGTGAAGTGCTATCAGAAACTTGGACACTACGGAAGTTAGATCTTTCTATTTGAACTGTGCCCGTGCTGGCGCTGCTGTCAATATGTGATTTCCCGTACCTCCTCCCAGAAGAGAGGAGGGGCAAGTTGCTAGCCACTTTAAGTAGTCTACGATCTTCATTCGTCAAGACCAAACCACTAACTGACAAATTGGCAACGCAGCTCACGTCATTCACTTCTTTTCGCTATGCAAAGGGAGGGTTTCATCCGCCAGAGGATGGCAGGGGTGGGGCCGAATTATAGTTCGCATAGTTTCCGAGGGCACAGGTGGAATAGACAGACTCTAGAGAAGAAATATTTAGAGAGGTTCGAAATGTGGATTGGAGGAAGATGGAGAATATGTTTTTAAAACGGATCGGAGACAAGTGAACGCTTTTAGTCTGCATCTCTCGGAGGAAGTCCAATTGGATTGGACACATATCATGAAAGAAATTGTCTTCTTGACAGAAGAAAAGCGAGGAATAGGAGGAAGAAGAAGAAGAAGAAGAGAACTAATCGATGATTTAAAAAATAATAAAAGATATTGGGAGTTAAAAGAGGAAGCTAAAGATCGAGAAACATGGAAGAAACATTTCCAGAAAAGAAAAAAAGCTCATTAGTCCCAGAAGCTGCTAAAAGGAAAAACAAAAATTAAAGAATTGATCATCATAATTTCGGACAGTATCTTATTAACTATAACAGTGTGTGCTATCATCTTGCTCGTGTTATAATGAAAAGCTTCGTGTAAGGGTATACTTCCATGGCATCTCGATGGGTGGCGGGACTCTCACAGAACATCAATTTTATTTAAGGAATTTGGTTTACTAAAACTTTTTTATAATATAGTTACCCTGTCTACGTGTGAATCTGTCAGTATGGGAGACAAAAAAATTCAAGAATTACTTGATGGATCATCATCAATTTTGAGCAGGATGTACATAACCAGAAGTTAGGAATTGAGTTCCTTTGATGGAGATGATCAATCTACCGGAAGTGGTAGGAAGCAGTCATTTCCGGTTTTAGTATTGATCACTATAGAGCAAAAAACGGTAGTAGATAGCGAAAGACGGTTTCTTGCAATCAATTAAGTGCCCCAAGAATATAGCTATTCTATATCTATTCTAATCGCTCTACTAAAACTGGAAACGCTACTACCAAAATCTACTATTACTTCCGATTTCAATATTAAGTGAGAAAATATCACGGCATTGAAACCGTAGTGTACACGTGACATTGCTAACTGTTATTTTTACAAATAAATTCGCCTTATCTCAATTTTCTCGAAATTACGCATGAGGCTGGAAGACATTTACCCGTACTATTTTGTTAGGTTAATGAGACCTTCCGATTTCTAAATCTCTCATACTTGGACGTCTTTTCGTTAAAAGCAGTAATTTTAACATATAATGGAATAATTAAAGAGTATGCCTAAGCAGACTTACACACACACACACACAAAAAACAGTTTACAGACGATAAAAATATAAAGAGGACACATTGTATCTTTTGGACGATTCATCATCATCATCACTATTATAAGTATTCTGCCATTATTGGCAAGTCCATTGCCGTAACTGCTAAGCTTCCATACTCCACAGTCTTTACCTAACTCCTTCATTTTCACGTACGACTTATCTGTTTTCATATCCTCTATTACTTGTACTCTTCTTTGCCCCCTCCCTCTCTTTCTTGCCACCGTACCCTCCTCTGCCATGTCCCTCATGATATTGTTCTTTCTCAACCAAGTCCCAAGCAGTTTCCCTTCCTCTTCTCAGTGATATCTGAAGTTGTTTTTTCTCTCCCACGATTTCTAACACCCTCTCATTCGTTTTCCACTCGATCCAATTAATTCTTTCCATTCTTCTCCACACCGGCATTTCGAAAGTTTCCTGTCGTTTTTTCATAATTTTTGCGAAATTTAGAAAAACAGTACAATACTACACAGATATAATTTACGATTATTGGATATAATTTACAATAGTAAAGATAATTGAAAAGATTTCTGTTCTTCCGTCTAATCTCCTTCGTGAAGCCCCCCCTTCCCCCAACTAGGTACAATCATAACTAATTCAAAACTTTTAAAGTTGTTCAGGCCCTACTAAAAATTAATAATAATTATTAATAATCAGGGCCGCATTTAGGGGGTGCACCACCGGTGCACGTGCACCCCCTTCCCCTTCGTTGTATATATACGCTATCTAAAATGAGAAGCTAGCAGTGAAAATAGCAACACTTCCCGATACTATCTGCCATCATGTTTCCATTTGGGGCTTAAAAGAAAGCAGAGCTTTGGAAAAGCATTAGTTTAAGTCGATTTTCTAAAGGTTGAAGGAATAGGATTTACAAAGCAAAACAATACAACATTTGTCAAGTATGGAATTAAACAGAAGCCAGGAAGAGAGAACATTTTATCCTGCATAACACTTGCGACCCTCTGTAAAATACTGCCCTCTGTTCTATGCATCAGCGTTGTTAGGGGTAAAGAATGTTGTCACATGTCACTTTGAAGAGTTTTAGTGTAATTGACTATCTTGGAAATTATTGGTGCACCCCTCCTGAGACAATCCTGGATCCGACCCTGATAATAATAATAATAATCACGAGTCTTAAGATCATGCAGAAACATCAAATTTCATGTGGGATATGTCGAATCAGTAAGTTTATGGAAATGTTTTTTTATGTCCCACAATCATGTCCTTTAGACATGATGATTAAAGACGATGATTAAAGCAAGTGAATCATGATGGAATAATTGGTGGAATGAAAATCTGGAAGGAAACGAAAGTAACCGGACCCAATGTTGCCCACTACAAAATTTACTTGTCTGGGGATCAAACCAGGAACCCTCACACCAGAGGTAAACGCTCTAGCACTGAGTCTCCCCAGTAAGTTTGCTGGAGAAAAAGACCTTTCGGTAATTCAACCTGAAGTTGGAGACTATATTCTTGTCAAGCAGCATCTCAGCCAGATGAATAATAAAAGAATCAAACTAGATTTTCTCGACAAAGATACAATCCAATCATGAGGTTTTGTTTATGCGCTAATAAACCTTCGAGATACCTAAACCACAGAACATAAATTTTACGCAACACCATAAAATTTGTTAATAACAACAAGTACTAATAGCTAGTGAGGTGGCGCATATTTAACCTGAAGACATATATTCAGTGAATTCTCCTTACGCCTACTTGTTATTTCCTCAACCTACATTCTAGGTAAATTTGATTTGAATTTAGTTTAGCATCTCTTTCAGCAGCGAAACTATGTGAGACGTAGATCTGCAGCTTCACCTGGAATCCGAACTACATGAGCTCCGTCCGAAAGTCGAACCCGGGTCTCCCACCCCAAAGGCGCAAACTCTAACCACTTAGCAACGAGGGCGCTCCATATTCTAGGTAGAACACCGGGAGTTCTAGTAAAGCGAAACTGACGAAACAACCACTAGATCCAACCTTGTATTTCTTCCCTCCAATCTGTGGTGGACAAATACCGTGTGCGTGAGTTTTCTCGGGGTTCTCCCGTTTCCTCCCACTTTCTCCATTCCACCATTTCATTCATCTCTGATCATCACTGTCTCCTTTAGCCTAATCGGCATAACGTGGGACGTAAAACTCAAAATTTTTATTTCATTTCATTTTTCTTCCCCCGAACCGAAACCAACAGTAAAGATATTAGTTGTCTAACATCAAAGAGCTCTGTTGTGTCTATATGATAAGAATAGATACCTTTGTCTCGAGAGGTCCGGGTTCAATTTCGGTTGGAATATCATTTGGTTCGTGTCAGGACATAAGCTGGAGGACAGTAGTCTTACAGTTAGAACTGAGAAAGGAAACTAAACTTCAAAACACTCAACGTAACAACATAACATCAAAATTATGTTAGGCCTACTGTGTATGACAACTGCGAGCACGTAGGATCATTGAAAGAGCGTTGGAGTTTAGGGCGAGGGGGCCTTGGTTCGATCCTAGGTCATGTGAGTATGAGGTGAACAACATCGTGTCCGTCCATTTTATCGAGGTTATCAAGATTTTCCCACATTCTATTCCATCAATTATATCATAATATTTCACCTTTCTCAATAATCTCTCCTTTAGCCTTTAAACGCCCATTGAAGCAATGCCTGTGTCAAGGCTTTAAACCTTAATAACTCAGCCCTTAATTAAGCAAGAAAATTAATTTTTGTATCAATGTACATGTATTCCTCAAACATACATGTTCCCGCCAATATGCGTTATGTATAACAAGGGTATCACGGTGGAAGAGGGAGGGTAAGGTTCGTGTTTTTTTTGGGGGGGAGGCCATTCCCATCCCTTAGAGACACACTCAAAAAAAAATTGGGATATGAAGCAAGGAAGTAGTCCACTACATGATAATACCCTGTATACGTACTTATATGGAGGAAGGTGGAGGGGAAAGTTGGCCAATTTTTTGAGTCTCAGTTTTTTTTTTTTTTTTTTTTTTTTTTTTTTTTTTTTTTTTTTTTTTTTACATAAATTTCATTAATTTCCGGGAGGTTCCATATAAGACAAGATATCTTTTCCCTGAATTGGTCTAGAAGTATAATTCTAGTTGCTGTAAATGATGTGTGCAGCAAAAATGATGTGCATATAATGTAGTACTATTGTGGTAGGGAGGCGAATGTCAAATTTAATGATTTTTTCTTCTACCCATAACATTTTTTTGAGAATATTTCCTACATAAAACAAATTCATTACGCTTTCCTTTTTAGTAAAACACAAACATTCCATTTCCTTTGACACACACACTCACAATATTTTAATTTCTTGTAGGAAGAAAAGAGAAAGTAACATCATTTTCATGTCATCATTCTTGGCTACAAGCTAAGCTAATAAATAGAAATAACTTTTTGTGTCTTCTTCTTCTTCTTCTTCTACGAATAGGACAGGAATTCACCACTGATGGCTCGTTCGAATCTGGGTTCCATACGCTTTCCAACGATGTACCAATCATGACTGTATGATAATTAGAAGGCAGGGACGCCCGAAGAAAATTTTCTAGAGGTGTGGCCATCTCCATGGTTGCTATATTATGTCTGGTATTTAATATACGTGGTTTGCTATATTACGTATGTATTTCCGTGAGCTAAAGGGGGGCTTGGGCCTCACCCTGCCCTCTCCTTCGGGTGCCCATGTTGGGAGGGTCACCAGGGCGCCTAACGTGAGAGTTTACGATTTCGTTCGAATCTCTGGCGGGCGTAAAAAGGTTAGCCTAAATAGGAAGGAATGTTAAATTAACACAATCGAGGAATATTAAAGTAGAAATTAACACAATCGAGGAATGTTCAACTAGAAATTTCTTTCCTCGGAAACAACTATTTCGGAAAATGATTTTGTACGAATAATAAATTGGAAAATATGAGGAAATGCAATAGTAGCCAAAAGTAAAACTAATGTTATTAAATAGTTACAAAGTTACCATTCTATTTCCCCATACCTTTTAATTATTCGCAATGTAGCACAATACATTTCAATACCAACAATAAGATTAGTTAAGTTCAAAGAAAATCTCAATCTTCTACTGAGAATGAATCCATATACCATGATGGATCCAGTGATCATAAAGTAGGTAAGAATACATTTTAATTCTTTATTTGGAGTTTCCTTGTCACAGTAGATGAGATTTCAGCATGTGGTATTTGAATGACGTGTATTATCACAACAAAACTGTAATAATAATAATAATAATAATAATAATAATAATAATAATAATAATAATAATAATAATAATAATAATAATAATAATAATAATAATAATAATAATAGAAGTAGATAATATGAGATAAATAAACTCTATTAGCAGTGCCGGATCTACCCCAAAGCCGGAGGCCTAGGCCCCCCCCCCAATTTTTTGAGTGACAAAAATAATTGGAACTATTATTTATATATTTTTGAAATTTTATAGTAAACTCATGACATACCTAACATAGTATCAGTACTTCCCACCCCACCCCCCCCCACCATTAGATTGATGACCGTGCAATTGGTTTTAAAGTTGTTAATAAATTGAACACTTAAAAAGAAAAAAAACTATTTTGGGGTATATATTTTGGAGACCATCTCAAGAACTATTCACACTTTCACAGCAATTTTGTTGCTATTCTCCAATCTACACCAATGTAACTTCATGTTCGAAATGAAAAGCAACCAAACAAACAAACAAAAAATAATGAAAGAGGATTATTGCACTTTTGACGTGTTCTGCAAGTTAGTTAACCCTCAATTTCGTTGAATAGTCTACATATCAGAAAAATAAGTCAACCCTAAATTAACTTGTTTTGATTGGTAACTAAGTTAAAACCCGATAGTTTTCTATACTTACCTTGAACACACAGACATAGGGAAATTTGAAATGTTATTCCAGAGTCACGAAAAAAATTGCTGCCATTATACAACGATAATTTATGTTGCATATATGAACCTCGACTAGGATCGGAAAGGGTATCCATGAAAGAAATATCCTCAGAAAAGTAAGCATAAGTGTTAATCAAGTCAAGAAATTCAAATTTAGTTGCTGTAAAAGCGAAGAAGGCAAGTAGTCTAATAGTAATGTAGGTCAAATTTCAATAATAATGACTTCTGCAAGTGTACAGGTGTATTAATGCTTGTAATTGCGTGTTTGTATTATACTACGTGATTTTTTAAATCAAATGGTTTACTAAAATTTCGATTTACATTGCCTTGACGCATACCGATGCGGAAAGAGACCCTCGATCTAGCGAATCGACGAGCTTCCCGCTTTCGCCACCAGGTAGCAGTCAAGGACAGAGCATGTGGCTAATCAATGAAGCAAATCAGCAGAGAAAATACATAGACTCGCAAACCAATACACTAATTTACTCAACGAACTAGCATTGCTCAAACTATTCCAGGAATTTTATGCTGTACTAATATTTGGAAACAATAATAAAAGAATATTTATGAACATTCAAGCTATATGGATACTTCCGGTGACATTTTGAGTATCTTCAATTTGAAAAAAAAAAAAAAGTATAAAAGCTTCAGTTTAACGTCCGTCTCTAAGGGAGATGGATGGTTAACACAACTAGTTGGTGATAGAAGAATTGCTGGAATATCCTTAGAGAACCAACAGACACAATATTGTCTACCACAAATTTACTTGGTCTCAGTGTTGGGAAGTAACGTAACGCAAGTAACGCGTTACTTGTAACGCGTTACTTTTTAAGTAACGTTTCCTAGTAACGCGTTACATTTTTTCCAAAGTAACTGTAACGGTAACGCGTTACAAATTTTTAAGTAACATACCTAGTTTGCGTTACTTTTTTCGCGTTACATTTCGGATGAGTGACTACAATATATGTATTTTTTCCGGAAAAAAATGTTTCTTTCCTGTAAGTGAATTTCTCGGAATGAAACAATCGAGCATGAACTACATATGTCAGTGACCGACAGTCACAAACACACAGAGAAACAGATAAGTTCGTAGTGCCACTTGCTGTTTTTGGAAGATGAGGACAGCCTTACGGAAATCACGTGTACTGATTGCAAGCATCTGGAAGATTTTGTCTTAGATTTTGACAGCTCCAAATCAATACATACAGAGAGTGAACTAGGAGTGCAATGATACCGGTAGTCTATTTTACTTTGATTGGTTTTGTTTTTATAAAGATGGAGAACGAAAATATTTTACCGTTCGAACATTTGAAAAAATACTTTTTTCTTAAGAGCTGAGGATGATGGTGGACAGAATTTAAAAGTAAAGTGTCTGAAGTGCCCCGGCAGAAAATATTTATCAACAACTAGGGTGCCATAATTAACGATTTACAGTAAGGGGTTAATATGAATAAACTGTGTTTTGATGAGCAGGCCTACTTTATTACTAGAAAATAATTTGCTGATGGTATGTAACATTGGAGTTATTTCAGATCAGTTTGCTTATCCTAGAGTCCCGTTAATTATAGAGTAGTGTAATGTTTCTCTATATTCTTTATTTTTAATTTTACATAACAACATTGCTATTATTATATAATTAGTTTAGCAGAATAAGAATAAGCAACCGTTTTTTCTAACGCATAGGGATGAACACGAGTCAAGCTAAAACTCGACTCGACTCGAATTCAAGTCGAGTTTCGAGTCAAGTCAAGGGTAATATCCTCGAGTCGAGTTCCGAGCCGATTCAGTTTTTCGCGTCGAGTTTCAAGTCCAGTCAAGTTTGATAAATTGCACGTTCGTTTTCATGGCCTGATTACACTGGAAAACGAAAGCCATGGAATACTTTTAGTGTTGCTCACGAGAGGGGACACTGCTTGCATCTCGTCTCTCTCGATAACGAGACCACAAGAGATTTTTTATAACAAGCTCAGCTAGGCTTGGCTCAACTGAGAAGATGGCTCGAGCCGGCTCACTTGGGGTGAACCATCGGCTGGAGCTGGCTTGGTAGGGATGAGCCATTTGCTCGGTTTGGCTCAACTGAGCCGAGGGCTCTAGCCGAGTCGGTTGGGTGAGCTGTTGGCTCGGCTCACTTCTCGGTTCGGATCGATAGTGAATGAGCTGTGAATCGAGCTGCTCGAGTCGTTGATAATTCTAAACCCGGGCCGAGCAGTTTTGAAGATATTTGGCCAGTACCCTATAACTTTTAACAGTGTTTGGCTCGAGTCCGAATACTCAACCTAGACCCTCAACCCAAATTCAGAAGCTCGTGAACAATGTCCTTGACTCCTAGACTTCACGACTACCGAGGTTGGCAATCAACTAGTTTTTTTAGTATTCAAATACAAACTGCCTATCTTTCTTTTTATATACAGTGTTGTTATAATTAATAATAATAATAATAATAATAATAATAATAATAATAATAATAATAATAATAATAATAATAATGAAAGTTGTAGTAGTAGTAGTGTCATTGATAATAATTATACTGTCTATGTAATATACTTGAAAAATGTACTCGAAACTACACATCGGATTTGGCTCGAATCGAGTTGGAGGAAATTTTTCGAGTCGAGTGCTCGGGCGAGCTCAAAGATGTCTGTTTCTAGTCGAATCGAGTGTCAAAGAAAACTCGCTCGAACTTGCTCGTGTCCATCCCTACGAGTAATGCAGTATGGCATTTTATCAACGTTACATGAAAATGTTCATATATCAAGTAAAAATTTCTCCTTGCATTTACATAAAGCGATTCAGAACGTGCAATATTATTGTTATTATTATTATTATTATTATTAATAATAATAATAATAATAATAATAATAATAATAATAATAATAATAATAATAATAATAATAATAGAGGTAGTAATAGTGGTACGGAAAATTGAAGTCATAATTTTTTTACATTTTTAAAGTTTCCGACCTAAAAGTAACGCGTTAGTACCGCGTTACTTTCGAAGTAAAGTAACAGTTACTTTTTGAGGGCAAGTAACGCGTTACTAACGCGTTACATTTTAAGAGAAAGTAAAGTAACTTGTAACGCGTTACATTTTTACAAGTAACTTACTCAACACTGCTTGGTCTCAGGGGCATATCCAGGACGGACTTTTGGGGGGGCGGTGGGTTGTAATATTACTACTTACAGCTACTTTTAAGAGCTCCAAACTCTAGGATGGGTTTTATTTAGGCTATATATATTTAAAAAAAAAACTTTCCTCTTCTGCTGGGAAGATCGCCCCCCTGGAACCGCCACTGTTTGGCCTAGGTTCAAACAATGAACCCCAAGCACCAGAAGTAAGCGCTCTAACGCTGAGCTACGGTGCATCATTGTCTTTAATTTAAATAGAAGGTACGGATCACCACACTAAATTTTCTTGCTTTCATTTTTTAAACTATATCATGTTATGCGACAGTTATTACTGAAACGTTCATTTATGAAATACGAACAAAAAAAATGTTTTCTTGTATTTTTGTTCGAAAATAACTGATACCTGAAAACAGGGGTGGATCCAAGGGGCGATCGGGGTGATCGCACCCCAGAAGAGGAAGCTTTCTTATATCCAAGTCGGTCCTGGATCTGCCCATACCTAAAAATAAGCTTGCATGAATCATTATGAATTATTTATGAATCATTTGTTTGCGAGATATCAATCAAAATCGCGTGAGTAGTATTAGACGAAATATTGAAAACAAATAAAAATTAAACTACCCTTGTAAATACTCTATAGCATTGTAGAGATATAAACGAAATATAAACAAAATCACCTGTCATTTTGAGAAAATTGCCCTGAGAAAAACTCATCCCGAGAATAAATTACCTTTTGTGACTTTTTTAAAAGAACAGATAAGTTGAAAGGTAAGGGGGAAAAACAAGGAATGTCGATGTGTGTGCTTTAACGGGTGCTTTGTCCTATCTGTTGGTGACTCTTTGTACTATTTTACTGTATATGCCATGCATGCGTAAATGTAGAAATGCCCATGTAAAAGGGGCAAAATTTTAACTAACGCTATTCATTTTGTACGCGGTTTTCAGTATTACATCTCCGTTTTCTCGAAAATGCAGTTTTGTGACATTCCTTCTTTTTATCCCTTACTCTTCAGTTAAGCATAGCCTATTAGTAAAACAAATATTTATGAAATATAAACGAATTTGTCTGAGTCGTTTTTGTGAAAATCGAGCAGTAAAAAGTCATCACCTAGACTAAACTACTAGTCCTGGATTTTCCTAGAAAGACGACTAACAGTATATTATAGTGTTGTTAGTGGAAGATTGATTTATGAAATATGAACAATCATTAGAGTCATTTTAGAGAAAATCGAATATTTAAAAAAAATATTTTCATCCTTTAATAAGTTACTTTACTTTTAAGTATAGGAAGAAAATTCAAACAATGGCCCTAAGGAACCTTATAAAAACCCTATGTTTTAATTTGGGTCCAGGTCGCCGAAAAGCAAATGGTGCGAAGTGAGAGATTTCACAAGACAACGCTCGTGGTGTAGTTCGACTCTGAGGGTCTCGTCCATAAAGAATTCTTCCCTGAGAGCACCACGTTAAATGTCGCTACATACGTTGAAATGCTGAAACGTCTGCTGCAAGGAATCAAGCGGGTACGCTCCCAGTACGATAAGCAAGGCGACTGGACCCTGCTTCACGACAATACCCGGTCACATATTGCCTTTCTGGCGCAGCATTTCCTGACCAACAAGAGAATTGTGTCACTCAATCACCCTCCTTACTCCCCTGACGTGTCTCCTCCGGAATTTTTCATGTTTCATAAATTGAAATCAGCCCTAAGGGGCCAAAACTTTTTGGACAACCAAAGTAATGTAACCACTCAGCTGAAAACCATCCCTCAAGACGAGTACGTCAGGAATTTCCAGGACTTGTAAACTGAGTCGTTCTCACAAGTGCATTACAATCAACGGGGATTACTTTGAAGGACAGTAAGTAACTACTGTTTCAAATAAGACAATACTGTAATTCATTCGAAATATAGACACATTCACCGAACTTTTGGGATAGAGGTTGTAAATATCTTCTTCCAATTTCCAGATGTTTGTGGACGATCCTTTCGAGGTGTCGACACCAGAATAGCCGGTGGAAAAACAGCCCAGCGTTATGAATTCCCTTGGCAAGCGATTGTGGTTGATAGTTACAATATTTTCTACGGAGGAGTTCTTGTATCAGATCAACACGTTCTTACTACAGCGTTTGCTGCCGTGTAAGTAAACTTAATGACATAATATAATTGGTTTTTGATATATGTTTCATGCATTGCACAGAGTATGAAGAAAGAACTGACTGTTCACCTGAACTTAGAACTGTACTAGATACTGGTCTAGTGCAAATGTCGAATGGCATAGGCAGAGTCGGCTGTACCATATGTACTGTGGTAGAAATCACAGTCGAAAAAAAAAGTAATATATTTTTAAATATTTTTCATAAAGGTTGAAAAACCAGAGATTGATTTATTTCTCTTTGTTCATTGAGTTAGAAGAGACCAGAAGTTTCTACCTAACAGTAACATTCTAAATATTATTATATGCTACGTGACTTCTGTAGGTGAGTGGGTCACAACAGAAATAGGTTAATAGGAATTTAACCACAATTACACGGTTGATATAAAATACTGCCATAAATTTGTTTCGGGGTCCAGTTGGAGCAGTAGAGAAGCAAAGGCAGTTGTTTTGAAGAAGTCTCCATCGTTCGGAACATAGAGATGGATCTCTCCTGCCCATCAAAGGTTGGATCTTCTGGTCTCTTCTGGCCGAATAGTATTGTAAGTGACAATCCTTCTACTTATCCCATAATTTAGATAGATGTTGAATTGTGATTTTCCAATAGGAAATGTTCAAGATTCTTACCGTGTAATAGGAAATGTCTCCCATCTAATTCTCACTTTCGTAATATTCAATTAATTAGCTTTCACCATTAATTAGTTATTAATTTTGTAACTTCATTAATTTGTCTTATCATATTTCAATAGATTATTGTAAATATACTAACAACCCTTTTTTTACATCATTTAAATATTCACGTTTCCATAATTTAACTAAAGGTGTATCTTATTTAGCAGTGACAGGCATTTTGGTTAGCCAATGCTCTTGCGAAGATAATTTGTTTACATTTACTTATGACGTTATGGCTAACAGAATTAAATATTACACCAATAGAAAATTACACCACAGTACTGTACTTGTATTTCCACAGGACGGGAAAATTTGTCATAACTATAGCTGTTGTTTAAAATAAATATTTCTTGTTGGAAACAGATTTCATGATTATGGTAGTTAAATTTACTAAGCTGACCTTCTATTTGAATACTACATTCATAAATCACATTAATGTATATCACATCACATAAATCACATCACATCACATAATTCACATAAATCACATGTGTAATTCGCATTAATTTAAGGTCACACGGACAGTGCTAAAGCAAATTGTCAAACAAATTCCTGCATGAATTACTTGATTATAGTCAAATACAAGAACTCCATTCTCGAGCAGTAGCGAATAGCGGTTCCATTTAGTTTTGACATGAAAACTAGTCTTGTCTTTGTCACAAACAAGTTCTTTATCATTCAAGGTGGAAACGAAAAACAGGTTACAGATGTATAAGAAAAATTAAGAAATAAAGATAGAAGAGCTAGTTCCACTGGAATTGCAAAAGTGAAATATTGAGATTGAAACTCGATATTGAATTCTATAAAAAGGATTACAATATTTCCTCTGCAGATATGTTTGCTTTACCTTTTACTAACATAATAGATTAATATTATTTAAGGAAAAACCAGAAACGAGATTGTATTTGTAGTATTGGAGGCCTTTCTAAATGCGAGTGAGCCTTCCCTCCTCTTCGTTGTTCGTGATGGAGTAGCATACTGAAAATCGTGAAAGATTTGTTCTTTCTGGAGACAGGAGGGCGACAAATTATGCTATTGCACAAGGCGGCGAATTGTATAGGGCCGGCCCTAAGCTTCACGTACAGTATACGCTCCGACTTCTTGTACTGTGTACAGTCTTACTAAAATTTTGTTGCATATTTACTTTTAAGACTTTTGTCATGTTTTCCGTCTTAGAATGACTGCTGGTCTATAACTCACCGCATTCAGTTACAGTGTTGCTTTGGGCGCTGACTTACCCTCTTATCGTTCAGTAAAATAGTGGATCCACACAGTAATACCCTCAGGATTTCTTCGAGTCTTGGCTAAAGACCGGCATATAAACTGAGTCGCTAATACGCATAGTAATTATTTACACTGGTATTTTTATTAACTGCGCTAAATAATGTACAGTCCTGTATTATGTGAGAGCAAATTTGTATATTTCGGCCTATATTTCCAAAAACTGAACTCTCGTTGAAAATCCAGGAGCAGTCAACTGACTCCCTTTTGGCGCCCGCTGCGGGCGCCCATAGATTTACATGTGATAGTTTGATACCATATTAAAATACCAATACCATCCTAAGATCCTAATATACTGTGTTGTTTGAGCGTAAAGTTGCGTTCAGTAGAAAGTGACTATCTCTTTGGAAGATAGAGATGGTAACTTCAGATTTCATAATTGACCAGTCGGTTTTTTCCTGCTATTTTGTCATGCTGAAAACTGACATTAATATTATATTTTAAAACAAATGTCGTTATCATGTAAATGATACATAATCATCTTTCTAATCGTCTTTTTGTCGTGAAGATAACCTTTTTTATGTTTTAGCTCTGACTACTGGCTTGTTTACCTTGGCTATTGGGATTTGGAGGACAGAGCAGAATCAGGAAGATTGTGTGTCAACACAACTGAAGGATTATATCATCCTAATTTTGATATCAACAACTTTCAAAACGATATTGGAATCATTACTTTACCTTTCAGAGTTTCCTTCAGCGGTAAGTTCTTATAAGGCGATCTTTTAAACTTAAGTCAAATTTTTTGTTATCATATTAACACAGTAAAGTATTGATATACTTATTGTTAACTTCTTATGATCAGAAACCATTAAATATAAAACAACATGTATGATGCTTCTCCGAATCAGTGGCGGATCCAGGGGGGGGGGCGATTGCCCCCTCCCCCAGAAGAGGAAACTTTCTTATTATATATATATATATATATATATATATAGAGAGAGAGAGAGAGAGAGAGAGAGTAAAGGATACAAATATGGAATAGTACTACTAATATGGAATACCGACCTATAGCGGATATATGGCGCTGCCGCGTAGAGGTGATAGGTGCAGACTGTTATAGAGCTACGGATATTACGCCACAGCTGAGTAGAAAGTGTTAGACGAAAGAACCAGTGTGATACAGCTGTTTATACTTTTTTCTGGTTACTGAGTTTTCTGTAGGTAAGTTTTCAGTGGAGTAAATTTTATTCTTAATGAAGTTCAATTGTTGTCACTTTGCATTCTGAATTTCGACAAATGTCAACGATCATTTTCGTACAAAGCAGAAAAGAGTTGAAGTGTTTTGTACGTTGCTACATCATGTGACATTCCAAGGAGGCAAGGATACAAATATTGAATACCAATGGGGTGATACATATGGAATAGTATTCCATAATTGTATCTCTCACTATTTTCTTTTATTTTTCCTCTTTATTTTGTATCATACATACATTCCTTCATCCAAAAAAAAGAGTGTCATCAGAAACAATGGGCAAGCAGCCATCTTCTAGGTCAGAAGTAAGTAAATGGTACACCTAAAACAGGCCAAATATTATGTTCCCAGATCTACTCTATTTAGGTTTGTAAATTAAAATCCGTACTTTATACTTTAGGAAGTTGCCAAAACAATACTTGGACGAAAAACTGTATTACCTATAGAGTTGGAAAACTCTCTAATTTAAATTAGTGGAATATTTATTGCTAATGGAAAAAAATATTAGTTCTTCACGAAGACAACGCTAAGAATATGGCAGAAGAGGTCTAAAAATAAATGTCTGACTAGTCCTGAGGAAGTAATACCAGTTCGAAATCCTAGAAAGCAGATGGGCAGCATCGGAAGAAAACCAGAACTAGCTGCAGTTTTGACATCTTCACCATATAAGAATGCTCTTCAGCAGCAGGAGAAAAGAAACCCAACAGACAACAAACAGAAAATGAAAACCCAGATAATAAACAATACACGTATAGGGCAAGGAGAACAGTACAAATGAGCCCACAGCTACCTCAAGATATCGTGAACGAATTAACAGACATCTAAAACGACACAGAGAGAGCTCTTTCAATTCATCAAAAGAATGTTAAATCAATTTCGAAGACTCGTCTTTAGACTTTTCTCAGCCAAACGATGAAGTTATCCCAATAGTCCTGATGCCAAATGTCTCTTGCGGTGGAAAATTCTCACGAGTAATGTGTTTTACGTGTGAATTATGGTACCACGTACAATGTTTGGGATATGACCGAGGATGTTGTTATATTTGTGAGTTTTGTAAATAGATTATTACAAGTATTCCATATTTAGACCCATTTACGTAAACAGAAAAAAACGCATGTTTTCAGTAAATCATTAATATCTATCTTAGTCTTATTCATGTGATGATTGTAACTCCATAGTGCTGTAGTAAACATTCTACTTTACCTTTCAAAGTATATTTTGCTGATATTTTCAGTTTTGGTGACGAGTAATTACTTAATAACTAAATGGTATTCCATATTTATATACTTTCCTCTATATATATATATATATAAAACCCATCCCAGAGTTGGGGTCTCTTAAAAGTAGCTCTAACTAGCAGTATTACAACCCACCGCCCCCCCCCAAGAAGTCCGTCCTGGATCCGCCCCTGCTCCGAAAGTTGAAGCAATTTTGATACGTAGTAATTGTGATCATGAAATGAACCTAACTGCACAATGTATCTAATAGAATTGTTTACACTCATGCGCAGTGGCGTATTTACGATTTTGTTTCGGGGGGACTTTGCTAAGTTTTGGGGGGAGGGCCCGTAGCCAGCCCAAAGATGTAGGGGGGCCGGTAGAAGTTAGGGGGGCGACCCAACCATATTATAATTCATCACCACATTATTGTTCATTTGCAAGCCTACCGTGAAAATTTTAGGGGGCCAGTGAAAATTTAGGGGGGCCGGCCCCCTAGTCTCCCGTGGATACGGGCCTGGGGGGCTTTGCTGAAAATGTGAAAATTCTGCAGGATATTTCATATACTTTACTATAGCAAGTAAGATTTCAGGGAGCCTTAAGCCTGGAAGCCCCCCCTAAATTCTCCACTTCTCACACGTCAGAAGTAGCCTAAATACTGAGAATGATTTCCTCCTTATAAAGACATCTCTGTCCATTGCTCAATATTTCTGGTTTTTCCTTACAATACCTTCGAGAGTGGTTGATTTCGATGGCTATATATATTAGTCTTCAAATCTTTAATTGTTCTAGGTCGATTATGATAAATTCTGGGGACATGATAGCTAAGTGATAGAGCGCTTACCTCTGGTGTGTGGGATCTTTGGTTCGATCCCCGGCGAAGAAAGTTTGCAGTGGACAGCATTGTGTCCGTTGGTTTTCTTGGGATACTCCCGTTTCCTCCCACTTTCTCTTTCCACAAATTCTTCCATCATCATTCACTTGCCTCAATCATCGTCTTTGTTAGACTAAAGGGCAAGGGCGCCGATTTCTTTGTAAGTTTGGGGGACCCATTCAGATACAGAAGGCATATATGATTATTATAAGACAAATTACACTCAAATTATGCCAAATATTGTATATTCATAGATAAAATGTGGGAGGCCCACATGAGCTTTGAGGGGCCCGGGCCCCCAACGCCTCCCCTCTCAGGTTCGGCGCCCTTGCTAAAGGGTGTAATCATGAGACGTTAAATTGAAAGAACTGGCCTTTAAGGTCTTTTCACAAGCAAATGCAAGAATACAGATACTAAACTCGGTGAAAAACTTGAAGTATCACGATGGGAACACAGTAGCGTCTCTAATTTTCAACAACGGAACTAGCTTTCGGTTTGGCTACAACTGTGAAGAAATTTTGAATCTAACCGCCAGTGTTGCCAATTTGAAGACAAAGTCGCTAAATCTAGGGGATTCAGTGTGCAGAATGTCGACAAAAAAATCAACTTTCCGAATGGTGACATTTTTGGTAATTATTTTAAATACGATTTACCGACTTACTTACAAACTTAGCTACTTTTATGCTGCGAGTTTATCCTGCTGTGATCAAGCACTTTTAGTTCTAAGCAAGGTGGATTGATTTAAATCAGTCTGATTTAAATCACGATTTAAATCAAGATTCAAATCGCTTGATTTTTTAAATAAAAATTGTTGATTTAAATCAAATTCCAAAGTAATTTAAAGTGAAAATAAGTAAAGTCCCATTTCTGTTCTGTTATTTCGATTATGGAAGATGATAATAATACAATGAGACTCAAATGTACAATATGTACAGCATAGTATGAAAACAAGTGTCATGCAGAGGATGATTAGGGAAAATCCCGTTTTGAACGGGTAACAGGGCAATCCTGGTTTCTTCTCTTCGTAACATAGGGTTTATATTGTAAATTGTTAACTATTCCAACGGGAAAATCACCATCAACATTTAAGATGAAGATTCTTTTATGTCCGCGTCTATATATTTGTTCCCAGATAATAGGGTGTATTTAGAAGTGTCCTATCCCCTCTCCGAATTTTTTTAGATTTTATAACTTTAGGCAAAATTTATGTATTTCATGCCGCAAGCTAGTTACAATTTCCTTAAAAATATGCTCCCGCCAAATATCAGCAACTTTTGTGGAAAAAAGTGTTACTTTGATAAGCGTTGCTGTACTTTTTCCTTAACGCTTAACCTTTTAAATTATATCACCTATTTTTAGGTGATAGTATAAAATCTCCATTATTCGATTAAAAAAGTACCAATAAAGCTTTTTTACTTCGTTTTTTCAGGACTGAAGGCATTGTAGAGCACGTTACATATGCTTTCCCACCTCTCTGCGTCGAGACAGAGGATGTGATGTCATAAATTTAATTTTTTTTTTTTTGTCAATATTTTTATTATTTTTTGGCGGGCCTACATTTTGCATTCAGAAGACTGAAATTCTGCACACTCGTTCAGTGCACCCTTAGTATTTTTCAGATGATTTCAGATCTCTACGCGGAAACAGGGGGGGTCCAGAAGGGCAAAAACGTAAAGATATTTTTAACAAAAAATAGCTTTCTTCGCGATTTTGCCGCCTAAGATGGAGACAAATGAATGGTACCATCTGAAAGGCTGTTCTATTCTGAAGAGAACCATGATCTTAGGATAAATAGGGATGTCTCAGAAAACTGTTACCTGAGATCCTGTTTTATATGGAAATCTAGGATATTTGGGGATATTATTTTTCGCGGGTTTACTTTTGCATCTAGAAGTTTGAAATTTTGGACACTCATTCACTGCACCCCTTAGTATTTTTGCAGATTTGTTTCAGATCCTTGCCTTTAAACAGAGGCGGTACAGAGGGGTAAAAAGTAAAAAAGGGGATATTTCTTAACAGAAAATCCCTTTTCTCGTGATTTTTCCAGTCCCACATAGCCTACAGGATGGTGACATTTGAATGGCCGTTTGAAACTCTGTTTTATTCTGAAAATAATAATGTACAAATCATAATTCTAGGATAAATAGGAATGTCTGAGGAAATTTTTATATTACATCCGGGTCATCTGGATGCTGTGGTGATGTTCGTAACTCATTGTTAAATATTTTTCCCGCCCTTACTATTCAAGATAGAAGCTTGAAATTTTGTGCATACATTTAGTACACCCTTAGTATTTCCCAGTTGATTTTGAGATCTATGCGTTAACATAGGGAAGTCCAGAAGGGATCAAAATTTTTTAAAAAATCAGAAAAAATCCCGACTTCTCTCAAAATTTTCCGCTTCAGGGACATGATAGGGAAAATGTGAATGTTACCGTTTTAAAAGCTGTTCTATTCTGAAGAGAAGGAGGTATGAACAGTGATCCTAGGATAAATAGGGATGATGCTTGACTGAAAGTCTATAATTTGCAAAAAAAAAAAAAAAAAAAAAAAAAAAATTGTTAAGAAACATTGTTTGGGATTGATATAGGTTAACGATTGGGGATTAATTCAAAATTCAACCCCAATACTTTCACTTAAATGGCATAATTGGCATTTAATACTAATTCGTAATGCTTTTTCTTCAGTTCGCGAGTTGTATTATGCGAGGAGAAAGATTTGATTTAAATCAAAAAAATCGATTTAAATAAAAAAATCATAAAAAATGATTTTTAAAAAAATCATGATTTTTTTCCACCCTGGTTCTAAGTAGTTCAATATGTTTATTTAACCTCTTTTTGTTCGTTTTAATCGGTGGATGAGGCCAGGATTTGGACAAATATATAACTTATTACCCCTCCACTTTGTTTTCTTCTACTCCTCGGTCTTTTGGGGCCGCGGTGGCTCAGTGAATGAGAGTTCAACTCTGATGCAAGTGGTCCTTGGTTCGATCCCAGCTCGCGCCATGTGAACTTTGTGATGGACAAACGCCGTGTGCATAGGTTTTTCTCGAGGTTCTCCAATTTTCTCCCACTTTCTTCATTCCACCATTTTATTCATTTCTCATCATCACTGTCTCCTTTAGCCTAGCCGGCATAAGCGTGGGACGTAAAACTCAAAAAAAAAAAATCATTGGTCTTTAATGAATACTTCAAACCTTCTTTATCCTTCAGTTTGCAGAACTTACATTAAAAAGCAGGAGTAATACTTAACTTCAATTAGCCAGCCGAATAACAGTAGAAGTACGAGTTAAAGTGTTAACATAATAATATGCAACAAAGAATTTGAAATTATACTCATGTAAATAAAGTCTCGTAACCCATCCAAATAAAACCCTAAAATGACGATGCTTCCTGAAAATGCTAGAGCATATTGTTTTGTGTAGTAGTGATAGTAGTAATAACAGTAGTCCTTGCCCTTGTTAGAAACATGATAAAATACATATAAACTAAATGTTAAAGATTATATTAGTGATTGTAGACAAAGGGTTTCATGAATAATTTTTAGTGACTTTTTGTATCAATGTTGCGGCAACACTGCTAAGAATGCGGTGATAGAAACCTATTAGACTTATGCTAAAATATTAAATTTTGTCTGAAATAATGCTATAAATTAGATTGTATTACTTCACAATTCATATAATACATAACAGACCAAAAGTATTAAATTCAAGCAGATAATACGAGGTATTAGATGTCCTAAATTTAAAATTCAATAAAAGAGTAAAGAAATGTAAATTAATTTCGACATGGGTTATTCTGAAAAAGACTGGGACATTTTTGGTGAATTCTGAGTCCAGAAGAAGAAGATGATAAGGGATCACTTCGAAATATTACTCCAATGGTTCTCAAACTTTCCAATAACGCGAACCCCTGTTCATTCGGAATACGATCTGCGAACCCCCTTTGCAATGCTAACTGAAATTTCACATGGTATTAAAAAATATATACTAATTAGAATTACCACTAACAAGAAAAAGATCAAGCAAAATAATGCAATAAGTAATTTCTACTGAAGATACACGATTGTTTCCTAGTAAACGAAATTTCAATTGAAAATACAGTAACATTCAAAACTAAAAATTAAAAAAAAATAAAAAAAAAAGAAATCCACTTGATAAACAATTTCCTCAAATGTGGGGTCACTAATGTGAGGAATGAAATTCTTTGTATTTTTCAATAGTTACATTGAAATCTGGAATAAGTTTTGTCACCATCAATCTTAGATCCGATTCCACATTAAGACGATTACGTTTTAAGGTTTTAATACTGTAAAGTGCAGAAAAGGTCTGCTCACATAAGTAAGTGGTAGGGAAAGGCGTCAAATGTTGCAATGCCTTTTTAGAGACTCTTCATACTCAATATATTCTATATTTTTCCTGCAATATAGAATATATTGAGTCCTTATTCTAATTATATTTTTCTTTAAATCGGAAAACGAGATAAAAAATTTGGTTTTGTTAATACGTATGGTCAAAATTATTTATTTCCTTAGTTAGATAGTATGTGATTGTCACTTTTCCTCCGCCATTTTCATCCGTCCAGGTTCAATTAGTGGTTTTTAACTCTCATTATCCACAGGACAACTCACTTTATTATCTGTTCTGTGATTGGCTCATCTCAAAATTTACTATTTATCTTAGTAACAACATACTAAAATTATGTAATACTCTTAACTTTTCCACTTGCCAAAAGGGAAGCGCTAATCTTTCTTTATCTTGTACAAACAGTTTGTCATGTGACTCAAATATGTTGGAGCCTATGATTCTGGCCCTCCCATTTTGTATACTTAAATAACATAATTAACGTATTTTGGCATCAAAAGAGTGTCCGTTGGCATATTTATCAGCATTTGAAGATATAATATATAACGAAATACTTAAAAATTACGAAATTTTGTCATATTTGTATTTTGTTCATCAATGGATGTTGCACCGCAATATTGACCGAGAGCCTATGATAAATTGATATAAATGTGATGTCAGTGTTTATGACAGACTTAATTGTCCAGATATTTGAAAAAAAAAACTACTCGTAATCCATTTTAAAGAGGCTGTGATTTTTTTTTTTAATTTTTGAGGCCTGTTTCAAAAGCCCAATGGACCATAGTTTTTTTGTGAGCCAAACCCGATAAAATTCGCCATGAAAACTTCAAGAAAGATGTTTTTCGAAAATTCTCACCTTAACTCATCTAAACGTGATTTATGTTTGTTGTCTACAGTTATCTTCAAGCAACTGAGAAAGTATTTGTAAAATTCTAAAAATTCCGTTTTCCAAATCTGAAACTCAACTCGTTTGGAACAGTAGGGTGTCTTAAGGGTGTTATCCTGCAGATGGTAAGTAATAGATTTCAGATTTAAGGTCAAACATTTCTTTTTTTTTTTTTTTTTTTTTTTGGATTTAATAAAGTGAAATTTCTGCTTTTAAACATGTCATAATGCATTTTCATTTGATGGAAGTACTACAACAGTTTTGCCATTTTTAATGAGTAAGTTTAGGATTTTCTCTCTTCTTGCTTAGAGAATTCATTGTGTAATTTGACCAAAATGGAGTCATCAGCTCGGCTCTTGTTTTGTTTCAACCAATTACAAATCCAATTAAATTTCCCACCATGATTCAGTTTCCGAATTTTGTAAACACACCAAGTGCTGTCTGTATATTATCTTATGCTCCATCCTGTTTATCTTCTGCATAGTCACTAATGTTTCGTTTTTACATAATTCTTTTTTGGTGATTTACTTTTGAGTTATATTTCCTTTTAAGTAACTAATTTGGAAACTGTTCGTTCAAAAGTTGCAGTTTATTTGAAATTCTCAATTCACGGCCGATTGACAATGATGGTGGTTACCCAGATTTTTCAGTGTGCAACTATTTGTTTATTTACCGACGCTGACTAGTTGCATAGTTTGAGAAAGATTCACAGATACATGTGTGTTTACATTGGGGAATATTGTGAAATTTGTGTTTTGATAACACGTTAGTATGCTTGAGATTTTATAGTGATTTGTACATGGAAGCACCTTGGTTCGCGTCCAAATATCGTAATTAAGAAATCTTGATGTGAATGATTGGACGTGTGTATACCTCTGATCAGAAAAAAATGTTTTAATTTATTGTATTAATTTTCATATGTATTATTTTCATATATGTGTAAAAAGTTATTTTATTCCCATCGATTACAGGTACACATACAATGTAAACATTTGATTTCTTCACGAACTGCTTTAGTGAATATACTATTAAATGACACATAAAGGCGCTAAAGTCAACTTTAAATTGTACTAGCTGAAATACCTATTCTTCGCGTGGGAGCTGTATTTGGAAGTCAATGCCTGTGGAAGTATCACCATTCATCTCAGCGACCGCGAAAACTATGGATTTGACACTAATATCGGTCATGTCATTTTGGATTATTTTTAAATGTCTCGGTAAACCCTCCCCTACAGGTAAACCCCTGCCCGCATACAATAGTAGCTGAATTTGAAAGTCATTGCTAATGGAAGTGTCACCATTGATCTCAGCGACCGCGAAAACTATCGATTTGACACTAATATCGGTCATTTTGGATTATTTTTACATATGTCGGTATCCCCTCCTCGGTGACCCAGGCCCGCAGCCAAATGGACTGAATTTGGAAGTTAATGCGATCGGAGTTTCACCATTGATCTCAGCAACCGCAAAAAATATGAATTCGACACTAATATCAGTAATGTTCTACTACTTTTACATGTCCCGGTAAACGCCCCCCATGATTCGAAATTTGAAAGAAAGAAAAAAAAAGAACTTTCGTCTTGGTGTGGGGTCTGGGGCAAGGTACCCGTGACCCAAATTTGGTAACTCTCGGTCCACTCGTCTGGTCCCCAGGCCGCACACAGACAAACACACACAGAGATAAACTCTATTTTATTTATATTAGATTACAAACGGAAATGTCATTATCAGTACATAGTACGAAATGGAAATGTTCATCTACTTTTCTTTTTTGTCGTTTGCACAATGTTTCTATAGACCTGTACGCTACTAGCGTGTGAGATATGTGAGTTATGTAAGACGCATATGAAACATATCGTAGCAAGTTACACAAAAGAATCCTGGAAACAAAGCATGGTTGATGATATTTTGCCCGTTTAGACTTTTTTTTTTTTTTTTTTTTTTTTTTTTTTTAACTTGCAAGAATTTTACTATGAGGTGCTTCATGAACCAATTAATATCGCAGTACTTCTTGTTTTCGTGAAGGCTAGTGTTGCTAAACTTATTAACAAGCGTTCGTGTAGTATACTTTTACTGGTGTACTTACAAAATCAACTAAAATATACTCTGAAAGGTTTAATGTAATATAATAAATTCCAAATGAGAAGAAACTCTAGGATTGTAGTTATTTGCTCACAGATCTGAACTGAATTAATGTGTAGTTTCATCTTTTTGTATTTATTTTAGATCACTAGTTTAGACTGCCACCTATCAACAAGTGTTTAAAAATACAATATAATACTTCTATGATCATGTAAAAATGATGTTAAATGCATTCGAGACTCTTGTTCAAGTATGGTGAACAACATTCCTTTGAATGTGTAAATTTGAAATTTTTAAAATAGTTTTGTTCAATCTTTTTTTTTTTTTTTTTTTTTTTTGATGTGTACAAAAAGCTTCAGAAAAAAAAGAATTGGTGTAAATGTTCATTTATTTTTGTATTTCTTTTGAGGCTCCTCTGAGTTATATGGCCTTAGTGAGCTTTCTTTGTTTGTTTAAACTTAAATCCGACACTTTATTTATTTATTTATTTATTTATTTATTTATTTATTTTTTTTTATTTTTTTTTTTTTTTTGCCTTCTATGAAATTTCATTTTCTTGTGAAACGCCTTATCATGTCTATCATATTATTTATTTCCATTGCAGATACAATCAGACCAATTTGTCTACCTTCGTATTCAGATAGCTATGCGGACTTTACTGGGAAAACAGCTACAATAACAGGCTGGGGATATACAAGCAGCAGTAGGTATTTTATTTATTTATTTATTTATTTATTTATTTATTTATTATTTCTTCGTCATTCCATGTGAAAGTTAATATCATTTCACATTTTGCTCCTTCAATCTACAATGTATAAAAACTACAGAAATAAGCAAAAGAGTTTTAATAAGTATGGAATAGTATATACTATTTATTTATTTACCAGGGGCGAATCCAGGACCGACTTCTGGGGGGCGGTGGGTTGTCATACTGCTACTTAGAGCTACTTTTAAGAGCTTCAAGCTCTGTGATGCGTTTTATTTATATATATAAAATAAGAAAGTTTCCTCTTCTTGGGGGAAAATCGCCCCGATCACCCCCCACTGGATCCGCCACTGTTATTTACACATATTCCTGTGTGTTACTGGCATCTACGGCCTAAAGCCTGTAACGTACGAGGAATGGCGTCACTCCTTAACCCTTTATTCAAACCGGAAGCAAGGGCGCCGATCCTGGGGGAGCCAGGGGGCTTGCCCCCCCAAAGCTCATGTGGGCCCCCTAATGTATTTATGAATATACAATATTTGGCATAATTTGAGTGCAATTTGTCTTAAAATCTTTATATATATATATATATATATATATATATATATATATATATATATATATATATATATATATATATATATATATATATATATACCTTCTACATCTCAATGCCCCCCTCCCAAATTTACAGAGAAATCGGCGCCCTTCACCGGAAGTAGTTCCAATTAACGATTTCTGATTTCAACATTTATCGTCATATAACAAAAATAGTAAGGGATGGAAAGTAATGTTTATTTCATATGAATTCAGTGTCCGAGAAACAGATTCTATCTTCGATTTTATTAAATCTATCGCAGCCAGTAGTTATAGTTGCATTACTTCAAGTTTGAGTATTTGAATTCATATACTTTTGAAATCTATCGTAGTTTGATACTGTGAAATGATGCTCACTTGTTTATACTACCAATTTCCGAATCAATGCTCACTTGGATTAGGCCTAATTATCCCTTTCCTTTAGTCTTAACGGCCTATCTGGAAAATACTACGAGGGTGGATTAGGAAGTTCGTGGCCTGACCCAGTGATTTATTTGTGGATTTTGTAGAAGGGGGGAATTTTTATAAAGGATTGCTACTAAAACGTGAAGTTGAATTATTGTACTTTATAACAGATTATATAGCCTATGAAAGGGGTATTTCCTCTGGGAAGACTGAACTAAGAGATAAGGAATTCAAACTTAGAAGGGGGGAAATTCCCAGGCTTCCCTGGCTACAAATAAATCCCTGGCCTGACCTACAAAATTAGAAAATATTTGGATAACTTCTGTTTTATTTTTCCACGTAATTCCCCTCAACCGAGATATATTTACGCAACTTCTTCAGTAGCACTTCTATAGCACTTTTAAAAAAATGATTTCTCTACCCTGCAAAATATCCCATTACTGTACTTTTCACCTCTGCATCCGAAGAAAATCGCTGACCCTCCAAAAAACTTTTTCAAGTTTCTAAATAAGTGAAGGTCCGAAGGAGCCAGATCAGTGAAACATGGCGGGTGCAGCAACAGGAGATCCAGTTAATTTCCATTACTTTGATTGTTGTTTTGATTCCGGTGTATGATGGTGTATCCGTGTCTCATCCATAGTCACAAATCTGCCAATAAATTCTTCCGGATCACTTTCAAACATTTCTAAACAATCACTGGGAAGGATCAGTCGATTGCGTTTGTGTTCAACTGGAAGCAACTTGGGTACGCATCTCGCTCACACCTTAGAAAATCCTAATTTGTCTACGATAATGTTTTGTACTCGCTCATAGGAAATACACACAGTCTCAGCTATCTCTCGGATTTTGATTCTGCAGTCATTCAAAATCAGGTTACAAATTTTATTGACATTTTCTGTAGTGGTCGACGTTGAAGGCCTGCCACTGTGGAGGTCATCTTCAATGCTGTTTCTGTCACGCTTAAATTCAGCTACCTACTTTTTCACCATAGAATACGAGGGTGCGGAATCTCCTTGTGTCTCTACCATGTACATGAATTTTCTGTGGTGTTAAGCCCCTTTTATACAGGTACTTGATGACAGCTCGATGCTCGATTTTCCGCATGTTACAAATTTCCGTCACTTCCGCCGACGTATAAACTCCTCACTTGAAACAATAGAGAAATAAAATTTTGCACAGTGACTACCAACGGATATAGCTACGCAGGTAATGTATACAAACATAAAATAATTGCTCCCTTCCTAGTAAGGCCACGAACTTTCCAATCCACCTTTAATTCAACATTGCATTCAGTGGCGTAGGGAAGGGGGGCAGAGGGGCCTCCCCCCAAAAGCGGTCCGACAATGTACTTTGTTACTTTGATGTTTGTAATTTTTTATATATTTTTATGTTTGTATATTTTTTTGTTTGTAATTTTTCTATATGTACCTGTAACAGCACTTGCCCCCCCCCCTCAAACACACTTCTGGCTACGCTACTGATTGCATTCATTCTTAAGACTAATCCTTTTGTCTATGTATTGTTGTATTATTAATATTTACTATTTCTAGATGATCAATTGCAACCGTCAAAGCTTCGGAAGGTAAATGCAGAAATTATGTCAGTGTCTGAATGTAACAAAGTCTACCCAGATATCATTGGTTCGGAGCTATGTACTAAAGGCACTGCAGGGGTTGGAGGATGTCAGGTAATGCTGAACTCTTTGTATTTCTTCTTTATATGTGAAGTCAGCTCCTCAAGTATATAGTGCTATCTCAGTTTATGGAAACATAAATATGTAAAATTTACAGAAGACATTTGTAATGTTATTTCAAAAGAGGATAACAATCAAAGTAATCAAAGTACACGGGGATCTTACCTCTGGCATCCCTAATAATGATGAAAAACGTAATCCGAAATGTACGCTTCTAAGGAAGTGCTGCTCCATAAGGAAGCCATAGTGGGCTGAATTTCTATCAGTACAGTGTGTTAAATCATGATCCATAACGAGAAAGCAGTTCCATAGATAAGACATGTACTAATATGAGAAACACAGCGTCTTTCCATGATCCTCAGTTACTTGCATACCTACTACCGCTAACGTGCCTGCTCCCTTTGGATGTACACTGAGAAAAAAAAATGTAGGTGGCGTACTTAAAAAGATAGGTTACATGCGTAATTCCTGTAGTTTTTGGACTTATTGTACAGCAGACGTATAACTGAAAACGCAGGTTTTATAATACTTTCTGTGTAAGAGTTCCATCTATACGTACTTTCGGTATGAAACAATGTAGACGGTCAGGATCTCACATACAAATGGACGTATATAACTGACGATGGTAACATAAGTATATGTATGTGATATACGGAAAATTCTTAGATGTCAGACATCCTGCAACGGCATGATGTAACATCTAAGGCCAGTGCCTATGTAGCATACGGATAACGCATGCTCCGTACTGATTTCTATAGTAAGCAAGAGGATACCGTATATTTGTATAATATACAGCTGTCCAGAGAACAGATTTTTCTCTGTGTATCTCGCTCTACCGCATGAGCCCACCAACTTCGTCCTGTCCTGCGCTCGTTGTTTCTAGTGTCCACTTAGCACATGTCGATTTATATTTATACACTGTACTTTTTATAGCGTATGACAGGATGTATATAGCGTATATATACACAGAACTTTTGAGCCCTCCTAAAAGAAGTCTGCACTCAGGATTGCAATCCCTGCCACAATAAATAATTCATAGGGTATTAAGAGTCCATTTCTTGGTGAAAGAAGTACATATTACATGAATTCATGTAAGTTATGTTTAAGTAAACTGAGACAGTAGGAAGAATTGAGACTTAATAATCGTAATGTTATATTTTCGCTAGAAATGACATGTGTATGATTTTTCTATGTTCAGACATAAACGTACTTGAACAAGTAGAACTGTAGCTTTTTTTTCTTTTCATAAATTTCGTGGCATTTCCCCGAAATACGACTGTTGTGGCTTTAACCCGAAAAGAACTGGCTTTGAATAACGGCAGAAAGTTAATCGCAGGAGAATAAGTACTTATACTATCTAGAGAGGCCGTAGTTTCGATTCCCGCTGCCGACTATCCTGCTTGGATTTTCCATGGTTTTCCTTAGTCCTACCAGGCAAATGCCGTGATAGTACCTACTAAACAGGCTCTGGCCGATACCTTTCTAAATCCTTTCCATTGTTATTGTTGTTGTTGTTCGATATCCAGTTTAAAATGGCCTCTGAGCTGTATCTGGTGATTGTTAAGTAAATTAATTAATTAATCTTTATTGCATTTAAATATTGTACTTTAACGGGAATCAAGAGTTACGGTTTGAAATTAACTATTGCAGTAAAACAATTTATTACATACTAAGCTTTTAGAATGGTAAAATTGGTACTCTTTGTTACTCTAGTTTTAACTATAGTTTTAACTTTTACCGGTAATCAAGACTTCATGGTTGAGTTATACCCAGTGGCGTATTTAAGGGAGGCTTCCGGGCTTAATCCAACCCGAAATTTTATTTACAAGGTACTATGTTAAATTAAATGAAATATCTTGCAGAATTTCTAGTTAGCAAAGCTCCCCCCTAAACAAAATCGTAAATACGCCATTGGTTATACCTAAGACAATATAATAATAAAAGTCTATTAAATTATTTTTATTTATCTATACAGGGTGATTTTGGAGGCCCACTCAACTTTTATCGAGAATATGGACGGTGTACTCTGCTGGGTATAAGTATTTTCAACAGTGACGCTGGATGCGAAAGAGGTTATCCAACGGGCTTCACAAGAATCACCTCGTTTCTCAACTTCATAGAATCTAACACTGGGATCTATATTGAGCAATAAATATCAGGAAACTGTATTTTAAGTTACTTTATAGGGGGGGGGGGGCTTCTCTATTATGATCTGAAACGAAAAAATGTTAGGAATGAGATCTCGAAAGAAAAATGTATAAATAAAAAAAAAATAAATTGCTATAACCAGTTTTAAGTGAAATTTCAATTACAAAAAACCAAGAATACAAGAATAGTATCGTGTAAGTACACATGATCCATCCATGTTTCCTCTGTGTTACCCGCGTTGTGTGAAATTTTAACATTTGCTTGGTGATGCTTTAATTCCATCAAAGTTTGGAGTAAGGGCAGATTTTCATACAAGCATCCGTGCGTTCGTTACCTATGATTTCTATGTGTAGCCAACAGAAAGTTGTGTTACATGTAGAACTGTACTTAAACAACCTTCTTAATTGGCTGTTCAGCCACATCGCAAACAAAGAACGCAATGAACGCTTGCATGAAAATCCGCCTTAAATTGTTAAAATGGTAATGGTTCAATCAAGCACCTGATATTGTGACTTGTATTTTAGTAACATATACTTGGAGTTGGTTTGTGTACAATTCTCAAACAAATGTTTACAAAAGCATTTTATTTCTAATTCAACGGAAATGGCTAATATGAAAAATAATAAGGTATGTGGAATAAAAATTCGTAAGCGATTACGATGAACGAAATTTAGTTATCGAGGAAGAGGAGCACCGTGGAATGTTGAGATTTGGCAACCTCGCTTCCTGAATGAAAGAAGAGGATCGGAAAATCATTAGTAAAGTAATAAAACGAGGTATAACGGCTTAATGCAATTTTCAACAGTCTTTATTAGTTGAAATCAGGGTTGTGTAAAAAACAGTTTGTTTATAACAAAACCAAAAAACAATTATTTATTTGGTTTAAACCGGTTATTAATAGGGATAACCAAAATTTTCCGTAATCTGAATTTATTTTCAAGAATCAGAAAAATTCCTGAATTCGGAAAAATTCTGGAATTAGAAAAATTCCTGATTTTCTCCGAAATCCGGAATTTTTCCGATTTTACTTTCCTGATTATTTTCCGATGTAAAGATTCCGGAATTTGGAATTGGCTACCCCTAGTTATTACTTATTTCAAAGTGTAATATTTATATTACAATACTAAATTCAGCTCTTCCACATAAAGGAGTAAGGTAACTGCAGGTATATATGTCTAGGGATGGGCACGAGTCGAGTCAAAGGTAATTGCCTCGAGTCGAGTTTCGAGCCGAGTCATGGTTTTGAGGTCGAGTTTGATAAATGCCTCTCTCGTTCAGCTCGTTTTAACTCGTTTTGAAATTATAGCCTGATTAGACTGGAAAGCAACAATATGAGAAATGTAAGCAGTAATGTGGAACACTTTTAGTGTTACTCACGAGAGGGAACACTGTTCGCATCTCGTCTAGTCTCGATAACAAGATAGTAGATTTTTATAACTAGACAGACTCAAATTTCGTGAGCACCAATAAAAGTAGATACTGTATGTAGTTCTTACCAATAAGGCTGAGTACTGCACAATCGAATTTTTCAGCCCAAGCAGAAGCCCAACCGGATAGTGACGTCAACCGGCTCGGCTTGGTTCAACTGAGCGAACAGCTCGAGTCGGCTCGGGTTGGATGAACCATAGGCTCGGCTCAATTGAGCAAATGGCTTGAGCCGGCTCGGTTGGGTGAGCTGTTGCGTCGGCTCACTTCTCGGTTCGCCTCGATAGTGAATGAGCTGTGAGCCGAGCCGTTGACAACCCTAAACCCGGGCCAAGCAGTTTTGAACATATTTGGTCTGCACTCTATAACTTTTAACAATTTTTGGTTCGAGCCCGAATACTTGCTCCTCAAGAAATCAAACCCAGACCTCGTGAAGGATGTCCTTGCCTCGTAGACTTCACGACTACTGAAGTCTGCAGTCAACTAGCTTTTAGTATTCAGATATAAACCGCCTATCTTTCATATTTATACACGATGTTTTAATAATAATAATAATAATAATAATAATAATAATAATAATAATAATAATAATAATAATAATAAGTTGTAGTAGTATCATTAAATTGATAATAGAATAATTATATTGCCTATGCAGACTGACTTATACTACACTTATAAGATTCAGTTTGGTTCGGCATCTTTCTGTGAGCGTTGCTGTACTTTTCCTACTAATACCATTCATTTGACATAGGAAAAAAGACGGTAGCTGTCGAGGCGATGTCGGGATGGTACTTATATTAAAATAGCCCTGGTCTGGCAGATGTCTTCTCCTATCTCTTTCCAACGGCATAAGGCAAATGCTAATTTGCTGTAGTTGAATTTAATTCAATTCCGTTTTGTACCTGTCCCCTCGTCCTTGATGATGACGTCAGCGCTGTGGAGATTGGACATTTAATTTGCGTGTGATCCTTAATTCTTCATATGCTCGTCCCTTTCATTCTCCTTAGCCAAGAGTACTTAAAACTACATATAGAATTTAATTCGTTTGAGCTATATGACATAAGGTAATCATGAAAGCAAAATTAGTTTTTTATTGCAAATTCATGTTTTAATTAAATTCCCAAACACATGTTACCACAACTCACAGTTCCAGGGGGATCAATTAACCTCGAGAGATGGTTCACCCCCTGACCCCGTCTGGCAATTGTTCTGATGCTCCTCCGGAATATAAACCCGAAATCTCGTGAACGATGTCCTCGTCTCTTAGACTTCACGACTCCCGAGGTCAGAAGTCAACTAGCTCTCAGTATTCTGATACAAACCGCCTATCTTTCATGTTTATACACACTGTTATAATAATAATAATAATAATAATAATAATAATAATAATAATAATAATAATAATAATAATAATAATAATAATAATAATAATAATAATAACCTCAGGCGCGAGAGACCGGGGTTCGACTCGCGGCGAGATCTCATGTGGTTCGGATTCCACGTTAATCAGAGATCTTCTCCGTGGCTAAGCGGTTAGCGTACGCGCCTTTGGCGTCGGAGATCCGGGTTCGATTCCCGGCGGGAGCTCATGTGGTTCGGATTCCACGTTAATCAGTAGGTCCAGGTCTCATATAGCCTCGCTGCTGAACGGGACGCTACACCCAACTCAACTCCACGATAAGGGTCTTCACTACAGCGAAATTAAACTACCGCTAATTTTAGAGTGTGTCTGCAATACCATCAAAACAAATAGAAATATTCGAAAAGCAGACACGTAGTGAACTAGACAATACGATTTTGCATGTGATACCTTTACCACAATTCACCTATGTGCTTTTGCTATTCTGCTATTTACAGAATCCGCAAAAAATGCTAAATCTATCTACAGTTGCAAATCGAAAGCAGAAAGATGAGTTGTGATAATGGTATCACATGCAAAATCATATAGTCTAGTTCACTATGTTTCTGCTTTTCGAATATTTTTATTTTTTTATTTTATTTTTTTTTTTTTGAAGATATTACAGAAAAACACTAAAATTAGCGGTAGTTTAATTTCGCTATAGTGAAGACCCTTAATCAGTAGTTCCACGTCTCATGTAGCCTCGCTGCTGAACATGACATTAAACTTAAAATCAACTGAACTCAATAATAATAATAATAATAATAATAATAATAAGAAGAAGAAGAAGAAGAAGAAGAAGAAGAAGAAGAAAGTAAGTAATAATTGTATTGTCTATATAGAATACTTGAAGAGAGAGCACTTGAAACTACACACAGGATTTGACTCGCCTCGACTCGAAACTCGAAACTGAATTCGAGTCGAGTTGGAGGAAATGTTTCGAGCCGTATTCTAGAGTTGAGCTTAAAGATGTCTATTTCAAGTCGAGTCGAGTTTCAGAGAAAACTCATTCGAACTCGCTCGTGCCCTATATACGCCAGTGTAGCTAAATATGCCACGTGTTCAGTACTGGGTCGTTTCCGAGGAAATTCCATACAATGCGCAACCAACATGTTCCACGGGGTTGAACAAGTTCGATTTGACGAATATTCCGGGAGAGACCGCCACGCCGTGCAGTGTTGTTTGCTTCGGGAAGGTTCCGTGGAAGGACGTTATTGTTTCAATAGAAGTAAGAATCCGTTATTTAATATTGTACTAACTCAAAACATTGCCTCTTGTTTACAAAAATGTATGCCTTATTTCGTGCCAATCTAGGAACATTTTGTTTTGTAAGTCTAATTTTAGTATTTGTGATTCCATTACTACTAAATCAATACTAAGTATGGTGCAGCGAAATACGCCAGAGCTTGTGTAGTATTGACTACAGAAGACAAAGATGTCCCACATGTGCATTTTTTTCTTTTTATTAGTCACAGTACAGTGATACCGTTTGTTTATCTTCTTATGGACTAAAACTTTTCAGTTTGGAACTTTATTTCAACTTTGGAGATTATCGTTTCTACATTTTCTATTTATTTTCATCTTGCACTTTGGTAACTATATATATATTTCTGCAGCCATGTTGTGTAGTAGTACTTGAGTTCGTATAATATAGACGATGTAAACAGTTGCAAGATTTATTACACGTTTCCAGTGGTATCCTAGACTTAGCGCAATTACCTGCACGTATCGGTAAATACGCCATTTTATAACACATTTTTTTCTTTTACCTTAGGTACAACATAGAAATAAGCAGCATCATTGCCACACTTTTTTCTACACGCGGAAAAGGCTACTCTGTAACCCACACCTGCTGTTCTTTGTGTTTCATGAAAATTAAGACCATAAAAAATCCAAAATCCTTAACATGGCGTATTTACCTGCACCTACCTTAGTAGGTATTGAACTTTTGTCCTCCGTATTAATTTTGCTAAGCTTCCTATATTGTAAATTGAAAACAATACCAGTCTGCTAAATAATGTTCGTTATTTTAAGGAGAGAGAGAAGATGAAAAAGTTTCTTTCCTTTCCTATTCCCAGTGGCGGATCTATCCCGGGGCCGGGGAGACAATGCTTCCCCCCCCACAGTTGTTTGATTGACAAAAATAATTTAAACTATTATTTATATATTTTGGAAAGTTTATAATAAGCTCATGATATACCTATCCGAATGTGGGTTCTGGCTGCCCCCTGTTTTAACTTTCTAGGTCCGCCACTATCCATTCCTTTCTTCATCCCGAATTCCCCGGGTAGTTTGGTCGTCAAGGAATGTCATGTCTCAGGAATGTGACGGGTTACTATGGTCATAGATGCCGGAAGCCTAGAAATACGATTCCTAATTCCTAATCGTGTTTGCTTACCATTTGGAGAGCGGTGAACGATTACAGTAGTTCGAATTCCATCTTTAACAATAGATTCACACCTTATATAGTCTCGGTGTTGAACAGGGACGCTAAACTTCACCAAACAACAACAATATGTTGTACATCGTCGATAGAACTGTTAAATAGTCCACATGTCAAAGTTTTCAGGAGAGCAAAATGTTACCGTACTCAAATCCGAAGTCGTTGATACAGATTGTATTGTCAATTTGGAGATAACTTTCTTGCTATTTATGCGACATCTTTCAGAAAGCCACTGCCAGAAAGTTTTATTACAAAGTTTCGAAAAACTAGACATGGCTGTTTATTGAAATACGACATTTTATAGTATCACACGACAAAACAGCATTACCAGAAAACGTGTATTATCTCATCTCGTTTCTAAAATGTAAAGCTTGGATACATTAGGCTGTCTCAATTAAATAGGTCTAATATCCTTCTAAAAGCTACGAGCGAAATCCTTCTAGTTTCTACACGCTAGCAGTGATAGGTTTCTTCCGGAAATATTTTATTATCTAGGAATTGTTTCTGACATCTTGATAGGTTACCAATCTGTTTCAGAATTCATTAGCCATTTCATTCACTATTGGAAAATGGGGAGGGTCGTAGCATTACTCTCACAACTTCCATTTACTCTGCCACAGTAGCACTACCTGCACCATCTGTTGGAATACTCTCGAACTACGTAGTCGAGGAACGGTTAAAGCCGCTAATAATTCCTGTCGGTATATCTGCAAATCATGAAAAGAATACATACAATATTTACTTTATTTTACTGAAGAATACAAAAACTGACTGATTGGGAACGTGCACACTTATCTAGCGAGATTTACTGCGCCGATTTGCCACTAAAGATTGCAATCTATATTATGAAATTGAAAATGACTATGTTTGTGACTTAATCTCTTGAACCACCCGACCAGAAGCGTCATTTAGGGGGTCCGGAGAGGGCAATTGTTCCCCTAAGAGTTTAAGGAATACATATACTAGTACAAAACGTAAAAGTCTTATATCGGTGGTGCTCTTGCCCCCCTCAAGATAAGTCTGAAATACACCCGACCGATCTCGGTCAAATTTTCAACATTCATGAAGTTCGGGCCTGAGACTGTTTATTTATTATTTCGCTTTGACGGTAGAAATAAGGGGCTGGAAGAGGATGGGGAATTATAAAAAAATAAAACTTAAATAACTCTTGAACCAAACGACCAATCTCGATCAAACTGATCTGGAATTTTTTCGTCATTTTAGCTTTACGGTGCAACGTAGGGGAGGGGAGGAGGGATATATATATATATATATATATATATATATATATATATATATATATATATATATATATATATATATATATATATATATATATATATATATATATAATGAAAAAGAAAGTGACTGTCTTTGTGACTTCATCACTATATAAGCACCCGAACGATCTTAATCAAACTTTTAACATTGATAAGATTTGGGCCTGGCTGATATATATAAAAATGATCGAAAATGGCAGATATCAGAGAGTGTTCTAGTAATCATTAAAAAAAGTGACTGACTAACGGAACATATTAATTTTTTTTAAATTTAATCCAGCGAAGCTAATGCTATTACATAGACTACAGTATTTCTACTTTAGTTCAATCAAGACATGAAAGGATGTTAAGAAAGCGAAAATAAATATATATATACATCCTACGAAGTAGTCACTTGCATCGAAACTGAATGAGAAGTTCTCGTAATACGTTATCAATAATTTCTTGTATATGCCTATGCAAAATAGCAGGGGCGGATTCAGGACGGACTTCTGGGGGTCGGTGGGTTGTAATACTGCTACTTAGAGCTATTTTTAAGAGCTCCAAACTCTGGGATGGGTTTTATTCATACATATATAAAATAAGAAAGTTTCCTCTTCTGGTGGAGCGATCACCCCACCCCACCCTGGATCCGAATCTACAAAATAGCAACAAGATCTCCTTGCTGCTGTAGTGGCTAGTGCATGTAGGTTTAAAGTACGAGATCCTGGATTCGGAAGAGCACGGAAATACACTACAGTAGTTCAGTTTATCCTTTGAACAGAACATTGACATATATAAACTCCCTGCTGACAAAGAACTTAACTAAAAAGTCAGTCAAACAGCACTGAATTCTTTAACAAAAGCCACAAAAAAATCTTTCAAATAATTTTATGTCCTGATGATACTAGCATATACAGAATGTCCAAAAAACAGCACCAAAGGCAAAATTACAGTGAAACCTGTCTTCAGCGGAATCGAGCGGGACTCGCAAAAATTTCCGTTAAAGACAGGTTTCCGCTTAATGGAGATAGACCTTTCCGTTAAAAAAATATATATGCTTATGACGGACATAATGAGAAAATATATTGATGTACGCAACTTGTTCAATTACAGTACTTTTTTCTTCTACGGATTAATACCCAAAAAAAAAAAAAACTTAACATAAACACAAAATATGCTGTGCACACTTTCCTTTATTTTTCCCAATAGTCAAGCAGGATTTTCTGCATACATTGCTTCTACTTGGCTGCGGTATACTTCAGGACACAGAAAAGCTTTCTCTGAAATTTTGAAAGTCCTCTGAACTCTTTCTTCCTTGTTTTAACGACACGTGATGGAGATATATAACTTCTGCTTTACCTCAATTCCTTTTTTCCACAACTTTGTTTTGTCAGTTTTCTTCTCATTTTTGTTGGATGTCGCTAGTTGCTACACAAGCGGAACAGAAGTACGCCTACAAAGAAGACTGACAGCTGACATGCTACGTAGGACTAGCGAAAAATTGTGGGAGCTGAATATGAGTAGTGATTGACGAAAGTCAACACTGTCCATAAAGATTTAACAAAAGAATGAGGTATTTATCGCAGATAGTATATGTTTACCCTCTCACAGGATGTTTAAAAATTTTCTAAACGATGTAGTCTGAAACTCAGAATTTTCCGTTAAAGGTTTATTTTGCTTTCCGTTGTCCGCATAACACAGTTTCCGCTTAATGAAGGGACTTTTACATGTCTTTTACTCCAAAATTCATGGGACCATCAAATATTTCCCTTTAAGACAGTTTTCCCCACAGTTTAATAAAGGGTCCTTTGAAGGCAGGTTTTACTGTATAATATTTGATAAATGTGCATCACGTTCAGTTCTTCTAGTGTTGTCCAAGTGTCCAAGAGACAAGGTGAGAAGAGAAATAAGGTGTTCCCTTTCCGTCTGGTAAATTTTGTAACTTTTGTCTCATCTCAACACTCGAAAAAATATTTTCTCGTATCGTTTTGTAAATGTATTTACACAATTTATTCCTTGTTTTTTTTTTTTTTTTTCTTAATTTCATCTGCAAGTTATCAGAATCATTCAGTGTCAAGGGAGGTACACTGACGACGCGATATAACAACATTTAGATTATATTTGTTATTGGAATACAGGGCCGTGGCGTGGAAAATCAGCGCCCGGGGCGATAGTATACGACGGCGCCCCATACATATATTCCAAAGTAGTTTTTCCTATCTTTTTTCCTTTTTCCGCCCCAATTTTTCGCCCTCCTTACTTCGTCGTCCCGCTCAACCCCCCCCCCCCCACGGCACGGCCCTGTTGGAATATATTGTGTAATCACTTGAGTCTCTTTAAATGCAGTCAAATGCTGTTCATCTTGATTGTACAATCATTTTACCAATTTATATTCCTATACTAAGAATAATATAACATTAAAGCAATGAGACGTAAGACTAAGGTGAATTAGTGTTGACCACGATGCACTTAAATTTCAATGATCGTCCACAAAAAAATGGAACCTGGGAACGTGTGCATCAAGGGCGCGCGCTAGCTACTAAAACAACAGGATGCCTTCATATCAAATGTGAATCGTATCCAAATTACTGAACATCGAGTCCAGTGCACGATGTGAATTGGTTTTTAACTCACGTAACCACTTGACCGAATTCAGTTGCTCTTTAAAAAAAATCGCATAATGTCCAATGTATGAAAGAAAATGAAATGAGACTTAAAAAAGCATCTTGAACTAAGTTTTAACAGCGGAAGCTTATGAAATTTAGGGGATGGAAAGACCAGAGGCATTATGGACACTAAAATATTTGAAATGACAAAAATAAAATACAAAAGCTAACACTAGAAGATGAAGAGAAAAATATTGTTCTCGTAATGCTGTACTCTAAACCTTTAGAAGTATATGTGCCAAAGTACAAGACAATGTAATTAGCATAATTCTATGTGTTTTGCATGAAACAAGTGCGTCCGCCGTCCAGATTGTGGAAGTGAAAAAGACTGAAGTGTGTGCCGTAGTCGAATAACTACTTCCAGACTAAACGACAGACCTATGCACATTGATATGATTAATATATGTGCCTCTCCGCCTAAGTGATAAACAGAAACTCTTTTTTTTTTATTATTCGCTCAGCCGCGTTACTGTCAGCCGGTGCCTTGAGCATTCAAAACCGGCGAAGTATCATCATTGCGAATGATTTCTCTTTTGGGTTTATTTATTTCATAATTTTAAAGAAGGAAATGGAAGGGGAAAAGGACGTTAAACTAAAACAAGAGATTGGACAAAAAATAAAAGATTGGACAAAACAAAAACAAAACAAACAGTCCCCATCAGGATTCTGGCGCCTACAGTCGGACAATTTGTCCATGCCAACCAGATGCCGCGGTCGAATTGCCGGCGCCGGACACCGGCGTCTTTCTGCCCGATTTTCGACTGAGACGAATAGTTGCCTTGCCGAGCAGTCGGCAAACAGCCGGCAATGAGCATTAAATGCGTCGGCGCCGCCGTCGAAAAGAGGCCGGCATAAGAAGTCGGCAGAGGGTCGGAAAGAGGCCTTTCCGATTGTTTTGCCGACTCTGACGGTCGGCAACAGTCGGCAAAGAGTCGGCAAAGGATATTTTATTTTACGATTTTCGACCGCTTGCCGTCTCGGCAAAAAGTCGGCGACTTTGAACAAGTAGATCGTCGTGCCGCCGCGGATGGGTGGCTGCTGCCTCCGGCGGCCTGCCACCGTCGACGGCAGCAATCCCTCTTTCCGTCTACGACTTCCTGTTGGGGGTGTTGTGAATTCTATTGTGACCTGCAAAGTTGCGAAAATGCTGTGGAAGAGTGGTTTGCTGACCAAGTGCGACACCTTACAAAGTGCGCATCTTTAGGACATAGGTAGACGAAGTATAGTCCTGTAATGGGTGATTTTCTAAATAAATAAATCGCAGGGACAATAATTATTGAACACCCTTCGTACTATGCAGATAATAATAATAATAATAATAATAATAATAATAATAATAATAATAATAATAATAATAATAATAATAGCAGTAATAAAAGTAGGCTAGAAATCTAAGTAGTAGTAGCTATATTATTAATGCATCGGCTTCAATTTCCGTCGGGAGCTCTTGTCGTTCGGATCCCATGTTAAACAATAGGCTTCATGTCTCATACAGCCTTGTTGTTGAACGGGACGCTAAACTTCAAATCAACCACAGTAGTGCAAATAGCATTTATTGATTACTTCGCACCTTATTACTGCTCCAAGACATAAGTATCCACAAACTTTACTCAAAAGCTGTTCATATGTATTTTAATAAACTGTACAGCCATAGGCTGCCCACACACATTCACTTCATAACACACTTATTCACGCCTGCAAGTCAAAACATAAGTGTGCCTAAGACATAAATACATAAATAATAAACATATACATACAGAAATGAAACACATATTTCAAATTCATGAGTATTTATGTAGAAAGCGTGAAGTGAACATATGAGTAGCTGGGACGAACATAATGATATGTTACAATTTCTAACTTTAGACTAAACTGGAAAAGAATGTTGACAATTTCCATGCAATTCAATGCAATGATATATATATATATATATCAAACCAGCTTCTCCTGCCACCCGCAGGAACATTTCCAAAATAAAACTACCTACATATCCATATGTGGTTCGATTACAACACATTCCATCTAATAACTTATTTTTCACCGGAAGTGGAGCTTACCATTGTGTTGGCCTAAGCCGCTCATATATTTTGAGAAAAGGATCATACGATAATTGAATACTTTTTAGTTCGTGGGACGAATGAGATCTTTCTTTATTGGAAATCATGATTTCAATCAAATCTTAAAATTTTTTATTATTTTACTTTATTTATTTATTTATTTATTTATTTATTTTTGCTTTTCGTTGCGTCCTTATAAGCCCACCGAGGCATACAAGGGCACCGCAGGACACAGTTTAGAAAGCCCTGGTGTAGCCAAGACTTTCCTTTCGGCATCAACTTCAATAAATGAGTACAATCCTGTGTAAGCACGAGCGAATGCGAGTCTTACTGAGTATAGCGAATCCTGAGACCTTAGTAAACGTTAAGTTGAATGAGCTTAATGAAATGAAATGTTTCAGTTAACGGTCCCGCGACATATGCCCTTTAGGCTAAGGGAGACGATGATTAAAGCAAGTTTAAGATTAGGAACTTGATTTCTGGCTTTCGGCATCTACAGGTACTGTTGCAAGGCGCACCTTGCTGGTTATTTAATATTCTTATATAAATGTATAGATTTATATCGTAATTAATAATATGCAAAATAGAATTAGTATATAACACCAGGCCTGGTCTTAGTTATATTTATAAATTAATAATCCATATATATAGTAGTAGTATTAAGGGTAAAAAATATGTAGTTAACTGGTATATTAAATTTGTAAATGACTTGTATATTATGTGTACTTAATAACTTTTCTTTAGGGTGGAAACACTTCTCCCCATGTTTGCAGAAGCGACGTTTTTTTTTTTTTTTTCTTCGAGGAGGAAACTCTTGTCCCCCGCCCACAGCGGAAGGTCCCTTAGAGCACGTTTCTATTTTACATGAATCTTGTAGCTGTCATTAAAAAAAAACAAAAAAACTTGCAACCCAATCTATCTATTTACTGTTTACATGTTACAATTTCCTGAAAGCAAGAAAGGTATCTCCACCCATACAGCACTGCACTCTAGTGGACAAATAGTGAACCTCCTCATTAAAAACGTGTAATTTGGCGCACTCGCCTCCCCCCCCCCCCCAGTCCAAAAGAATATGTTGTTTCGAAAGCGGCGAAACTGGTTTTTCCTTTATGTCAGCGGAAGAGCGATAGCAGGTAGCAAGCAAGGCGTCCCAGAAAGCTGCACATGCTTTAACTCCTTGCAAGATAGAAAAAATGTTGTATGTCCCTCTCAAGACTGTTTACATGGTGAAATATGATAGGATTTCAAGATTATTTTTATGACAGCTACAAGTTTCATGTAACGTAGCAATGCGGTCTTGGCTAGTCTGATTTCAAGATTATTTTTATGACAGCTACAAGTTTCATGTAACGTAGCAATGCGGTCTTGGCTAGTCTTCGTGGACTCCTATAAATACGAGACGAAATTGGATAACAGGGCTTCACATTCTGGAGACAGCCACTGAATGATGTGGTTTTTATTGGTCGGAGATTCTGAATAAGGACCTGTTTATGCTTAAATACTTTTGAATCTAGTCCTGAGAGATGTGGCTGTAGCCTATAGTAGGTTTCTAGTGAGAACCAAAGATGGGATTCGGTTTGTTAGGAATACCACTGAGTAATGTGGTTTTAGGTTATTGGTTCTGAGCGAGAACCAAGGTTACAATTTTTTGAAGATTAGTTGGTTATTTCCTTTTGAATCCGTTAGTTCTTAGTTATTTCAGTTATGTTGAGTTTCATAATATTTAATTTGTTCGAATTGTAGGTCGGAAAATTTTGAGAAGTGTTTTAGATGAATTTTAGTTAGAGAGTGGCTAATAATGAAAATTTCTCGATTCCCAAGAGAAGGTATTAGGAAAGGAATAGAGGAGATTGGACATAAGTGATGATCCATAGACCACACAGCAAGTGCTCGTTTTGTAATATTGTGAGTAAGAATTGTATAATCGGGATTTCACGTTATTGAGGCCTAGTCTCGAAACATAGACGAAGCTGATAGAGAATTTCCTTAGTTAAGAATTCTACCTGGGATTCAATGTACAGATCCAAGTTGTACCTTTTTCTATCCTACACCAGGCACGTAGCCAGGATTTCGTGAAGGGGGGGGGGGTCCGTGACATGAAATACTGTGGTCACCACACGAGGGGCTCGACCATTCTACTAAACTATTTTACTGGAACATATATTGGTTCATTTAGCCAGGATTTCGTAATGGGGGGGGGGGGAGTGACATGAAATTCTGAAGGCCCAGAAGCTCGATCAATCTAAACTACTTTATTATATTGGTTTGTTAGGACAATAAAATAAGGATATGTTGGTTAGTATTTGAATAACAAACTATGAAGAAATCTTGAGTGAAAGAATAAAGAAAACGTATTGGAAAAGATTTTACAATATTTAAGTTGTCCTCTGTTCATTCAAATATAACAATTTTCTTTTCATTATGACCTCAACTATTATGAAAAGTACATATTCAATAATGTCTTGTAAAATATTTTACAATATCTGCGTTCCTTTCTCTTTTTTTGTTATTCCGTCAACTACTATCTGTTTCAAATGACAGGTTTATAAAGGAGCAGTACATTTTTTTTAAATAACATGTTTAATACTGCAAGGATGCGATGAAGAAAAATTATGATAAAAAATGTCCACGCTGTTATACAACGGCACTATGGTTTCGGGCTCTTGAAATCTCCTTGACTAGCAGCAGAAATTCTGAGAAATGCGTAACTTTTCAAGAAATTTCAAATTCCCTGGCTCTTCCAGAATATCTCACCTCGCCACGATGTATTTCAAATAATACAAATCTCCTCATAAGAAAGAGTAACCAAAAGCTTCCTGTTTTTTTTTTTTTTTTTTTTTTAATTTTTAACGCTGATCTTCCTTTTTCTCATTTTATTTTGTTTCATCCTTCCTTATTTTTTTCATTTCTGGTTTCGAAGGGGGGGTCCGGACCCCCCGGAACCCCTTGGCTACGTGCCTGCCTACACCTAACCTGAATAAATTAGCTGGTTTTCTTAACGGAGTCTGGGTCTGATGAGTTCCATGACAGGGCTTTAGGTGACGCACTCTGTAAGTGACTAGCAATGCTGCTAGAAACTAATTAAGGAGGTACTAGCAGCTTGAAAGAGAACGCGGGTTAATAACTCCACAGATCCACCCAATTTAGTGTCTTATAAACAAATTAGAGATACGAGTTTCTAATCTGTTTCTAATCTGTTTCTAATTGTTTCTGAGAATTCTTGTCATCATTATCAGGAACAAGTAAGAGTTAACTTAGAGTTCATAAACCAAATCACTCTTTTAATTAGTAAATAAACTAATAAATCAAAAAGGTGTTTTATGATTTCTATGCAGGGCCGTAACTTGTGGGGGGTAGGGGCAACTTCCCCAGGGAAGCTCCCAACCGCTCGAGGTGGGCCCATTTTAGGACAAAATTTTCTTACTCCATGTACGATACGAACAAGAAATTATAAATGAAGCTTCAAACAAGCTTACATTACATAAACAAAACAGCATACAAAAGGTCCATAAAACAAAAATGAGTCGTGGGTCCATTTAAGTTAAAAAAAAATGTCTACTATTAGGGGCCCTAGAAATAATATTTATTCGTAGGCCTATGGCTTTGAAATTTGTCAATATTGTCCCCTTAATTAATTTGTCATATATGTAGCGGCCCGGGGCGTAACTAACGGCCCCGCAGACCATGCCGTGCGGGAGGGCCCACAAGCTCCGTGGGGCCATAAAGAGTAAGAAAAGATGGAAAGAGGGGGCCTAAAAACTAGAAAAACAACTTTTTCTAGGGGGCCCAAATACGTTTATTAATGCTTGCCCCTTCCCCCCAGAAAAAATCTAAGTTACGGCGCTGTTTCTATATCTAAAAATCGTTCCCGAATGCTTAAGATTACTTAGATATAAAATTCCCCTAGACATTTTAGTATATTTTATAATAAGCGAGTCTAATTGTGCAAACCTGCTTCTCGACGAGTTAAAAGAAAAGAGAAGTAAGTCCACAAGATTAACGGTAACGACGATAGATTCATTTATAATTCATAGTGAGTAATATAGGGATAGTACAGTGGAAGGTTAAGGAGGGAAAGGAAGAGTGATTGAGATATTTCATGAGAATAGTTAATTCTTGGATACTTGGAATAGTTCAATTAAATCTCTTTCCCAAATTCATTATAGATTTAAATGGGATTGTTCTACAATTGGTAGACTAGTTCTTGATGGTTATCGTATCTACCGATAGTGGATGTAATCTAGAGAAGACAAGAAGATAATTGAGCGCTTAAAGGGAGCTCTAGCAAGAAGAAAGGAGCGTCAGGCAATAGGTGGGAATATAGTTGGTGCACTGTATGAGCATGTTAGCCGGTCACACGTTGACGGAAGACGTTCCTCTGCGATCACGCTGCCTGGGGAATTGGATAGGAGAAAAAGCAATGGGCAAGGAAGGAAACGGCCCGGGACCATTGTATTAGGTAACATTCTGGCATTTGCCTGGTGTGAAAGGGGTAAACCCGGGGAAAACCTAACTCAGGACGGCTGGAATGAAAACGTTGTTACATTTTTCCGACCGAGTGTCCCCACTGGGAATCGAACCAAAGACGAGAACATAAGTGACTACGCTACGCGGGACCACGATTAAAGCAAGCGAATGATGATGGAAGAACTGGTGGAATAAGAAACTGGGAGGAAATGGGAGTGCTCCGGAAAAAAATTCAGGGACACGAATGGTCCACCACAACTTACTTGGTTGAGGATAGAACCAGCTACCTCATGCATGAGACTAAATTAGGTTAATGACTTCAAGGTAGAGGTAGCTGGAATCTCATTGAGAAATAGCGAAAGTGAATTCGAACGATTTTGAGTCGGAACCAGAAGGCAACTGTCAGTTCAGGATTGTCAGATTTTCAGAGAAAAAAAAGAAAAAAATGGATTCAATTTTTACGTCCCATTCAGCTGTGAGGCTATATGAGATGTGTACCTACACTTTACGTGGAATCCGAACTACATGAACTCCCGCCGGAAATCGAATCCGGGTGTCCATGCGCTAAATACGCGTACGCTAACTAGTGTTAACCATGAGACGAGAAATAAGGTTTCCTCATCTCGTCTCGATTCTTGGAAATCTTTTCTGGCCTCGTTTTGGAAATTCACGTACAAAATTCATGTCTTGATTTTTACTTAATTTTTTCTCTGAGTCACAAAAGGTTCACGAAGAGTATGGTATAACAACATTTATACTAAACCATGTTTCTTATTGGATTACATTGTGCAATCACTTGCGTATCTTCAAACGTTGATAAATCCTTTTCATTATGTCCATATATAATCACTTGTCAATTTATAGTTTTAATAATGTGAACTATGTAACGCTAAAATAACGTTTAAGATCTGAGACTTGAGTGAACTAGTGTGGTTTCACATAGTCATGTTTAACAAATACATATAGTAACTACGCGGGAGATGTAGATCCGGGGAGATCCGGGTCCAACGAAATTCAAACTTTTCTGCAAACGTAGCCTAATTTTAGGGGCGATTTTACAAATTTTGTGTGCAGAAGAATGGGGGAAATTAGATGAGTCGAGCGGAAAACGAATGGGATGGTATTGGAAATGGTGGAAAAAAAAAGAACAATTTTAGATATTAAGAAGGGGAAAAGAAACAGGTTGGGACATTGGCTAAGAAACAACTGTGTCATAAGGGACGTGCTACAAGATATGGTGGCAGGAAAGGAAGCGAGGGGGCAACGAAATCAAAACAGAAAATTTATATGTGAAAACGAAGAGGTTAGCGGAAGACCGTGGAGCATGGGAGTTTTTCAGCTGCGACAAGTAACTTGCCAATAATGACAAAATACCTATGATGGTGATGATTACAAATTGTAATATAACTTATCGACATATTACTCTTGGATCTCCCAAAAAGCTTTGTATCTATGAATTCCTCTGTATTTGCCTGTCGATTCGATAGGAAAGTTAAAAAAAAAAAAAAAAAAAAAAAAATTGTTGCAATTCTTCTCTGAATAATAAGTTATATCGTTGGACTGCGTTATTAACAGTATGCAAGAAATAAGTTACTCTCTATTTATGTATATACGGGTATATTTAATATTTTGGCACTAATTTATATATATAAAAAATAGTTTCCAGAACGGTCGTTTCGTTTATGTATTTTAAACAAGAATTTTAGGAATGATCAAAAAATGTATCGAAAGATTGTGATCTTTGCCAATAATTAATTTTTGGATCAGGGCCCACAAAATTTTTGAACGACTTCTAAATAAAGTTTTCGTATTTTTTAAAGAATAAGCACATTATACTGAGTTAAGTCATAGTTTGGGTGTTGCTACACTATATGTAGTTCTCCAGATATAAGACGTACAATATAAATTTTTGATTGAAATATAAAGATAACCAAGAAAGTTATGTCGCTTTTTCACCCACCACCTTCGTACATCGATGTCACCTCCTACGATGTACCTGGAAGATCACAAATAGTCCCCGTCAGCATCGACAAATTTCTGACAACGTTCTGGAAGGCCATGGATTCCATCGCGGTAGAACTTAGTGGGCCGTGAAACGAAGGAAATATTAAGCGTATTTTGCCCCTCTACTAGGGGTTTGAACTGGCGTTCCCTAAGGTGATTGTCCAAGGAATGGAACATGTGATAATCGGACGGTGCAATGTCCGGGGAGTATGGCGGATCCAATAGTTTCCCATCCAAGGAATAGAATGGTGTCTCGGGTCATCCTAGCCACGTGGGGCTTAGCGTTGTCCTCTAAAAGGACGACCCCTTTGCGATTCAAAAGTGCTGGCTCCAGAGATTTAAGTTTTTCTTAAAAAAAAAAAAAAAATACGGCTCATTTACTGACAGTACACAGTTGCATTGATGCGCTGATTAGCTGGCACCAGTTCTCGATGCACGATGAGGCGAGCAGTCGACTAAACACATAGGAGGACCTTCTTTTGCTGCAGTGCTGGTTTCGGGTGTTATGGAACCGGTTCATAGGATGCTAACCAATGATGACGGCGCCGTGAAGCTTCATATCACATGTCAACACAATGTCCAGAAATAGCTCTTTCCTCAGACGAGACAGCAAAGAAACACAGGTGCCTGTTCGCGCTGCCTTATGGAAGAGTCAAATCATGTGGGACTCATCGACCCAACTTGTAGTGCTTCCCAAGTTGATGGAGGTATTGCCGTATGGTTTCTCCACTCACACTGAATTGCAATCGCAGTTCCTCACATGTCTGGTCAATGTTCGCCTTAATTGCTGTCTGAAGATCTTCATTTTGTTCCTGTGTTGCTCTTCCGGCACGTGGTGCGTCTTCAGTATTTAGTCACCGTCCTTAAACTTGTTAAACCACCGTTGCACTGTCCGTGTAGTCATGGCACCCTCGTCAAAGGCCTGGCATATCTTCCGCCCACTGCAGCGGCGTTTGACCTCAGTTTGAAGTCGTACAGCATACCCGCCCTTATGATGTTCTGCTGAGGTCCCATGTTCACTCTTTCCTCACGCAAATTCACGGTGTAATTGAACGGCCATCGTGTAGTATTTTCAGGTAGCATGTTGGTTATACCCACACCAGTAACTGAACTTTGCCTTATCTCCATTATTCGCATTCAACTCACGGTGTGAGGACCAATAGAACACACACCTCCGCAAGAAAGTAAAAAAAAAAAAAAAAAAAAAAAAAAAAAAAAAAGAACTTTCTTGGTTGCCTTTATATATTGGATCTGTTGATGCATTTTTGGATCAGGGGCCACAAAATTTTTTAACCCTAAATTAAGTTTTCTTATTTTTTACTCGAAACCCAAAAAGGGAGAAATCATCTTTTGATCCAAAAAGCGATAAATCATTTTACAGGGAAACTAAAAATATATAATACAAAACGTGCCAGTAAGGCTTAAAACTTATGAGAAAAACTTGAGATCCTGCAACCGTAGACCTACACGAGACATTGAAATTATGGACCGCGGTCCCTATTGGAGATAGTGAACCTAATCCCGAGCAAGCTCCAGGAGTGCTGATTTCTGTATAACTTAGGACAGCTCTCGTTTAAGTATGTATCTCGTTATTAGATACCGAAGCAAAGATATCCAAACATTGGGTGACCCAAGAAAACTTCGGGATAGTTGCCCCCAAGATCGGCACTCATGGTAAGCTCCCATAGGAAAATCTGGCGTAAAATGATAAATAATGAATTTATGGACAGTGATTCATTCTTAATAACACTCTATCTCTTAAGAACATTTATACAACGTAATAGGATGATTAACTGGCTATTCCCGTTCACCCTTTTGTTACGCCATTGTTTCTGAAATGCATTATGCAATTAATTCTGTAAGATTGATATACTTTTCACAATGTGCTGTAGTTTCCTGTTTTCTTCAGTGTTTACATACTTTACGTACAGTAAGTCTCAATAATTTTCCGCCTTTTTTTCCAATTAAAATTTCTTCGTTAGTACGGTATTGTAAAAATGATTTCGCTTGATAGAAAAAACAAACATTTATAAATTGCATAAACGCTGTAATTTTAACGTTTTGCTCATGCAATTAACTTGTATATATACATATAAAAAAATAAGCCAGTGATGAGTGGGATATCGTTCAGTCTTAATATACGCAATATCCTTCTCTGATTGAACTGAAGCACTGAAAATTTCTATTGTTAGAAAATCATCACGCAAGTCGGCTGTGTACGGTGAAAATGTATCCTTGGAGGAAACTGTTTAATCATTACATAGAATTCCAGAGCTCCCAGGAAATAATATGATGTTTCTCGAAGGTATAAATACTGCTTCAACATTAAAAAGACTTTGTATTCAAATACTCGAGTTCTTTTCAGTAACAAGCACCTCTTGTATAAGGAACCATTTTCCAATATGGTATCTAAGGTAAGTCAATTTAGTTTTCTACAAAGATAAATCATAAGTCTTCCAATATTTTGGTACCCAACATACCTATACTTATTACAGTACAACCGAAGCAGATTAGCAATCAAAGTATAGTTCCTCGTATTGGACTATCTGCAGCAGTGGCGTATTTACGATTTTGTTTCGGGGGGTGCTTTGCTAACTATATTCCTGGAAATGTGAAAATTCTGCAACATATTTCATTTACTTTAATATAGATTATTGAATTTTTCAGGGGGCTTAAGCCCGGAGTAGTAGGGACCCCGTTATGTCCAGCCGAGTCAGCAAAAATTTTTGTGACGTCATAGGTCAAAGGTCAATGACCTTGGCCCGGGGTCAATGACCTAGGGGTACCTAGGACCACCCCCTCTAAATTTTGGCAGGGGTACCTTGGCCCACCCCCTAAATTTTGGCAGGGGTACATAGGACCACCCCCCTTAAATTTTGGAAATTGCCAAATCTAAAAATTGGGTATGGTAGCCTAGGACCATAGTATGTACCTCTATTAGTATTGGGGGTCTATGTCGTTCCCTTTCATGGGTAAAAAATTGCCAAAAAGTCAAATTTCGGGGGTTTTTGATCTAATTTATCCCCTTGGATGAGGTGTTATTATCCTATATAGTTATATGGGCGTATACAGGGGTCCATTACCTTTCATAACATATGGGTACATTAATGCACCCCTTGAAAAATTTGGGAGGGGTACCTTGGCCCACCCCTTAAATTTTGGAAATTGGCCAATTTAAACATTGGGTATTTTAGTACTGGACCCTAATATGTATTAGGTTAAATTTGGGTGGTCCACCTCGTTCCCTTTTAGGGGTACAAAATTGCCAAATTTTAGTACAACCACGTGTTTGGTTTTTAACCTAATTTATCTCCTTGGATGAGGTGTTATTACCCTATATGGTTATATGGGCGTATACAGGGGTCCATTACCTTTCATAAGACATGGGTATATTAATGCACCCCTTTAAAAATTTGGGAGGGGTACCTTGGCCCACCCCTTCATTTTTAGAAATTGCCCAATTTAAACATTTGGTATTATAGTATAGGACGCTAATATGGACCACTATAAATTTGGGTGGTCCACCTCGTTCCCTTTTAGGGGTACAAAATTGCCAAAATATAAACGTAAGCAATACGTTATACCACGTGTTTTGTTTCGACCTAAGTTATCCCTTTGATGAGGTGTTATTACCCTATATGGTTATATGGGTGTATACAGGGTCCATTACCTTTCATAAGACATGGGTATATTAATGCACCCCTTTAAAAATTTGGGAGGGGTACCTTGGCCCACCCCTTCATTTTTAGAAATTGCCCAATTTAAACATTTGGTATTATAGTATAGAACGCTAATATGGATCACTATAAATTTGGGTGGTTCACCTCGTTCCCTTTTAGGGGTACAAAATTGCCAAATTTTAGTACAACCACGTGTTTGGTTTTTAACCTAATTTATCTCCTTGGATGAGGTCCTATTACCTTATATGGTTATATGGTCATGTATAGGTGTTCATTCCCTATCATAAGACATAGGTACATTGGTGCACCCCTTTAAATTTTTAGGAGGGGTACCCTAGCCCACCCCTTCAATTTTAGAAATTCTCCAATTTAAGCATTTGGTATTATAGTACAGGACCTCATTATGTATCATGATAAATTTGGATGGTCCATCTCGTTCTCTTTCATGGGTACGAAATTGCCAAATTTAGGTACAACCACGTGTTTGGTTTTTGATTTAATTTATTCCCTTGGATGAGGTCCTATTACCTTATATGGTTATATGGTCATGTATAGGGGTCCATTTCCTATCATAAGACATAGGTACATTTTTGCACCCCCGGGAGGGGTACAATGGCCCACCCCTTTAATTTTGGAAATTGTTCAATTTAAACATTTGGTATTACAGTATAGGACCCTAATATGGATCACTATAAATTTGGGTGGTCCACCTCGTTCCCTTTTTAGGGGTACAAAATTGCCAAAATATAAACGTAAGCAATACGTTGTACCACGTGTTTGGTTTTTGACCTAATTTATCTCCTTGGATGAGGTCCTATTACCTTATATGGTTATATTGTAATGTATAGGTGTTCATTTCCTATCATAAGACATAGGTACATTGGTGCATCCCTTTCAATTTTAGGAGAGGTACGTACCATGGCCCGCCCCTTAAATTTTGGAATTTTTTTGATTTAAGCATTCGGTATTATAGTACAGGACCTTAATATGTATCATGATAAATTTGGATGGTCCACATCGTCCACTTTCATGGGTACGAAATTGCCAAAATATAAACGTAAGCAATACGTTGTACCACGTGTTTGACATTTTGACCCATATGAGGTCCTATTACCTTATATGTTTATATGGTTATGTATAGGGGTCTATTCCCTACCATAAGACATAGGTACATTTGTGCACCCTTTTAAAATTTGTTAGGGGTACCTTGGCCCATCCCTTAAATTTTAGAAATTGCTCATTTTATATATTTGGTATTATAGTACTGGACCCTAACATGTATTATGATAAATTTGGGTGGTTTACCTCGTTTCTCTTTCATGGGTACATGTTATATGGGTATGTACAGAGGTTTATTACCTTTATATGTTTATGTTCCCTTTTAAATTTGGGGAATTATCAAATAACAAAATTCGGTAAACCTTTTTCTAGGACCCATTGTAGATGTTGGTGTTTCTCTTATGGCCAAATATTCAAAATTTAAAGGTTATTGACCGGCTTTATTATTGAATAAGTACAGGATTTATTACTTTTTTCATAACACACAGGTGTATTTGTGTACCAATCTTAAATTTTGGGAGGGGTACATTTCTTATTGTCATATCAATAATTGGTAATTGGATAGTATCTCATTCATTGGGTAAATCATTGTGAAATATGAGTATGATCACGTAATCAGTTATTGACCTATGATGGAATTAGGAGTCCAGGACATTGGAACATTGAAACTTTGTAGGATAATTTGAGAATTGCGTCATTGGTTTTGATTATTCCCGCCAAATATAAACGTAAGCAAGACGTTGTACCACGTGATTGACCTTGATGAGGTAGTGTACAGGGATACATAGCTAACCTTATTGAAACTTATGACTCATAGTCTTAAGGGAATACATGCTACAACACTGGCAAAGTTATTGTTGATGCAATTTGATTGGCTGATCACTATCTTTCGTGCAATCTGATTGGTTGATCACTATCTTTCGTGCAATCTGATTGGTTGATGAGTTTTAAATCTTTGCTGTATTCAGTTTTTAAGTTTTGTTTTACATTTAAAAATCTTGTTTTCGTTCAACATTTTGCACTCAATGATAAATATGATCAAAACCGTTTATTTGTTAATCGAATAGTTAAAAACCGGATAAAGTTTGACGGTTAACCGTGAAACGTAAAAATTTTTTAGTTTGAAATTTTTTTTTTCCTTGAAACATTTTGTTTGAAAATTCTTGCTTTCAAATTTTTTGTTTGAATTTTTTGTTTGAGAATTTTGTTTGAAATTTTTTTTGACAACTTTTGTTTCAAAATTTTTTGTTTGAAATTTTTTTCGTTTCAAAATTTTGTTTGAGATTTTTTCGTTTGAAATTTTTGTTTGAAATTTTTTTCGTTTGAAATTTTTTGTTTGCAAATTTTTGTTCGAAAATTTTGTTTAAAATTTTTTGTTTAAAATTTTTCGTTTCCAAATTTTTTGTTTGAATTTTTTTTGTTTCAAAATTTTGTTTGAAATTTTTTTCGCTTCAAAATTTTGTTTGAATTTTTTTTTGGTTTGAAATTTTTTCTTTGAATTTTTTTTTTCGTTTCAAAATTTTGTTTCAAAGATTTTTGTTTGAAATTTTTGTTTCAAAGTTTGAGTTGACATTTTTAAAAGTTTGTGCACTTATTAGTAAAGAACTGGAACTGTTTAGAACAAAAACCTTTGACAACATTGTGGTGCAATAGTACACGTCAGAACCTGGGGTTGTACTTGAAATGAAAAAACACAATTCATTGAAATGGATCATTTTATTACACTCCACATACATCCATACCAGATAGTGGTTCTGGATATTGTCGATACAATGTATTTTGAACTTCTTGCACTAGTTTGTCTTTAGCGTATAATTTTAATTCCAGTTGAAGTCTTTTAAGGTCTAATGCAATATCAATTGATGGAAACTCAATGTCCATTTGATCACAAATAAACTGTTTATCAATACAGTTATGCACCCACGAACGATGTTGACAACCATCACAATATCTAGATACATGTTGTACAATATGCATAACACATTTTTCAAAATAGTACTTTTTCAGGAATATACTAGTTTTGTTGCACACTTCCACTGCATGTTTAACACACGGAAATACGCTGATGAATTTGTTCCATTCCGTTTGTGTTAGATACACCATGTTGCGAGGGACATGGAATGTACTCTTTTTACGTAACAACACCATCTTCTCTTCGAGGACTGTACGCAGCACCACTTCATGATTTGAGCCTAATGATTTGACTATGGTCACATTTAGCTCATCATGAAAATAATCGTTCATTTGGTCGATTCGTGAACATAATATTTGCCATTCTTCACAGGTCAGTTGTACACCAAATTGTTCTGCTTTACCCAATCGAATCACAGGTTCAAATGTTCTAGCACTGATACCAATCATCACATGTTTTGTTTGAAATATATTTATTGGATAATAGCTTGCGAAGATGAACTCTTTATCGTTAGAAGTACACATCTTTCCTCCTGAAAAGCACTTGCTCAAATGATTTCGTGGGATGACACTGTATTTGCTGGTTTATAGTTATTGCTGACGTCATTGGAAAGGAATGTGCTGACGTTTGAATTCATGATTTCATCACAGTTGCTGACGTCATGCCGACCAACCAAATTCATACAACTACAGCTGACGTCATTGGAAAGAAATGTGCTGATTCATGATTTTGCTGACGAATCTGGCTGTGTACTAAATTCAAGTTGATGACTTCGACCCAAGAATCCTTTGTAACATAAAGATACAGATCCAGTATTTAAGAAACGCAGCAGTTCTTCTTGTTTTGATGGTTCCATGGGTCTTGCTTGTTTTGATGATCTTGCTGGTAAAATTATATTCTTATCATTTTCAAGCTTCACTACGATTCTTAATCCAAACTTTGTAGGGATCATTTGGCTAGCTAAGATTCTATAAGGTACATTCTGTTGTAAATCAGTAATCTTGGTAAATGATTTCATCACATCACGTGTGTTTAGAAACTGCAGACAAGTAGCCATGATGACGTTATCACGAATACTAACTAACTCGAACGATACTTATATATGATGCAAAACTGATGACGTTGCATTATCATGTTCTGACGTGCACCACAACGTTGCCAGATGTTTTTGTTCTAAACAGTTCCGGCTAGTGCATACCTGTATTGATAAACAGTTTATTTGTGATCAAATGGACATTGAGTTTCCATCAATTGATATTGCATTAGACCTTAAAAGACTTCAACTGGAATTAAAATTATACGCTAAAGACAAACTAGTGCAAGAAGTTCAAAATACATTGTATCGACAATATCCAGAACCACTATCTGGTATGGATGTATGTGGAGTGTAATAAAATGATCCATTTCAATGAATTGTGTTTTTTCATTTCAAGTACAACCCCAGGTTCTGACGTGTACTATTGCACCACAATGTTGTCAAAGGTTTTTGTTCTAAACAGTTCCAGTTCTTTACTAATAAGTGCACAAACTTTTAAAAATGTCAACTCAAACTTTGAAACAAAAATTTCAAACAAAAATCTTTGAAACAAAATTTTGAAACGAAAAAAAAAATTCAAAGAAAAAATTTCAAACCAAAAAAAAATTCAAACAAAATTTTGAAGCGAAAAAAATTTCAAACAAAATTTTGAAACAAAAAAATTCAAACAAAAAATTTGGAAACGAAAAATTTTAAACAAAAAATTTTAAACAAAATTTTCGAACAAAAATTTGCAAACAAAAAATTTCAAACGAAAAAAATTTCAAACAAAAATTTCAAACGAAAAAATCTCAAACAAAATTTTGAAACGAAAAAAATTTCAAACAAAAAATTTTGAAACAAAAGTTGTCAAAAAAAATTTCAAACAAAATTCTCAAACAAAAAATTCAAACAAAAAATTTGAAAGCAAGAATTTTCAAACAAAATGTTTCAAGGAAAAAAAAATTTCAAACTAAAAAATTTTTACGTTTCACGGTTAACCGTCAAACTTTATCCGGTTTTTAACTATTCGATTAACAAATAAACGGTTTTGATCATATTTATCATTGAGTGCAAAATGTTGAACGAAAACAAGATTTTTAAATGTAAAACAAAACTTAAAAACTGAATACAGCAAAGATTTAAAACTCATCAACCAATCAGATTGCACGAAAGATAGTGATCAACCAATCAGATTGCACGAAAGATAGTGATCAGCCAATCAAATTGCATCAACAATAACTTTGCCAGTGTTGTAGCATGTATTCCCTTAAGACTATGAGTCATAAGTTTCAATAAGGTTAGCTATGTATCCCTGTACACTACCTCATCAAGGTCAATCACGTGGTACAACGTCTTGCTTACGTTTATATTTGGCGGGAATAATCAAAACCAATGACGCAATTCTCAAATTATCCTACAAAGTTTCAATGTTCCAATGTCCTGGACTCCTAATTCCATCATAGGTCAATAACTGATTACGTGATCATACTCATATTTCACAATGATTTACCCAATGAATGAGATACTATCCAATTACCAATTATTGATATGACAATAAGAAATGTACCCCTCCCAAAATTTAAGATTGGTACACAAATACACCTGTGTGTTATGAAAAAAGTAATAAATCCTGTACTTATTCAATAATAAAGCCGGTCAATAACCTTTAAATTTTGAATATTTGGCCATAAGAGAAACACCAACATCTACAATGGGTCCTAGAAAAAGGTTTACCGAATTTTGTTATTTGATAATTCCCCAAATTTAAAAGGGAACATAAACATATAAAGGTAATAAACCTCTGTACATACCCATATAACATGTACCCATGAAAGAGAAACGAGGTAAACCACCCAAATTTATCATAATACATGTTAGGGTCCAGTACTATAATACCAAATATATAAAATGAGCAATTTCTAAAATTTAAGGGATGGGCCAAGGTACCCCTAACAAATTTTAAAAGGGTGCACAAATGTACCTATGTCTTATGGTAGGGAATAGACCCCTATACATAACCATATAAACATATAAGGTAATAGGACCTCATATGGGTCAAAATGTCAAACACGTGGTACAACGTATTGCTTACGTTTATATTTTGGCAATTTCGTACCCATGAAAGTGGACGATGTGGACCATCCAAATTTATCATGATACATATTAAGGTCCTGTACTATAATACCGAATGCTTAAATCAAAAAAATTCCAAAATTTAAGGGGCGGGCCATGGTACGTACCTCTCCTAAAATTGAAAGGGATGCACCAATGTACCTATGTCTTATGATAGGAAATGAACACCTATACATTACAATATAACCATATAAGGTAATAGGACCTCATCCAAGGAGATAAATTAGGTCAAAAACCAAACACGTGGTACAACGTATTGCTTACGTTTATATTTTGGCAATTTTGTACCCCTAAAAAGGGAACGAGGTGGACCACCCAAATTTATAGTGATCCATATTAGGGTCCTATACTGTAATACCAAATGTTTAAATTGAACAATTTCCAAAATTAAAGGGGTGGGCCATTGTACCCCTCCCGGGGGTGCAAAAATGTACCTATGTCTTATGATAGGAAATGGACCCCTATACATGACCATATAACCATATAAGGTAATAGGACCTCATCCAAGGGAATAAATTAAATCAAAAACCAAACACGTGGTTGTACCTAAATTTGGCAATTTCGTACCCATGAAAGGGAACGAGATGGACCATCCAAATTTATCATGATACATAATGAGGTCCTGTACTATAATACCAAATGCTTAAATTGGAGAATTTCTAAAATTGAAGGGGTGGGCCAGGGTACCCCTCCTAAAAATTTAAAGGGGTGCACCAATGTACCTATGTCTTATGATAGGGAATGAACACCTATACATGACCATATAACCATATAAGGTAATAGGACCTCATCCAAGGAGATAAATTAGGTTAAAAACCAAACACGTGGTTGTACTAAAATTTGGCAATTTTGTACCCCTAAAAGGGAACGAGGTGAACCACCCAAATTTATAGTGATCCATATTAGCGTTCTATACTATAATACCAAATGTTTAAATTGGGCAATTTCTAAAAATGAAGGGGTGGGCCAAGGTACCCCTCCCAAATTTTTAAAGGGGTGCATTAATATACCCATGTCTTATGAAAGGTAATGGACCCTGTATACACCCATATAACCATATAGGGTAATAACACCTCATCAAAGGGATAACTTAGGTCGAAACAAAACACGTGGTATAACGTATTGCTTACGTTTATATTTTGGCAATTTTGTACCCCTAAAAGGGAACGAGGTGGACCACCCAAATTTATAGTGGTCCATATTAGCGTCCTATACTATAATACCAAATGTTTAAATTGGGCAATTTCTAAAAATGAAGGGGTGGGCCAAGGTACCCCTCCCAAATTTTTAAAGGGGTGCATTAATATACCCATGTCTTATGAAAGGTAATGGACCCCTGTATACGCCCATATAACCATATAGGGTAATAACACCTCATCCAAGGAGATAAATTAGGTTAAAAACCAAACACGTGGTTGTACTAAAATTTGGCAATTTTGTACCCCTAAAAGGGAACGAGGTGGACCACCCAAATTTAGCCTAATACATATTAGGGTCCAGTACTAAAATACCCAATGATTAAATTGGCCAATTTCCAAAATTTAAGGGGTGGGCTAAGGTACCCCTCCCAAATTTTTCAAGGGGTGCATTAATGTACCCATATGTTATGAAAGGTAATGGACCCCTGTATACGCCCATATAACTATATAGGATAATAACACCTCATCCAAGGGGATAAATTAGATCAAAAACCCCCGAAATTTGACTTTTTGGCAATTTTTTACCCATGAAAGGGAACGACATAGACCCCCAATACTAATAGAGGTACATACTATGGTCCTAGGCTACCATACCCAATTTTTAGATTTGGCAATTTCCAAAATTTAAGGGGGTGGTCCTATGTACCCCTGCCAAAATTTAGGGGGTGGGCCAAGGTACCCCTGCCAAAATTTAGAGGGGGTGGTCCTAGGTACCCCTGGGTCATTGACCCCGGGCCAAGGTCATTGACCTTTGACCTATGACGTCACAAAAATTTTTGCTGACTCGGCTGGACATAACGGGGTCCCTACTACTACTCCCGGAACTTCACAGCAGCTGTCGGTACACGTTCACTCTCCTCTGAGCCGAGCTAGTGTCAACTCATATGGCACGATACGACAGCTACGATGGTTATCCCGAGTTCGTAAAAGTGACGACTGCAGTGGTGGTAGGACATGCTGAATTTGTTTGACAATCGCCGTGTTGTGATGGGTAGATATTCCTCAATTGCGGGTCGTAATACGTCAGAAACTGTCACCCTGGAGGAGCAGGTTATTGGTTGATCTTTGACACTCTTACAGCCTCCACTAAATATCTGGACCAATGAGATACTATGTTCTGGTTTACTGCACCTACTCAAGGGGGCACTGTGACTCAGTGGTAGATCGATTTACATATGGTGCGTGGGGTCGGGGTCCCTGGTTCGATCTCCGGCGAAGTAAGTTTGTTGTGGACAATATCGTGTCTGGGTTTTCTCGAAGTACTCCCGTTTCCTCCCATTTTCTCATTTCACCAAATGTTCTACCATCATTCACTTACTTAATCATCGTCTCTCTCAGCCTAAAGGGTATAATAGTGGGATGTTAAACTGAAAAGTTCAATTCATTTTTTGCACCTATCCACTTCGCATGACAGATGCTTGAGTTCGAACTCGTACAGTAAAGGTTTACGTATCAGACGTTGTTGAGAATTCACTGTCATTGACACTAAAAACTGGTTGAAAATGCTGATGGAGTGGCGACCTCCGTGCAGTAGTTCTTTCAGAAAAAATGTTCCGGGGGGGGGGCTCACGTAGCATTCCGGAGGGGTACTGCTGGTATTATTTTATTTGTTATTATATTATAGACGTATTAGTTTGGTCTCGTCCGGGGGGCACTCTCAGAGCTCCGGGTGGGCAGTGAGCCCCAAATACATCCTGTAAGAAACACTGCCTCCGTGTTAAATAATTCGCTTGCCACACTACATCTTCAGCCAGTCTAACCTTGCGCTCTATCACCGTAAGCCCACGCCTGCTATATTTGGATTGAGAAAATATTGCAAAATTTATAACTTACCTTTGTATTGCGACTTGTTTCAGGATATTCTAGTACTCACACTTGGTAGGTTCTACGTTTACTAACAGTCGGCATGGTATAGGTATTGGTAACAATAGAGTTGAATAATTCATGGTTCAAAATGAAAATATTGCTGGACCAAGTAAACTTCCCAGTATCAATTTAAATTTTACGTTTTTAGTTGAGGTTATGTTGCCAGTTTAGTTGGTTGGTAAATACTCGACAAAGCGACCAATTACAATGTACGACCAACTTTGGCAATTGAGTTGTTGGCAAATGCTCGGTAAAGGGGCCAATTACAAGTTACGGTCAACGTTGTCAATTGAGTTGGTTGGAAAAATACTCGACATACCAGCCAATTAGTACCTAGGGTCAAAGTTGGCACATGCTCGGCTAAGCGGCCAATTGCAATGGAGGGTCAACTTTAGCAATTGAGTTAGTTGGCAAATCCTCGACTAAGCGGCCAATCACAACATAGGACCAACGTTGACAACTGAGTTGTTGGCAAATACTCGGCAAAGCGGCCAATTCAACGTAGGGTCAACGTTGGCAATTCAGTTGGTTGGCAAATACTCGACAAATCAGCCTATTAGTACGTAGGGTCAACGTTAGCAAATGCTTAGCTAAGCGGCCAATTGCAATGTAGGGTCAACGTTGGTAATTGAGTTGGTTGGCAAATCCTAGGCTAATCGGTCAATTACAACGTGGGACCAACGGTGGCAATTGAGTTCTTGGCAAATACTCGGGAAAGCGGCCAATTACAACGTAGGGCCAACGTTGGCAATTGAGTTGGTTGGCAAATGCTCGGCAAAGCGGCTAATTACAATATAGGGCAAACATTGGCAATTGAGTTGATTGGTAGCTGTTTGTTTATCATCTGACAACGTGATACAAATTCGTGATGGACGATGGCTTTATAACTAACATAACCTTGATCTTTGACCGAGTCATGCGTGCATTTTCTGGACGACGAGACCCTGAAGGAATTGAAAAGCAATTGAAATGTCTCTGCAAATATTTTGCCAAGTTTTGCAATAAAATTTTACTCACACGTTGTTCTTCAAGCTCTTTCGTTGTCCCTGTATCAATAGTCTAACGAACAGGTTGCACATGCTCTGACTTCAGTGGCTGTAGCTCGGCGAATAACGGTCATACCGAAACGAGGCATAATGTAGTTTCCTGTCTAAATCTGTTGCTAGGTGCTCTCCCTCTGCTGGTTGGACCGCTGTTTCAGAAGTTTGGTTTCTTTTAGAACATACCTCGTATATATAACTAGCAGATCGCATCTATTGTTGTTTGTCTTTCTCTAAGAATGACATAAGAACTTCTAGATCTTAATTCGCCACAGAAGAGTGACATTTATTTATTTTAATATTTCTAATTTTGGTAAAAGATGCTTTAGAAAGACTACCTGTCTTTCGTTCTGAAGTATTTTCAACATTTATTATTATTATTATTATTATTATTATTATTATTATTATTATTATTATTATTATTATTACCTAGGTTTTTGTTCTGTTTGCTTTGATGGCCTTTGTGGCAATATCCATGGCCAATGAGAAGAAAGAGAAGAAGGCAACTGATGCAAAGAAGCCACAAGAAGATCTTAAGTCTTCCAGTGCAATTGGTTTAGGATACGCCCTTGGAGGTTATGGCGGATATGGACTTGGATATGGTCTTGGTGGATATGGGGCATATGGTAAGCACTGTTTCTGTATGTACGGTATTCATATTCTACAATAGTTTTACAAGTTATTTCTAATTCAAAGATGTAATAATACCGTTATATACAAGGGTGTACTCCAGGAACCTTAAATTCTTCTTTCTCACAGCTCAAAATGAGTGAATAAAGCAAAAAATTTCACTGTAGTTAAGAATAAATAGATTTACGACAGCTGCTGTACCGTAGTTAGTAAGGCATCTGTCTTGTTACTGGGAGACCCGGGATCGATCCCCGCTGGCGACGGAAATTTGTTTCGTTCTATACTCCTTCCAAAGCTACCCAGAATCCTTAAGGCTAACTAAAGGAGAGAACAACCAAGACGAGCCGCGGTATGGACAGGAAACTGTGAACACTAGAACAAAGCCTCGTACTGCATGCTGACGCAATCATCCCCTAGACCAGCGTTTCCCAATCTTTTTCAACTTGCGGCACACTACGGGTGTAACTTGAATTTTCGCGGCACACTCAGAGATATTATTATTATTATTATTATTATTATTATTATTATTATTATTATTATTATTATTATTATTATTATTATTATTATTATTATTATTATTATTATTATTTGCAAATATAAAAATACCATGGTAGTTTCTTTTCTGTGATTACTGATCTCACAGAGATGAAAGCTCGATCACTGGTTTTCCCCTATGCTATTTTTTATTCTGATTTTAAAATAAAAACAATTGCAAGGAAATATAGGACTCAGATTTTTAAAAATACGCTTTCTTTTTTGAAAACTGTATCCAACCTTTCACTAAGAACGAACATCACTAAATAACGAACGAACAAACAAATGTCTTGTACTTTTAACTTTGCTGTTTTAACCAAAACCGGTGCATACTATTACAATTACACAGCGATGCGTCGAAGTCAAAACAGAGCTGTTAAACAAAGTGTTGTTCTGTCATTCACGTGTGAATGAGTGTTCTATGAACGTTCACTTGACGCGTACCGTACAAGTGCTTCCATTTCTCGGTGTTAGTATGACTCTCAATTGAAGCGTAACATAGCAGCTAAACGTGGAAATGTGTACGAGCCGAAATACTGTCTGCTACACAGTAATAGATGTAGAATAATATTACAGTAATATTTCCATGGTAGAAATTCATAGTAATGTGAAATACAAAAATATACATTTTTTTCCTATGTCTTGCAATTTGGTTGCTATAGAATTAATAATTTTGTTTCGATTTCATCGCGGCACACCAGCGGTCCGTTCGCGGCGCACCAGTGTGCCGCGGCACACCGGTTGGGAAACGCTGCCCTAGACAAAGACCTCTCCCACATTGAGATTGAGGCATACAGCAAATGCACTCAGATTTCTCAATATCTCTTAGCATTTTTCTTCTTCTCTCTTTTCGTATCTTAGCTTAGCTGTCCTGTTATCTTGTCAATATGTGGTTAGCTTAAAAGGAGTGTCTGGGGCTCTAAAGGAAGGCGGAGCGAGGACCAGAGCACCTCCATATTGTAAACTTCTACGGAAAGCAGGTTGAGGACGAAAATTGATGGTACACGAGATTGGACATTTTCCCACAACAGTTTTTGTTATAAAACTCCACTACAGTATAGTATAATTTTAATAGCTAGTCCGAAGAACGCATAGAGTCCCTTAATTTGGAAATTGGTTATTAGGGATGTCCAAGGGCTCAGTCGCAGCCAAGGAAAAGATTCGGAACAACCTCAGGACCCAGACATAGTCAAGAGATTGTTAAGAAATCTCAGGGCCCAGACGCAGCCAAGACGTGGTAAAGAGCTCTCAGGGCCCAGTGTAGCCAAAATATTCTGGTAAGTACCTCTCATGACCCAGACACAGCCAAGATATTGTGGTAAGGAACTTTCAGGGCCCAGTGCAGCCAAGAGAAAGTGGGTAAGGGTTTCAGTCCCAATGCAGACTGATGCCTTCGAAGATGTTGAGGTGTCTATAAACCCTACCCACGTGAGTCCTCGTACTTCCTCAGAATGATGACTTTCGTCCTTTCTCGAATCATGTATTAATTGATTATACCCGTCGTCTACTGGGTGTTATTGTCATAGTTGAGCACGTGGAGTGTCGTCCTGTACAGAGGACAGACCTTTGACCTTCGAGGTCTGCCTTAACGGAGTTGACTTTTACTTACATTTTTACCATTTAGTAAAACTTAGTTCTGTACGATCGAATTAAAATTCTGGACACAATATCGATTATAAAATAATGTTTAAATTAGTAAATAGTCGGCGATTCTTGTTAATTTGAAGCTTAGCGTTCCTTTTCCGCATTGACACTTGGATCTACAGCGTTAAGTGTTCCCCAAACCACGTGAGCTTCAATTGAGAATTGAATCTTGATATACTTACCGAAAACTCATATGCTAACCATAGTCTATAGCTACGAAACAGCTCGTAAATAGTTTAGTAACCTTTACGTTTAAAGAGGGGAACGGTGCTCAGTGCTATATAGGGCGTTTACTTTCGGTTCGCAGGACCCATGGTTCGATTCCCGGCCAAGTAAATTTGTGATGGACAACATCGTGTCCGTGGCTTTTCTCTGGACACTCTAGTTTTCTCCCACATTTTCATTACAGCAAATCTTCCATTATTCACTTGCCTTCATCATTCATCTCCATTAGCCTAAATACATGATTGTGGTTAAACTGGAATATTTAATTTCATTTCACGCGTTAAGAAGACAACTTTCATCAACGCATCACTAATGGAAATATCAAATGACAGTCACTTGTCTAGCGAGATAATGATAATTGAATTGCTACAAGCACAAGGTCGCTAATTGAGAAAGATGTAAAAAAAAAAAAAATGCATGAATAGAAAGAATGATTCCTGATCGGAGTACCGTCCCGCATAGACGACGACTACGTACATAGCTGCTACGGCAGGGCCAGACCCGTATCCCGGGGGAGTCTAGCGGAGACTCCCCCTTAAATTTTGGCTGCCCCCCCCCCTAAAAATTTCACGGTAGGCTTGCAAATGAAATATAATATAGTAATGAACTATAATATGGTTGGATCGGGCCCCCTAAATTCAGCCGAGCGCCCCCTACATTTTTGGGCTGGCTACAGGCCTGGGCAGGGCTCAACCACTCGTTGGATCTTTTCGTCCGAATCAATTTCGATAATTACACTACTATGTTTCCTAAAATAATTAGGTTATTTAATGTGAGCTAGTGATATAACAATAATAATTATCTCCCAATCACAAATGACGGTAACTTCGTTGAATCATTCAAATTAACTTTGGAGTTCGATGTCGTTATTGTGTGTATTTTAATGTAGAAAGCCTTTATGCAAATTGAGTTTGTATAAATTATGAAGGGAATTGACTCAAATTATATCCTCAAGCGTTTTAGAAGTTTGTAATCATTATTAATTTCATATTTTTCTGCCTTTTTTTGTGGCCAATATTGCCAGTTTAGAAGGTTGTTCCCTTGGGTCGTCATAATATCAACAATATAGCATTATTGGGAAACGGATTTGAATTGTTCTATATACAACAATGTTTCCTCATACAACAATGTGCACGCTCCCTGTGTCATTTCTACGTGCCATTCGAACGGCAATTGGAAACAATCTTTCATTCAACATACGCCTTACGAGCCCACTTACCAGAACGGCTGGTGCGATTGCAAAAATTCCATCATTTTAGACTGAAAACCTGCTATTTCCATGACTTACCTCTTTCCCCCCTTTTTTTTGTATCTTCATTCATAACGGAGTTCCTATAGCCCGGACTTTTGATACACCCGGTATATAAAGGAGCTTATGATAAAACCAATCTCCTTAAATATCGATAATAAACCTCATTAATCCCTATAGTGACGAAATAGACCCTATTGACATAATTCCTATATCCCTATTCATAGGAATATTTGTGAATAGTCACAGGTAAGTCCCTAATCAAGTTGTTTCTGTCTGAATGTTCTGTGACGTATATTTTGTTATTTTCATATTCAAATCTTTCAGTTTAACATCCCATGATTACGGCCCTTTAGGCTAATGACATGATGATTGAAGCAAATTAATGATTATGGAAGAAAATGAAATGAAATCTTTAAATTTTACGTCCCACGATTATGCCGGTTAGGCTAAAGGAGACGGTGATGATGAGAGATGAGTGAAAATGGTGGAATGAAGAAAGTGGGAGGAAACGGGAGAACCCCGAGAAAACTCACAAGCACGGTGTTTGTCCACCACAAAGTCCATGCGGCGCGAGCTGGGATCGAACCAGGGACCCCAAGCACCGGATGTGAACGCTTTACCACTGAGCCACCGCGCCCTCATGATTATGGAGGAATTGGTGGAATTATAAAGTGGGGGGAATGGGAGTATCCTAGCAAAACCACGGACGCTATGTTGTCTACCACAAACCTACTTGGACCAGGGGCCGAACCAGAGACCCTACGCACAAGCGGTAAGCGTTCTATCACTGAGTTGCCATGCCCTCAATTTGTTACTTTCATTCTCAATAAACCAGATAAACAGATAAGCAGACAAAAAGAAGAAGAAGAAGCAGCAGCACGTCGACAAAGGCAATAGAAATAACGAAACAAAACCTCTATTGCACAATCAATGTTTTAAAAGCACTTGGGAGACTGCCAAACCATCTGTTATCTGTTCCGGCTTACCTCTAAACGAAGATAAAATTATTTGTATCCTTCCGCTGTTCAAAACTATATTAGCTAGTGATGCATCACCCACTCTTGAACAGGGAGGAGTAAGTTATACAGATACATCTTAATAATTATGTCATTCACACACACACACAAAAAAAAAAAAAAAAAAAATTACAAATTTCAATTTCGTTAGTAAGCAGAATTTATTAAACACATCCATCACAAGCTGCCTTTCACCATTGTACAAAGATTTAGCTTGTGTTTTACTACAACACTCGCGGAAACATAATTAATGTCAACATTATTTCAAACATAAAAGCACAACACACAAACAGTTCAATTGGCGCCATAATGACTGTTTAAATGTAATACTTCTATTGTTTCATTCGACATGCTCCATTGAAATATTAGATAATCTATATTACATGTTTATAACTTAATATGTCGTAGTTTTATATGCTTGTTTCATAATAAAAGAATTAAAAATGATTAACTATTTTGCGGAGGAGTACAAGCGACAGTAGGCCAATCAGTATGCTTCAGCTACATGTGTCTTTGATTATCGCGGTTTAGAGGTAAATTGGAACAGATAATAGTTCACCCTTCTGTCTAGTAACCACCACTTCTTCGTTCTATTTCTCTCAATCGTTGCACTAATCGTTGAACGTCGTATGTCAACAAACAGGAAATGACGTGTTTTGTAACTACTCAGTATCAAAGTAACTTTTCGAGCAATATAGTCAGAGTCGTCGCGTGGGCCCTCTGTGAGAAGAGATTTTGTCTTGACCGAGATCTGCTATTACTTACTTGTTATCCGTGTGACAGTTTGCTATAAACTGAAGAAACTTCAGTAGAATTCATAACATTTCTTTATTCCTATTCCGTCCAAGAAATGCTTTAGTAATACCACCATAACTGCAATACAACAATTATCTGCTTATTATGACACCAGTTGATAATAACCGGTTAGCATCACAAATAGGCCTATAACTTTGCATATACTTTCCAATCAATAACAGAATAAATATTTTTTCAGTCTTTTAATTCTGTAGTGTTTATTAACTATCAGGCATGTAGCCATAAAAAGGCTCAACGGTACCCTCGACCGACTAAAATGGAAAAATAAATATTTTTAAAAATTAAATTTAGGCTATGTTATATTGGTTTAAACTTAAAACAGTTTTTTAAAAAAGAAATTACAATACAATTTTAAGGCTTAAATTTTACAAAAAGTTTCGAAGGGTACTGCCGCACCTTGTGTACTCGGGGGGATTCCCAAACACTCTTTTCCAAGGGCGCCCATGTTGTGGTTTCCAAGGGGGACAAGAAAAAGCGATATTTCAAATATAGTTTTAAATTTTGCTGTAACTATTCTAAAAATTCTATTGGGTTTTCGATATTCCGAAGTACAATTTCCTCTAGGGGTCGAGCGCCCCACCTTGCTCCCCCTGATGGGCGCCCTTGTTCCAGAGTTGGCGTGGGTCAATGAAAACTTGACCCACGACCCACTGACCCACCACCCACCATGACCCACTCGGATCCACGACCCACTCCGACCCACCGTGACCCACTCTGACCCACCATGACCCACCACCCACGGTGACCCACTCTGACCCACCACCCACCATGAACCACTCTCATCCACTTTGACCTACTCTGACTCACCAAAATCCATCGTCATCAACTCTGAACACGATCCACGGCCTCTTCTAAACTGACTAAAGAGTTTACACTTGTAATAAAACAAGACTGTGAAATTGTCACTAATCGGAGTTTGAATTTCTAGTCAATCGCTCAAGCACCAGCAAGTGGATCTGACCTTTACGATATAAAATGGTAAAGTGTTTGTCAGTGAGGAAGTTGAAACAGTTCGAGATGGGGAGAAATTAGTGTGTGCCTAAAATATACTTGCCCTAAGAGAGTATTCTTGCAAGTGTTAATTTCTGAACGCATCCCACAAGAAGCTATTCGCATGAAAATACCCCTGTACAATATGGAAAAGGTTATGATTTCTAAGTTCACAGTATTTTTCTCACAAAAGACTTAAAAAATCAGTTGTTCATAGGGTATAAAGGTGCTCGGTACCCTCTGTGAGAGAATCTCCATAAAGTATGCTCATAATTGTAATTTGTGTAATCACTAAAACACCATGTTAAATCTAAGTTGCAAATATGCTTAATTGCAATTATTATGAATATTTATTCAAAGTAGTTTACCTAAAGCAAAGAAGAGACTTACTAAAAATTAGGTACAAAGTTGAATAACACAAATAAGCCATTAGTAATACAAGTATACATTTTCCGTAACACGTAATTTTCCACCTTAAAACAAATCTGAAATCGGATTTATTTCCTGTTGGTAACTTTTTGGCGGTAAATCATCCGCAGTGGAATGATGTCCATCCTTCAGCCAAGAAATAACTAGCTCGTCTACTTTGAGCTTGTCTAGCGGTGGGCCATTAACATTGATGAGCAACAAGTTAGACAATGTTTGAGCACTTGGTGTATTTTTAATATTAGTCATCTGTAAATTCATAAGGGGAAATTCCCGTTCGCACTCTTTCGTGGAAATTGATAATATTTCTACCCGATTTCTGCAACTTCTCATCGGCAATCTGCTTGTTAGACTTAAGTCTGATAACGATTTTTCTTGGTCAGTTTTGAAATACTCAGCAAGAAATATCATCACTCTATCACCATACAACATCTTTTCCATATCGACCATGTCAGTTGGCAATGTCGACCCATGTAGAACAGAAACTTCATCTACCACGCCTTCGATAGGGAATCTTGTGAATAAATTATCAATTAAAGCCTGATAAACCGATGATTTCTTATTTGTTTATAAATTTAATTTTTGTAATTACACATGAAGGTTTGATACCATTACCAGTTCCCTCCCCCGTCTAGAAAACGAAAGGGAACGAGGTTCCTGGAAAGTGTTCAGAGTTAAATGGGAATTTCCCTCCTTCTTCAACTTCAATTACCACACTGCTGTTTGCCATGTGCCAAATTACGATGAATTTCAATTAAATTATCATAGTATAATTATTTCCTTGTTGAATTATCAATACTTTTCAGTGGAAAAAAGGATGAAATTTCAAAGTTCCAAATCAAAGTAAGTAGACCAACGTAAAGGGAAAAAAGTGTAAAATTTTCCATACAATTATGCGTACAATTCAAACTTTTAATTTCCGTGTAATTAAGCTTACAGCACAAATTTTATGCCCATTTTTCTCACAACTTTATAGGTTGATTGCCCTGTGCTGTGAGCGCTCCATATAATAAATATAAGCTTCAGCAATTATTATAGCAGAAAGCAATGGATATATGAAGCCAAGCACTGTATTTTTGTTTCTGATTTTTTTCATAAATAACATCGATCGTTTTCGATCATTTTTACAAACCAATTCACTACCAATTTTCCATATATAGAAAGTTCCCCCCCCCCCAACATAAAGGAGAATTTTAAAAAATGCTAGGACACACACTGTTTATTTTCAATAAAGAGTTAATACACTGAATTTCATCTCCGTAAGTTTAACGGCTTGCGAGATACTAATTTTTTTTTCGCAAAAATTCGGATCCTCACTACCTCCTTAGGATATTATTAATTATAATAAAAGCAATATAACATCCCAATTTGGATTAAGGCCTAACTATATACCAAAAATAATTTCATTTCACTTTGCAATTTGACCGTGATGATCAGGCACACATAGTTACATTCATTTTTTATATAATAATTTATATATTACAGTGATTCAAAAATGTATTTTTTCCAGTAGATAGCTCTAAAAACTCACAGGTCTCGAAAGCAAGTAGTAGTGTAAGTCCTATTGCTATTATTACTATTAAAAATATCAATATCCAAAAGTGCCTGAAGTTCTTTTTTCACTTGGTTACATATACTCACCTCAGGTAAGTAGACAGAAACAAGTGGAAAAGGAAGGGAATGAAGGTCTTGAAAGTAAAATGGAGACAAATTTACCAGTCCTCAGAAGATACTGTCTACAATGCAGTGAGCAGAGAGGGTCGGTAAATCATACTGAGTCGGTGGGTCGCACTGGGTCACGGTGGGTGGTGGGTCACAGTGGGTCACGGTGGGTGGTGGGTCACAGTGGGTCACATGCTGTTGACCCACGACCCACTGACCCACCCAGAAAACTTGACCCACTGACCCACCGACCCACTGACCCACTCCATCTCTGTCTTGTTCTTTTCCGGCGTCCCGGAATCGAAATCCTGGCTGCATCTCTGCCAACTATTACAATGTCAACAACACAAATCGTTTTCGTGTCCAACAAACATCTACTTTTTAATTTTATTTCTATTTATTTATTTATTTATTTATTTATTATTTTTTACATTTATGTAAGTATTCCTGTCCCATTGACAATTTAGTACCTTAAAGCTGATAAAGACGTATTTACACTCAACAATGGCCCAGGAAAGACTTAATTCGTTGGCCATAGTAGCTATTGAAAGTCATGAAGCCAGAAAGTTACATTTGAAGGAGATATTGTCCACATTTGCTCACAGAAAAGACAGGAGAATGCCATTTAGTGTTTGAATAAAATATGTATGTGTCATTATGTAGTTAATTTTGCTCACTTCTATTTTAATTTATTAATATTTTTATCATCATCAATAACATTTTTATGTTCCACTAAGAACTATTATAGTTCTTACGATCTTTACACTACATGTTTCGGAACAACGTATCGTTAACTTCATCTTGCAGAACAAACATTAACAAACCGTACATTTTGATTTTGAATATAAATTACAATTGTAGGATTGAATTGAAGCAAATACTCATAAATAATTACAAACGTCACCTGAAAATGTTACTTTAGTATTCTAACGCTATGATTAATTTACTGAAAAATGTATGTGTTAATCGCAAGGAAAGAAAAGTTTATTTTATTGTTTTTCAGCAAAAGTCAGAAAATAACAAAGGTTTTGTTATCACTTACACATTGGGCTTCTTAATATTTGTATTGTTATTTGTATATTCTATATTACTATGTTGATGTGTAGGGTATCAAGTTCAAAATAAGCAAGAATAGCACTCAATTTCGATCATTCAAAACCTGTTTTCATTAACATATATTTTAACTACAAAAGCCATTCACTTTTAAAAAGTGACATAATACTAATTTCATTTATCTTACATTATGATCTCACATTCCATATTTAAACTTAGGAGTACAGAATAAATTCTGGTTGTTTCTCATAACACACTGGGGGGGTCTTGGAATTCTCCCACCGGGCACTTACAACCCATGCGACGGCCCTGAGTATAGTTAACATGAAATTAAAAATATTAAACTAATAAAGATTAGTGACGAGGACCACACGAAAGTTACCATTATGAATGAATAGAATATGGATAACCACCGTTATCCGTTAGATGGATTTCATTAGCGAACTTAGCCGAGATAATTGCTTTAATTATCTATTACGGGGCATTAAAAAATCGCTTTCCTTTTCAAAGTTTTCGTGTGGTGTAACGGACATATGTCAATCGCCCTTACCTGTGGAAACACTAGCGGATTAAACTTCGTTAATGAACTTTTCGAAAAAACGAAAGGAAGAAAAACAGAATTAAAAAAAAATATCGCTTTCTTTCAAGAACTACTGTGGGGAGTATAACAGATGAAAGTAAGTTACAGTTGCTCTTCAGGACATTAATAGATTGACTCTCGTAAAGATCCTTGACCAAAATAATCGCTTTAGCTATCTATGACAAGAAACAAATTCAAAATATCTCCTTTATTCAAGTGTTATCGTGGGAATAACAGATACAAAAATAATATTTAATTCCCACTGCGAGATCCTAATAACTCTTCATGCTGATAATTGGTCGTTATCTATGTCCTGAAATGGCAGTTATCCAGTCCAAGAAGTGGTCTTATCTAATCCCTGAAATTGCAGTTATCTTACAAGGTGACCAGACGTCCCGTTTTAGCCGGGACTGTCCTTTTTTCCAACCGTTGTCCTATTTTTTTCTGATTCTCGAACGGGACGCCTAAATGTCCCGTTATTAAGTAAAAATGACCTAGGTGTCCCGTAATTATTGTTCAAAATATAAATCGTAAATGCAAATTCCACTCTCTTCCGTATCAACACTCGTTGCCAAGGTTCAACCGTGTCTAGACCTTCTGAATTTTCAAATAGGAATTGAGTGTTCGTGTTTCAAGTGGGAATTCTAAGTGTTAAACTAGTTAAAAGAATTGTTGGGTAGAACTTGTAATCAGGAACCATTATTTGTTGTGTGGTACACGTAAAGTTAGAAACGGTGTGTTATCACTCTTACTTGTGTATTTTGTAAATTGAGAACACTGCTGACTCCCAAAATGCAATCTGGAAGTCAGACACCCCCCCCCCCGTACCCGATTCGTTTGCGTCCCGTTTTCGCCAGTGAAAATTCTGGTCACCCTGGTTATCTAGTTCCAGATAGGGATGCGCACGAATCGAGATATGTCTCGAATCTCGACTCATCTCGACTCGACTCGAATGTCTCGAAAATCTTTCTATAATTTTAAATATTATTTTGAAGAAAGTATTCACTCAGAAACAGCCTTGAAACCAATTCCAGCGTTTATTACTTTAGAAAGGTACAGAACGCATAAACTTAACTTTCTTTTGCCTGTTTTTCGTAAATGAAAAGAGGTAATGAAATGTAACTTACCACAATAATATATAATGTTATTCTACACCCGCAAATACGAATCGGAAGAATTATCAGTGCTGCCATCCATAGAAATTATAGTGTGTCCAGAATTTGAATTACCCAAAATCTAGGTTAAGGCAGCGACCAGAAAAATGAACTCAACGGTAGTTGATGACTAATCATGTTGTCTTGGTTCCTTGCTAACTACTTTTAAAATAATGTTTCTATTTATATTGTGATAACTTATTTATTATGACATAATTTATGTAAGTTCTTACAAAGTAAGTACAAATATTATTTAAAAAGTAGTTAACAACGAACCAAGACAACATGATTAGTCATCAACTACCGTTGAGTTCATTTTTCTGGTCGCTGCCTTAACCTAGATTTTGGGTAATTCAAATTCTGGACACACTATAATTTCTATGGATGGCAGCACTGATAATTCTTCCGATTCGTATTTTCGGGTGTAGAATAACATTATCTATTATTGTGGTAAGTTACATTTCATTATCTCTTTTCATTTACGAAAAACGGGCAAAAGAATATTTGTAAGCTTTTGAAAAATATTTAGTAGTCTGCCCCATTAATCTTTCGAACAAAAAATGAAAGCGCGACTGATGAGCACCAAACATCAAAATTTCACAAGGTATGAAATATTTGTTGACGTCAATGCCGCACACCTCAAAAACCAGGAAAAAGATTGCCTCATCAGCTATCCGTTGTCTTATCTAAGCCAGTTGCTTCTTGTCATAACTTGTGAAATTTCCTGCAAGTTAATCAGAATGTTGAAAATTTCCTACATTTTAAATTTATTATACACCGATCTGCCAGAACATTATGACAACCTACCTACAATCGATATAAACCCGTCCAGGCGATAGGAGCGCCACCTGCCGCGGAATGCCTGCTAGTTACACACATGTACGGTACATGTAGTATCAGTGAGAGTGCTGGCCGTGTATAGAATGGGGAAGACGTGCGATCTATCTGAGTTTGACCGACAGCAGGTTGTAATGGCCCGAAGACTCGGTACGAGAATTTCGGAAACTGCAGGACTTCTCGGGTGTTCGAGGAGTGCTGTGGTTAGTGTCTTCAACAAGTGGCGAAACCAAGGGGAAACTACGTCCAATCGTCGAAGGATTAGGAACTCCCACCTTATTACAAACGTCGGACGCCGTGCGCTGAGCAGAGGGGTAAAACAGGACAGGCAGCGAACTGTGGCAGAACTAACATCAGACTTTAATGCTGGGCAAGATACAAGTGTGTCAACACCCCTAACGATGGGCCTTCGAAGCCCATGTCCCATCCATATGCGAATGTTAACACCACGACATCGGCAACTACGATTGAAATGAACACGTGACCATCGCCACTGGACCTTTCGCAGTGGCAGAACGTTGCATTGTCTGATGAATCCCGATACCTTCATCAAGGCGATGGGAGGGTGCGAATCCGTCGTGTTCCAAGGGAACAGCTTCTTGACACCTGTACTGCGGGACGGAGACAAGCTGGTGGCGGCTTAATTATGCTCTGGGGAACATTCACATAAGCATCCAAGTGTCTAGTGGAGTTCGAGCAAGGCACCATGATGGCCGAGGAGTATTACGCACTACTTGCAGATTACGTACACCAATTCATGACGACCATGTTTTCCAACGATAGTAGCATTTCTCGACAAGAAAATGAACCATGTCACAAGACCAGAAGTGTGATGGAGTGGTTCGAAAGAGACAGGAGCGAGTTCCAAGTGATGTGCTGGCTCCCCAACTCGCCCGATCTGAACCCAATCGAACACTTGTGGGATGTGATTGAACGTGACGTCAGTGTATCGTCCCCTCTCCGGAATTTACGGGAATTAGGTGATTTGTGTGTGCGCATGTAGTGCCAACTCTCTCCAGCGACCTACCATGGACGCCAAGACGCGTCGGCGTTGTTATCCGTGCCAAAGGTGGACATACTGACAATTAGGTATGTAGTCAATGTTCTGGCTGATGAGTGCGTATATTTTAACTCTTACATTTTGTCTCAACTCGAATTTCGAGACGTCTCGTCTCGAATTCGAGCCAAACTGTCGAGATAGGCTTAAGTCTCGACTCGACTCATCTCTAGTTTCAGAAATGGCAGTTATCTGGTTCCAGAAATGAGATTTCTAGTTCCTGATATGGCCATTATCCAGCCCCTGAAATGGTTATCTAGTCCCAGAAATGGTAATTTCTCAGTTAACATTTTTTTTTTTTTAGGTAGGTTTGTAAAACATTTTTACTTTGTAATTTCAGGCTACTACCCTGCTTATCCAGCATACTTTGGATATGGCCTTGGACGTTTGGGCGCTCTTGGATACTACGGCTAAACAGCAAGTAATATTAAAATGTAGTTTACAAGCATCTATTATTGTTTTTGCTAAACATTGTAAAATAAACAGATTGTACCAGAATGTAAATAAAATTGTATGTAAATTACATTATGGGCATTTATACTGCTTCTCTGCATCTTTGGGGCCCCTTCCGTGATCTAGTGGCTAGTGAAGTGTGTGTGCCCCTTTGGTGCGTATGGTCTCGAGTACGATTACCGGAGGGCAAAAAATATATCACAATCTTTCAATTTCACTAATCATCAGTCTCCTTTAGCATAAAGGGCATAAGAGTGGAACGTTAAACTTTTTTTTTTTTTTCAATTTCCACCTATTCAGAAAATACAACTGTGCTTACGGGAACGAAACAAATGCGAAGCAGGAGCCGTAGCTCCATGATGCAAAACTTGAAAAGGAAGTTCAGATTACGCTCAAAATTCTAAAAATAATAAAATAAAATGGAAAATAGAGTTAACTAATTTTAAAATAGTTGTTTCTCAGCCTGAAGTCCGATCTTAAAAACTATCTATAATAGGTTAGAGAATAATAATAATAATAAAAAAAAGAAATATTTCAGTTTTACGTCCCACGATATTGCCGTGTAAGCTAAATGAGACTGAGGAGAATGACATTGTGAAGAAAGTGGGACAAACTCGAGAAAACCCACGCACACCGTATTTGTCCCACCACAAAGCCCAATATGACGCATGCTGGGATCGAGCCAGGGACCCCACGCACCAGAGAATGCTCTACCACTGTACCAGCGCGGCTCACTTGAAAATTAAATATACAGTAAAGTTGGGAGTGAATAAAGATATATATATATATTAGAAATACCGATACATCAGGTAAAGTACGCTTATAACCTCCGAGATAGGAGAGCTTGAAAGAAAAATTGATTATAGGAACAAATTTCGATCCCTTTTGGATATGCTTTCTTGACTGTTCTCGAGAACAATTTTGTTACTTCTAAATATTAGCAGATCCGAAAGGGTTGTTTGAAGTGAGTAGATCGTCTCCGGGACAGAACAGTTTTATGTTTGCAATACTACAATTTTTAAACAAATACTTTTAACGAGTTTTCATTCTTGCTAGCTTTTATGCAATAATTAATCATAATGTTATATTTACTAATAGAACGCAGAGTCCAAAGTGGTCCAAGGAAAGTAATGAACGGTTATAACTTAATATAAAGGTAAATTGCAATATTAAAAAAATCGAATTATGAAGAGAAGAATGTAGTTTCCCCACTTCAGTATTCAGCACATGAATATTAACTACCATGTATAGCGTACTTTAATTAGATGGACCCCTTACATGTCAGTTTAGTCAAGTCTGGTCAGGTTTACTTCGGACATCAATAAAGACTTACCATAGCGCCAACTTCTATACCATTTGAGAGAACTATTAAACTAGTATTAGAAGAGCGTGTATCTGTGTATGGCAAAGGCTGCTGAGTTTAGAAAAAAGCAATTGAGAATGCTCCAAAATCATTGCCAGAACAAACTTAAAAAGAATGAAGATATGGAGCGGGAAGGGTAACTGTCATGGTTCCTAGATGTAAAATTTTTTTATCCGTACCTTCTCTTTCTTGCAAAAATTAGCAAAATATCATCTATGACTTACAGTTCGCGATATGGCTGCTTAAATATCGAGAAATTCGAAATTTTTTGACAATATCTGGGGAACGGTGGCAAGTTGGCCAGTAGACAGTTAATCAGTGGCCACCGGTTACTATTTTTTACCAAAATATTCACCATCCTCTTAGGTATTGCACAACATAAATATGATCTCAGACTTACGGTTCCCGAGATGGCTCCTTAAATCTCCCGAAATCAGAACTATCTTTTGGCCAGTATCACGGGAACGGTAAGTCATATAGAAATTATATTTGTGTTAATCAACCCCTAATAGAATGAAACATTTACGTTTCAATATTAATTGGTGCCCACTGGCCGGTTACTATTTGGAACCAAAATGTTTACCATCCTTTTAGATATTGATCAACACCAATATGATCTCTGACTTATGGCTCACGAGATATGGGTCTTTAAATCTCTGGAAATATATACCATCTCGGGAACGATAAGAGTGACGCAAAAAATTTAATTACTTTATCTGCTACTTTTTGATGCTCTATCGAATGCAGTGTTCAAAATTGAAAAAATCGAAAATAACAGACGGACACACAAAGTTCGTTACTGAATTCTCTGTGTCTAAGTTCGTTGAAAACTGCTTAGTGGACGGGAGCCCCGATCCACTGCCTGCAAATAGTCCCTCAGAATTTCCTCACTAAATTTCAGATGAATTTAACCCATTTCTGCCCAAATTATTTTTATTTTCCTGATATTTATTCAAGGTATTAGTGAATGCATGAAGTTACTTTTCAGAGATTTCACTGTATAGCGTGCTGGATACGAGACTTCGACATTGGAAGAAAAACTATTCGGATAAAAATGATAGGCAAAACCTTCCCAATGCAGGACAAAGGATTTTTTTTTTATTATTATTACTTGAGCAGTAAGATCTGTGGAACGCCTTACTACAGTTCACGTGACAATTTCGCAGATCTTTCACTTCATTCGAGTAGCCTGGCCGCAGAATCCACATTTTATTTTTGTCCGACTTATTCCAAGGAAATTGTTTTCATAGTCTTACATCTGGAAGAAATTTAGAGCGTTGAATTCTATTCGCAACTGGTATCACGATATCAGTTTTTCCACTTACGCTTTTTTTGGGAGCAAGTCATGTTTGTCTCATCCTCTATCGAGGGTTTTTGGTTTAAGCCATAATTTTTACTATCCCAGTTTGCCTATATCCTCCTATTGTGTGATTATTCCTGGTGTCAAATCCTTTGTTGATTAATTTGAGGGCGAACACTGGATTCTTCTAACAAACTGAAAGTAACAAATACACAAGATTGAATGTAAAAGTAAAAATTTTATGGGAATTTTTCGAGAAAGTTAAATCCAGTATTCTTTTGTTATATAATACTTGGCACCTGGAAATGCATAAGGTTTTGCAGATGGAGGAAGACGTGAAAGGGGAATCAGAGACGATTCTGCCCCGCTATCTAGACAAAATTGATGTTTAAAACCATCTATATCGCCATAAATAAAGGCCAGTTGCCTTTTGTACCATATAGGTATGTGGACTGGTGTAGGTTTTTCACCATCATACGTCACGAGATTCAATAATATAAAAAAAGTACGGGCAAGAGGCAGAGGAAAAAAATTGATCCATCCTTCGTTCCATACAGTTTGGGTCAAAACTTCAAAAAGCAGCCATGGAGTTTGGGATTTGTGCCTTGTAAGTATCCTTTCTTTACTACAATATTCCTTTCCACTTTGGAGAGGAGATTCAGCAAAAACTCTGCCATCTGGCATGTAACGAGTCATTTATCATTGTGGGTGTAAGTCTCCTGAGTGGCACGCAACCCACTATGCTATACTTGCAAATTTAAAAATTTTGTTTTCTTCTATACATGCAACTCAAAAATTTTAATCTGTACAAATCAATAATAAATTGTATTTTTAAATGGGGCCACTCAATTTTATTTTAAAGCCCTAACATCTTGCTTTAGCATTTTTTTTTAATATTTTACTTTGTAATCTCCCTTCAAACTATATGAGGAATCTGATTTTTTGTTTTTCAATGTTCAAATTGTTGTGATGTAGGAATTAAAAAAAAAAAAAAAAAAAGAGTAAAAACTCTTGATTTGAAGCTGTTAAAAGTAAATTGAGATAAACTGGTGTAGTATGGAAATATTGAACAATATGTTCCATAAACTTGTCTCGAGTTTTGTTAAATAATTTAGATTGCAATGTCAATTGTTCCAGTTGATTGACATCTGAATTTTTACAATTAATCTGCCATAATTTTTTAAAAGTTAACGTAATCTGTAAAAGTAATCTGAGTAATATTGTTTTTGATCTTGTCCAAGAGTCGATAATGGGTTGAGATTGAGCGTGTGTGACATTCCGTTATTTTCCAAAAATTCTATCCTGGGTGAGATTTGCTCTTTTTCTATGATAGAATTTGTTGGAGATGATTTTCCTTGATTATATATTTAAAGTTATATGGTATTTTAATGTTATTGTTCCTGATATAACTGCTTTCCAAGAAATCATCCACATGCTCATTAAATTTTATGCCGACATGTGCTTTAGTATAAAATAGTGTGATTTGATAATTTTGAAGTCAAATTATCGTAGCAGGATTTAATTAACATAATATTTCATGTCGTGGTTGTGCATTTGGGATTGTTGATTGCGGTTATTACACTTTAAGCGTCAATACAGATACAAGCTTCATCCTTAATTGTTTTATTAGAAACAGCTTGTCTTATCCAGATTTTGTTTTATATTTCTGGAAGGCACTCAAGGTGGTTTATTGTTTTGTAGGATAGTCGTCGCCTCTCGTGATCAGAAACCTCACTCACCAAGTCTTATTAAATATCATTGTCAGTTACTTTTAACAAAATTCTGATCTTGTTCGAAGCCGATTTTCTAATAATATGTTCTAATTTGTCAATTACGTGGTGATAATTCACCAAAAAAAAAATCATGTTGTGTAAGCAAGGGAAGTTGTTTTAATTCCCCTTTGAATAAAATGTGCACAGAAACATCTGCCATATTGCGATGTATATATAGAAACGACAAATGGTATGACCTTGGGAGCTTGACCCTCAAGATGCAGCGTACGCCACTGGCTCAATACTGCTTTTATAATATTTTCAATATGGCGACAAACATTCCTGACATCTAATTCAAACCATATGAGATGGTGATGTGTGGGCACTGATCTAATAAATCCAAGCCTAGCAAAGTAGGATCCAGCATAGAAGACTAATCAGAAACCTTACTATGACTTTCACGATATCTTAACTTCACTCCATGGATTACCAGTTCTCTACATCGATGTACGCTGTGATATAGGAATGTGTAAGGTGGCTGGGTTATGAGGTTTCCGGAATTATGTAGTGCCCATCCAACTATTCCTATACCGGCTCTCCAACGTAAAACTAGTCAGGAACTTTTGTTTGTAAAAATCTGTTGTAAAATATTTATGGTAGTTACTAGGGTGAAAAAAAACTAAGCACTATATACGACTATTCGTAAACATACCGTGAGTTTCCATACAGAACAGATGAAGTAAACTTCGGTCAAGTCTGGGCAGTTTTACTTCGGACACCAATAAATTTTGCACCTATACTGATAGCTGAAGGTTTAACTCTGGTTCCCTTTTTTGGAAGTTACAAAAAGAATTAGTGAAAAATTAAAAAAAAAAAATAAAATAAAATAAAGGAAAAATTATTAATTTTTAATGGAACGTTTTATTTATTGCAAGATAATACAATATCAAATACATTGTAAGAAGTTTGTACACAAAGCAATTGTAATATAAATTACAAAAATATTTTGTGTCATTTGCAATTACGTTTATTGTACGTATATATAACAAACAAGTCTTTATATGGAAAAAACGACCAAGTCTTTTCATGACCATTGTGCCTTTCTGTTTAACATTAGATTTATTAATTAGGCACGTGACTATTAAAGCTGGTTTAATTAGGAATGCCATTGATCTAAACTAAAGTTTGGTTAAGCTTTTTTACACAGTCTATAATGGTCTTCTAAACAAAGACTTGAGCAATTATATCTAAACGTGGATCAACTAATTTTAAAAACAGGATACTATTTTAAATTTTTTAAATTAATAAACTATTTTAAAAAATTGAATTAACGATTAACACTGGTTCCTAGACGAATTTGAAAATGAAGCTGTCGATATGTCGAGCATAAGTTTCCGCTGGTTAACCCTGGAATGACTGGAAAAAAGACTTATGCCACAGCTTTGTATGCTCGAGTGCATACGATGTCGTCCACTGTCATTGTCTGAAACAAGAAATTAGAATTTAATGTATTTACAATCACAACAGAAGTATTTTTTTAAAAGTACATATTTAAGTGTCATAAAATATGATTGTTCGTCTGTAACTAGTGTGAAAGCAAAAGTTGAGAAATTGTTTCCGTATGAATTCAGTGCAAAGAATACATTATATCTATTCTTGTCCTACCAAACCCAGTAATAATAGGACCTGTGATAAATTGTTCATATGCCAGACTGCAAAGGATAATAGCTTTCCTGAACGTGAACATTCAATAATAATGGAATTGTCAAGTAGAATGCGTTATACTAAAAAGGTTTTTTTGTACAGTCAGCGACAGAAGTTCTTTCAGTTTGATTAAACTAATTTCGTAAATAACTTCAGAATGGAAGGTAAACTTCAGTACAGTTTTCAGTAAATTAAAATTTTCTGTACGTTCCAGTTGTACAATCCGCGGCAAAAAACCTGCAACATGAGCATATAAGTTTATTGTGAAATGACGAAGTCTTTTGCTCCAAAATAAGTGTACACGGGAGGAGGCCGAGGTTTATCCTGGCGTGATTCGTTCCACTTAGACGTTATGTTCATTCCCTGTGCTGTTAGGCGTAGTTTCACAATAAACTTACATCCTCATGTTGCAGGTTTTTTGCCGCTAATTGTACCACCGTTGTACGTTCCAAGTATACCACCCGTATTCGAGTTAAATTTATCAAACTGAATTAACTTTTGTCGCTGACTGTACCAGTGTCTTCGGATTCAAAAATTTAAATGCATCCTTCAGTTTCACGTCTCATGGTTATGCCGTGTAGGCATAAACAAGAGTGACAATGAGAAATTGATGAAATGGTAGAATGAATAAAGTGGGAGGAAACGGGAGAACCCACAGAAAAACCCACGGACACTATCCACCGCAAAGTCCAAAATTCAGTAAAATGTCTAACAGGAAAGAAAATATACTAGGAAAATCATACATGTCAGTGACAAAAGCACAAAGGTAAACTTAGTAACAATGGCATATTAATCTTTTGCCGGGGCTACGCGGCAAGGGTAAAGAATGGCCAAGTTGCTATAAACGATAAAAAGTCAAATATACTTGTCGGGATTAGCAACTGCACGAGAAACTAAAAATGCGTTGAGGGGGAATGATCGAATGCACTGGCTTAAAAAAAAAAAAAAAAAAAAAAAAATCAGGGTTGCACTAGTGAGACTAACCCAAAGCCACCTAAAGAAATACATTTTAAAAATCTATGATTGTTGCATCTTACAGGTACAGTCAGACGGAAGTTCTTTCAGTCATGAAATTAGTTTCGAAAATAGCTTTAGAATGGAAGCACAATGTGTAGTTCAGTAAATTAAAGAGAATTTTCTGCACGTTCTTGTCATACCATCATTGTCTGCTCCAGCTATACCCCGTTATTCTCAAAATAAATTTTACCAAACAGAACTGTTGTCGGTAACTACAACCACTGCTCTCAGAGTTATCCTTTGGCCCAACTATATTGGAGTACTAATTCATGATTTTCTATAAAGCGTTCATAAAGAACAGAATTTTCGAATTTGAGAAATTGAAATTTCCGGTTTTGGAGAATCTTAGTAAATATCACTGGAACAAATGATCGGATGGATGGATATATAATAGCGAAAACAATACAATTCGACATTTCAGCGGATTTAAGTTAATTATCCCTAACGTACCAAATATTATATATATTTTGGTACGTTAGGGATAATTAAATCCGCTGAAATATCGAATTGTATTTTGTTTTCGCTATCACTATAGCTTTAATAGCTAGGTGAAATTGAAAGAAAATGAAAGGCACAAGAGGAAAAGCTAATTTGACTTTATACCTCCATTATTCGTATTAGTTCCATAACCTTTATACACCGGATAGGGATTTGAACGAAATCTTCCTCTCACGTTGGGGCCATGGTGACCATGTCTATCAAAGGGTGATTGATACCTCGTTGGAAAGCTTATGAACCACTGATTCTAACGAGGTAACTTATGCAATTTCTACCGAACTCAGAACAAAAAATCGTAAAATATGAAAATTGAATTGGGGAGGGACCTGGCAACCCTTAGTCACTACTTCAACAAAATGAGGCTAATGTACAGGCACTACACTTGTAACAAATTGTAGCCATTGCTGCAATACAAAGTGACAGTCAAATTCAGAACAAAATTCCTATAAAAATGACCCCCCCTTTTTTTTTTTTTTTTTTTTTTTCCAAAGTGCTGTTGCAGGCCTTCCTAATTATCAGTCACGATACAAACCTAGTTCGAAAACTTATGGATCAGATTACAACTAGTGCAAATCAATTCAGTGAAAATACCTCGTCTTAAATGGAATAGTCCGGAAAAATAATTTACGTGAAAAAAAAAAAAAAATGGACAAATTTGCTTCTCCCCTACATAAGCAACAAGTACTTTTACACTATATTAGCGTGTAGTGTACTACTTCATTCCTTCACATACCGGTTTTTATGACTTCCCAAGAGAGAAAGTGCACTCAAAAATGGTGCAAAGAAAAGAATTTTATGTTCACCTCTCGGCCATGGTACCCCTACAAATATAAAATGCATATCGGTGGCAAGCTTCATCCTTCAGGAACACATTAGTATCACAATTATCTTCCTGGCTTAATTACAGAGCTACCAACTTTTCAAACCTGCTCACCCGTACATTCACAATGTGAGTCTCAAATTCAATTTAGTCATTAGAACCTTATTTCAGTTAAACGCATTCATTTTTAATCGATGTTCAGCAATATTTGTTAGAAAAACAAAATAGGTTGATTTCAAACTGCAATTACTGTAACATTTATTTCTGAACAGACAAACTTATATTGTTTCATTTTTAGCACTTTTCAATACAGCAAGTTTTTTTTAAAAAAAAAAAAAAAAAGAAAAGAAAAAAAAGAGCAGTGGTTCTCAAACTCGTTATCGAGACCCACATTAAATATTAAAAAGTATTTTGTGGCCCACCTACCAAGGCCTAAAATTCAACGAAATCACAGCTCCACACTGGTAATTTTATATAGTATAGAAAAACTAGTTTAGTCAGCATTTGTTTTGACATATCAGTTTTCTGTCCAGTACATCATGTTTACCTGCGACCCCCCAACTAATAATAATAATAATAAGAATAAGAATAATAAGATTATTATTATTATTATTATTATTATTATTATTATTATTATTATTATTATTATTATTATTATTATTATTATTATTGTGTAGGAAAATTTTGGCATCCAGAGCAAACAAAATTAAAGGCACATTAGGATACATATTTAATTGTATTGTATTAAACTATAAAATACAGGAAACAAACCGGTAAGAAAAATAGTCTCATTGCAAGAAAAAAGTCACTTTTTCTTACATAAGAATTTCACTGTCATTTTTCCGTGATCATCATGCTGTCTCAGTCCGTTTTCTGCCGCGGCAAATACACCGTTATACCAGGGCTGTTCCTTTGACTTCCTACCAACTTCAAAACGCCTTTCCTTTCTGGTCAGCCATTTCATAACAGCAGGGGTTGAGCTAAAATCTTCCAACGGACCCATATTTATATTAACGTGAAGGTAATTTTTCACAGTAGTGTGAGCCAAAGAGTTATCTGTTTTCAATATGTTGTAGTCACTTATAAGTCTTTCAACATCGGAAGAACATGATTTCGAAGCAACAACTCGGGCTAGACTTGTTGATAGAGCATGAAATGACTGATTTCCACAGATTTTCATGAGAGGGCTTTTAGCGTCCAGACCTTTCAATATACTGCACGATGATGCCTCTATATTGCATTGCGAACTGCAATCTGTATCAGGACAAATAACTTTGTGGCATTCTCTTAGGGCATCATCAGTTACATCCTCTTGCAAATCACGCAAAGGCTCCAAAGCAACAATACTGTCTTCATACAGCAAACGCTGACTAACCAAGTTAATTATGGAATCCAGGACTTCGTAGCGTACTACAGTAAAGTCTTTTCTCACTGACATTTGTTACGGGATTTATTGCGACGTGTGTTACGACGAAGTTGAATACCATGTAATGTGTACTGTATTTCTCCGTTGACGTTCTCTTGCACACGTTCGTTTAAAAGAGTTTCTTCCCACCCGCCTAACAGAGGTTTCTTTTTCATACCCTCCAATTTTGCTACAGTTCTATTTTTATTTGTTATTATGTCCAAAAGAAAAATTTTATCACTCTCAAACTTATGGCTTAATGTCATATACTGGCAGTTATATGGAATTGAGTAACCCATTGCATAATGAATGTATTGAATCAGTAAGACAGTTGACACACTAACGCGTTTAAATGCATAATCCGGGAAAAGTAAGGTACTCACACTAATACCACTCCACACATTAAGAATTATAGTTCCACACTCCTTCCCTACAGTTCCACAAAGTGTGGAGTACTCCACTCAATTTTAGGCCCTGCCACCTACTTTTATTCAAATACACATTGTCATTCTACGTAATGGTGGTATTTCACTTTTGTAAATTATAATTCTAATTTTTCCATATAAAGGTAACAGAGCTTACACTATTCTCAACGTAATGCCCTACCCCGTGACAGATTTTGACTCACCTATTCTCTTTCCATCCTAACACAGCATCTCTACTGACTGTACAACAGGGCATGGCTCTGAATAACCACTTACTCTTCACCTCATTAATAAACTCTTTCAATTTTCATTTCCTGAATAGCACACTTTATCAAGTGTTTTTAATTGGAAAAAAAAAAAAAGTAGAAACTTCTCGCAACCCAAAGAATCGGCCCGCAACCCACCAATGGGTAGCGACTCACTGAGAAACACTGATTTAGAGTTTTCCAAATTTAATGCTTCACAATATTTGTATACTAAATTCTCGTAATGATACCCTTTTAACTACGACAATGCCTTAACGAAGAAAGCGTCAAAACCAGTGTAAAAGTTATTAGTTCATCTGTACATTTTGAATAGCAACCAGTATAACCGTATTAGTAGTTAAACCCGTACAGTTGGCAGCTTGCTTAATTAGGGGTTGAGCTATTAAGACAAAGTCCGAAAGACGCAATTGCTGCGTCAAGGCTTTAAAAGACTAGAATTCTAGATAGTACTTTCGTACAAGGGAAACCAAGTAAATTCTTGGAATTTACACGAGCTTTTATGGAAAGGTATTCCAACACTCGCCTGGTAGGAAAAACTAGCCAACTAGTTTAGTCTCGCCCTAGATACTAGTTATTTCCGTCTGATATTGAATCCTTTATACTTCTGAGATTAACGATTTGGGAGACTGATCTATATTTAGTAGAAGACTCCTTTCTTAAAAAGGGTATCTTGCAATTATTCATATTTTTCAATGGCGGATATAGCCAGGGGCCGGGAGGAATAGCCCCTCAATTTTGAGTGACAAATAATTTAAGCTATCATTTACATATTTTTGAAAGTTTATAGTAGACTCATTATATACTTATCAGTCTGGATTCTGGCTGTTCCCCCTAGTTTTTACCTTCTAGATCCGCCACTGTTTTTTCAAAGACTACCATATCGCGTTCTTAGAGCGCAAAGGTTCTATGTTCAATTTTAGAAATTTTACAGGAGAGCAAAAAGAATTGACATAGGATATATGAGGACATGGTACAGGACAATATTTCATCCATTATTTCTTGTAAATAATTTTTTGTCACCATGTTAAAAAGCACATGCGCCATCGATAAGTATAAAAATCTCAATTTCGGAAAAAGTTGGACATAGAACCTTTGCGCTCTAAGGACGCGATATATTCCACCATGGGCGTCTCTGGCGGGGGGACGGGGGGACGCGTGCCCCCCAATATTTTGAAGTGACATAATCTAACATTCCGCTAAGATACTAGCAGTTAGATCATTTCCTTTGATGTCCCCCCCAAATTTTACATGCCAGAGACGCCAATGTATTCCACGATTCAAATTCTTAGTATCGAAACGCAAGACGAACACTATGTTTAGCAAATATTTGAATACAAGTATACAGTTGCTAGATTGGAACGTGACTTTTTGAATTGTCATTTCCTTGTATATTGTTCTTCAGAGCATACGTATCTCAACATACCACGCACTAAGTGGAAGTTAAGCAACTGCAAAAGAATGTTATTGCGGTTGATATTACTATTTGCACATGCTAATTGATTTCCTGTTACATCTTTGCGCATTACTTAGGGTGTCACGCTGCAGTAGGTAATCCAAAAGCTATGTGGATGTTAGCATACCTTAACTCAATATTCAGAATTGAACAATAGTAGGAATTTCTTTCATTTTCAATGCAAGGATATATGGGTGGAGTCACATGTAAAGGAAAATAAACATTGCAGGTATTAAATGAGGTCATTGCACAGGATGTTTATATTAGAAAACAGCAAAGAAAGTGAACGTTGTGTAAGTCAATCGCAGAGTGACTCACTGTTATGAGTAATTACGCTTGGTTAGCCAGACTGATTCCGAGAATAAACTTAACTCCAGCGTAAACCAAGAAATAAAAGAAAAAAATAGCATTGAAGCTGTATTTAAACAATATATGATTTGTTTAGCATTACAATTATCAGGACAAGGAAACATTCTTAATTATTTTGTAGTGCAACTTCCTTTGGGGGAACAAACCAGGAGTATCCTATTTTTTGAACTTTAGTAACGGGAGATTTTCGAACAAATTTTAAAAACTTTTCACATTCCGAAATTCCTTTAACTTTCTTTAGGAAAGTTGTCTTAGATGCGACACTACCATTCCCTTATATGTTGCTTGTTTTATGTTATTCAAACATTTGTATACATTTTATAGTCAACATCCAATATAACCAGGGCCGGATTTAGGGGGGAGGGGGTGCACCGGCTTAAAAGAAAGCACAGCTTCGAAAAAGCAATAGTTTAAGTGGATTATTTGAAGGTTGAAGGAAAAGGGTTCACCAAGCAAAATAAGTAGAAAAAAAAAAAAAAAAAACAGGAGGACATTTTTCTGCATATCTTTACAACCCTCTTTAAAATACCCCTCCTCCCTATTCTATGTACGGTACCACGGCTGTCAGAGGTAGAGTTTTAGTGTGATTGCTAGTTATTGCTGCACCTCCCTCAAAATTCTAGATCCGACCCTGAATAGAACCTTAAAATCAAATTATCAGGATACAACTGTTTAATGTACCACAATTGTGTCTTTCAGGCTAAAGGAGACTAGTGATTAAGGGAAATAAATGGAAGAAATGGAATGAGAGTGTGGGAGGAAATTGGGGTACTCCAAGAAAATCCACGGACACTGATCCCATGCACCGGCGATAAGCGCCACTGAGGCACCGTGCATCGCCTAAATTATCAGCTACAGAATAACTTCCCCGCACTGTAACCATCTATCTTCAATATTAAACACAAATGTCAGATTAAGATTTGTGTTTACCGATGTATTTGATTACACTTGAAAGTACCTGGAAGATGGTTTGAAAAAACGCCAAGAGGTTTAAACTTACACCGGCAAAAGTAACTATTTGCAGTTTTCGCAGCTTTTTATTGCAGTCAGAAAGTGATTTTACAAGTTTTAGCTAAGATTTTTTTATTTTTATTTTCAAAACTGGTAACTAATAGCTCTGAGCACTAGATCAGTGGTTTCCAACCTGTGATGCGCGACGACCGAGCAGAGTGCACGCTACTGATAGAAACTAAATGTTTAAAGCCAAACCAAACCAAGTAATGCTTAATATAAAATCCTTGAGAGATTAAATTTATGTGCCTTGGCACAAACTTCAAATATTGTAAGTGATAGTAATAGACTATTTTATGCTTTTTAGAGCTTTTGTTGAAGTATTGTATGTTTTTGAAGTCTGCTGCTTGTCTAAGTACGGTCTTCACTTTACCCCATTATCTTACATACCGAAACTAAAGGTCGGACGAACTTTATAAAACTGGTCGGCCCTTACGAAACATCGTGAAGTAATTTTATACAAGATTGTTTAAAAGCATTGAAACATCCTAACAGTAATTAACATCACAATAAGGTCTATCTTGAATTTAAGCAATTTTCAAAGTGAAACTATAGCATATGTCATGTAATTTTATTGGCAAATTCTCGTAGAAATTGAAGTTTGTTCTAGCTCTAACCTTTACGAAATTGAATTTCTTGGAATAGTTGCAGATGACTTACTACCAGAAGATTGCTTCAACGAATGCAGAGCACAATGAGACCGTGCTGATCTCTGGAGAACTAAGCACCAGGTTGATTGAAACTATTTTAACCACCACTATCCGGAAAGTACTCCCCCCCCCAATCAACAATGGTACTGTATTCAAGGTGTTTAAGAAATTAAAGAAACTGGATCTATGGCAGATAGGCCAAACTCTAGACCACACACGGCAGTAAGATGAAGGAGCAGCTGTGCAAGTGTATCATTCAATAAAAATTACAAGAAAAGTACGCGTAGTGTAGCCCGCGAAAAATTTAATCTCATCTCAACCATGCGCATTATGTCAAATAAATGGCACCATTATAAGCTGCAATTAATACCTCACAGATGATCCATGTCTTAGTCGAATTTGCTGAATGGCCTACAGAGCAGTTACGAGAAAATCTCATACGCTTTTTACTTATTGTTCGCTGATGGACACACTAAGGTCAATTTTTACATGTCAGGCGAGATTAAACAGAACGCGCGGTATTGGTAGGATAGTAATCTGCATTCGGTTAGAGAATCTACAGCTCATCCCGGCAAGATGGTGTGGTCTCATCTAGAGGGAATCGAGTTATGGGTCCTTTCAACTGGACTAACTGCGATGGGTTATAGACGCATATTAGACAATCTTGCCATAACTTGTTGGAGGATGATTAATCCCTAAGTTTCTTCAACACGATGGTGCCCCACCCCATTACAATATATCGGCCAGCAATTTTCAAATGTGTGTATTGATCAGCGAGATGCTATGGAATGGCCGCCTCGTTTCCCCCTCACCTGACGCCACTAGATTGTGTGAAATCTTGTTTATGCGGTGAATCCAACATTACAGTCTACACTGCACAAGGTTTTCCATGACTGGGAAGTCAGAATGCATCTGACAATCAACAGGAATGGGAAATACATTGAGCACGTCCTGTAATAGTGAGTGATCTTTGGCGTACTTCTATCCATAACTTTGTAATGACTAGGCTTTAGAGCAGAGCAAAATTTATTTACTTCCTACGAAAATTTGATATTAAAAACCTTACATGCTATTGTTTTCATGTAAGCATTGCGTAAAATTCAACATTAGTACCATTGTGATGTATGCAACATTTTCCTCCAATTCAGGGATACATTTCTTTTTTCTTTAAAACATCTTGAAATTTCTAAAGCAGAAAGTATTTCATGCGAATGAAATAATTGTTCTTTACTAGAAGTCTCATATTTTTACAATACGGATAAATTAACAAGCGTCATTAATGATTCTTCTCTAAAATTTGCAAAAATTCCATTTTGCAGGTTTCTTTCCTTGGACCCTTTCCCGCCTACATGCGTATGCGTTTTTGAATTTCCACAAACTTAGAACTGTTCTCTGGGTAATTAGCACGACATTTTGTTCTCAATATTGAGCAAATTAAGTTTAATTTTTGTGTACAAGTTTAACTATTTCTTGAACTTCCTACCTTTCCAGTTTACCACCTATCAAAAGTTATGTGCAGTCAGGTGATTAGTCAGCACTATAAATTGTCTCTGGCGAAGTGAAATAGGTTAAAGCTCATGCTTTCCATGCGCGGAAGTCCTAGTTCGATTTTAGGAAGATGTAAACGCGTGTAGCAGTTCGGATCCAACTTAAAGTTCAATCTTATGTAAGATCAGTGCTGAGCAGAGAGTAATCAACCATTAATTATGTATTAACAGAAGATTGTTACTTAATTCAAGTATAGCCTCTCAAATGATTTAGACAATCTTCCTTAGAAACAATATTTGCAAACATAAATGAAAAATTGAGAAATAGGTTTGAAGTTATGACACCAGATTAACAAAATCAGCTGTATAATAATCTGAAACTGAATAGTGATTTTCTTATAAGACGCGGCAGCCGAACAGACGTTTGGCGTGAATTAGCGCTTTTGCCAAATCATCTCCGGTTATAAATTTGCCTTCAGTGATCTAATATTGTGAAACTTTCATAAGGTTCTCTATCATTTAGATAAACCCGAGTGCCACGATACAGCGTTGGCAACACTAAGCGCATTTATGAACTTAAAGAGGAACACGGAAGACTAAACTTCAATTCAGCTGCCGCACAAAAATTTGTCATCTAACTTTTTATTACATAACTGATACATAAAAAGTAGATACTAGTAAACGACGTTAACTTAGTTCTACTAGAAACTACTATAAATATACATACCGCTCTCATTTCATCATCGACGAATTCTCGAATAATTTCTGTATCCTTTTCCCCCTTCTGCTTATGGATTAACTTGTTACCCTCTTTTGTAATAGTGGACTGGAAAAAAAGGTTAAAATAAATTTTAGTACTGATTTAATAGACATTTCAAGTTGAGTACATTGAATAGTTCACAAAGCACAAAGTTTTATCATAAAGTGCGAAACTATCTCAAAAAAATACCATAGTTTGCGCGGACAAAAATGACGTTACAGTATGTAGACTGGTGCTCTACAGGTTTTAAAAAAATTGAGCTGCAGTCAGATTACGAGCATCAACCGTTCGAAAAACAATTAAAATATTTTACTTAATATAAGGACGAGTACGAACGACAATTAGAAAAAGAGCTACCAGTAATATTCTCCATTACACTAGCTTAGTGTATTATATAATTAATCGCTAAGTATATAAAAAATTTTGAAGCGGTCTTGTAAGTTTCGCGAAGTAAACACTGGCTTCAAACACTGAAGCCAAGAGTTTAGTTGGCGAAACTTACAAGACAGTATGCCTTGCTCAGAGATACAGTGATGCTGAAATGTATATAGTGATGTGCGCAGAATTTTATCAGTAGGGTGATTCAAGCTTCCAAGTTCATACCATTTGAGGTGGTTGTACTTAGTGATATAGTAAATTTTAATTTTTGGATTTTTTTTATTTTTATTTTTTTTTTTTTTGCTCAAAGGAAGGTTAAAAAAAAAACTTTCTTGGGTATACGATTGAACGCATTGTCCAAAGAAATCAATGCAACAATGAAAGCTTCAAATCCCCTTGTCTGCATCTATGGGTGGAATGGATTCTGAGGATTAATTTTTAACCACTTTTGCATTTCACATACATTTGCACGGTAAATTCGCAATGGTTCGCTCAATGTCCCCTTTCAATTAACGAATTTTCGTGGCTTACTCTCAGAACTGAGAGTTGATCTAACCCAAAATCATCCAGGAACAAGAGAGATGATCTGGATAGCTAGTTCCCATTTCACGACAGAACTAGTTCGGAGAACTTTTACGAGCAGTAAGTCCCGAGTAATCCAATTGCACCCATCGAAGGCGAGAATCATTTGAACGGAATCAATGCCATCAATTATTCCCCCCCCCCCTCCCTTAATTGCATTGTCAGTGATCTTTCATCTTATCTCATTTTAAAACTGGAGTTTTTAAATGGAATCACGTTTACGTGCCACGATTATGCCGACTAGGCTGAAGGAGACTTATTAATGAAATTGTCGAATAAATAAACTGGAAGGAAACGCGAGAACCCCAAGAACCACGCACACTGTTTGTCCGCCACAAGGTCTACTTGGCGCGAGGTGGGATCAAACCAGGGACCCCAATTACCAGAGGTAAACTACCACTGACCTACCGCGACCCCTTCTGATTTTTCTCTCGCGAAAACGTTTTACTAATTGAAGTTTACTACAAGTTAATTGATTTTAAATAGAATGTTCTTGTTGGCAACGCGTTGGCTAGTTACAGAATAAAACCAGAATGATATATGCAACTTGCTCTCTACCTCACGTCCTGTTGTGTAAAAGCAGGAACAACTTCACAAAGACCTTTTTGGTGAAACATCGAAATGAGCTGAACAAACTTACATGCGCGAATATAACATGTGTAGATATCGAGAACATTGAGATAAATTAATATTTTGCAAGAAAATTACAACCATGCCACCCACCCACATAATGATGTATACACTGAAGTTTTCATGATGCCAAACAAGTCAATATAGAATATGGTAAATCAAAGCCCAATATTAACTTTGTTTAATAACATATCAATCGATATCACATTGAGCTTAATAAAATTGCATGCTTGACTAGATTCTCGAGTAGTTTTCGGTTCAATTTTTCGGTAATAGTATGTTACCAATCTAATTCATTGATTGTTCTGCTGGTATAGGTTATGCACTAAATGAAAATGCTCATTAAGTACCACACCAACTATTGTGTGCGTTCTTTAAGTCATGTGCGTACTGTTTGGAATAATGAAATCAGAAAAATCGAACTTAGAAGCTCCCGGCGTACAAAGTTGTGAAAGTGTTGTGGGGAAGTTATTCCCTAGCAGTGTTCGATCACCAGATATAGTACATTTTACTCCTTAGATTATGCGCTATTTGCCAACCAAATTTGGTTCAGATCCGGCCAGTAGCCATTGAGAAAAACCTACCTGGAGTGCAACTATACGCTCCCGTATTTTTATGCCAGGAGCTAAAAAAAGCCTGCAGATTTTAACACGACTAAGAAATACTTTATCCGGCAACAACAGCACTTCCTTGTCCTTGGTACATAAAGTATACGCCTGTTGGCTCTGTCTTTATCCATCTTTCAAATTAGAACGTTTTAATACTATTACAGTGCGCATATAGTGCTAATTTTCAAGTATTTTAAATGCAAACACGACTTCAAAGCAATCTTTCATAACCTTGAAATTGCATGTAAGGCCGTACAAAACACAAACTTTAAACCTAAACCAGTGCTTTCAACATTTTCCAGTAACAAATTATTTTAAAAATTTAGTTAAAATCCAGAACTCCAATAGATACAATAAGTTAATGTTGCCAGTACTCTTACATAGCACATGAATGTGTTTCAGCAGAATAAAAATTAAAATTAAATATTTTAACGTCCCGTGATTATCCCTTTATGCTATAAGAGACTGATGAAAGCAAACGAATAACGTGTTGATGGAATGAGAATGAGGGAGGAAATCTGAGTACCCGACAAAACCCACGGACACTTATCCACTACAAACATTTCCGGGGATCGAACCAGGAATCTCACAAATCAGAGGTAGGTGCTCTACCACTGAGAAATTGTGCCCCACCTTCTCAGCAGAATTAAAACTCCTTTATTGGCAAAGAACGAACATGTTTGGGAGCCATAATTAATTTTCAGAAAGTGGATATTAATTTATTCAAGCATTTCATTATTTCACTTTTTGGACAATTATAATTCAACAAACTAAAGTTTATTTCGTCTATACCATTAACCAAGGCCGGATTAACCCATCTGGAAGCTCCTGCTGACTCTCCAAATACGTTTCTGTAGAAGTACAGTAGGAAATTATACGAATGTTTTATATTTTTGGTCATATTTTATTTGATGATTATGATGGTTGTATCTTCATGATTCTTTTTAGACAGCCAGCTGAGATTTTGACCAGAGTGGAGGTCATCTTCCACCTGGAGGCCCGGAACTACAGCCACTCCCTTAATCCGGCCCTGCCCTTAACCATACTGTACTGTAAAGTACTGTACTGTACCAATACTAGTGACAGTGAAAAGATTCAAATTTACACTTCAGTACCAGTTCTCACCTCAGTAGATGGCATGAGCAATTAGTTTTTCGAGAAAGTTACAAGAAATTAGTTTCTCGAAAATTACGCATAAGATTCGCCATTTTGTTTAATTCAAATTCCTTATCTTTCGACTTATCAGTGTTCAAAATTGGGGGGAAAAGCAGAGGCGGTATGTTTTATTATGATTTTGACAACATACCGGCTATTTAAATATTGTCTATCACAAACAGACTGTCCTCATTACTGAAAAACCAGAGGCGGTATATGGCATACCAACGCATACTCTCAACTACGACCACTGCGACTTATTCGATAAACTATATCTTATCAAGAATGTTATTGAAGTAATGTATTCTCAGTAATATTTTAAGAGTATTCAAACTGCTTTGGGAGAAAGTTTATTAGGCATTTCATTATAGGCCCTAGTTGGAAATTAGTTTATAAATGTTTAATTTTACTAGTTCTTGACTGTCACTGCCTACAATTTCCTTTTTTATACATTGCACATGTTACATAATTAGTACACTTTCTTTTAATAGAAGTTGTCCTTAATACATTATGCGAAAGCACGATATCGCAATAACAAAGAATAAATGCCAGCTGTGTGCTAGTATCACGAATGGGATTACATACATACAAGAAAAGATACCGTTAAAGAGTTGTTTTTATCGACCAAGTAGCAGAACCGGTATGCATTCAACTATTTACAATTCGCGTATGCTTGACATTTGTATTACTAAGAAACACGTGCATTTCTTGTTTGCAAAGCAATTCACAAGCAAGAAATAATTGAAAGTTAAAATCTCTTTTCTACGGCTCATTACTATGCCTTCAGGATTTTATGTTGCAAGAAATAGTGCTGTATCATCTGTTATGACAAATTATTACCTACTTGGAATGTATGTATATTTTCCAAGATTTAACATTTCTGATCTTTTCCTGGCTTACACAGACTTCTTTTTCAAAAACCAAAAGGTACGCGACCACCGCACTTAACTTTCTCACTCATTTTAAACAATTATGCCATGCTGCAGTTATTACGGAAACTCATTTATGAAATGGTTATACAGGGTGTCTACTAAAATTCCAAAACTAAATTTAGTTACTTTTTCGTGACCTTTTCTTTACCAAATCATAAGATTTCCTAACATTTTCAAGAGCGAATTTGGGTGCGAATTAGGCCGAATTTTCATCCATGCTATAGAAACTTACTTTGCTTGCGATTTGGTAGCGTCTAAAGTCGACCATAGACATTTTTGATGGTGAATTTTGACGTTTTATAGAACAAAATCTTCCAATCTGTACTTACATTTGCAATTTAAAAAAATAGTGATCCAAAAGCTACATTTTGTGACTTTTTCGTGACTTTCGTGACCAATAGACACCCTGTTATAGTAATAGTGAAGTGCTTAAAAGCAGGAAAGAACAATGCACAATTCTTATGGCAATTGGATTTCGGTGGAATTGCTTGAAACAGTTATGTTTTAGACATTCTGTTCCTGAGAAAAAGTCAATGGACAACCACCAATCACTGACCCTTTGGCCACTACGAGGCTACTTTTTGAGAGCAGCCGCAGATATTTTGGATTTCGGTGAAAAACTGATGTTTTAGATATTGTGATCCCGAGAAAGTCTCAATAGGCAGAACCAGAAATCACTAACCGTTTGGTCACTACAGGGCCGTTTTTTGGGGGAGGACAGCTGAGTATGTTTTGGATTTCGGTGGAAATTAATTCAACTTTATACATCGTAGACGTGATCCTGAGAAAAAGCGGTAATTTGCGGCTACCAAGCAAAGATACTGTCAGTTGGTAGATAATTGTTCGCATTCGTCAGGTTTGGCCCTGGCTGGTCATTCTGTCTAGGATTTTCCAGGGCTTTCCCGCAAGATGAACATCGGAATGTTACCTGCGCTTAAATGGTGTTGACTGCTACTTTCTCCATTCCTTTTCCAAGTTTGATAGGATAAAAAGATCTAAACAGTTTCAGGGTTTCATACAATTCCACAAATCCCAGAAAACAGTACCTCCTGTTTTCAAAAAAGATGTGCTCGTAGTCTCCAAATGGTCAGTGATAGGTGGTTGCGCTCATTGAGACTTTCTCAGGATTACAATATCCAAAGCATATCACTGTTTCAAACAATTCCACCGAAATACAATTTCTATAAGGAGTGTGGGTCCTTTATTACCTTTTTAAAAAAAATATAACTCGTGCCAAGCCGAATAAATTAATTTGACAAATTATTTCGATGTGAATTTTGAGGCATTCTGCGTTTAGCTTGGTAAACTTTAATATATAGATAACAGTATTATTTTCTACGTTTTAGTAAGTTTTTCAAGTAATTTTCCACTTTCTCGTTAGCCCAGAAGTTATTAGATACCTAAACTGAAGCTAGAACACGTCCTATAAAGTGTATCCTACAAAACATGAACAAACACGTAATAATTATAACAATTGATTTTATTAAAGATAACACGGGCCTTACATTAGTCAAGACTATCATATCAAGTAATTAAAAAAATAGCCTTTTTGTGCACGAGATTGCGTTAGTATCTCAAATCGCGGGTTTTGAATTTCAGCGAGTCTTTAAACTAGACATATGACAAACTAGTAGACTGTCAGTTTCGGAATTAGTAGGTATATCAGTCGAAGTATTGCGCTATGCAAGAGCTTAGCGCAAAACTGCGCTACATTTTACAATTTCATTTCAATAAAAGGCGCACAAATGCTGCCTTTATGATCAAGTTTATATTGCTAATGGGCAAGGTTGTTCAATCTGTAATGGAAATTTTATTTAAGATTTTCCTGATAGTGTGCGACGAATCACGAAAGTAGATTATATTCAGCCAGAAATTCAGCATGGTTGGTATGTAAACAGTAATAATGTCACCAATTACCTCAACGTTCAACATTGTTAAACCATTTAAAGCACGTTTGCTACAGAAAGGTTAACCTCTGGTTAAATGCAACACCTTTGTTTACCAGGTTGCAGCATATTTTAGGATGTTTTATCAAACTGGAGACTTTCCAAAATGTTATGTGTACTTTATGTTGGTAGTAGCTTATTCAATTAGTGAAAATCGTATCCATATATGACCAACGGTTAAAGATAATCGTGCACATACATATAGTTAGCGACAATTTTTTTCAGTTTGGTAAAATTTATTTTGGGAATTACTGGTACGGCTGGAGCTACAACTGGTCTGACTGGAACGTAAGAAAATGACAATTTACTGTAAACTGTAAAATTGTGCTTCCACTCAGAAGCTATTTAAGAAACTAATTCCATCGAACTTAAAGAACTTTTGTCGTTGACTGTACAAGGCAATTCCTTTCTAAACCTTAAAAGTTTTCGAAAAAACTCTCCGAAGATCCAAGAGTAAACAATCTTGCGGACTTTTTTTTTATCGTGAGAAATGACTTAAGCCGGAAGCACATTGACCAGGACAGGACAACCAAGACGTGGTTCATTACTGTGAGCAATGCAGCAGCCTTGTCCGACACATTCATTCGAGCAATACTAGAGTCCTCTAAAATTGAGACATGGTTAAGGCACTCTGCATCATCTCCAGTCTCCCTATAACGACTTCGCTATCCTGTCTCATCAATATGCAGCCGGCTTTACATTAATTTAACAATGTTAAATATGAACTAAATCGAATAAGAGGTTTGAGAAAATAGCTTGGAAAAAATTCGAAGAATTTCTCGAAAACTAGGTTGCTAATGAGATTTATGAAAAAATGGTTCATCACTTCCTCCTTCCCTGTAGTTTCTCGAAGGTAACATTAGCCACGCTATCGACATATCCCACCAGCGAATGTTCAACTGTGTTATTTATAATATATACTCGGCAATGTTACCCATTACGACGTTCCCAGTTTTACATCTAATTTTCTAGTCTCTTCGTTTAGTTTTGTAGCAATGTTCCCACATATATGACTTAATACCCCTCAGTATCCTTCCGCATATTAGATCTTTTTATCAATAATAATCAAACTTACATTCTGATTAAGTTTTGTATTTAATATCAGTATAATTTGAAAATAATTTTGCTAAGTCAATTATAAAAAATATCAATTCGCTTTTCAAGGTACAGTTTCTTTTTCTCTTAAGTTCGAATTTAGCGTCTGTTCTTATTAAAATTTAACATTTTGATTATCTTTCTACGATTATGCCATCTAAGAACTAAGTTTAGAAACCCCAACCCTGTGCAAATTAAGATTTTTTTTAAAAAAAAGTAGGCCTATTTCGAGAGCAAAATATTTTAAGTTGTTAAATGAACATACTTTTACGATTATTAGGTCTACTAATCACTAGCATTGTGCTATGTAACTGCATTGATTCATTAGATATCCATGATTTCTATTCTTTAACACTACCGTGAATTTCGGATTATCCTTTGCATGAGACATGTAACCATTATATTTCAGGTAATATAGTAATTTATGGAACTGCGATAGTATGGTAATATCCTCTACGACCGCAATACCTTCAGAACTGTTCACATACTGAAATAGCCATGAAGTTCTGAAGAAAAACTGTAGGTTGCATTTTAGGTCTGTTTATAACTCGGCTCAGAATCAGTTTTTAAATCAAAAAGATACATGTTGCAGTAATGGCATTTTCATTCATCATCATTCAGAGTTGTATTAAGCAATCTGATCAAGCTAGAAGATCGTCCCTATCGTGATGAAAGCTGTGCTTCCTCCTCACTCAAGAGAACTAGGGGGAAACTAGGAAAGCACGGTCACTGTGATTCTCGCTTGTCAGCTTAACTTCAATATTACACCGATGCCAGCTTTCAAACTACACACCATCAAAATTTACAGAACTAGAAGCAATCTAAACTGCCATATTCACACGTAATATGCATTAACATCCAGTGTACATCGATAAATGAAATAACTAAACGTGGTTTATTTCAATTTCAGTTAAGTGCTGCAGCAAATTCAGTACATTTATACATGTTTAATAAATTGCACATAGGTATTATCGCGAGTGTAGTAAGGGTCCCTATATCACCATATGTTAGTTATACAAATAAACATTTCTAGATTAATAAGAGGTCCGTTATGATGATCTCATTTTATCTTTAAAACTTTAAAAACCACAAAGGTCCGGTCTGGTTTACACCTGTACGAGCATAACATAGCTAACCAACATAGCTTAAACACGAAGACTTCATTCTACGGAAATTCTAAAATCCTATTATGCTCTCAAATTCAATAGAAATACTAAAAGGTACAAGTAGAAAATTCAGTTTTACTATTCAGACATAACCAGTAGCGTAAGCGATCTGTTACTTTAGAGATAAAAATCGAACTTCAAATATATAGTTTGTCTAGTTTTCGAAGTTAATACACAAAAATTAAACTAATCTTGTGATCGAGCACAAGAAAGATAAGTTTGAAAGTTTTGGAACAATTAGCACCAACAATTAGGGATGCGCACAGGACGAGACGAGACTTCCTGAGAGAATTCGAGTCGAGACAGCTCTTCCAACAAATCTACATTTTCTCGAGTCGAGACAGCTTTTACAGCAAGTTTTCGAGCTAAGAGCCTCAAGTTTTTTCTCGTGTGCATCCTACCTACAATAAATTGGTCTTTTTCCTTGTTACTGACTAAAAGGCGTATCCTGCGAGGATATACGACTAAAACTATACCAAATATCTGAAGGCTTTATATTTTCCATTGGAATGCGCATCCTATAGTGCGGAATGGGGTTCAAATATATTCAGTAAACCTAGTCTCTCCGTGCGGAGAACTGGCATTTTAGCTAATAAATGGAGATAAAGACTAGTACAAAATTTTACAATTCAGCTATCTATTATAAGAATAAACTGATATGCATGTGAAGCAAACTACAGTGTTGATACAGATCTTAAACTTCAGGACCTTCGGTTATTCATTAATCACGAATTTTAAGTTTTATCTATGTTGTAATAAATTCTGTAAAAGCCAAAGACATCGAACTGAATATCTAAGGAGTGAAGTTATGTCGGTTAGAATTCAGTCCCTTTAAGCACCGAGGCTATGAGCCTTACGTACAGCTTAATATTGATCCAAATCAGATTAGCTCCTACGGGGAATCGAATTCTGGTCTCCCTACCGAAAGCACCAGAATAACCACATAACCACTCAGAGCTATTGAAGTTTTACTAAATTCTAGTTTCAATTGCGAACTAGCATGTTAGTTTATAAATTTTTCCAATGTGAAAAAAAAAACTCTTAATAGAATGTTTAGAAAATTACACACCCTGAAATCTAGGTGAAAAAACTGGACTGATTTCAAGGCTTTTTTATGTATCTGCATGTAATTTTACTAATTTACAGATTAGAAAAGATCAATATAGTGCAGTACCACCCGTCCTTTTATGCAGCTTCGTGTCATTGCGCTCAATACGTAAAGAACTGAATTTTTTTAAAAAATTCTGGTCTCTTACAAAATGTCTTACATCTTCAATACTGACCTTAACTTTCCTCCCATCTGGAGTCTCCTCGTCGAACTCTTCTCCCAAACGGAATGAGATTTCTTGGTTCTTGAAAGTGGACATGGTCTTCAAGGTGTACACACCGTCATTTTCAGTCACCTCCACTGTTGGGTACACAGCATTGCCCATTTTGCGAGTCACCAGGCCAACACCTACGAATGAAAAAAAATATTGCAAATTTTAGGAAAGAAATTCAGAAAAAGTTTTGGTACGAAATTGAAATTAACGATGTACGGTTATACTTTTAGATAAAAGGAGACTAATGTTAAAAGTGATGGAAATATTGGAATGAAAATGAGGGAGGAAAACTAGAACACCACCGCAAACTTTTACAATCTGGGATCGAACAAGAAACCTACGAAGTAGGCGAGTTCGTGCTGACTTAATCAACCAGGGGTGAAATATTGTGTGAGATCTCATTCCTATGCACTAGACCAGTGGTTCTCAAATCTTGTTACCGCGACCCATATTAAATACTAAAAAGTACTTTGTGGCCTATCTACTTTTATTCAAATACATATTGTCATTGTACGTAATGGTGGTATTTCAAACCAATTAAATTTTGTAAATCGTATTTAATTTTTTTCATATAAAGGTAACAGAGCTAACACTATTCTCAACGCAATGCCTTACCCCATGATAGATTTTGACTCACCCATTCTCTTTCCATCCTAAGGCAGCATCTTTACTTATCGTACAACAGGGCAGGGATCTGAGTAAGCACTTACTCTTCACCTCATTAACAAACTTTCAATTTTCATTTTTTGAATGGTACTTACTTTACAACATATGTTTGCGTTAAAATAAAATTTTCACAATTAAGAGGAAGAATTTCTCGCGACCCACACAGAAACACTGCACTAGACGACAATAACAGTACCTTAGGCGGGTTACTGGCATTAGACAAATTTAGTTTGTGTCGGTTTATCAATCTCTTCTATGGTAAATTTAATAAAGTAATGAAAATATGTACTTTGAGTCTCCCCAAACGGGTTTATTGCTTGCGATATGCTCCACATCTGGCTTGAATTGAGATAAGGGAAGATTATTTTTGGCTAGTTTGAAATAATAATAATAATAATAATAATAAAGATTTCTCGCTGTTTGTGCCCTATGGAGATTAACATTGAAATCAGAAGTGAAATTTCCTCAGTTATTAGACTATGATTGCCACTTCCGGTTACAACCACCCGAAACTGGTAGAAATGGCACTCTCGAGACACTAAAGTTTAACTTATTTACTTTGATACCCACCAACGGAAGGACAGCAGTACGATTGGTTGATTCGTTTGGAGTTACGAGTCGTTCAGAACAGATCCAGTGGGGACCTACAACTTACCGTAGGTTCCGAACATGAACTCTCCCCGAGAAATAAACCTAGATCAGAGTTTCCCAACCTTTTTCAACTTGCGGCACACTACGGGTGTAACTTGAATTCTCGCGGCACACTAATAGATTTTATTATATGTAAATATAAAATACCCGTAGTCTTTTTCTGCGATTACTGATCTCCTCACAGAGTAGAAAGCTCGATCACTGGTTTTCCACCGTGGTAAAACATTATGTTTATTTTTCATTCTAATTTTAAAAAAAATAAACAATTGCAATGAAATAATGGGACAGTTTTTTAAAAATACACTTTCTGTATCCAACCTTCACTAAGGAAAATTACTAAATAACGAACGAACAAACAAATCTCTTACTTTTAAAACACAAATGTAGGTAATTCGTATGCATGTTTGTTTTGTCAAAAGGATTGAATATTTTAAAATTTCAAGTTACGAAATAGTCTGCAACAATAAAGAAGGAATAATGGTCATAACAATGATAAATACTTTTTTCAATATTAAAAATATACAGAAAAGTAACGCGGTATGAAACTTAAAATTGTAGATTCATATTAGAGGTTCATAGTAATGTGAAATACATTTCCCCCCTATGTCTTACAATTTAATTGCTATAGAATTAATAATTTTGTTTCGATTTACTCGCGGCACACCAGCGGCCCATTCACGGCACACCGGTTGGGAAACGCTGACCTAGATCTTCAGCGCTAACTTAAATTACAGCCACAAAAGACGAATAATAAAAATTTTATCATTTATCATTATTATTATTGTAAAGCCGACATATTGCATAGCTTGGTAAGAAATACTTTGATTTGTTATTCTTAATTAGGAAACAAAGTAGTTTCTGGTGGGATAACTTCCTGATATAAACACTTCAGTTCTTTATTCTCTCCTGACGTGGATGTATGTTTAACATTTAAATGCATACAAATGACATCTCTTTCGTTATCAATGAAATTCTAGAACTATGAACCAAAGTACCAGGTCTATAGATAAAAACTACTCCATGCTACATAATATTTATATGGAGGATTGTTTGTCAACTATTTGACAAAGATAAAAATTGTCAGTAGGTTATTTTTCTGTGTTCTAGACAAGTTTTCTTATCTCTAGAAAAGTTCCCGGTAGACTTTACTCTGCAGCCTAAATAAAAACTTAACTGTACGCGATAAGAACTGAAACAAGTCCAAGGTGAAGGTCTTAATGTCACAGTATTCAAGTTTGTTGCATACCAAAACAAGACGTTAGCAACAAGTGTTTAGGCGTCTTGATTCTATCAGAAGAAAATTAATCCGGATTAAGACAAATTATGCAAATATACAAATTACAAGTTACCATCTCAGATTCTTAATTGTATAGGAATTTTATGTGGTTCGGTACTTTTCTTATTGTAATTAATATTTTCTATATAATCGTGCTTTTTTTTTAAAAAAAAAAAATACATAATGTATGCACGTGGTTAAGTGCTCGGAGAAGGCTGCAGAGCCTTAACTTCGCCACGTAAAAGTCATAAATATATAAAATTTGTGTTTAGCCCACAAAGGGTTAGGAACTCTCAATTAGGTGATGTGCGAGTGCGATCCGTGCATTTGTTCTTACCAGAAGTTACTTTTAGCTCTATAGAACATAGGCCTACCTGAAATATCAGTATTAGTCATACCAACAAGGGCACCGATCCTTGAGGGTCCGGGGGCCTGGACCTCAACAAAGCTCACGTGGTCCCCTGTATTTTTTTTGAATTTGTATTTTTATATGCATTTTTCTTATGTATTGTTATATGTACTTTTTTTTTATGAATGGGCCCACAAAGTTTGAGAAATCTGCGCCCTTGCATACAAGCCTGTATTCACGCATGTGCGAACATGAGTCGCAATTGGTAAATTTTCTAGAGGATCTTTTTTTCCATGCTCTAGTTTTGGAAACTACAGAAATTTTGCGGCAAAATGGTATTGAGTGGCAGCATTTTCAGATGGTCCTGAGTGGCCAAGTCCTATTAAATACGGCCTGGCGTCATACAGGGCGTATCAAAATTCCGGGGCCATAAGCCAACTCAGTAGAATAGTTACGAAAAAATATCTTGAAATCGGAGTTCCACGTCCAACGCAAAGGCTGCGTGGCCTATGAGACAGTGATGAGAAACTAAATGGGAAATGAAGCGAGTGGGAGGAAACGGAAGAACCCCAAGACATCCCACGCACACTTTATCCACCACAAAGTCCATTTGGCGCGAGCTGGGATCGAACCCGGAATCCCACGTACCAGAGGTGAACTACCACCGAACCTGCGGCCCCACGAAAAAATTAGCAGAAAATAAAATAGTTACCAGTAAAAATAGGCGGTTCACAATCTACAATTTTATTTTTTCCAATCGCACCGGCAATTTGCACTCTACAATGGTATGCGTTTCTGTTAAATGAAAAAGCAATGTTGTCCGTTCAGTACGCTGTTGCCTTAGGCTTTCACCATACCAACAATACACATTGTTGATTAACTGATTTTAGGTGTTCCAAGTTTCCTTCATACAATGTGCATCTTCCATGTCACTTGTGTGCCTTTACGTTGTCGTTTCTCTCTCTCTCTCTCTCTCTCTCTCTCTCTCTCTCTCTCTCTCTCTCTCTCTCTCTCTCTCTCTCTCTCTCTCTCTCTCTCTCATAGAACATTTAAGATTTTTTCTTAAACGAGAAGGTGACAAGTCGAGTTGATGGGGGGAAAATTTTGAGGGGGAATCAATTTCTACCCAATATTAAAAAGTACAATGTATTGCTATTCAGCTACAGCAGACAGCTGGTTCTTATAAATTGACAGGAGCAGCTAACGGCCGGCCACACTATTTTAAGTTCGGTAATATGCGGTCAGAACATCAATTAAAATATCTTATTTCTGCCTCTAAAACTAAGTTACTCAAATTTATTCGACTGCATTACTAACTATCATGGCTCTAGAGGCGGATTTAGAAGGTAAAAACTGAGGGGCACCAGCCAGATCCCAGACTGACACGAGTTTACTATAAACTTTTAAAAATATAAATACCTTAAATTATTTTTGTTATTAAAAAAAACTGGGAGGCTTAGGCCCCACGGCCCCGGGCTAGAGCAGCTACCGCATGGCTCCCCGGGAATCAAACCTGGGCTGAAGTGTTAATTGGCTATTCGGTAGTACTAAATTGCTGGTTTATCCACCTAATCTGGTGCAGATTCTACTTCGAACACTTGACTGGACTGTATGTTAAAAGTCCGCGTGTATAAAGTAACCTAAAATCAGTGTGTTGCTTTATTCATTAAGGTTTTGTGCAGATATCTACATATTTAACTAAATCTCTGGATTGAAGAGAGAATCAAAACTGCGGCATAGAACCTATCGTCTGCCAAATTAGCGTAATTAGTATATCCTGATATTTCTCAGCATCCAATGACATACTGAGTTTTCCTTAGCCCCTTATTTGTTAGTCTTGTGGCTACAAGAATTTCGATCTTTATTAAATTAAAAATTAATAAATTAATATTTTTTAGGTGCCTTAAAAACTGTTCTTTGGTGGTGAATGAATCCAACTTTTCGGTTTCTTTGAAAATTTCGGCTACTCGTTTCTTTAAATTATTCAAAATTCCCTTTTCTGAAAATCAGATTTTGTTGCACTCAATTTTAATGTTTAACCCCTTCGAGACGGTCAGCCAAGCGCTCCACCAAGGATGGACGTGGTATATAAACATCTGGACGGAAAGGTATTAGTTTGGTTTATAAAACTTTATAAACCTACTCAAATATGAATACACAACCATAGGCTTGGATGGCTTTTAGAGCGTCCATATTTCTTCTGAAGACAGCTTTCCCTGTTAAGTGTTAATCATTTTACGCAATTTCATATATAAAGCAAATTAAGTGAGAGAGTAATCAGATCTAAGGAAATTTTAAATACCTTTAAAACTGTAATTCATTTAAACCTACCGAATTTATTGCCTTTGGTGGCTCGCATCAAACTAGAAATCCCAATTTAATCAACCTAACAATTCTATGAACAGGGGTGTAACCACAAGGGGGTAAAATTAGGTCTGCCATTCAAATTACTTCTTGCCACAACCAAACGGTTAGGCTGTTCAAGTGATTAAAAACACTTTTATACTACAGGAAGTAGAAGTGCGTTTGCCCAATGGAAAACTCAAGAATTAGTGAAAATTTCAGCAGCGAGACTATATGAGACGTGGACCTACTGATTAACGTGGAATCCAAACCACATGAGCTCCCGCCGGGAATCGAACCCGGGTGAATTAATAAGGAAAATTGAGGCATTGAAAGTAAAGACAAATTCACTAGTGTTCAGAAGATGCTGTCTAAATTGCACTTAGCTGAGTGGGTCAGAGGGCAACGTTCTGTTGACCCACGAACCACCATATGGACGCAGAGCAGGGTGCCCTGGGATTCGGACTCCCTCCAAAATCCTGACATCCATAAACTCAATTTTAGGGGTGATTTTACAAATTTTAATTTTACTCATTGAATTTTGATCTCAAAAGTTTTGGTTCCCTTCCGAAATCCCCGCGTACATGTCTGATTCCAAGTTAGAACCGTTCACCGCTCTTAATATTGAATGGAATGAGAATTCCGTTTTAATATATCATATCAACCCGTTAGTAATCATATTGAAACTTGTATAGATAGAATACTAGCTTAAAAAGAAAAAATCTCGTAGCTGTGATACGAAAAGGCAATGTACTCTCTACCGCTTGTTATTGTCAAGGGCATCCAATGACCCGGATCAAGTGCGTGCTTAGTCCTAATTGACCCTTATCGTGCCACAATTTCTTCTACGATGAACAGAATAAACCTCTACAAGCTGAACTAGTTACCACATGCATCACAGCTTGAACTTAAAGCGAAGTATACTACAAAAGATGTCCGGGTGCAGACATTTGTGATATATTGCCAATACTTCATACTGTATTTGAGTTTTACACTTGAACAAGTAAAAAATTAGTGTTTAAATTTACAAATCAACGATCATTACAAAATCAACGGACAAAGACTCACCGACAGTGGCGTAACTAAGGTCTTGGGGGCCACCCCGCAGACAACGTGGAATGCGGCCCCCTTCTCTACGTTCTACATCACGAATTGGGGGCCCCGTGATGGCTTGGGCCCCCTGCAATGCGGTGTCTGCGGGACCCTTATTTACGCCCCTGCTCACCGAATGCTTTGAAGGCCTAACACGAAATTGAAATTTGATACCCTGTATCAGTGAGCTGCTTGACTAAAGCCCTTTTTCCACTGATTAAACTGAAATCAACAGCTGAAGTATGTGTTTAAACCTCTTCGCACTGAAATATTTGGACAGTAAAGGATTAGGGATCTAACAACTACTTTACCCGAAAATACATTTTAAAAAAAACTTCGTCACTTTGTTCACTCCCTCTAGCAAATTACAAGTGGAGGGGATTGTTTCGAAAAATATTAGAGAGGAACTACTCTTAACTCACCAGGATTTTGTACCCTGACTGGACCGTTTCAAGGCGAACTTCCTATAGATGATGCTAAATCAAATAGAGGCAGAATCAGATCTTTGGACTATTAAATCAACTACAATGCTGGTTTGCTTCGTTTAGTATAGAGAATAACGTCTAAATTTACCGGTATATTTCCTTTCACCCTTAACACCCTTAATTTGCGTTTATAATTCATCTAGTTTGTAGACTGAACTCAACGTTTAAGCGTTTGTCAACTTTCTCATCTCTTATTGACAAGGGTACATTTTAATGCCATAGAAATTAGTTCTGTCTTCTCGAAAACAGACCAAGTTTCACCCTCAAAGCATATCAGTGTTTCGATTGATACTCAAAATAATCAAGTTAAAGAGTTAATCAATTTGGGCAGAGGCGGGCCAAAGCAAAATTTTCACCCAGGCAAAGTGACTGGCGCCCCCTAGTCCTAGCCTATATTTTACATTTTACTACAGTAATTTTAATATTTTAAACTTTATTTTTAATCTTTACAAGAATATACGATACTTTACAAAATACAAACTAGGAAGTCAGTAGAATATACGTTATAAAATTTACTTTTTGAGTAGTTTTGGCACCTCTTGACTAACGCCCCGGGCAGTCGCCGGTTTGCCCGGCCCTTGGTCAGTTCCTGAATTTGGGACTGATGAATCATGATGTGTACTGTCAACTTGCTAGTATCAAACGTTTGCTCAGGGTATATTTTACTCCAATATCAGTGACCTTATAGATGGCGTGGTAATCTTACAGCATCAAGATACAGTACATAAAGGTTTGTTTTCGAAAATTACGCATGACTTCACACTAACGCCTATCATTCAGCTCAAGGAGTTCTTATCAATTAGCGTTTCATCTTCGGACGCACCCCTCCTCCCCCATCCGTTAAATGCTAATGTAGAACGTGATTGGTGGAGGTTTCAAAATAGGCAGTGATAGTACTACTACTTCGTCAGAGATACAGGTAGCCTTACTCTTCTTAGGGCAAAACAGATTTAACATGTAAGTCATAAAATAGCCATACATTCCCCAAAGTAAGTTATAATACAGCATTTTAGAATTTACATGCACTCTATAAAGGTATATAAGATCCATCACTTTCAGTTTTAGAGGGATAAGCTGATAATTAACCTGTTCTTGGAATGCTGAAACTAGTTTCTAGGCAGTTTTCGCTCTATAGGAAGCATTATGGAAACTGGGGAAACATTTCTACCACTTCCTGTTTGAATAAAAGTACATTTCATGTATTCTTAAGTTCAGAAGTCAAAGGTGGAGAATCAATAAGTCTGAATGTACTTTAAAGTGTTCAATATTACAGCTTATACTTTAGAGATCAATGCCGCAACCGAAAACTGTAGATTAGTTTCCTTGAAAAAGCGAAATTCCGAATATTACCTACATGCGCTGGTTTTCAACTTACAAGAAAATTTCAGTAACATAGTAAAGTGACTTCAGAACAAGTATTTATATTCCAGGCGTTCTACGTGCATAGCTTCCACTACCATATGTGTTACGTTAAAGTATAAATCAGCTTCCTTCCAGTGTTTAAAATAAGAGGTACAAGTTTACAAAAAGGTGGATATAATGTTTCAACACTACAGACGCCAAAGCTGAAATTCTTGCTCGCGTGAACTGACGTTTCAGAGCCGCACAGCAACAAATAGTCAACCAAGTGTGGAAGAGATGTTGCAGCATGAATAAACCAAGACGACCACACAATATAAATATTTAAAAATTAAAAAAGGGTGTGGAGCGTCTGCAGAGATTGCGGTATCAAGGGATGCTGTTACGAGTAGTTGCTAAAGTCACATATGCTAATCCTGCGAGTGCGAGAACATTTGAAATACTTTACGTTTAATAGAGAAAATGCTGGACTCTTCCTACCCTTGAAAAGCTCTTACCAATCTGATTGCGAATGCTGAACTAGATCATAATCGTAGGTTCTCTTAAGAAAATTTCCCTGAACTGAATTTTCTCTTCAAATTTTCTCTACTTTGTAGAGCGTCCAATACCGATGACTGAAGTTGTGATAAGATTAACGTAGCTTGAATTTCTCATCTTCAAGTTCTATGGGAGAAATTCCCTTTCTGGTAAATTTACCCATAACATTTCCCTCGTCTATGGAAATTTCCCTCAAACTACGAACACTGAACTAGATTATGTTAGTTCTACAGAGATCTTAATTCCCCTGACTTAAACAGGTTTACCTCGACCTATCGGCTCCCTCTTTGACAATATTACATCTTTATATTGTTCATATGACAATTTAATGTTTATTAATTATATATGAGTATTCTTACAAATGTTGTAAGACATTTCAATATTCTTGTTTTAATTCCACCTGCATAGCAGATTACAACCACAGTCGGAAAAACAATCTTAAGGCTACACTTACGAAACTAACTTCTTAAATATATGGAAAGATTAAATTTAAATTTTACTAAAGTGTACGCAATAAGAATTTTCTTGCAAAAAAAAATGAAATTTGAGTTTTTCGTCCCACGTTTATGCCGATTAGGCCAAAGGAGACTGATGAGAGATGAATTAAATGGTGGAATGAAAAAAAGTGGGAGGAAACTGGAGAACCGAGAAAACCCACGCACACGGTATTTGTCCACCACAGAGTTCACTTGGCAGGAGCAGGGTTTGAACCCGAGACCCCAAGCACCAGAGGTGAACGCTCTACCACTGAGCCACCACGGCCCCAAGAATTTTCTTGCAATTTGAAATTGTTTTTAACAAGTAACTTGAGAGCATGGAAGAAAATAGGCCATTAGTATGAAGAAGTTTTTTTAAACAAAACTTACGTTAATTTTACTGTCTTATTACTTATACGAGGGTCGTTTAAAAAGTTCATAGAAAATTCGAAAGATGGCACTCATAGTATCATACAAGGTTTGCTTTTAATAAAAGTCATTACTCAATAGACAAAGTTTGAGCTACGTCGGTGGCATGGTTTCACTGTTATAGTAGATTCAAACAAACTAACTTGTGTTTATTTAGAAAAAATTGAAAGAAAGAAATTTGATGCGGTTATTAGTATTTAAAGTCGAGTTGGGTGAAATTCATGGCACATCTGCTGCTGTGTTTGAGAGTTTACAACTGGGTAAATTAGTAAACGTGGTCGTATGACCACAATGATTAACATCGTTCGGGGCGTCCAATGGAAGTGACTTCCTTTAAAATGATTGACAAACTCCACGATATTGGGTGATTGACGAATTAAAGTGCGCGAAGTAGTTGCGACCATAGGCATATCACAAGGTAAGTTCAATTTTGCATGAAAAATTAGGTTTGAGAAAAACCTCGGCAAGATATCACTGGAGAATAAAATTTAACGAGATTGATATCTAAAATAATGGAATTAAAATTCGAATTATAACATCCAACGTATCCACCATATCTGCCCCCCCAGTGACTTTCTAAATTTAAAAAACTGCTCGACGGAAAACTTCACATCGAACGACGCTGTCATTGCCCAGATAGATTCGTATTTTGAGGACTCCAAAATTCTACTTTTTTTCTGGTAGGCTTTAAAAAGTTGAAACTAGGAAAAGTGCGTCGAGCTAAACGATTATATTGAAAAATAAAGGTCTACCGAAAATTGTTTTCGTTTACCCTTCCCTAAGGACTTATTGAACGACTTTCGTATTAAGATAAATATTTCACAGTTCAAGAGGGAATTTTGTTACCGATTTTAACAATTAAAAATTAACTTCTGAATATGTTAATCGTAGAAATTAAATTTATATTTTAAAATTACAAGCCTAACACTACGGAGTCCACAAATACTAATCCCTCGCAATAATTGAATTTTCAGTTATTTCATTGACTGGGTCCAGTATTGTCTGCATTACTAGCTTTCTGAGGCTGAGCTAACACCTGGGTCTTACGGCCTAGATGAGACCTGCATCTGGGGGTTGAACATTGACGAAGTGGCAGTCCAACAGTGACAGCTATAGGCCAACCTATCTGAATTTATCAGGCAAATGCAAATATTTTAAATATAAATCTACCCACTACCAGACTGCTGTCGCCTGCTTTGATTATTCGTAAGACAGGTGTGTTCAAAAAATATCGAACTTTTGGTTGGCAAAAATACATTTGATTTGGAAATTCCAAATTAACCGCCTTCAAAGTAACCTCCTTGGTAATGCACACTTCTCTCGGCGCCATTCTGGAACGCAGTTTTTAGAATGTTGAGTGTCGCATTCCGCATAATATCTTCTCTTGACTCAAATTGGGTCCCCTTTCAATGGCATTTTCAGCCTAGAAAATAACCAAAAGTCTCAGGCGCGAGTAGAGTAGAGAGCATGACAATGTTTGGCGATGAAAGCCTGAATCGAATTTCGGACATTCATGCCCAATTTTCGTTCAAAATCGAATGTACCGATCCGATGGAATGCTTTCCGCTTGGGTATCGCCTAACTTAGCAAAATCTGATGCAACATCGCTGCTAAGGTTCTGTCATTTAAAAAAAAAAAAATCCGAAGACCGTTCACGTCTTTACACGTTGGCCGACAGAGCGACTTCGGGCTGTAAAATGACTGCGCATGATTGTCTCCTCTACATGTACACTGAAGTCTCCCACGCCTCGATTTACGTGGGGAAATAAGGTTTGATACTTCTTAAACACACTGTATATTTGGTAAAGTTCCATAAAGTGCTTCTCCTCACTCTCACCGACTTTGCAGATCTGTAGAAACAAGTAATAGCCAGCTTATAGACTCACCAATCCTGCCGTTTTCACTTAATGTTAGCACTTAATACAAATAAGAATACGTATACTATACATTGTGTAACTACGATCGACCTCCATAAATACAGGATCTAAAAATTAGAATAAACTAAACGCATTTTTGGTATTATGAATATCCAACTATTTCTCGGTCTCGTGTAGTTTTGGTTGACAAATGTCAGACTAATCTATCCTATAGGGCTCCAATACATGACTGAACATCTAGTACTAACACGTAAAATTCAAACTATAATGAAAAAATCAGCATGTGAAAAATCTTGTGCCTTTAATCAGGCACTAGACGTAAAACTGAGTCCCACTTGCACATCCATACGGATTTTAACAAAACTAATCAAGATCTTTGAAGAGGAAAGTTTTATTCGGCTTACTTTACACAAGGTGCCCAAAAGTAGGTATACAGTACGGTACCGTACTGATCAGCTCATTGCATTTTATATCGTTTCTTATAGTTACCCATCAGGTAGACAGTTATTTGTTCTTAATGTGTTTTTATTTACATTTAGCTCGGAAGAGTCGAAGAAAAACCCATAAACTAGTATGTGATACTTGATCAATGCAGAGGTGTATACATACTTTTGGACCACCCTGTATATTTTTTCAATATTCTCGTTCAAACTTTCTTCGTTTATGAACTACAGTAGAACTAGGCGGAGAAGAAAAATATGAAATTGAGTAATTAAAAATTGAAACTTCCTACGAGGCGCGTTCGGAAAGTAGTTTCCGATTGTCCAGTTCGTGAAGTAGCGGAGCAGCGGTACCATCTTCGCACAGACGTGAGTGATAGATCAGTCTGCAACCATCCGTGGTAGATTGAAGGTTGTCTTGCCACTAGCTCCACTTTTGCAGTCTCAAAATGTGTGCTGCAATAGAAAACTCCGTCAAGTACGAGGTGCGAGCTGTTCTAAGTTTTCTTACGGCAAAACCGTACTCGGCGGCAGCTATTCATCGGGAACTGTGCCGTGTATGCACCAAGTGTGATGAGTGACGGAGTTGTTCATGTATGGATTCGTTCATTTGAAAGTGGACGAACAAATATTCATGACATAGGTGTGACAGGCCATCACTGATCACTAATGAACTAGTTCAGAAAATTTATAGAAAAAGTCCGTGAAAAATCTTATTTCTTCATGCATATGAGGAAGTGGCTTGGACCTCAGCGCCTCTGCGACGAGCTGAAAGATGCGGTCACAGGCAGGAAATTTTTGTGCTGATGGAATTTTTAACATAGTGCAGAGATTTAAGTGTAAATGTTTATGGAAACTGAAACAAGCAAAAGTAGTTTTCAGATGTATATAATAAATTCTCTTATTCTTTGTTTCTTTTAAACCCATCAAGTTACTTTCCGAATGGCCTTCGTACTTCATGTAACATACGCTGTAATATTCTGCATAACTTGAGCTAATGCGGCAGATGGGGGAATACACTATAAAGGAACACTTGTGACGTCTCACACACCTCTATTGACATAATTAACACTGAACAGAGAAGTAAAAGCTGGTTTCTACGGTTCGTTGACTTCCACTCGTCACTGAATGTTCATTACGAGCAAGTGTTAACTATTCACATCAACACTACTGTTTAACCTTCACAAATGTTATACAACGCTGTTACAACAAACAGCAAGTCATTACAAAAACTTCCATCACACTAATTGAAATCCTTGTATAGATAAACAATAACTTAAGTATTTTATGAATATCTCAATCATTAGCATATTAAATTTGTATTAGTATGGTTAAAGGTAGTGGTTCCCAACCTGCGGAAAGTTGGCAAAATTATGAAAATACCACCTGTAATAGCCATTTACAATTTAGGTTTAAAATCCAGAAATTATATTTGACACTTTCCTCATCTAATTCTATTCACCCTTTTAAGTTCTAGTATCTATTTTCAGATCCTAAATTAGTGTCCTCACCATTCTATTAAAAAGTATCCAAGCCTTTTATTTCGGGTTTTATTTTGTCTTTTCAAGCATAGAGGCATTGTAGAACACGTTAAGTATGCTTTCACGCCTTTCTGCGTCGAGACTTCGATTGATGACGTCGTAACTTAAATTTTTGTTAGGCCCATATTTTTGGCGGGCGAGCTTTTGCACCTAGAAGACAAATTTCCCACAAACATTCAGTTCACCGATTAGTATTTTTCAGATTTGTTTCAGATCTGCTTTAACACAGGGGGTGCAGCTGAAGGAAGGAAATTTTACCAAAAATCTCCTTCGATTTTCCAGCCTCATACATGACACGTGAATGGTACTGTTCGAGAGGCTGTTCTATTCTGAAGAGAATGAGGTACAAAACAGGACCCTAGGATAAATAGGGATGTCTCAGGAAACTTTTTCACCTGAGATCCGAGTCTTGTGCTAATCTGGGGCATTGTGGGACTCACTGGTAAATATTTCCCCCCTACTTTAAGATAGAAGCTTGAAATTTTGTATGCATGTAGTATACACCTTTGGATTTTATAGTTGATATTGAGATCTGTTAACAGGGGGCTGAAGTGGGGCTCAAAATTTGAAAAATCCCGATCTCAAAATTTCCCGCTTCAGGGAAATGATAGGGAAATTTAAGTGGTACCGTTTGAAAGGCTGTTCTTTTCTGAAAAGAATGAAGTACGAACCATGATCTTAGGATAAATAGGTGTGATGCTGTAGCCGCTTGACTAATATACCTAAAAAAGCCATAATTAGATTTTTTTTTTTAGTTATTAGAAATTAAATTATGCTAATCAAAACTTCACAAAGCTATCAAAAATTAGTACATTTATGCTCTTTCTGTATACAGCACGGACCTTCAATAACTTGTCACGTTAACAGCAATTATACAAATATGAGAATTCTATGCTGCATTTGAAATTTGAGAATAGGTATATATATATAAAAAAAAAAAAAAAACACGTAAGACCAATGAGCGGGAAGGAGGGGCCATGAAGTATGAATAAGGGAGGTACCAGGTGAACTTGAGAACCACTGGTCTAAAGTGGTTCTTGAGCTACGGGGTGCGATACACTGATGAACCCTGAGGAAGTGTTCGGAGAATAAACTATTTGTCATTAAGAAATTCAATATTCTGACATTTCGATAAGAGCATTAAGTCATGTCTTTCTGGCTCAAGATTATGCTCTTTAGGCTAAGGAAAATAGATGAGAGCGCAGTGAATGAATTGGTGGAAGGAGAATGCGGGAGAAAACTGGAGTACCCCGAGAAAAACCACCGACACTTGTCCTCAATCTCGCTTGGCCAGAGAGAACCAGAGACCCCGCGCACCAGAGGTAAGCTTCCTATCACAGCGCTCCTTCCTGGTACAAGGTCTACAAGTTGAACTGGATTCTTTTAGGTTGAAATAAAGTGTATAGTTTTCAATTTAAATCTAAGTTTTGTTTCAGAGACAAAATTAAAAATAATTGAGACTGACATTGCCTGCTCTAACCCCTCTGACTATGGGCCTGCTACGATTACAGTCGCAGTTTTTCCGCCCCCTATTCTGTTGCCATGAGAGCATCAGTTGAATAAGCTACGGTAACTCCGTTACTACTACAACAGTCCCCTTGTTTGTGCTCAAGGTCTCTTCTGATTTACACATACAATTACTGAAAACCGCAGCCGACAAGACTGAACCGATACTGTGACGCAAGGATCAGAAAGACTATTCAACAGCTTACAAGCCACAAGTTAATACGTATAAACACGTAGTATTATACTCAAAACCAAAAGATTCTTTCTGATGTGATACTGAAGTTTGCTCCGGTAATAAACGGAAAATTTAATCTTAACGTAAGAAATATACAATTCTACAATATTAGCAAATAACGAGAGAGGAGTTCCAATCAGGCCCGTATTCAGGGGGATCTAGCGGGCCCGGGGCCCCCTAAAATGTTCACGGTAGGCTTGCAAATGAACTATATGATGCTTGGATCGCCCCCCACTTTTGGGCTGGCTACGGGCCTGGTTCCAATCCATAGAGGTAATTAAGCTAAACAAAATGTTATGCCTGAGTAGTGGTCATCAACCGCAGTCTTCGAGAGAGAGAGAGAGAAAGAAAGAAAGAGAGAGAGAAAGAGAGAGAGAAAGAGAGAGAGAAAGAGAGAGAGAAAGAGAGAGAGAGAGAGAGAGAAGAGAGAGAAAGAGAGAGAAAGAGAGAGAAAGAGAGAGAAAGAGAGAGAAAGAGAGAGAAAGAGAGAGAAAGAGAGAGAAAGAGAGAGAAAGAGAGAGAAAGAGAGAGAAAGAGAGAGAAAGAGAGAGAAAGAGAGAGAAAGAGAAAGAAAGAGAAAGAAAGAGAAAGAAAGAGAGAGAAAGAGAAAGAAAGAGAGAGAAAAGAGAGAGAAAGAGAGAGAAAGAGAGAGAAAGAGAGAGAAAGAGAGAGAAAGAGAGAGAAAGAGAGAGAAAGAGAGAGAAAGAGAGAGAAAGAGAGAGAAAGAGAGAGAAAGAGAGAGAAAGAGAGAGAAAGAGAGAGAAAGAGAGAGAAAGAGAGAGAAAGAGAGAGAAAGAGAAAGAGAGAGAAAGAGAGAGAAAGAGAGAGAAAGAGAGAGAAAGAGAGAGAAAGAGAGAGAAAGAGAGAGAAAGAGAGAGAAAGAGAAAGAGAGAGAAAGAGAGAGAAAGAGAGAGAAAGAGAGAGAAAGACTTTTCGTAATCCTAGAAGTTAATCCTTGCTATACAAGAACCATACTATCTATTAACATTACGTAGTGAAATATGCAATTAACGCTTTTGCACTGATACTAGCAAGATTAACATTAAATCAAATACTTTACATCTCATTATACCGTGTAGGCTAAAGACTAAGAAATTAATGGAATGTTGGAATGAAACGGGAGAATCCCAAGTAAACCCCGCACATTGTGTTTGTACACCACAAAGCTTACTTAGCTCGAACCAGGGACCCAACGCACAAGACAAACGCTGAACCACAGCCACCGCGGTCACCCACTAGGAAGATAAGCCCTTACCGAAAGTTCGATGCCCTTGATCTTGGGTCCGATTCGACTTGCCAACTTGTCGGTATTTCACCGGCCTGGCCGGAAATACGGCTGTTATTTCAAGATCTGTGACCGGTACAAACTTCTCACCAGTCTATGACTGGTACTTTGAAAGCTAATGCAGAAGAAAAATTCCTCAACAATGCCTTTATACAAATTTCAAATATGTAACTTCTTTTGTAATCTGTAGCACTTTTTTCATTTAACATAAGAAATTTGGTAATTAGATTTTATTGTTAAACTGTTTCCAACAATAGAAAGCGTATAATTTATCAATTTTGTGGCATAATTATAGCGATAAATTTGTCATTGCTCGTTCACAAGTAACTCTTGGAAATTTCTTTAGTACAATGTTGCACTGTTTAGTTTCAAGTCCCTAGCTTCCGCATATGACAACTCATTCCACTCCCAACTTTATTAGGACAAAGTCATCTCCTAAATCTAAAATTGTCACGTAAAGTTTATTTTTCTATATCTGTTTCGATAATTTTGAAGTGGTAAATATAATAAAATGATCAATACAGACCTCAATTTCTCATTTTTAACACAACGTATCTATTAAGCTTAGTGAATGTACTAAGGATATGCAGAATACAGGTGCTAATGCACTTTCGTCCACGATAGTACATTTCCTTCCCATGGATGGGACCGAACACACACTTCACTTTTAGACCTGTATCAGAGAATTCTGAGGGGATGCCGGTAATTTTATTTTCCAGAATTGGGAACCCTAAGTTCGATTTTGAGAGAACTGAATGCATTACGGTAATTCCGATTCCACCTTTAAACTGCAGGCCCACGTCTCAGGCTTGGTACTAAAACGGGACGACAGAATAAGTTACAGAGCAGGAAGTTAAATTTAACGTTTTTGAAAATATGTATGTTCAAAAACTCCAATGTATGACATCGAACTGAACGAAAAAAAAAAAATCCTTTGAGAGTAAGTACTCATAGCTAAAAATCAAAAATTATGTCCGATCTTAATCACAACTTTTATCCTGCCGGAACAGATTACCCTATGTACACCTTGTCTCAAAAAGGTTGAGCGCATTCTTTACTGGTGTTTTGAGGCAATAATTTTCTAAGTCCAGCTTCGGGTATCTTCGGGAAAAAGTAAGCCAGGTTCGAACCTCCAAGCCAGCCTTTGCAATCGGGAAAAAGTTTCCAGATGTGTTTTTCTTCTTTTAAATATAATAAGACTTGTTACCAAGTGTTTAAAAAAGCAACATTGATTGAAATACTTAATACAATATTTCGAAACCTTTTTTTTTTTTTTAATGTCAGCACATGCTTGTTTGTCATTTAGCTCTCCATACGTAATGGAACATTTAAATACGTTAAAGAATCTTTCCATATGTAAAAGAATGCTCAAAGTTAAGAAATAGAACATAATTATCGCCTGAGTACTAAAATAAAAGTCAAAGTAGAACAGAAACAGCGTTTGTAATGGATATGAATGTCATAATTATCTTGAGATCCGCTATACATCGCTAGAAGCATAGTTCTAGAAGTCCTTGTGTTAGCTCATTGGTAAGCTGTCGGATTTCAAATCATGAGGTTAAGAGTTCGAATCCCGTTTAGGTTAATCATTTTTTTTAAATTATATTTTCCGCAATGCATGAAAAATTATATAAAATTATAATACATTAGAATACATAAGTTCTGTATATATAACAATCATTGCAGAACATAGTAATTACTATGTTTAAAATATAACATCTGAGATAATTTTCACAGTAGGTCGGTATTATATATGAGGATGTAAATACAAGTTAAGAAACTCGTTCAATAGCAATAAATAAATCATGTAGTGTATTTATTTGCAGCTATTTGTCATATAGAGGGTAATTCTCAACATTCATAATACAGAATGTCATTTATGTTCTTGAAAATTTATTCGATGCATAAACAGAAGGTATAAACAGAGAATCCAAAGTCGGAACGCTCGCAAAAAAATTCATGAACCCCAAAGGTCACGTGAGCAGACTGGAATTGTCCTTATGAAGCATGCCACAGCAGAAAGTCTTTACATAGATTTTCAATTCAATTCCTGATATATGCTTTTGCAATGTGGAAGTGGTGATGCCTTGAGTCGCCCTCTCTCGCTCGCTCGCTCGCTCACTCTCTATTTATACAGAATATAAAAGTGGATTTATGTGTGTATTTCAACATAATTCTGATATATCTAGAGCAATTTTAACTATATTTCTTACAGTCTGGAAAAAGAGTACTGTCGGGATACATATCAAAAATGCTAGAAACAGGTCGATATTAGTATCGAATCCATAGTTTCGTCGTCGCTTAGGTAAATAGTTCTACTTTCAATTCAAGTCCAATTAAGATCCCATTAGCACCCAGGGTGGTTACGTAGCGACATAAAGATACCGAAATCATTCGATATTAGAATCGAATCGTAAGTTTTCAGCGCCGCTAACAGTGCAGCATTTCCCATTAGTCCACATTAGTCCACATTTCACATTAGTCCCATTGCCTAGAGGGCAACATATTTGCAGAGTGCAAAGTTTAAAACTTGAATAATATTTTAATTTTTTCCGTATGAAAAAGTTATAAATCAAGAGCAAATATACTATTTCACGAACAATCCTCTTTTACTATTCTAATATGTTTAATAATAGCGTAAGAAATCTAATAGTCAGGGCCGGCGAGAGGGGAGGGCAGGAGGGGCCAGAGCCCTGGGGCCCAGGGCCCCAAAGGGGGCCCGGCGGCCGAGGATAAAGAATTACTAAATGTATATTCTTACTCAGTTCGCTTCCAATCAGTGCGCTCTTTGTGTAACAATTTTCGTGTACTGTGGTCTTGCAAAGAAATGACAGGTGACCAGATCCAAGAACAAGCAGCTGTACTAGTCCAGCGATACCCAAAAGATTTAGGAGATGATCTTTCTGATGAACTGCATAGCCTGAAATTGATACATTCGGCCAATTTTGGTGAGAAAACGCTTTCACCATGGGATCTCCTAAATAACATCACAACTTTGAATCTAGAAACTTTATTTCAAAATCTGAAAGTGGCCCTTCGTATATTCGCCACAATCCCTGCTACCGTTGCTAGTGCAGAGCTCTCTTTCTCAGTGTTAAGTAGAGTAAAAAATGCTTTACGCTCTACAATGTGTCAAGACAGATTATCAAGCTTAGGCTTGTTGGCAGTGGAGACAGAACTTGTCAAGTGTACCAACCTGGATGCTGTCATTGATGAATTCGCCCTGAAAAAGGCCAGAAAGGGAATTTTGTTGTAACTATTCGTAGAAAGGGATACATTGTAACTGTAACAGTTGTCTAGTAATAATACATATAATAAATTTCTCCTACAGACAATTACTATTAATATCATATTATTAATCGCACTATAGTTAATTTGAGCAATATTTCATTGAAATAGCTAAATGAGGCCTAATGCCTCATGTCTCTAGTTAAGGAAGACTAACTGCATAGCTTACTTCTATATAATTATTTATAGCAACAATTTGTGCAAAGATATTCATACAAAGATATTCAAAGATATTCATGTAGTACAGGGTAGGTTGGATGGTTGAGAACCTTTACTTTCTCAACTTTCATTAACTATTTAATACTTTCTTTTTGTATTTCCTTCACAAATTAATTTGTTTTGAGCATTTGATTGAGCATTAGGGGAGAACTTTTGGTATTACAAATAGATAAGTTACTTTTTTCTGTATTTTGATACCATTGTATTAAATATATTATTTTTTAATTCATTTTAGTTTTGAAGCCTTCAAAAATCTTAGAACCAACAAGTATGGGGTCTAAACAAAATCATAAATAGTGAATTAATGAGTTTTTTTTCAGCGAACAGTGAACATAGGCTAGGTTCAGAGTTCTTATTATTCACTTATTTGGAGATATAGCAATATTGTTTAACATGTAAATTAAACGCATTAATGGTCTAATAAAGAGTTCAAAATAAGTCTTAATATTCATTTTAGTTTACCTCCGTCCAAAGTGGTAAGTACGTAAAGTCATAAGGGAATGTGTAAGGGGCCCGGGATTGCTCAGCCCCGGGGCCCGCGACCGCTCTCGCCGGCCCTGCTAATAGTAATTCAGAACATGTTTCACAGTTGTTATTTTTTGTTACATAGTTGTAGCTGTAGCATGTAGTGAGTGGAATTTAACTGTAATAAATTCACTAATTTACCATATTCGAATTAAGTTTTATTTTTAAGTTCGGGATGAAGGGGTGGAGAAATATATAGTTATTGGGTTCACCGAGCTTTTCTACATTTTACTTTCAAGCTCTCCATTTTTCTTTTGTCATTTGTTCCTAATAAAAAAAGTTCAGTAACTTTTGGATTGTCATAGGATAATAGGAGTTGGATTTTGGGATGCAGCCTGTGAGATTCTAGAGGAGCTAACTGCTTGAAAAAATATTTTTGAATCATCTGTAACATATGAAATAAGGATATGTATCATAAAAAATTGAAAGTAACTATGTCTGTGTAATCATCACGGTCAAATTGCAAAGTCAAATGAATTGACGTTTGGTATATAATCAGGCTCCAATCCCAACTGGGAAGTTATCATACGCGTGTCACTTTCATTATAATACATATCCTTAGGGGGAGTAGAAGTCCGAATTTTTGCGAAAAATTTAGTATCTCACAAGCCGTTCAACTGAGAGCTGAAATTCAGCATATAACTCTTTATTAAAAATAAAGAGAGTATGTCCTGGCATTTTTTAAAATTATCTTTTATGAGCGGGGGCACGGGGGTGCATTTTCTACATATTGGAAATTGGTAGTGGGTTGATTTGTAAAAATAATCGAAAACGATTGATATTGGTAGAGAAACAAATTGAGTAATGCAAACTAAAGTTCTTTTTGAATTTTATACCCACTGCTTTCTATTTATAATTGCTGAAGCTGGTGTTTAATATATGGAGCGTTCCGAGCATAAGGCAATCAAGCCATAAAGTTAGAAAAAAATGGCCATAAAATTGTATTCTAAACTTAATTACATGGGCATTTTCAATTAGTACGGCATGCTTAATTATATAGAAAATTAGTTTCTTTTTTTTTTTTTTTTTTTTTTTTTTTTTTACGTTGGTCTACTTTTCCTTGATTTGAAACTTTCAAATTTCACCCTATTTTCTACTGAAATGTGTCTGTAAGGCAACAAAGAAATAATTATATATGATAAATTTAAATTCATTTTAATTTGGAAGATGAGAAACACTTTGCCATTATATATCGTAAAGGTCAGACCCACCAGTATTGTAACAGAGGGGTGCTTGAGCCATTAACGGTAGAAATTCAAACTCCGGTAAGTGATAATTTCACAGTCTTGTTTTATGACAAGTGTAACCTCTTTAGCCAATGGAGAGGAGGACGTGGGCCATCGGTCAGAGTTGATGTCGATGGGTTTTGGTGGGTCGGAGTTGGTCACAATGGTTCAGAGTGGTTCATAGTTGGTGGTGGGTCAGAGTGGATCACGATGGTTGATGGGTCAGAGTGGGCCAATGGAGCATTGGGTGGTGGGTGATAGTGGGTCATGGTGGGTTGTGGATCAAATTTTCATTGACCCACACCATCTCTGGTTAAAATTGTACTAAAGATAAGAGGCACCGAAGATGCATGTCGGCTATTATGCTCAAATTTTGCTCATGGATAGTACTCCACCAGGAAGCAATAAATCTGAAACGGTTCACGGTATCACCTTCTAGAACTCGAGATGTAGGGGTTTGTCTGATTGGCTAAATTAAGACGTCAATGATTTATCCTTCAACAACCAAGCTTTTTATGATCGTTTCCGTGGGGAAGTCAGAAGAACACGTGCCTAGTAATCGTAATATTGATAGTTTGCGTCCACCCCGGGTATTTGTTTTGTGTTTCTTTGATTCACCTAAATATAAACAAATCACACATATAGGCATTTTGACATATTTTGGGAGAGTAATTTTGTGGTTCGTTGGCGTTTCATCGCGTCTCTGCTGCTGGTAGTAAAGTTTTCAAAATGGAACTTGGGCCACCACGGATCGTCGCTGCGGGGCCACCAATTTCTGGCGAGAGGTCAATAGTTGACCATCTGTAGTTCACCGACGCTTACAGCTTAGAGTAATGAACGATGTCTTTGCCTTGTAGAGTTCATGACTACCGACGTCGGCAGTCAACTAGCTTTTAGTATTCCTTTACTAACCATCTATTGTTCATGTTTGTACACGGTGTTGTTGTTATTATTATTATTATTATTATTATTATTATTATTATTATTATTTGTAGTAATAGTAGTATAATTGATGATAGAATAATTATTGTCTATGTATTGTCTAGGTAGGACTACACACAGGATTTTGCTCGTTTTGGTTCGACTTGACTCTAATCCGAGTTGAGTTGGAAGATATTTTTCGCGCCGAGTCCAAGAGTAGACCTCAAAGATGTCTGTTTCGAGTCGAGTCGAGTTTCAAAGAAAAGTCGTTCGTGCCCATCCCTACTAATGAGAGCTTAATCGGAGTTAAGCGAAATTGAAAGTCTCACTATTTATCTAAGCGACCCCGAAAACTATGAATCTAATATCGATCATTTTCTAGCAATCTTTTATATGTATCCCCCTCCCATTCACCATAGGTAACCCGACAGCACTCTTTTCGAAACTATAAGAAATGTGGTTAAAATTACTCTAGGCCAGTGGTTCTCAATCTAATTTCTATCACGATCCCCTTTTATCACACGCTCTTGCCAGCGACCCTTTTCTAATTTGTTTTATAATAAGCTTGTGTGGGATTTTTAACATACCTATTTCTATAATAGTAGAATCCATTTTTTTGTTTATAGTGAACAGTGCCATGGAAAATCAGCGCCCGGGACGAGAGTATAGTACGATGTCACCGTATATATGAGTGACGTCGACAGACTAGCTACGAAGCGCCACCATGGTTGGCACGAAGCTCAATAACATTTTCAAAATAAACCCTACCTTTCCTTAATTTTGAGCACATTTTATTACGTTTTTCCTTCTATTTTACACATGTGCACATGCACTTTCCTAACATGAGTAACACTTCCTCCGAAATGTGTGGCCCCTTTTTTCGGCTCCCGGCACTGACAGTGGATACAGTAACTGTAATATCTATATTCCCAACGACGAAGGTGCTGGTTCAAGATGGATGTTAAACTCCTTCATTGAAGAGGCCATTAACGTATCCGATCTAAGCCCGCAACTTCTTGACCAAATAATAGAATGATTATGCGACAAGTCTTTGCAACTGGTTTTTTGTAACGAAGACTTGGACAAGTTCTGCCTGATGAGGAGAGAAGAATATCCTGGTCTGGGGATTGCTGCTTTAAAAGTAGTAATTCCATTTGCTATATCGTACTTGTGCGAAAGTGTGTTTTTTTATGGTAAACATTAAAACAAAGATAAGAAATCGCTTATCAGTTGAAAATGGCTTGATAATGTTCGTCATGAAGATTGAACCGGACATTGCTGAACTAGTGAAATTACACCATGCTTAGGTGTCTCATTAGGTTTTAATTTTAATTGTATTTCAATGTGCAGGTTTTGTTGCATGTGTATTTTTCTAGTATTTCTATATACAGTTCTCATTAGTTTTATATCATACCTCTTTGATTTAAATTCATTTTTAAACAACTCTACTAACTAACTAACTCTATGGCCTATGGAACCCGGAGGTTCAATGCCGCGTTCACAAAAGCTCTACACTGACTTCTATACTTAGCCAATTGGATCCAGTTTCTACTTTGTATATTCGTATCTCAGCGAGATCCATCTTAATATTGTCCTCCCATCTGCGCCTAGGTCTTCCTAATGGTCGTTTTCCGATTGGTCTTCCAGTCAAGATTTTGAAAGCGTTTCTACTTTCTTCCATTCTAGCTACATGACCTGCCCACCTAAGCCTTCTAGACTTGACGACCCTAAGAATGTTGGGTAAACCGTATAAATTATGTAGTTCCTCGTTATGAAGTTTCCGCCATTCCCCATTCCCGTTCCTCTTGGGTCCGAATATTCGTCTAAGGATCTTGTTCTCAAATACTTTCAGTCTATGTTCTTTCCTCAAAGTAAGCGACCATGTTTCGCAACCATACAGAACAACAGGCATGATTATCGTTTTGTATATTTTAAGCTTCAAATTTCTCGACAGAATTCGCGACGACAAGAGACTTTGAACCGAATAGTAACACGAATTCTACACCCTTTGAAAATGTTCAGTAGACTTATTTTTTATTGTTCTTTACAGTGTGTATAAAAAATAAAAGTATGCCTATCACAACAAAATTAAAAATAATATTTAAAAATAATTTCTGGTATTAGATTCTAACTATATTTATCTCTTCCGCCTATCTTCGCGATCCCCTAGGGGCCGCGACTCCCAGGTTGAGAAACCCTGCTCTAGGCATACATGAGTTATGTTGGAACATACATACATACACTTTTATGTGTATAAATGCAGATAAGAGAGTTGAGAGAGAGCGATTAAGGAATTACCGCTCTCAATCTCTTCACTTTACTTTTGCGATTCGCGAATTTCTTACGTGGCAGTTTGGGGCTAGCTAGTTTTTTGTCTTGGACCACGATCCGATTTTCGATATGCTCTACCTAAATGCTGTAATGCGAATATTGAGAAGTTATCTGCGATGAAAGTAGCTGTAAATAAATACATTACATAACTTATTTATTGCTATTACACGATTTTTTAAATTTGTATTCAATATTCACACATAACACACCGACGTTCTGTCAATACCTCAGATGTTATATTTTAAAGATAAGAATTACTTATGTCGTGAAATGATATGAATATATATATTCAACTGATATATACAACTGATGATATGAATATATATATTCAACTGATATATACAACTGATGAATTGTAATGTAACTATTTTACATAATTTTCATGCATTGAGGAAAGTAGAATATCATAAAAGGATCTCACCTGAACGGGCATCGAACTCACGATTTAAACTCTCAGGGGTGCACCACTGAGCTAACATGACCGCTTTTCGGAAGCTGCTTCTGAAATATAACTGAGCTCATACGTAAATGCTCTTTTCCGTATGGAAATCACAATGACGAAACGAGAGTATGAATACATAGTCTCGAAATATTGTATCATTAAGTATTTCAATGTTACTTTTTTCTACACTTAATACCATTTCAACATGTCTTATTATATTTAACAGAAGGAAAAACATATCTGTACATCGTTTCCCGATTACTAAGGTTGGCTTTGGAGGTTCGAACCAGCAGCTTTAGTTTACTGTTTTCCGAAGATACCCGAAGTTGGACTTCGAAAGAGTTTGTCTCAAAACAGCTATCATCATATCGCTCAATCTTTTTGGTATATGGTATATGTTTTTATACGTGTAAAGCCAGTATAACAATTCATTCTTTAAACAGCTTTTCGTATGTATTAATATTCCTTTATAAAAACTGTTTTTGATATTATTATTACGGCGCACCATTTTCAGATTTCTTTCGCGAGTCGTTGACCAAGTCGTTCCCCACCAGCGTTGCCAGACTCATAGCTCGGAATTATTCCAAAACCTGATCGAACTTATGCTAGATTCGGTCAAATTATGCTAGATCCTCATAATTACTAATTCAGGAGTTTAAAAAAACGAAGTTGAGATACGATAACGTAACTTAAAATACACAGAGAGCAAGAATGCATGGATAGAACTCAATACTTCACGCACCAAAATTTTAACTCAACTAAATTAATGCAGTCGTTGCCAGACTCAATGGCGTATATATCGTATAAATGAATGCAAAGTTTTTGTTTACATATTTTGAAAGAAAATTACTTCGCAGCATAAGGGGAGTTGGGAATCGTCTGCTGGGGGGGGGGCGGCAGATTTTTGGTCGGTCTCGGAGCTGTCATTTCAGGAATAAATATGATCATGAAGTCAGAAATAAAGATGGTGAAGTTGTCAAAAAGTTGGGGGGAGAATGGCCCCCATAGCTCCGCCCATGCCTCGGAGTTAAAGGATTAGAAAACCCTGGGTGGAGCCACAAAAAAGCCCAATGACGTTTCGAACTTACTTCGGAAAATAAGACTGCCTGTATGGTTTACCGACTGTATGAATCAATGGAAGAGGATACATTTCTGCCGTTCTTTTTCTTCCCACGACCAACTTCTTTCTCATCTCCAGGTTTTACGGCTTTTTGATAAACTTGCTGAAATTGTGCTAGATTTGGGCAGGATGCTAAAAGCAAGATGCTAGATGCTAGAGACATGCAAATTATGCTAGATCTAGCATCATTATGCTAGATCTGGCAACGCTGTTTCCCACAATAGGCGTGTCGTGCAAGTAACCAATCACACGTCAGGTACTAGCTTTTACCTATAGCTTCCTTCTCACAGCACAGAACATTGGTAACTATGGATAGACGTACATCAGTAATTACTTTATGGGAGTTGGAAGGTTATTCTGCAACTGCAGCTAGCAGGCGAGTAGGTGTCCCGGCCTCTACAGGAAGGCGATGGATTCGGAAATATGGTGCTACAGGTCAGACTGATAAATTACGATCTCCTGGTCGTCCGCATGTGTCAACCGAAGCCCAAGATGCGAGATTAGTAAACGAAGCCCGGTTAGACCCACTAAGGACGTCTAGACAGCTAAGGGAAGTTTCTCTCTTTCCTGGTAGAAAGCATACAGCTCTGCGAAGGCTTCATCATGCTGGGTTACGTGGCCGTGTTGCTGCCGTGAAGGAAAAACTCAGACGACCACAAAATTTACCGTCTCGCGTTTGCACAGGCGAATGTGGGTCTCAATTGGGAAAACGTAGTTTTCTCAGATGAATCCATATTCACGACATCAAAGGAGGGACGCCGTTTTGTGTATCGTCCGAGAGGCACCCGATATGACCATGGATATGTGGCTGCTTGCAATCGCAGTGGCCATGTATCTATTTTATGTTGGGGTTGGATTTCCAGTCGCGGAGCAGGACAGCTTCATAGAATTGAAGGACATCTGGACAATGCTCAGTACTTAGACATTATCAGTAATATCATGGTGCTATCTGTACGAGTATTTCAGCCTGATGGTGTAATTCAGTTCCAGCAATACCAGTCGCCAATACATACTTCCCGTGTGATTCAGGAATGGTTCGCAGGGCACCCTGAGATTGATTTAATCGACTGGCCGCTCGTGGATCAGACCTCAATCTCATGGAAAATATGTGGGCAGAAGTGAAGCGTACTCTAAGGGAAAGTTGGCCTGAGGCAGATCCACCAAGAACTCAGAATGACCTGTGGTATCTTGTTTCCGAAGCATGGCTGGAGGTAGGGGAAGGAGATAGATTTGTCACCCATGTAACAGATTCCATGCCCAGAAGAATGGAGCGTGTAATAAATTCAGAAGGGTCTTGGACACATTACTAATGTCCCCGCCTCAACTCCCGAAAACAGCCCTTTTCAGGGCTACCTAAACGCTTCTGAAAATATTTCTAGAAGTAAACCACTCCTTGTATCCGATTTCTGTGCAATCCTACTAACAAAAGAATGATAATTAGCTGTAGGCTTTGAACTCAAGACCTCTTTATTGGCAAGTCCGTACTCTACCAGTGAGCTAACATGAACACGCAAACCCAACCTGAAGAAACACGACTTTCAATTTCTGGTATTCGATGACAATGATGCTCATATACTTGGCAAATGTTGTATTCAACTTGGGATATTCCGCAACACACACACATAAACAAAGCGAAAGAGAGAGAGAGAGAGAGAGAGAGAGAGAGAGAGAGAGAGAGAGAGAGAGATGAATATACAAAAGCATATTCAACGTATTCGAATGAGACTAAGTAACGACATTCCGTTCTAAAGAGAGTGTGTTTCTTCCCGTGACGTTAAGGGGATCGGGAAAAATTATGTGTCTTGAAGCAGGATACGACTTTGGATACTCTGTTTATACACTTTCTATATCCGTAGGAATATATTGTATTTCACGAATGTAAATGACATGCTGTAATGAGAATATTGAGAAGTTACATGTGTATGACAAATAGATGCAAATAAATACACTACATAACTTATTTATTGCTATTAAATGATTTTCCTAACTTGCATTTACATCCTCATATATACCGACCTACTGTGAAAATTATCTCAGATGTTATATTTTAAACATAATAATTACTATGTTCTGCAATGATTATGTTATATATACAGAACTTATGTATTCTAATGTAATTCTAATTTAAAAAAAAGGATTAACCTAGACGGGATTCGAACTCTTAACCTTATGATTTGAAATCCGACAGCTTACCAATGAGCTAACACAAGGACTTCTAGAACTATGCTTCTAGCGATGTATAACGGATCTCAAGATAATTATGACATTCATATCCATTACAAACGCTGTTTCTGTTCTACTTTGACTTTTATTTTAGTACTCAGGCGATAATTATGTTCTATTTCTTAACTTTGAGCATTCTTTTACATATGGAAAGATTCTTTAACGTATTTAAATGTTCCATTACGTATGGAGAGCTAAATGACAAACAAGCATGTGCTGACATTTAAAAAAAAAAAAAAGGTTTCGAAATATTGTATTATTAAGTATTTCAATCAATGTTGCTTTTTTAAACACTTGGTAACAAGTCTTATTATATTTAAAAGAAGAAAAACAAATCTGCAAACTTTTTCCCGATTGCAAAGGCTGGCTTGGAGGTTCGAACCTGGCTTACTTTTTCCCGAAGATACACGAAGCTGGACTTAGAAAATTTTTGCCTCAAAACACCAATAAAGAATGCGCTCAACCTTTTTGAGACAAGGTGTACACTCATGTCCAAAATGATTGTCGCATATCTATAACTCTTCTTGTAAGAATATAATTTATTTTGCAGGGTACTTTTAATACTGATACTACGTGTATAACCGGGGAAATTTATATTTGTGGTAAATTTTATAGGAAAAGAATTATAAATACGAAAATTAGAATGAGTAGAACAAAATTTTGCTAAATGGACAAGAAAGTTTTATTTTCGTTTTATTGTTATTTACTGCTCTTTTGACATGTAATTTGCCACATACATGTCTTTGCCGATTATACACATATTAGCATTGTAAAAATACCGGGCGAATTAATCAAATTATATTCTTATAACATATTTATAGACATGCGACAATAATTTTGGACATGAGTGTACTTTAAAAGAGAAGACTGTACCATTGTCCAACATTGACATTCCTTTTAAATAAGGGAAAAACTACCGTATAAGCAGTTTGCGCCAAATTTTTAGCATCTCAGATGGACTTAGAAACGTTAGTATTTAAAAAATGAAATTTATTCTTATAATACTGCTAGTAGATATGCACAATGCTGAAATATGACATGAAATGACAATACGAAAGAGTAATAGACGAAAAAAAACGAAAAAATGAGAGGGAAAGGAAAGAAAGAATGTTGGCACGAGACCTTAGCAACATTACTGCAACTCATTGTAAGGATTAAAAAAAAAAATTAATAATAATAATAATAATAATAATAATAATAATAATAATAATAATAATAATAATAATAATAATAATAATAATAATAATAATAATAATAATAATAATAATAATAATAATAATAATAATAATAATAATAATAATAATAATAATAATAATAATAATAATAATAATAATAATAATAATAATAATAATAATAATAATAATAATAATAATAATAATAATAATAATAATAATAATAATAATAATAATAATAATAATAATAATAATAATAATAATAATAATAATAATAATAATAATAATAATAATAATAATAATAATAATAATAATAATAATAATAATAATAATAATAATAATAATAATAATAATAATAATAATAATAATAATAATAATAATAATAATAATAATAATAATAATAATAATAATAATAATAATAATAATAATAATAATAATAATAATAATAATAATAATAATAATAATAATAATAATAATAATAATAATAATAATAATAATAATAATAATAATAATGGAATCGCAATTGCACTTTACAAATATATTTTCCAACTGGAATCTCCGACGCCACAGTTTGCCGCTTCCACTCAAGCTGCACAGATCAAAGAGCAAGAATACTGGTGTTGAAAGTAAGCGGAGACAGGCAGAAGAATAGATTTTGCAGGCAGCTATTCTTCGATCTGATTACAATACACGGCAAAAACTATTCCATTCCACTACCTGGACTTCTCTCATCTGCCATGTTTCTCTTTCCTCCGCCCACTAAACTGTGCCCATCACGAATTTCGTGACATGTGACCTGGAAGCAGTCGACCCGTCATCCACCAGACCAGGGCCGGATTAAGGGAGGGGCTTAGGTGGACAGGGGCTTCCATTTTGATCAAAATCTCGAATGGCTAAAAAGAATCCTGAAGATATAACCACAAAATAAAAATTACCAAAAATATGAAATATTGCCCTTAACTTTTTTACTGTACCTTTACAAATTTATAAGGTGAAGTTTAGCCTCAGGCCACTTTTCTAGCCTCGGGCCTCCAGCAGGGGCGGATCGAGTACCGAATTCTGGGGGGGGCGGTGTGTTGTCATACTACTACCTAGAGCTACTTTTAAGAGCTTCAAACTATGGGATGAGTTTTTTTTATATGTATATATAAAATAAGAGTTTCCTGTGGGAAGCAATTGCCCCTCCCCTGGATCCGCCACTGGCCTTCAGATAGATTAATCCAGCCCTGCACCAGACTCTGTAACTAAGAAATACTCGCAGGCACAGACACTATGTGCGAGGCTGCGAATGTATTTCTCCCTCTCTCGGTCGTACGTACCAAGTTCAACTATTGAACGACGCTTAACCTGAAGTCCCTATCAATGTATGAAAATAAGTTGAACCTCGACTGGCTTCGTCCATCAATCTACAGCACTTAACCAAATGCACTTAAATTTTCAAATACAACAAAATTCTGTGAAATATGTTAAAAATAGAAAGTTCAATTTTGAACTCCTTTACATGAACGTTCATTTCAATTTCGCTAGTGCGCACACAACCTTGTTTTGTGAGAAGGGTATCCCCTTAAAACTCCGCAACCAGACTAGCATTAGTAGATATTTTAAACCGAGTTACACTTGTTTCGCGGATGTAGACTAAAGATTTGATCTTACACCTCATCCGTACTGATAAAAATTAGTGCTAGCTTTGAGAATATGGATGGCAGTAATTCCTTAGCTTTTTTTTTTTTTTTTCGTGTTCAGAATAGGTTCAATACTACATGCACGTACTGCACCCACCCACCCCCACAAAATTTTATACACTTCAACAAAATTTTTTAGGTGCGAGCCTATTGTGGAGGGTGGGGCTATCCTAAGAATCGCAATGACATTGAAAGTTTTATCAGTATACGCGACAATCACAGAAAAACTTACATGTCCTTATGAGAGATCAAACTTTAATCGAACGAGCTTTTTAAGAACTTTAAAATATACAAAAGATTACCGCCCAACCTAGCTTTGTGATATCTTTCTGTATAGTCTGTCTTTAAAACATTTTCCAGTATGGGAAGAATAAACATGAAGTTATTAAATATTAAAGTCCAGGCACGGTATCTAGGAGTCCAACTTTGATTTTAAGTTTAGCTTTCAACAATGAGGCTATATGAAACAGTTTTACAGCTTAACGGGATTGGTATATGAGCCACTGGGAATCGAACTCGGGTCTTCCACGACAAAGGCGGGCACGTTAACCGCTTAGCCACAAGGAAGGTCTATGGGGAAGAGTGGAATCTCAGTTTAACGCCCAACGATTAGGCTAAGGGAGACGGTCGATCAAGGTAAGTCGATGGAAGAAATGGTCGAATTAGATTGTGGAAGGAAACAACAGTATCCCGAGAAAATCCACGGTCACGATGTCCACTACAAACTTACTTGGTTGCTGATCGAACCAGGGGTCCTACGGAGCAAAGCTAAGCGCTCTATTACTGAGCCACCATGCCTTCCGGAGCTCTATGGGAGTTCGAGTACCGGGCACTGGTGTGTGTGGCATGTAACAATTGAAGAAAGAAAGTGATTTAAATGTACTACTTAAGCCAAACTGTTTAATATCTTACATTCCATTTGTTACCTTTCTGCTTACCTTCACGGAACCCCCTAAGGCAGAGTTTCCCAACCGGTGTGCCTCAAGGAAATCGAAACAAATTATTAATACTATAGGAACCAAATTGCAAGACATAGGGGAAAATATATATTTGTATTTCACATTACTATGAACCTCTACTATAAATCTACAATTTTAAGTTTCATACTGTGTTACTTTTCTGTACATTTTTAATGTTGAAAAACGTATTTATCATTCTCATGACCAGTGGCGGCCGGTGGATTGTGGTCTCGGGTGTTGCAGTACGAACGATTGGAGATGGAAGACATAAACTGGACTTACTGATTAATCAGTTTAACTTTAGATGCAAGTACTATGTGGCATATGAAAATAAATAAAATAATGTTTAAAAGAACTAAAAATTAATGTAGAAAATTTTATCAGATTACTCACCTTATTTAAATAGAAAGTCCATTCTTCTCTCTTTGATTGCAGCAAATCTGTCTATTACACGCTGGTTGAAGTCTGGTATACCCATTATCAAGTCTTTTTCAATGGAGAGCATAGCCAATGCTGATAACCTTTCTTGAGACATCGAATTTCTTAAAAATGTCTTAATTCTTTTCAATGTGGAAAAACACCTTTCTCCTTCTGCTGATGTCATAGGTACAGTTAATATCAACTTCAGAAGCTTTGTATATTCACTGAATGATTTTTCTAAATTATTCTGGACAATGAATTCTAGCAAACCCACAGCCCCCGACAGGGATCGAAATTCCTCTGCAGCGTAGATTGAAGACAGTTCGTGACAGAGCTTAGTGTTGTCGAAAAAACTGTAAATTGAACACACTTTATTGACTGTTTCTCTTGGAAAATTTACAGCATACTCTGGAAACATATCTGGTGAAAACAACATTGCTGCCATAAGATGTCCTGTGAATTTAAACCGGGTTTTCGCTTCGCAAATTATAACATCACATACTTCTTTAGCTTCTCTGTTCCATTCTGTACTGTCACTCTTCCTCTTTTTTTGATTCTCTCTCTGTAGATTCTATTCCCTTGTTCCTGTCGTCATCAATTTGATTTCTTATTGCATTAATGTTCTTTTCAAAGTTTAAAATCGCCTGTTGTGCAGAAGAAGGGTCAATTTCTCTCTTTTGAAGCTGACCAAACAAAATTTCTACAAGTGGCATTATTTTGCTGAAGAAAGATAGCCAAAAATGGAAGTGGTGACTGATAAGGATTTTTTTAGGCCATCAGCCTGGTGGATTGTATTTGCATTTTTTATTTCATCCATCGTTAGTATCTTATTCATGCACTGGATGATGTCTTTTTTATGGTCAAATACGGTATTCACACTTCTAGATATAAAATTCCAACGAGTATTACTTGCCCGAGGCAACCGTTTCTGAACTATTGAATCCAAAACTGCGGTTCTCTGTGGGCTACCAGAAAAAAATGTGCAAATACCTTGTAAATTAGAAAAGAAAACTCTTACATTTCTATTTACGGAAGCAGCTTTGCTCATAACCAAATTAACTTGATGAGCGTAACAATGTATATATTCGGCACTAGGAAAAGTGTCTTTAACTATTGCTTGTACCCCCCTAGAAGAACCAGACATAACAGATGCACCGTCATAGGTTTGTGCAATTAATTTGCGTGAATTTTCATGAAGACCTAACCTTTGGTTTATCAATTCTGCAAGCAAATAAGAAGCTAATGTTTCAGCATCGTGCTTTGGTGGTGAAATAAAGTTCCAAAAGCGTTCTACTGGTTTGCCCTTTACTACGTACCGAAAACCGATAACCATTTGAAATATATTTGAGATGTCACTTGTTTCGTCGGCTATAATAGCCAGGAAATCAGCTTCTTTAATTTCATGTGTTATTTCTTCCTGACAGACTTCAAACATTACTTGTAGGAGCTCATTCTGGATCGTTTTCGACGTCCCTTTAAACACTGTAGCTTTTTCTAAATGATTTCTCAAAGCAACGTCTAACTCTGAACTGAAATCTATTAATCCTCTAAATACTCCCGGATTGGAGGACAAGTCAGTTTCATCGTGCCCTCTTAAAGCAAGTTCAAAAACGCCACAAAAACGAACACAGTTTATGATAATATTTAGTACGTACCTGTTATGTTTGACTTTTTCATTGTGTTCTTCCAATTTTCTCCTATAAGCACTGTCCAATTGCGAAACAATATTTACTTTTCCAAAAAGTGTGAATTTTAAAACACTTCTCAAATGTGAAGCCGAAGATTCGTGTTTTTTTACGTTTGAGCATAAATGGTTTAAATCTGTTACGCCTGATTTTGTCCACGACTCTTCACCACCAAACAACAAACACGGAAAGCAAAATAGTGCATTTTTTACTTCGCACCCACACAACCAATCATTACTATTGTATATAACTTTTTTGAACACTCTCCTGAACTGCCTTTTTACCTGTTTTTATGCTCTGCACTATATCTAAGTCTGGCATTGGCCTTCCAAGTTCTTTAATCGCAAGTTTCTCCTCAGCCGAGAGCTGGGAAAATGACTTCTTCTGTAAATTATTTACAGAATTCATTGTATAGAATTGATTCAGAACTGTAAATCACTCACAGAATTAGAACACATACACAACGCAATCACTGAAAAACGAAACACACTCGAAAGGTATATGAATCAGGAATGCCACATATACACCCACACACACGTGTATGAAAGAAAAACAACATTCCAAATCATCAGTCTTCGTTGTAAGCATTGCACCATGAATGGAATATAGAACGTTGCTCCCACATGAGACTAAACAATGCTTATTAATGTTATATGTTCTGATAAGCAAACTCTGAACCTGCCAAACGTAGGGTCTGCATGTAACAGGAGCCACAAGGAACGCCAAAACAAACAGCATTGCTAACCAATTCCAAATGCACTGTAGCGTTTTCCATCACAGTTGTATACAGATAGTCGACAGGAGTATAAAATACATTTATTTTACGAAAGAATTATGTATATACAAAAATAATATCCACAGAGTGGGAGATGTTTTACAATTTTTAACATAAACGTCTGGTGCTATAATGCTTTGAAAGGAAGAAATGTGATCTTTTATTACATTAACCCAGGTTCTAAGGCATAACAGATTTTTTTTCTTGATTGGCAATTCTTGTCAGAAGCAAAAGCACGCATGGTTGCTAGTTAAACGAATTTCGTTGTGTTTGGAAATTTAGAAAACATAGTAATTCTTGAAGTATGATTCTTTGAGTTGACTTTAAGTTTAATGTCTCGTTCAGCAGTGAGGCTACATGACACGTGGACCTACTGATTAACGTGGAATCCGAACCACTTGAGTTCCCACCGGGAATCGAACCCGGGTCTCCCGCGCCAAAGGCGCGTACGCTAACCGCTTAGCCACGAAGGAGCTCAAGTATGATTCTTTATATTGATGTATTAAAATTTTATTTATAAATTACTCTGCTGCTGAACGGGACGTTAAATTCAAAATCAACTCAACTCATAAATTATTTTACAAGAATCCTTCATTATCTACATAAGCTAATAATTAATTTGTAAATGCGTGTTTATTTTCATTTGCTTTCTGAGCTACTACGTATTTTTTTCTTATTTTATAATTCTGTGATTACTTGTTTTAAAAAGGCATCATTATATTGGTTTGCTTCAGCACAATCCCGTAATTTAAATATATGAAAGGATAAAAATGGATTTCGTTTGTTTCTTGATAGTGTAATAAAATTTAGAAATCTTTCGTAGTGCGAAAAGCATTCTCGTTCACTAAAACCCGTGCCGTGTTGCAGGAGCACTGCAACGACCAGTCCCTTTAACTTCTGAGATAGGGGAAAGGAGACTTAACATTCGCTCCAATTCCCGCGCTGAAGGAATCTGGTCGTTGTATGCTCGCTGCAACGCAATATAAATTAGAGACTCTTGATGGGCTGTTTTCTCGTTTTTGAAAACGGATTAATGGATTTTACAGTTACAGAAGTGAAAAGTATATTATTTAAAATATATATGAGAGTAAAATAAAGTAAAATTTTTCATTTTTTACTACTACTGTTAATAACAATTTTTCTTGAAAAACTTTGGTCGTTGCGCAACGCTGCAACACTACCATTAGCCGCCACTGCTCATGACCATTATTGCTTCTTTATTGTTGCAGACTATTTCGTAACTTGAAATTTTAACATATCATTCAATAAATTTAACAAAGCAAACATGCATACAAATTACCTACAGTTGTGTTTTAAAATATAGGAGATTTATTTGTTCGTTATTTAGTGATGTTCCCTTTTAGTTAAAGGTTAGATACAGTTTTCGAAAGAGAAAGTGGATTTTTAAAAACCTGAGTCCTATACTTCATTGCAATTGTTTTCTATTTTAAAATTAGAATGAAAAATAAGCATAATGATTTACCACGGGGGAAAATCAGTGATCGAGCTTTCTTCCCTGTAAGGAGATCAGTAATCACATTACAATACCACGGCATTTTATATTTACAAACAGTGGCGTATTTACGATTTTGTTTCGGGAGGGGCTTTGTGAAAATTCTGCAATATATTTCATTCACTTTACTATACTAAGTATGATTTCGGGGGGCTTAAGCCCGGAAGCCACCCCCCTAAATACGCCACTGTTTACAAATAATAATAGTAATTATATATATATGGGTGTGCCGCGAGAATTCAAGTTACACCTGTTGTGTGCCGCAAGTTAAAAAGGTTGGGAAACGCTGCCCTAAGGTATATCAAGAACTGTTTCACAGCCTGGATATTATATTCCAAATAAATAATCTTAATTATTATTAGACCTATTATTTATGTTATTCTGTCGTTAGTATATAAATTAGAATATTGGAAATTTTGTACTTCAAAATGTTGAAGGACGCGTCCCCCTCCCCACCAGTGACTCCCATGGTACCGGGCATCACTAATCAAACTTTGAAGTGATGTTACAGAGCTGATATTTGACTGGTTTTGCGTCATCGGATCTGTCCGCGCCACCACAAAGAAACCAAAAGTAGTGACGCATTCCATGACTAAACCATGCTCCCTAGATAAATTGGTCATTTTGAAACTATTTCAAGTTCAGTCAGGATGAAGATTGACATGTTTCCGCTCTGTTCATGCATATATTTAGGGTGCCCATACAGGCCCGTATCCAGAGTGGGTCTAGGGGGGCCGGGCCCTCCCTAAATTTTCGCTGGCCCCCTTAATCTTTTCACGGCAGGCTTGCAATTGAACTATAATACGGTGATGAACTATACTATGGTTGGATCGGGCCCCCCTACATTTTTGGGCTGACTACAGGCCTGTGCCCATAAAGGGGGGCTATGAAGTGTTGAAAGTAAAACACTGCATAAGTGCCTTTCGTATCTCAATTGTTTGTTAGTGCTGCTCTCTATTAAAAAAAAAAAAATACTGTGTTCACATAATATAGAAGGGTGTGTGCCTGTTGCATCAGAACTGCTCATATTTTTTGTGGTTATTTCTAGTGTAAAATACCTCACGCTGAGGTTTCTGTGTTACTACTCCAGACGGGATATGAAAGGGATGCCACAAAAAATCCTATCGTCAGTTTAGTCTTGAACAGGCCAAAATTACAATCGTTAGGGTTTATTTTTGCTGTGGTGAATTTGAAATTCCAAAGAGAATAAAATAAACCTTATTTTCCCCATAGTGATCGTTTACGTGAAAATCTTCCATCGTTTGGAAGTGTTTCGCACTAATTTCCATAACTTCATCTGATGTTTTCAAAATCAATACAAATTTTAACTAAAGTCACGTCAAGCCTGTCGCTCTTATTGGTGCATGAACTCCATGATGTAGAAAATGTATATTATACAGAATGGACAAGAAAGTGGGAGGAAACGGGAGAACCCCGAGAAAACCCACGAGCACTGTGTCCACAAAGCCCACACGGCGCGAGCTGGGATCGAACCAGGGACCCTAAGCACCGGAGGTGACCGCTCTTCCACTGAGCCACCGCGCCCTCCTTGCAAACTAAGGAAGTTATAGTTTCAAACACCCAAAGTTTGAAAGCCTCTAACATACAGTACAACGGTGATTGACAATAATACACATTGAAAGTACCGTAGTGCTGGATACCAGGTTTCGAACGAATAGAAATTAAGTTACTAGGGCTTGAAAATTTGTTTTTTAAAAATAATTACTACGAAAAAAATTTTACATACGTAGTCACTTGTGCAGTTTATAATGGATATGTATAAATTATTTTGCCGTTTACAACACCGATATCTCAAACCTTTCCGGAGATATAAATATTGATCAAGTTCGCAACCCATCTCCGGGAAGGTTCAAGATATCGAAGTGCTGTAAACGGCAAAATAATTTACACATACATTACAAACCACAATACTAACTAGATATGATACTTATCTAAGCTTTTTTTTTTTAAAAAATAAATAATTTCAAAAAATTCAAATTACCAAGCCCTTGAAAGTTTATTTTCAAAACCAGTCATACCATGACCATGGTATTCAAAGCATGTCAGTCGTGTTTGTGTATTAGACGCTACCAAACTTTGGATGATTGTGATACTACAACATCCTTAATTTGCAACACTGAATAATAAATTTGTTTTCGTTGGACATTACTTGAAATATGTAATCTGACGTATTATAGGGAGCTAGCTTTAATGCGAGGCTGAGGAATTCAGAGTTGATTGGCAGGTTCCCCACCCCGTCGCCAACAAACGGTCACTCGACGGTCCTGGGCAAGGTTGCCAGTGCGTTGTCAAAAAATTCAGCTAATACTCACTTAATTCAAAGAGTTTATGCAATTATGCAATCCCTATCGAAGATCCCTGTATACGTGGACACACGCAAATTAGGTTGTGATAAATGCTTTAGTTTTTTCTCCCTCGCTTCTTCGTCGCACTGCACTATGGCCTTCCTTATTACTTCTCTAGCTTCGCTGTGTATAGTTTGCCCTCCCTTACGCTCTGAAGCCATTGTCAAAATAATAAGCAACAAAACCGCAACCAAAACAGCACCCAACAAATAACAAACTCACACTAACTCTTCAGAATGACATTCATGTGACAAATTTTTAATCCTGGCAACGCTGACATATCGAAGGAGGGTAAGGGAGTATTGCAAGAGTCAGGCAGAAAAACTGTTGAAATTTTTCCCCCTTTACCTCAGCCCCCGCTGGTAAACAAGCTAGCTCCCTATAATAGTTCCATTAGAAAAATAGGCTATAACTACATTGGGTTGGCAACACTGTTGGGCGCTTGTGGTTAACATGCAAAGAATCCCCCCCCCCCCCTTGTAGTTGCTTTGTGCAGTTTCGCTTTTCTCCCTCTTGGTTTCTCCGTTATAGCGGATGATCAAGATAAATTGTCCACATAATCTCAAGTCTTGAATGCCACATTTCTAGTACAATACCATTCTACTAGGATAAAGAAATACAACAGAACGCCCTCTTGAAAGACTAGGCAGCTGGCAAAAGCGTGCACACTTTTCTCCTACAATGTAAGAAAAATTTTAAATAAACAATGAATGCTTCTTTAAAATTTAAGGGAGCAGGTCTCCCAAAATCCCAGTATCGCATCTTACTACACGTGACCCCAAGCTATCGATTATTGCACAACAATGAATTTAAAGCTTTGCGCAATTTAACTGCACGTAATCACAACTACAGCAAGAACAAATATAGCATAACACAAGGTCTCGGGTGGTTGCACATTATATATTTTGACATTTCACCATTCTAATAAACACTGGAAACTGGCAACGCACCTTTAATATAGAGCCGGCCGGCTTTCTCGAACGATCCAAAGTAACTCATGATAAATTATTTTAGTCGCGGGTTCAAACCTCGCTCAGGCCATGGATGTTAATAGTGTCCTTTTACCATTAATTCCTTCATCTCCTTCAACATAAAATTTAAAAGTGCCGAACCTAGAACTAATGCATATACAGTAGTAAGTTTGTGACTTAAGTCCACACCTTAATATCCAATCACTCAACCGGGAATCGTAGCAAAGACTCCGATAAGTGTATTAACCAATTAGTATTAGCGTGACTTATTTTGCTAGGAGAGACTTTGGCCCCTCTTTAGGATTCACAGAACCTTATTTAGGATTCCAGTAAGCCAACAGTGTTCTACGGGGCATGTCCCCTGACATACCCCGTTAAGTCGGGCAATTAGACATCTTAGTTTGTTTAGCTTTTACGAAGTGCAAATATTACGCTACGGCAGTGACATACGCAGGGTGTGGATCCGGACCCCCCCCCCGAAATGTCAGCTTTTCTGTAAATTTATCCGAATTTTAGGGACAATTTTACGAATTTTAATATAAAATACCTTCATATTGAGCTTGGACCCCCCCCCCCGAAATAAATTCCTGCGTACGCACTGCGCTACGGAACTGCACATTCCAGTATGAATTGATTGCTGTTAAGGGTAATGAAACGTTAGTACAATCCCCCCCCCCAAACACACAAAGTTATCTACACATTGGGGTCGGGGCCATATTTCTCGAAATTTAGTCTGAATAATATCCACTGAAACAATAACGAAAGACCAAACATTCCACGAAAATTTGCCAAGCCTTACGTATTAAAGACACTCCGGCATTCGCATGGTGGAACTGAAAAAAAAAAAAAAATCACTACTCAGGGTGCTTGTAAGTTCAAATGAAAGAAAAAAAAAATACATCAGTTACTTCACAACGACATTACCCCAAATAGCACGTCCCGGGCCGGGTACGTAAAAAGGTGTAAAGTGGGATTACTACACCCAATAAACGTGGGATTAGATCGTACGAGTAAGGACCAGCGTTCTGATTGGTTCCAGCTCATCACGTGACTTCTCAACCCCAGAGAAAAAAATCCAAAATTTAAATCAGTAAAAAAATCTATAGAAATGCATAGCCTAATCTGACAAAACTTTTATTTTTATTTTTTTTTTTAATTTATGAGAATCTGTTGCAATCAGCAAGTTTACACGTTATTGTTGCAAATTAGTTTTATTATAGGGTGCCAGTAATTGAAACTTTGTGCTTATGAATGTAAAAACACGAAAAAGTGTAAAACAATGCTAGAATACTTAAAGAGTCAACAGAGGCATTAGCCTACATGTTAAATTCATTAGAAGTTAAATGCATGCATTTTTTAATTTAAAATTTCACCTCTATATACTGTTGTATTTAACAAAAAACATATTAAAAAAGAAACTGATTATTAACTTACCTAATGCCTTCATATACTCGTCGAATTTATCACTCTTATAGAGCTTGAACTTCTTTCCAAGAGGGATTTCGTCGCCCATGCTGACTGAATTAGTAAATGCCGGTTCCGCGAAGTCGCACTTCAACAACTGCTGCTATCAACGCTGCAAACAACTCTGGCCGGTCTGGTGTGCGTCTGATCCTCGGTCAATATTCCTTCCTGCACGACTGCATTTCATAAATCAATGACGCTATAGTTTAGCAATGCGTCGCGAGATGGCGCAGCAGTCGGTCAGCGCGCACGTTGCGTAAAGAAAGTGACACTTTTTTTTTTTTTTTTTTTAAACAATAGAATTTAAGACAAATCTTATTGACGAAAGTTGATGCAAACATGATTTTATCACAATTAAGTCCTTATTATTCTATTTTGAAATATTATTGAGTGAAAAAAAATTACAATTGAAAGAGAGAGAGAGAGAGAGAGAGAGAGAAATCTTTATCGCTGTGCTTTAATTTATATTTTAAATCTGGATGCACAGCTAATATCAGGGGCGAACGGAGAGGGGTGAGTCTGAACTTTTCTGTAAATTTAGTCTGATTGTAGGGATAATTAAAATTTACAAATTTTTAATATAATTTATCCTCATATTGAATTTTGACACTCCTCCCGAAATAAATTCCTCCGTAGGCCTACGTGTTCGATACCAGAATTCAGTTTAATTCGCAGTGACTGGTTGATTGATTTAGGGTTCGTTCAGTTCAGTCCAGTTCAGCTTCATAAAACGTGGATTTACAGTTTAACATGGAGTCCGAACCACGTGAGTTCTTGCCAGGAATCGAGCCCGCGCCAAACACGCGTACGCTAATTATTTAGCCCAGGGGTAAAAGTGGATCTGAAAAGGTAAGGGGACGCATTACGTCACGCCGTCCCCCGTGCCTATCTTTGCTCATTTTGGTATTTTTTTAGAAAGTGGAGAGACGCCACAGATATTTTCTGGAAGTGAGGGAACGACGTTTCCCGGCGTTCCCCCTCACTTTTACCCCTGATTTAGTCACGAGAGAGCTCTAGCAGTGGCGTCTCTCGACTGTCTTAGTTCCCCTAAAGGAAGAAAAATCCATGTATTTAAGGGTCTTCACTACAGCGAAATTAAATTTTGCATGTGATACCTTTACCATAATTTACCTATCTGCTTTTGCTATGCCGCAATTAACAGAACCCGCAAAAAATGTTAAATCTATCTACAGTTGCAAATCGAAAGCAGGTAAATAAGTTGTGATAACGGTATCACATGCAAAATCGTATTGTCTAGTTCACTACGTTTCTGCTTTTCGAATATTTTTATTTGTTTTGAAGATATTACAGAAAAACTCTAAAATTAGCGGTAGTTTAATTTCGCTGTAGTTAAGACCCTTAACAAAATAATGCAAAAGATGGAATAAATATATTTTTTATTTATTGTTTACTCATTACTCTCGACGGAGACAAAATGGCTTAGAATAGAGAGCTTATTTCTGGTGTGTGGGGTTACTAGTTCGATTCCTGTCCAAGTAAGTTTGTGGATGACAACATCGTGTCAGGGGTTTTCTCGTCTTATTCCCGATTCCGTCTACCTTCTCATTCCACCAATTCTTCCATCACAATTCATTTGTGTTAATCATTGTCTCCCTTTGCCTAAATTGCATTATTGCGTGACGTTAAACTGAAATATTTCATCTCATTTCATTGTTTATTACTATTGAGTGACGATGGGAGAGAAGGAAATATGGTGATGGTCAGTGGCGTATTTACGACTTTGTTTTCGGGGGGGGGGATCTTTGCTAACTTTGTTCCTGTAAATGTGAAAATTCTGCAAGATATTTCATTTACTTTAATACAGTAAATACAATTTCGGGAGAGGGTTAAGCTCGGAAGCTCCCTAAATACGCCACTGGTGATGGTAAAAGAAATCGAATTCGAGGTTTCAACGGATTTATACATTTTGTGGCTCTTACACATACCGAACCAAAAAAAGATTTTTGGGTGTCTGTTCAATCGCCTCTCCGTCCGTTGGCCCCGATAATAGATGTATGTGTTCTTGACTTTTGAAATGTATTGAGAACAAATCCTAAATTTACGGTTTTTTTTCTAAGATTTTCCAGTTGTGTTTTCTAATTTCCTAACCGCAAAAATAAGGGTAGTTTACTGAAAGTATGAAAATCAAAATTTGCAATTACGTATATCGAAAATATCTTCAACGGTTGTTCATTTTTCATAAATCAGTGTTGCATTAAAAACTCGATAATATATTATTAGTTATTTTCTAGGAAAAATCCAGAAGGAACCGTTTACTCTTTGGGGTTAGTTCTTTCTGGACGAATTTCTCAAAAACGACGCAGGCCATTTTGTTCATAATCCATAAATAGGTATTTCATTAAACACCTTAATATCATATGAATCACTCCCCATTAAAAAAAAACCTACAAGGGATAGTTTACTCTTACGTATATGCAATTATAACATTTCTTATCTAACTTTTGACCTGTTAGGGATGATGCCGAGACCGAGGCTATACTTTCGATTTCGTCTTGTCTCGTCTCAATATTTTGAGACGAGACGAGATCGAGACGTATATTTATAAATCGAGACGAGACTAAAATCGCGACAGATACTTGAAATTCGAGTCGATAGCGAGACTAGACTTAGCCCAGCTTCGAAAGTTTTGGTCTTGTCTTGAATATTGACCAAAAAATCTCTATTTAAAATCTGTGTACTGTTACGTTACATATAAGTTGGTAGAACAATTTCCCTGGAATAACCGTATAGCCGCATACAGTGGAGAAATGGGGCAAATGCACCTCTGATCACGTGGTATATCGAAAGTGTTTTAAATAGTACACAATTTCGAGCTGGATTTTAATATATTTTATTCCCTCCCCAGTCATGTTAATTAGGCTGCTCAAGGAACATATTCCGAAACATAAATTTGTAAAGCAAGTATCTAAATAATTTTTCAACCTTCTTTAAAAATACCTTGTTTTTCTACTCAGTTCAGAAATTCTCCAGGGAAAGATATGTTTAAATTTTCTTGTTTAAGAACAGCTGCTCGTGGCGTATTTAGGGGGGTGGCTTCCGGGCTTAAGCCCCCCCGAAATCTTACTTAGTATAGTAAAGTAAATGAAATATCTTGCAGAATTTTCACATTTCCAGGCAAAGCCCCCCCCCCCGAAAATTAGCAAAGCCCCTCCCGAAACAAAATCGTAAATACGCCACTGGCTCGTATAAGTAAAGGTATCAACTTTCCTTTGAAGCTGTAGGGACAAAACTTTCGGAATATGATAGGGCAAGGTTATGGAAGGAGAAAGAGGATCAAATTAAAATATGTGACAAAAAAAACTGTATGTTAACAATTCTCATATACAAGCAACGAAAGTTCTACAAACATTTTCTCCAGTGGCGGATCTAGGCTAGGGCCGGAGGGCCTAGGTCCCCCTAGTCTTTTGAGTGACAAAAATAATTTAAAATATTCTTTATATATTTTTGATAGTTTATAGTAAACTCATGATATACCTACCCAAGGCCGCCGATCCCAGGGGGCCGGGCCCCCCAAAGCTCATGTGGGCTCCCGCATTGTGTTTATAAATATACAGTATTTAACATAATTTGAATGCAATTTGTGTTTAAAATCCTCATATATGCCTTCTGCATCTGAATGGGCACCCCCCAAATTTACAGAGAAATCGGCGCCCTTGCACCTACCATAGTATGGGTTCTGGCTGCCCCCCAGTTTTTATCTTCTAGATCCGCCACTGGACTATACTTTTAGATATCATCCTAAATTTGAAATGAAATTACTCTTGTTAAAATTTGGCGAATTTTTGAATTTTGTTTTTCGCAATAGATAGCTACAATAATTATCTCGTTCCAGGTTCGTTAATTAAGTTGATCAGTTAACACCTTCAATAGTAACAATGACTTTAACGACGATTATCCATATGTAATTCATGCGTAATCCTAATATGCAACCCTCAAAACATTTAAGAAGACAGCGGGTTGCATAAACATCTAGGCGAAAATATTGAACTATTTTTAATCCTTATTATAAACCCATTCACTCATAATTAAGGCCCGGATTTTTATGTTTTTACATATTTTTTCCTTTGTATGTACGCTTTTGAAAATATGAAATGTTCGCAAATTACGAAGTAAGGAGCCATATAAACCAAAATCACGTAACATATTTTTACACATTTTGAAGTCTGTTACATATTTTCCGTCTACTGTACATATTTTTACATAAATTCAGTTTCCTTGCTCCTTTTCGCTAATTTTCTTTAAATAATACGCAAATAAAGATAGGCCTATATATGGAACAATAACTCGAAAAGTACTTTATTTAATTATCTGTTTTTTTTTTCTCTCACTTTGTTCAACCGATTTGCATTGCGGGAAAGCTTCGTCAAAACAAATCGTACACTCTACAATATGCAAAGAAACGTCGTCAGTTATCGCTTCCAATCCTGAAAAAAAGAGAAAGATTTGTTTTTTTTAGATATAAAGAAATAAAACAATATAAAGATTTTTGTGCTTATCGCCTTTGCAAGCAGACGCCACTCGGATGTGTGCCGACAAAACAAACTAAAACGCACACAGTTGGCTAGCTTTCTCACCTTTTTTTATATGTGCAACCTCTACGGGTGGTGCTATTTCTAATAATGTGTTTACAAAGTCTATTTGTTCCTTGTTAAAGCTTGAACGTATCTATCGAAAGTTAGTGGTTTTCAAACGCGCAGTTATAAATTTGAAAGTTTCAAAGGTAAGCGTTCTTTCTCTTAATTTTTTTTTCTCTTTTGATATTCAATAATGTGATTTTCATTTCTCCACGAGACAATTTTATTTGTTCTTAGTGAAAATTTGAACGTATCAGTGACAAGTTAGTAACCAAGTTTTTCCATCGCCTAAAATTATTTAGTGGTTCATTGTTCGTCCCAAAAGTAAATGCCTTTTGTTTAAATAAATATTTTTTTATGTTTATATGTTCAATAATGTGATTTTTTACTTTCTTGATACATATTTTCATTTGTTTCTTTTGAAAATTTGTACGTATCTGTAGGAAGTTATTTACAGTTGTTAAGCTTTTATGACATAATATGTTACAGTATATTTATTAGCTAAGAACATAGCACAGATACAAACACGAAAATATTTTTACATATTTTCATATTTTTAACATATTTCTTACATATTTCATTGATTTTTGTTACATATTTATGTACATATTTCGATACTTTGTACTACATAAAAATCCGGGCCTTACTCATAATTATTGTATAAGGTGGCCCAAAAGTAAGTATACAGTACCGTACTGATCAGCTCATTGCATTTTATATAATTTCTTATTGTTATCCACTTAAATAGACTTAGTTTCTTTATTATTTGTTCGTAATGTGTTTTTACTTACATCTTAAGCTCGGAAGCAAATAAACCCATAAACTAGAACGTTATACTTAATCAATGCAAGGGTGTATATCTACTTTTGGGCCACCCTGTATGTAGCCCGTTTTCCTCTTCACTACTTTTAGTGAGCTCCCTTGTGGCTAAATGGTTAGCATATGTGCCTTTGACGTGTTAGATCCGAGTTCGATTTTCGGCACCAGCTCATGTGGTTCGGTCCCACGTTAAGCTGTAGGTTGACATCTCGCTGCTGAAAGGGACGTTAAATTCAAAATTCAAATCAAATCAACTACATTTAGCACGTTTATTTTAAAGAATTCGAATCAGCAAACGTTTTGCTAGGTATTCCTGTGTTTATTTAAAACTACAGTATTTACAAAAATCAAATTTTTATCAACAATGCTTCAAGAAGATGTATGTTTCTTTATTTTTCCTTGGTAATTATTGACGTCGAAATTAAACTATATTTTGTAGATACTAAGTTCAAAATGAATTTTATTACTTATAATCAGACAAAAAAAGATGAATTTAATAAACTTATCGAAGCCATGTCCAGCAGCGACATTACTGTCCAACTTGCAGCCACGGGATCTATAATCAAGATACTTAAGGGAAAAACTGCTGCGAATATTGGTTTAACTTCTTTGTCAACCATAGTGTCCAAAAGTGTCCAATTTTTGAGCCAATTTGACAAGCCACCATTACAATTGGAAGCAGTTACAATATTGTCACTTATCGTTGGAGGAACTCCTGAAGAAGCTGATATTGTTATTCGTTCTGGTGCTATCAGTCCCATAGCTGAACTTCTGACGTCCATTTTTCCATCCATCATTGAGCAATCAATCTGGGCTTTAGCATTAATAGTGGAATCTTCTGCAACGGCAAAAGAGTTGGTTTTGCAAACGGCGTTGCCGAAAATGTTACAGTGCGTAGAGAACAGTGCTTCGATGGAAATTGTAAAGGCTATAGTCAAAGGGCTGAAAGATCTTTGTCGACATAAAACTCCATCACCACCATCGCAACTACTGGAACAATGTCTTCCACTATTGATAAAGTTGTTAAGTATCGAGGACACTGAAGTTTTAGATGGAACATGCTTATTGTTTTCATTCTTACTGTACGATCGTGACAAAGAACTGCGAATAGATAAGATCCAAAAAGCTATTGATAGCGATGGCGCTAGAAGGCTGCTGAATCTTCTACGTACACGTGATGTTAAAGTTCTTGCGGCTACATTACGAGCAATCAACAATCTTGTAACTGGCTCTATAATCCAACAAGAGACCTTAATGCGTCACTTCAACATTCTGAGCCCTTTAATACATTTATTATCACATACCAACTATAAAATCGTGAAGTTATCAGCACGGGTAATCTCCAACTTATGCAGTGGTTCTCAAACTTTGATTCAGGAAACACTTAACCAAGATGTTTTGCCACTTATAAATAATGTCATGAAGACAGTGAATGATATTAAGACTAAAAGGGCCGTAGTATGGATCCTGGTCAATATTGCTCGATACGGTTCACAGGAGCACCTGCTTGCTGTGTGCAACTTTATTTCAGTAAGGCCCAAGTCCAAAATTTTGCACCCTGTTTGTGATCTGTTGTTTGCTAATGATGAAGATGTTATACGTAATGTAATGCAAGCTCTTGAAAATATCTTGGAGGTGGCTGCAACTCACAATTTGCGAAAAGGAATAGTTCCTATGGTATCTATGTGGGGTAGAAGGCAGATTAAAATGCTTAAATTTCACTGCAAAGTTGATATTGTGTTACAGGCTTTGAGACTTACCATACATCTTACAAACAAACGTTAACTTCCTCCAAAGAATCTTTAAGGATATTTTAGTATTTTACTCTCATCATAAAACTGTGTAATATTTTATATGTAAATTCGTTAAAGTTATAAACAAACAAGTGGCTTTGTTTTACGTACTGAAATTACGTGTATAGTCGTACTTTTAAGTTCTAAGGGATTCAGTATTAAAAGCGGAAGTGGAAGTACCATAACTTCCGGCGTGCATAGAAGAATAAAGATGGAACGTCTTCTTGGACAGTGAATCCATAGAAGAATCGTTTCTCGCTATCTCTTACACGTTTTGTTCTACAGGTAATCAGCACTAAAACCGGAAAGTTATAGTAGGTAACTGACACTTCCGGTTTCAATAAAAAAGATACAAGTTAAGATGAGATTCTGATTCAAATACAGTAAAGTTCCTAAAACTTGGCACTCGAAAATCCGGCAGTCAGGATAACTCGCCCACATCCTTACAGGACGAAGAAACCATGAGGTCTCTCTTATCAGATAATTTATTGTACAGTGTGTGTGCTATTTTTGCTTTGATACCTGGAGGCGCGGTGGCTCAGTGGTAGAGCGTTCACCTCCGGTGCTTGGGGTACCTGGTTCGATTCCAGCTCGCGTCGTGTGGAATTTGTGGTGGACAAACACTGTGCTCGTGGGTTTTCTCGGGGTTCTCCCGTTTCCTCCCCACTTTCTTCATTCCATCATTTCACTCATCTCTCATCATCACCGTCTCCTTTAGCCTAACCGTCATAACCGTGGGACGTAAAACTTAAAGGTTTCATTTTATTTGCTTTGATACCTGTTGACAGGTGTACGGACGAAGCATAGCTATTCTTGAAGACTTGCGATACGCGCACATAGCATAGAATGGAAAGTCTAAGAAAATAAGCGAAGACATTAAACAATGTTTTACTCTAGAGCAGAGTTTCTCAACCTGGATCAAATTACCTAAGGAGATCGCGAGAGAAATACATGTGGATCGTCAACGAAGATAAAAAAAAATGTAACTAGGATCTAGTAGTGAGAAAATTTCATTTTTAACTATTTTATTGAATTTCTCATATTCATAGAAATATCTGGGAAATTTTTTATTTCGTTTGAGATATTTTGTTGTTGTTATTATTATTATTATTATTATTATTATTATTATTATTATTATTATTATTATTATTGCAGAATTGATTGTGTGTGTAAGCCTTACACATATATACAACTATAAGCAACAATAATAAACCGGAAATTACTTAAGGGAGCTTGCTGGCAAGATGATGTCATGAAAGAGGGGTTATAATATTAAATAAGGTAACTGCAGTTATATAAGCCAGTGCAGCTAAAAATGCCAAATGTTCAGTGCTGGGACGTTTCCGACGAAATCCGCAAGAATGTGCCTCCAATATGTGCCACGGGGTTGGACAAGTCCGATTTGGCATGCTCCTTGAGCCAGCGCTTGGACTGCCACGTCGTGCAGTGTTATTTGCTTCGGGAAGGTTCCGTACAAGGACGTTATTATTTCAATAGAGGTAAGAATCCGTTATTTAGTTCCGTACTAACTCATAATATTGCCTTTACAAAAATGTATGCCTTATTTCGTGTCAATCTAGGAACACTTTGTTTTGCAAGTGTAATTTCAGTATTTGAGATTCCATGGCCAAGGACGACCATCAAGGGGGGCAAGGGGGCGCTCGCCCCCCCTGAGAGGAAATTGTACTTGGGAATATCGAAAATCCAATAGAATTTTTACATTAGTTACAGCAAAATTTGAAACTATATTTGAAACGTTGCTTATACTTTCCCCCCTTGGAAACCACAACATGGGCGCCCTTGTCCATGGTCACTAAATCAATACCAAGCATGGTGCAGCGAGGGCTTGTGCAGGACTGACTGCAGAAGACAAAGATGTTTTCATTTCGCCCACATGTTCCATGTAATATTGATGTTTTTTTTTCAGTCACAGTACAATGACACTTCATTTTTTTATGGACTAAAAAATTCAGTTTGGAGCTTCATTTTAACTTTGGAGATTATCGTTTATACATTTTATCTTTTTATCTTCATCTTGCACTTTTTTTTCTTTCTTCAGCCATGTTGTGTTGTAATGTTTGAGTTCGTATAATAAAGACTATGTAAGCAGTTGCAAGATTTATTACAGGTTTCTAGTAGTATCCTAGACTTGGCGTAATTACCTGCACGTACTGGTAAATACGCCACTTTGTAACACTTTTTTCTTTTACCTTTGGTACAGAACAGAAGGAAGTGGCTTCATTGCCACATTTTGTCTACACGTTAAAAATGCTATTCTACAATGTACATGTGTTGTTCTTTGTGTTCCATAAAAATTAAGGCCTTCCAACATTCTTAACATGGCGTATTTACCTGCACCTACCTTATATTGAGAAATTCTGCTTTAGAGCAGGGGGTCTCTAAACTACAGACCGCGGGCCAACACAAGCCCGCGAATACGACCTGTAGATATATTTCGACTAACCAAACATAATTAATGTTTTGTGTAACTCCGCCGCTTCTCACAAGATGGTGCTGGCACTACAGTATGTTGGTATTAATGAACTAGCTAGGTGTTGACCCTTAGAAGTTGGTGGAGAAGACAACGTGGCCCTTATAGGCTAAAAACTTTGGAGAACCCTAATCCAGAGAACTACATTATTACCAAAAAAGACTTCTTTCATTATCTTCACTTCTTATTTAACTCCAATCTTCGTCTACAAACACCGTGTGCGTGGGTTTTCTCGGGGTACTCCCGTTTCCTCCCACTTTCTTCATTCCACCATTTCATTCATTACTCATCATCACCGTCTCCTTTAGCCTAACCGGCCTAACCGTGGGACGTAAAACTCAAAAATTTCATTTCATTTCATTTCCAATCTTCGTCTGTAATAAGTTAAACGTCTCTTTCTAGTACTAAGTATATAGGAGATGGGTATTTCGTTATTATCTTCTCTGACCGGATATTTTCCACAAACACTGTTTTAGTGTTACAAAATTGATTTAAAAAACCCTATAAATTGATAATATGATCGTACGAACACAATGAGGAGCGTTTATCAACATTTTGTCTTTGTGTTTAAGTCATTGCACAGTATATTTCAATAGTAAATATGCTTTAGATATCCTTACAGCACTTCTTTCGTGGACTTCGCGTGGAAGGATTCTGATTACAGCGTTCCATGATTGTTCCCTTGAGGCTAAGGGAGACGGATGATTAAGACAAGTGAACGATGGTGAAAGAATTTGTGGAATGAGAATGTGTGAGGAAAGAGAGTACTCCACGGACACGATGTTGTCCACCATAAACTTACCAGGCCGTGAATCGAACCAGGGACCCCTCGCACCAAAGGCAAGCTCTTTATCACTGAGTCACCGTGCCCTCTAGTGTAATTTTAGATTTTGCCAGGGTGGTGCAGGAAAAATACTTTATTATTATTATTATTATTATTATTATTATTATTATTATTATTATTATTATATTTAGATAGAAAGTCCTGATCCAAGAATATAACAGTATTTTTTTAGATACAACAGTAGCCATCATACAGTCTGTATTTTCACATGAATTCTTCTGCCGCGCCACTCGTGGTTTCGTTATCTATTCAGAGCGTCGGGGCTAAATAACAAGCAATCTCAAACGACAGATGCGAAGAGAAAAATGTCGAGTTTAAAAGAGCCAGATGTTCTCCCGAGATCCTCTATCTTCATTATACACATATTGTAGGCCGTCTACATGTATATTGTAGATTGGTGTGAGTGGTTTTCCCAAGTCCTTCTTCTTCATCCAGTCACTTGTGCTTCATTGAAAGCGGGACAGATTTTTAAGTCCTTCAATTAGGTCTGAATGAGCTTCACAAGACACAGCGAAAGATTGAATTAAAAGAGATGGAGGATGATCTTTGCATCCCCTCCCACAACTCTTTCCCTTCACAGAAAATAATAATAATAAAAAAAAAAACTCTTCCATTGCTTTATATTGTGATATAGTACGCTGCTGGCCGGATGTGATATACTCTTCTTCCGTTTTCTATACTGCATTTATATCTATGTATACGTGTGTTAGACGAGTCATCCGGAAAATTGTCTGACTCAGTGAATGCCCAGATTTGTTTTTCATACGCGACAAAAGTACGAGGCATGTCGAGAAATTAATATAGACCATCCTAAGTTAGACTATCCCAAAGAAAGATACGAAACAATTTAGAGAGCACGTTGGGTCAATTGTAGAGCGCTTACTTCTGGTTTATGGGGTCCTTGATTCAATCCCTGACCAGGTAAGTTTGTTGTGGGCAACATTGTGCCCGTCGGTTTTCTCGGGGTTCTCCTGTTTCCTTCCACATTTGAATTCCACCACTTCCATCATCACACACTTGCTTTACTTATCGTCTCCCTTAACCTAACAGGCATAATGGAAGGACGTTAAACTGAAATATTTCATTTCGGTTCATTTCATCTTTTTGTATATTAACCGTCGAAACGGTGAGAATTTTGCCATCTACTCCAGTGGGAACAAGTCATATCCCTGCCATCCATTGTGCAAATTTAAAACTTTATAAATAATCTATTACAGGAATTGTTAACTGGCCGATGTATGACGTAAGAGTGTGCTTTCACAATCTGATAGAAAAAAACACAATAAGAAAAGAAGGGGAGAGTATGGGTAGAAGAGCAAATGTTGGCAGTGCAAAAGAGACATAACTTATGTCTGTTAAATCATCAAATACGTTTTCTTTATTCTTTTTTTTATCTGCTAACACTGTCTGTTAACCAACGTCAGGTACCCTACCTCCTACTTCCCCTCTCCGTATGATTTGCTGGGAAGGGGAGCAATAGACTGTGACGTCACGGTGTATTCACCTCGAAAAGAGTGATCTAAATACTAATCGGCAAAGCAGTGAGAGTCCGGCAGACAGAGTTGATCATAAGACAGAACTTTCGTAATGAGACACAAATTTTCTAATATAAACATGCACTTTCCAAGCCGAGATATCACTTTCACAACACCTTTTAGAGATAGCTTCGAGATGTTCCTTTGATGTATCTTTTGATGTACTATGATTTTCCGTTGAAACGTTTGAAATAGACGGGTATCCGAGAAAGGTAACCGGTAATAATTCCCGAAAGCAAAGATTCACAACTACGCCGGAAGTTATGACTAGGTGTTGTCCAGGATGAGCTCAGCCCCCTGCAATCATCTTCAGACGCTCCAATACGTTTACTTGTGTGTTTGTATGTATGAATAAATGTAAGATTAGATCATGTTTGTCCCCTCTAGGGGCATGGCGACTCAGATTAGATCATGTTTATCCCCTCTAGGGGCATGGCGACTCAGATTAGATAATGTTTATTCCCTCTAGGGGCATGGCGACTCAGATTAGATAATGTTTATCCCCTCTGGGGTTATGGTGGCTCAAATTAGATAATGTTTATCCCCTCTAGGGTCATGGTGGCTCAAATTAGATAATGTTTATCCCCTCTAGGGTCATGGTGGCTCAGATTAGATGTTTATCCCCTCTAGGGTCATGGTGGCTCAAATTAGATAATGTTTATCCCCTCTAGGGTCATGGTGGCTCAGATTAGATAATGTTTATACCCTCTAGGATCATGGTGGCTCAGTGGTACAGTGCTTACCTCTGGTGCGTTGGTTCCCTGGTTTCATGCCAACCTAAATAAGTTTGTGGTCTGGGATTTTGTTTGTAGGTTTTCTCGGTGTACTCCTTTCCTCTCACTGGGGCCGCGGTAGCTCGTGGTAGATCGTTCACTTCTGGTGTTTAGGGTCATTGGTTCGATTCCAGCTCGTGCCAAGTGAACTTTGTGGTGGACAAACACCATGTGCGTGGATTTTCTCGGGGGTTCTTCCATTTCCTCCCACTTTATTCATTCCACCATTTCATTCATTAGTTCATCATCACCGTTTCCTTTAGCCTAGCCGGCATAACCGTGGGACATAAAACGCAAAGATTTCATTTCATTTTCATTTTCTTTTCCTCTCACATTATCATTCCATAGCCTAATGGGGATAATCGTGGTACGTTAAACTGAAATATTTCATTTCATTTTTCAAATTGGTCCTCACAAAATAATTTCAGCCCTCCCTCTCTTAGTGTTCCAACTACATACCTGTCGGAAATACTCCTTGTCTGACTCTTCCTATAACTTATTTTAAACCTATCCAAATAATACCACCCAGAATTACTTTAAACAATAGATAGAATTTCGTTTTTTTTTTTTTTTTTTTTTACAGATACAAAGGGGTGCGGTGGCTCAGTGCTAGAGCGTTCATCTCTGGTGCAGCTCGCGCCTTGTGGACTTTGTGGTGGACAAACACCGTGTTCGTGGGTTTTCTCGGGGTTCTCCCGTTTCTTCCCACTTTCTTCATTCCACCATTTCATTCATTTCTTATAATCACCGTCTCCTTTAGCCTAACTGGCATAAGCGTGGAACGTAAAACTGAAAGATTTCATTTCATTTGTACAGATACTAAATAATCATTAGATTTACATTCGTTGTAAGTACAGTATTTATAAAATTTGTTGTCTATCCCCACCAAGCAAACATTATCGTAATCAGTTTACATTTCGTCACTTATTCATGCCGTATTCTCTCTCCTCCAAGACCCACACACAAAGCAGGGGCGTCATTTCAGACTTTGCTTGAGGGGGGCAAGAGTACCACCGACATAAGATTTTCACGTTTTGTGCTAGTATATTAGTAGAAAATCGATTAAAGTATACGTATTCCTTAAACTCTTGGGGGGGCAATTGCCCCCTCCTGCCCCCCCCCTAAATGACGCCCCTGACTCAAAGCCTTTCGTTTAATTAACATTTGGTGACAGAAGTGGTGATCATTTCCATAAAGTAAAAAATTAACGTTTTCTTAACATTTTAGCTAAATATTCAATCAGATTTCATTTTCTTAAAACGCACATTTCTTGTAGTAAACAATTTAATTTACCGCCGACTGGTAAACGCACGTTGTTTTGATGTATGTGACTCAAAAGTTTGAATCCCGTTGAAAGGACATAACTTAGCATTATAAGACAGTTTGAAACGTAGTGAATTTTAGTTGAGAGGCAGCAAATCTCGGGTTTAGACAGTTTGAAATACCAACAAGCGGAGACTGACCATATATCACTTAACTAGAAAAGCCATCGGGTCGAGCCATAGCCCTGAGGGTTTTTAATTTTAGAGTATTATTACTATTAATGTTTAGACAGTGATAAAAAAAAAAGTACGTTTGTTTTGTCCTATGTTCCAAATGGTTCACTCCATTAGCTCGATGTTGGAAAAGAGCCATATACTTGATTAGGCTTATTTTGGGCAATAAGTCTTTCATTGTAGACATATTGAAGAAGAATTAACATTTCATAACCAGGGCCGTTTTAAGGTAACGGTGAACTCGGCTATTGTGAGAGTTCTCGCTCTTTAAAGGTATTTACGCTCTTCTAGTTTTAATGTGTTAGAGAAACTAAAAAAAAAAAAAAAAAATTTATTGCTCTACAAAAACCGGTTAATATTCCAACATTACATGACAAAAAATATTGCATGAAAGTACTATAAGGAAAGAACTTAGAACTACGCTGAAAACCGTTAAGTTTTGTTTGTCGATTGTTTTCAAACTTCCACTTAAAAAAAAGTGTAAGGAGTTTTGGTAAAGCATCTTTAATAAAAATTGGTATTACTGAATTGTGAGTTACTTATTTTCATCAAATTAACATAAACGTGATTTTGTGTACTGCATTCTTCTTTCGAGCTCCCCCATGGCTAAGCAGTTAGTGTACGTGACACGGCAGACCCGGGTTCGATTCTCGGCAGGAGCTCATGGGGTTTGGATTCCACATTAAGCTGTTGGCCCACGTCTCATACAGCCTTGCTGTTGAAATGGACAATTCTCAAAATCAAATCAATTCGGATCTTTCTTTCAGTGATGGCTACTAACGACTACGTTGAACGTTTATTTTCTTTAAAAAAAAAAAAAGTGTAACCCACGATCACGATTATATCACCTAATTTAATGAACATTTAGGCATTACAAAGTAATAACTTTAGTAACTTAATACATAATTTTGCCATGTAAACATGCAGAAAAGTCACTTTATTATATTTTTGCTGTGTGGAAGCGTGTGGGTGGGAAGAAGAATATTTTGTGTTACTTGTGATAGGGTCACCTTCATATCCACCAATAAAATTATTGCGACTCACAGTCGATTATTAGTAATTCAACATCTTGAAATATGATAGGATCTCTCTTTCCCTCAATGACTCAAGAATGAGTGTAACCCGAAAATGTTACATACTTGAGACTTACCCTGTGGTACACAAGGAAAAGTGGTGAGACAAATCTGTGCAACCATAGATGCTAATATGCTAGCTAAGCTAATAGAAATTAGGGGTAAAAGGTTAATAATTGAATTTTCGCGTGTTAGACTGATAGACATAAAACTTGAAAATTCACCATGTTAAAATCTATACTTCTTTTCCTTGATAGATTTATTTAGTTGTATGCATTTGCCGCTGACTAAATCAAATTATCAATAATAATAATAAAAAAGTTATGCAGTAGCTCCAACGATAATCTCGTGATGGTCTCAGAGATAATTGAAAGTGACACATTGATTTATTTATTACTATATTTATGATCTAATAAAAGCAATGAAGATAATAATAAAATGGGACACAGTACTATAAATTACTTTACAGATACTGTTCTCATATATATATATATATATATATATATATATATATATATATATATATATATATATATATATATATATATATATATATATATATATATATATATATATATATATATACCAGGGAAGCAAGAAAGTTCGTGCGCTTTTATACTATGGAAGAAAACTGTCAATTACAGGGTTTTAACGGTTTGTTTATTCGGCAAAATAGCCTCCATTTGCTTCTACAACCTTCTCCCAGCGCTCAACAAGCTTGTAAATGCCAGTTTTGTAGAATATTTGTTCCCGAGACTCGGAAAACTCAGCAACTGCATTTTTGACGTCTTGTTCAGTCTTGAACTGCCTGCCACGCATAAAGTTGTCTATGGCCAAGAATAAATGGCAATCCGAAGGGGCGACATCTGGGGAGTAGGGAGGATGAGATACAAGCTCCCAACCAAGTTCTGAGATTACTTCCAGCGCTTGTTTTGCGGTGTGAGGGCGCGCGTTGTCCTGGTTATAGAGCACACCTCTTTTGTTTACTAGTGCTGGCTGTTTCTGGGTCAGTTTGGTGGCTACCGTTCTCAGTTGTGATGAGTACACATCTTTGGTAATTGTCTTACCACGTTCCAAGAATTCGTAGTGCACGATACCGTTTGTAGTCCACCAAACACAGAGCAAAATCTTGTGTTGATGGATGTTCGGTTTTGCAGTCAAAGGCTTCGGATCATTCGGTGATAGCCAATTGTATGACCGTTTTTTATTGTCATACATGACCCACTTCTCGTCACAAGTTATTATACGGTCCAAAATTGGACAGATTTTGTGTCTCGTAAACAAAAATGAACAGATATTCAGTCTTAGAACTTGGCTCATAGCGGTCAGCTCGTGAGAGACCCACTGACCCAGTTTTCAGGTCTTCCCCAACTGATGCAGACTTACCCGAATAATTTTCCTGCTTACCTCGAATCGGTGAGCAAGTTCCTCACATGTTTGACTGGAATAATCTTCAATAGAGGCCTTCAGATGGTCCATATCCACTGATTTAGGCCTCCCAGAGCGAGGCTTATCTTGAAAGGTCTCGTCACCAGTTGAAAAGGTCTGGAACCATTTTTGTGCTGTACATTTACTTATTACACCCTCTCCGAGCGCAACACATATTTTTGTAGCTGCTTCTGCACCATTTGTCCCCAATTTAAACTCGTAAAGCAAACAAGCTCTAAAAACTTCATTTGACACTGACATGATCACGAGCGATTTTTACACACTACACTGACAAATGCGTTGTTATATTCACCGTGGCTGATGCGTCAATGAATAAGCTTTCCCAAACAGTCAAAACTTTCATGCTACGGGGACAGATGTCGCCGCAGCAGCCAAATGGAAGCGGGAGTGGTTCAAAAGCGCACGAACTTTCTTGCTTCCCTGGTATATATATATATATATATAATCAGAAGCAGATAACGTTATCGGTTTAAGAACCAATCTGTAATAATTTATCGTATTTCCTGCATTAAAGCAATTTTTTTGTATCGTTTGTTGCAAATCATTAAAATATGAATGCAAGTAAAAGAACTACCATGTAACAAGTTACTTAATGGAGTGGGGCAGTGATTCGTAAACTGTGGTCAGCGCACTTCTTGCGGTCCTTTAGCATATAGTCGGGGGCGTCTCAAGACAACATACCCCAAACTATTCTGAACACTCTACCAAAACCGGAAATGGTTCCAGTTTACTATTACTTTTGGTAGCAAAATACTGATTTCAGTAGAGTAAAAACGGTAAATGCTATCAAGATGCAATTTCTACAATTGATTCAGCGTCCAATAATAGGCTACATCTGCTCCATAAATCCTCTATTCAAACCACAAGTGACTAAAATTTAAAATTTCCGGTTTTAACGTTTATCGCCGTACAAAGACATAAAGCAAGAAGTTTTTTTTTTTTTTTTTTTTTTTTTGGTACACGATTCAACGTCTCAAGACGACATATTATGACCATGAACAACAATTACCGATGTCAAAAGTGGTTCAAATTTACTATTACTTCCGGTTTCAAAAGTTATTTCCTTTGAGCAAAAACGATAAATGCTATCAATATGCAAATTTTTGCAATGGATAGGTTGCACCGGTCGTATTGATAAAGCTTTGTTGAGATGGCTCCCGAAGTACCCAAATATGGTAGGCTACCATGCGATTTTGTCAAAGACCGCGTTTTTGTCTTGCCATTGCCTTGAGATCGGACGGACCTACAAGAGCGGATCACAGAAGTTTTTGCTGCCGTTACGAGAGACGGCTCGGGTTCAATTCCCAACGAGAGCTTATGTGGTTCGGATTCACATTGAGTTGTAGGTCCACATTTCATATAGCCTCGTTTCTGAAAACGAACACTAAACTGAAAATCAAATGAAATCAAATCAAAACCAAAGGCATGTTGATTCGAATATGGGAGGAAATTGCCTACTGACTAGATATTGCCGTATCACAAAGGGCACCCACATTAGCACTTTGTAGGGTAGGTAAAAGAAACTTTGATATATTACCTTGCTTTTGGTATATAAGAGATTCTAATATCACATTAGGGGGCCCGAGACTATTTTTTGAAAAGAGTATATTGTTTTTCGAAAAAGATCTGGAATATTTAAAGTTCTAAGTTATGCCAACTAGGCTAAAAGAGACGGTGAGGATGAGAAATGAATGAAATTGTGAAATGAAGAAAGTAGAAGGAAAGGGATGAACTTAGAGAAAACCCACAGACGCGGTGTTTGTCCACCACAAATCTCATTTGGCGCGTGCTAGGACCGAACCAAGGACCCCATGCATCAGAGGTGAACGCTCTAATATTCTTTTTCGAATTCTAATAGCTACAAAAAGATTGAAAAGCAGCTTTTTCATAAAGTGTTTTAACGCTAGTGCAATAAAGTGCATTTTTAGTTTGGTTACATAGCACTGCCAACCATAATGTAGGCAAGCAAGCTACTGGTTGCAGCGAGTTGCCAATAAGGGCAGCTAGGGACGGTATCGAGACGAGACGAGACGAGGTTTTGTAGTCTCGGTCTCGTCTCGGTTGATAAATAGTGGTCTCGATCTCGTCTCGGTCAACAGATGCTTGTCTCGATCTCGGTCTTAAAGACCAAGTCTCAGTCTCGTCTCGAAAGTCCCGAAATAAATAATGTGAAATTAAAATTGTGAAAGTAGTATTATCGTACAGTCTGCTGTTGCCGTTTCTTATTATTTGCCTTCATTCTTGACTTTTAATTATGGTATGGTGTATCTCTTCATAGCTAATTTGCTAGCGCTAATGCTTTCCATGCGTGTATTCCAGGTTCAGTCATCAATGGGTATATAAATGGGGTAAAACCCTAATAGTAACCCATATTTCATTTTCAGGTTTCAGCAATAGACTTTGTCTCATATAGCCTCAGTACTGCATATACAATTAAACTCTATTAAATTACCTCCTATACTATACAGTAGTTTATTTCCTTCCTTTGAATCAGAATTGTTTAATACCTTCTAATGGATAACGCAACACATAGCAGCACGAATGTATTTAACCGTACCGATACTGAAGTTTTACAATTCCTCATTTATTATCCAATACATTCTGCCTTGACTGTCAGTTTAAAAACATAATATAACGTTCAGTATCTTAACAAATAGGGTAAATTATTACTACAATATATTTTCTTTTAAATTGATCAAAGCTTTAATATCGTTTCACATCTCCGTGTTTAATTGACACTTTATAACACGAACTTCCTGAACCTTGTGGTGGGAGATACGACACATCCTTGCTATGTGTGGTCTGGGGTTGGATCACCAAACAAGTTAGATTCATAGTCCGAAGTTTCGCATAGTTCGCGTCTCACTTTTAGTACATTCTGTTTTTTATACAAGTTCATAAGGTCGTTATGCATTACATAAGCATATATCCAGTGCCGTAACATAGATTAAGCTTATTCGTGAGTTCTCAGCGGTGCATGCGATCTTTATTCGTGAAAACTAATCGTGCGTTCATTACGTTGAAATTTTATATTGATTGAAAATTATTTGGAAACACGGACACATATATTATATAAGTATATAAGTAATTCGAGCTATCTGTGTCTATTTTCCCTCTCTCACCAAAACAAGTGATTCTTAACTTTCTAATTTTCTTTTACCAGTATATTAATTTTCGTAGTTTTACTGCAACATAAATGATTGAATAGTCAAAAATATATATTATAAAGATTGAATCTGTAGAGGTAGACTATGCTAACTCATTTTTTGGTCGAAATTGAGTTAAGAATACTTTTTAATAGATTATGTTCTTTCTAGTGATGTAATAGGGATACGGACAAAATCTCGCGGGCGAAACATCGCCGCCCAAAATCTCGCCGGCCAAAACCTCGCGGGACAAAATCTCGCCGGGCCAAAACCTCGCGTAGCCAAAACCTCGCCGCCCAAAACCTCGCGGGACAAAATCTCACCGGGCCAAAACCTCGCCGCGAATGAAACTTTTCTTTAAAATTTACCCAATGAGTTTCTTAATATGCAATTCCACATTTCAAATAATAATAATAATAATAATAATAATAATAATAATAATAATAATAATAATAATAATAATAATAATAATAAGAAGAAGAAGAAGAAGAAGAAGAAGAAGATACAAAACATCTTGTGCTTGGGCTTTCTCGGGTTATTCCCGTTTCCTCCCACTTTCTTTATTCCATCATTTCCTTCATCGTGGTCATCTACGTCTCCTTTAACCTATAGGACATAATCAAGGGACGTCGTAAAAATTCATATATTATTTCATACTTTCATAAATATTATTAGATTTTTGTTAAAATTTTAAGTTTTTGGATATTCCAAAGTTCACGAAACTAACCCCGTTAGTTGTCATTACTTTCCTTATGCAGACTTTCTTTCCCTATAACCAGTTTAAAAACATCCTGTCGCCCTACCTCCACATTGAAATCCTCTAATACAGTAATAGAATTTTCATATGGTATCGCGGGACTTGGTCAAATACCCGTGATACTTCTTCTGAAACAGCGTTTTTTATACCGTCATCCGTATCATCTGTTGGAACATTTACATTTTGGTCAGGCGAGATTTTAGGTATGGCGATATTTTGGGGCGCGAGGTTTTGGCAAGGCGAGGTTTTGGCCCGGCGAGATTTTGGCCCGCGAGGTTTTGGGTGGCGAGGTTTTGGCCAGGCGAGGTTCTGGCCCCACGAGATTTTGGCCCGCGACGTTTTGGGCGATGAGGTTTTGGCCAAGCGGGATTTTGGCCCGGCGAGGTTTCGGCCCGGCGAGATTTTGGGAGGTGAGGTTTTGGTCAGGCGAGGTTTTGGTCCGGGAGGTTGTCGCCGCGAGGTTTTGGCCGCGAGATTTTGTACCCAAACCGATGTAATAATGTACTGTAAGCTAAAAGCATCCTACTACTTTGTAACTACTTAGTATAGTTTGGAAGACAATACTATTGGTCTTAGTTAAGGAACCGGTTTTTAGCTTCTCCTGTAAAATTACGAAATTATGACTTTGTTTAGTTTACCTCTGAGGTTCAGCTATAATGAAATCATCATCATCATCATAATCAACCATTATAAATCCACTGCTGGATGAAGGTCTTTCCAAGTCTTCTCCATGCCCGTGGTATCCAGTCCCTTTGTCTTGTGGTATCCAGTCTAGAATTGTTTTCGTCTCCACCGATCATAATTTTTTCTTGCAATACGTCCAGCACATTTTCCAGCTCATGTTAAAATTATTTCACTAGTATCAGTCATTAGTTGTCAAATAATTCATTTCTATATATTTGGGCTACAAATAGTTCAAATCCGCTATTTTCGGAGCACAGACACGCTATTTTTGATCTTCGGATCTGGCAACACTGACTGAATGATTTAAATCAACCCAATGTGAAGACCCCCATTTGGTCTAGCGGCTAGCACGCTTGACTTCGGTTCGTATGATCCCGAGTTCCATTCCGGTTGGGGTAAAGTTGAACGACCGAAGTGGTTCGGATTCCACTAGATTCACGTCTCCTTTAGCCGACATAGCATAACCGTTGGACATTAAACTAAAACAAAACAAACAGAAAAGGAACACAATGTGTATTACTAACTATAAGTCCTTGAATAATTGCATATAGCTATATGGATGGTGGTCAAACTAAAGCAAGTGAAAAGTAATTAGGGTGTAATTAGAACTTTTGATTAAGCACGGTTTTAATCTAAAATATACACCAGGCCTAAGGCATAGGGGAACAAATAGTGTTACTGAAAATTTATCAGTTACATTTAATTTCAGATACAATTTGCATTTACATGTATTGCTGAAACGAAAGCTTTGAAATTAACATTATAAGTAGCCCAAAGACTGAAAAATATCGTCTTTTGAAAACATTCTTGCAACATAAAACAAATTACGACTAATTTTAAAATATTTTGCAGTTTAGCTACTTATTTTCAATATATTTAGATTAATATTTAGCAATTTATTTAAGTGGGCAACACTGCTTAAAATAATGTAACTGCGACTTGTAATTAAAATCCTCCAAAACTATTGTTGATATATTCTAGAAGCAAAGGAAAGCAACGTCATTTGAAGTAGTATAGCAAACACTAACCATGTGTTTGGTATCTCTAAATCGGTTTGAAATAATTGTTGTAAACGACATTATGATCATTTAAGTCTTTTGGAAGCATCTATCTGATCGAGACGTGATATGTCAGCACGTTTTCGAAATAATGTCTTTAAAATAATTTAAATTTTCCATTTCTTGTAACTTTGTTCCTTCCTTCATTCTAAATACATTATACTATGTTCATAGTATTTGACGCTAAGATACAATTGATACGCATTGCACTATCCATGCCATTTGAGTTATTAGAGATCTCCAAAATGTTGATGTTAGTAATACTGTATTGCCCTTTGTTATACAGAATACTGTATGTGGTATTGTGGTTTTATTTAATATCTAAATCAGAAATATCTAATAATTTACAAAGTGCAATTTGAGAAAATACAATTTTGTTTCGTCAGCAACACTGCTTGTTTATCTAGTGGTATTGCAGAGTATCTAGAAGAATTTCCTCTTCAATATTTCAGCATTTTAATATGTATATATATATCGCAGATCCAAGGGAAAGGCTATAGCCCCCCTTGACGCTTAGGTATACACTCGATAAAATGGGCTTCAATCGCACTTTCTTTACACTGGATAAAGCAACAAACTATGATTTAGCTCCTCCCTTGATCATATCCTGGATCTACGGCTGGGTGTATATATATATATATATATATATATATATATATATATATATATATATATATATATATATATATATATATATGTGTGTGTGTGTGTGTGTGTGTGTGTGTGTGTGTGTGTGTGAAATCTTTAGTTTTACGGTTAGGCTAAAGGAGACGGTGATGATGAGAAATAAATGAAATGGTGGAATGAGGAAAGTGGGAGGAAACGGGAGAACATACAAAACTCTCTTTAGAGAGAGAGAGAGAGAGAGAGAGAAGGCTATATAGTTGTACACCAGCAATGGAATTTGTTTCGGAAGAGGCTTGAGGAACGAGTAACAAACATTTGTGTTGTATGTAATAAAAAAAATCACAAATTTATTTCGGGAGGGGCTTGAGCCGGATAACCACCCCTAAATACACTACTGTACATTAGTCAACCGTTCCCATATTATCTCACACAGCAAAGAAACAAATTTTGAGAAAAGTCAATTTTAATAGCTATCAATGTCAATATTCGAGACGAGACCGAGACTTTCGTGACTGACCTAAGTCTCGTCTCGATTTATAGAAGTCTGTTTCGGTATATAAAAGTCTGTTTCGGTTTCGGTCTCGTCTCGATATATAAAAGTCCGTTTCGGTCTCGGTACCATCCCTAAATACCTATGATGAATGATGATGATAATGATGAGTGATATATTGATAATGGGCACTTTTTTTCTTGTTTCATCAGTGCCATTGTGCTTCTGAATAATAAACATAACGCAGACTGTCTATATCTGCAATATTGGAACCATTCACAAGCCATATCAAGCAACAACCATTATAAAAATTTAACACAAATACGTCATTTGAAGCAGTATATCAATCACTACCCATGTGTTTGGTATCTCTGAAACGGTTTGAAAAAACAATTGTTGTAAATGGCATTAGGATCATTTAAGTCTTTTGGAAGCATGATGAGACGTAGACGACAAAAACAGCCTAGGAAAGGTCCGTATACAAGATGGTGTGACGAAATCAAGAACTACTAGAGAGTAATCTGGAAAAGAATTGCTGAAGATAGATAGTTATGGGAAAGACTTGGAAAGACCTTCATCCAGCAGTGAACTTATAATGGTGGGGATGGGGTTCGTTTCATTAATTTTTCAGACCGGTGGACAGTGGGAAAAAGTGCCATTTTAGTGGCTGAAAATTCGAAAACCAACCAACACCTATACCTAAAATGGCAATACGTAATGAATCAGAGATAGTGAGTCCACACAATATCATTGAAAGCAATGTGATAAGTAAGTTAATAAGGAGTGTACGAGTCATTAAATGTTTTGACCATATTTACATTTTCTGTTTGTGTCCAAATGAAGTTACTCGTATAAACTTCCGTGTTTGCGAAAACATCTCTTCGCTAGTTCGGTTGAGAGTTTGAATATTTTGGGGATGTATCAAGCACTTGGTACTTAAGAAGTTCTTTACATATTGGTAGTCGTATTATTTTATAATTATGACTGTTTGAAATATGCCTTTAACTAAATAAAGCTCAATTTTTTTATTTATTATACATAATGTGTGTAAAAATTTAGTAACTGATGTAGGGAGATGGCGTCTTCATTTTTATTTTCTTTTGATTTACATACTATAAAGAGATAATGGCGAAAAACAAGCTGCCAAGATCTGCCTATTAATATTATATTATTTTTTTGCAGCAAATATAAAGATGAAACGTCGGGACCTATTTCAAGTGTGGCGTAATGCAGACGTAGTTTCGGATCGAAATACCGCAAAATGTCTCGCGAACAAACTTTAAGGGACCTGATGCATGCATTATTATATTCTTCAGATCCCGTAATTTCTTCAATCTCACAAACTGCTATTACTGTATCTATCACAGCCATAAAGAGCCCCTTTCACCAGATGTAAGAAAATTATTGTTAGATCCCTTGCTACCTGAGCCTGATGCAGTAACTCAGGATTCAAGCTCCGAGAGCGAATAGGTACGAATGGTAATAAATACGTATGTAATGCATAGATACGTGTGACATGGCTGTAAGATAGAATTCTTGTGTATATAAAGGTGTAGTTCTTCTTGAGTGTCAATCTATCTACATGTCACACTACATGTTTCTTCGTTAATTTCATAAAAGGATTCATACTACTAGAAAAAGTACATGCGCATATCACACTATTACGTTACTTACTTCTTTGAACAAAGTGACTATGCATGGGTCGCAATACTTACGTTTTCCTCGTTAACTTTATGCAAGGTTCATTATACTACAAAAAACAAACATTCTGTTTTCTGTTTTTCTGAAGTAAGTGGCTGTACATATATAAAAATGCTTCGTTAAGTTCTTGAAAAGGTTCGTACTACTACAAGAGAATATATGCATACCAAATTACTATGTTAAATCCTTCTCTAAAACAACGTGGACATGCATGTACCAACATTTCTGATTTCTTGGTAAAATTCATTAAAGGTTCACACTATTACCTTACTTTTGTCTCAATATGTGTGCTTACTTTTGTCTCTAGCATACGTGGATACACGTGCAGTAATATAGGTGTTTTATTTAGTAATTTGATAACAAATGTTCATGCTAGTACAAAGAGTTACATCCGTATACACAACTATGTTAACTGTTTCTCTGAAAGAAATAAATATACATGTAATAATTTATGTCTTCTTTTCTAATTTCATATCATGTTCATATTACTACTTTATATGTATATCACCATCTTATCTTACTTTTTGCTGGGATATACATGTAATACTATTGGTTACCTTCGTTACAACGTTCATACTGCTCCAAAGACGTAAATACGTTTGTTGCAAACTTTGCTACTACCCTATTTCTCTCAGGCAAAAATACACACTGGTAACAATATGGGTGTTTAATTATTTAATTCGCTAACATCTTCTAGCAATACAAAAAGTGCAAAAATATATAAAAATCATGTTTTATTACAGCGCAACGAATTTTTCGCTGCTAGAATTACAATTTTACTCACTGTGCGGTGTTCAGATGTGAGTTTTTTTTTTTTTTTTTGGTGTTCTGAATCAAGCCCGTATCCACGGGGAGGCTAGGGGGGCGGCCCTCCCTAAATTTTCACTGGCCCCCCATAAATTTTCACGGTAGGCTTGCAAATAAAGTATAATATGATGGTGAACTGTAATATGGTTGGGTCGCCCCCCCTAACTTCTACCAGGCCCCCCCTACATTTTTGGGCTGGCTACCGGCCTGTTCTGAATGTTGAATTGACTTTGTAATTTCTCATTTGTATATGTCTGTGTGAAGCAGGGGTAAAAGTGGGTCTGAAAAGATAGGAGGACGGTAGATAGCGGCATGACGTCACGCCATCCCCCTGCCTATCTCCAGAGCCGTAGCTAAGGGGGGGGCAGCGGGGCGTAGCTGACAACAAGGGGCGCCGAACGAGCAAGGAGAAAGAAAAAGTTGTGTTGGACATGAATAAAAGACGAGTCGCCCCCAGAAAGTATTGGCGCCCTATTAGATCAATATTGCTGTCGGTTATCAATGAAATACATAGATTTCTTAAAAATTTTCTTGCTCGCTTCGCTCGCAATCCAAAAGTTTAAATAAGTCACAACAATTTTTTACTTATTACTTAAAGAGTTATAGATGATTTCTTAATGACATGTGGTATACAAGGTGCCGAGTAATGACTTATAGTGTACGCGGGAGCATTTTCAAACTCAGAAACGAGCAAAGTCGTGTTCGGCGTTTTGACAGTGATGAGTTTGCTTAGTTCAAAACGTTTTTCTACCCCTGGGGGCTCAGTGGTAGAGCGTTCACCTCTGGTACTTGGGGTCCCGGATTCGATCCCAGCCCCGCCAAGTGAACTTTGTGGTGGACAAACACCGCGTGCGTGTGTTTTCTCGGGGTTATCCCGTTTCCTCCCACTTTCTTCATTCCACCATTTCATTCGTTACTCATCATCACCGTCTCCTTTAGCCTAACCGGCATAATCGTGGGACGTAAAAATCAAAGATTTCATTTCATTTTTTTCCCTATCCAATCCGATTAATCACGATGCACAGTGGAGCCAAAGCACTGAATTCTTGGCAAAAATAAGAATTCGCAATATGAAGCAGAAAATTGAAAGAAAACCAATTAGTTTGGTGTGTGCAGGGGCTGCAATAATGTTATTTCGACATTATTTTATCAAAAACATAGAGTGTTACATCATAAAAGGAAATATTCCTTATATTCGCGCCTAAATAATATAACAGATTATATGATTGGCATAAACAAACGCGTGGGCAATATGCTTTGATTTGGCAACTGACGATTGACTTACATTCTTACGCATGAAAGGAAAAAGTGTACTTATTCTTTTTACAACTGAAGAGTAATAAAATTGAAGAAAAGTTCTTGCTTCTCAAAATTATTTCCAAGTTGTGGAGGATTCGTTATGACAATGAAGATGCAAGGACGCTTCAATACATAAAAATTATCTCATCACAAGTTCTCGATATATTATCAGATGTATTAAACATATTATGATTTAAAAGCATCAGTAACCTGTTCAGCTTGTTTCATCGTGCATTACGTGGGCTAATTTCAGTGCTTGATTGGAACACTCTGAGCTGGAGCGAGCGGAGGCTCATTACCGTTGATTCCAATGTCACTTCTGTGCACGCATCACATCACAAAAAAACGCAATACTGAATTGATCAACACCATTTTAAATATGGTTCTACCTTATGGCCCATAGATTGTTTGGCAAACATTGACGTTTCAAAATATCGCCACCATTAATCACACATGTTTGACTAGAGTTTAGTTCTGTTGGCGAATACCAGAGAAGTATGATTGGATGTTGGTAACAAGATGGGTCCTAGGGGGCGAAGCACCAAGTAGGTTTGGCGGCAAAATTCCCAGAATCGATCTATATTCAACTTTGTCACTGCGTGCATGGGGATCACACGTCTAATAATCTAACACTTGCTCTCACATTCATCCCACCTCAATTCTAAAGCAGCATTGCATCCAAAATGCCGTTTTCTTCAAACATTTTCATGCGCTATATTTCCCAAAAGTGCAAATATGTGCAGGTTTTCACTTTGCATACAGTAAGAACAATGTTTCCGCTACGATATATTAAAAAATCACAGACATAACATTATTATGCCATATTTTCTATTAAAATGCCATTCTATCGTTTGACTACAGTTTATATGCTTTCAGTACCACAGCATTTTCCAAATATGATATTAGGTAGGGGATTACCATAGGGATATGATACTGATATTAACATCATTCCAAATATGATTATTGATTACACATTACCTCAACATTCTAAATATACAAAACGATACATAGGTGTACATGTCGGTCGGGTCACCATGTTTACCAGTCACGGAATATCTATACGCAATGTAAGAATAGTCACATTTAAAGTCAATTTCCTATCTTCTGTCACTAAGCAGCACCTTTCCTGCTTCGGTGGATAACCAAATTTACACGTCCCATGAATTCATTGTAAATAGCTATCACTTCTTTTCCTGCACACTATCTTATGTGTACACTATTAAGGTTTCATTATAGCAAATTATATCAAGTCAATCTTTTACTTCATTCTTCGAGTTTTTGCTAAGAATTGCCTGGTTTGGCCCCACTGTGCGACGTTGAGAATGAAGGTATGAAAGTGAGAAGAGTGAAGAGACACATTCAAGCGGCTGTTTGCGCGGGAATATTAAAAATAAAAGTAAACGAGGGAAACAATAACATTTTCGAACTTCAAGCAGTTGTAGAATAAGGGCTTAAGGGATCAGAACTTAGCCCGACGAAGTTCGACTTTTTTACACACACTAATCACTACCAATGATTTATTTTAAAATTCCATTGACATATCAAATGCTTCCAATTTGGAGGAATTTATTGAGGTCATTTTTCATCAACTTTTTATATCGGCACCATATTATTTTGTGTATGCGTGTCTAGTTGTGTGATGTTTTTATCTATCTACATACATACAAAACATAAGTACACTCATTCTTCATATATGTAAGTGTTAGTGTATTTTAATATGTTAATTAATAATAAGTACCTTAAATTCGGAACTTTCATTCATTAAGAAATTAAGTAATTACTATAATTTCAGACATATGTAGTAGCCAAAGTATATTTTGGATTTTAAGTACAAACATTGAACATATTCTTCACCTCCATCGATCAATATTTAGAAATTCACAAAGAAGGATCCTTCTGAATTTCCATTACATTTCACAAAATATTTTTTACCGTTAAGAGATCGAAATTAACATACTATTGATGTGGTCACATACAGAATAAAATTTAAAAATTTACAACTATTACTGGAAATTAATACTGTCACCCATTTGGAACAATTTAAAAGCACATAGTTTTTAATGTATTAAAATTTCATTGGCTCTGCCTATCTCTGCCCATTGTAATCTTTTAGGAACTGGGGGAACGCTGTACATAATTTTTGGAAGTGGGATACGGTGTTTCCCCGTGTCCCCCCCTCACTTTTCTCCTAGTGTGAAGCAAAATGGTAGCTTTCACTTCAAAGAGAAGACTGTATAGTTATAACATCGGATATAATTTTACGTTCATTGAAGAAAAAAAAAAATATTCAACTACCACAGAGTATTGTGTGCCATGCTGTCCTTAGCAAGGATGCTTTCCGCCCCGTCCGATTGGAGCGACATTTGTCAATAATAGCCACATCCAGTTCTCAAAGACAATTCTAATATATATTTTTTTATTGTGAAAAGAAACTCGCTGAAATGTATGGTTAGACTCCTTTGGAACTTTTCACGAGCAGAATAAGGTGATAAGGTAATAGAAGCACCAAATGAACTTTCTCTTCTAATAGCCAAAATAATAATAATAATAATAATATTATAATAATAATAATAATAATAATAATAATAATAATAATAATAATAACAATAACACTTGGTAATAATAAATTTTGGTAAGACTCTTATCAAATCTCATATATCATACTTTTAAGGGAACCAAAATTGTACTTGGGACACCGTGGCTCAGTCTTAAGGGGGGATGTTCGTGTTTTGGCCGCTACGAGAAATTTGCGCGGTTTGCTATTGCTTGCAGAAGTTTAATTTTTGGTCGATAGATATGTATAGAAGTACAGCATCTCGGTGTTAATTTTTTCCCTCTATCTTGCCTTTCATGCCTATCGCATGGCTCAAGTTTTTAGCACAGCTCTAAAAGTATTTGTACTTTTTTCTTGGAAACTACTTAAGGAATTCATTTAATTTTTATACCACACACCCTACACTAGCTGGTAATGCTACTGAACTAGGATTACTTTTTTAGGTTACATACAAAGCCAATAATTATTCTTTTTAACATTCGAGGGATTTTAATAATGTCATTTTTTATGTTCACCAAAGAGTAATTGAGAGAAATAAAGGATCTATGCTATAATTCTAGTTCAGTAAATGGAGGTACACTCATGTCCAAAATTATTCTCGCATGTCTAATTTGATAACGAATTCGCCTGGTATTTCTTATAATGCTACTATGTGTAAAATCGGCAAATACATGTATGTGGCAAATTTCATGTCAAAAGATCAGTAAATAAGAACAATAAAACGAAAATAAAACTTTCTTGTCCATTTAGCAACATTTTGTTAACTCATTCTAATTTTCGTATTTATAATTCTCTTCCTATGAAATATACCACAAATGTACATTTCCCGATTATACACATAGTATCAGTATTAAAACTACCCTGCAAAATCTTTAACAAATTATATTCTTACAAGAAGTCAGTTATAGATATGCGACAATCATTTTGGACACGACTGTACATATAAGTAAGATTTGTGCGAAATTTGGCTGCTTTAGCATTAATAGTTAGTGAGAAAACGGTACATGGATATCCAAAAATGCAACTTTGAGAAAATGTGGTTCGGATTCCACGTTAATCAGTAGGTCCACGTCTCATATAGCCTCGCTGCTGAAAGGGACGCTAAACTAAAAAAATCAATCAAATCAAATCAACTTTGAGAAATTAAAAAGTTTAAAATTTACAATGGATTTTCATCAATAAGGCGGATCAGAACATTCAGAAAGCACCATAACCATATTCTTCGTTTTTCGTTGTGTCTTCTTCATCCTTCCTACACCTTTTACCCTTCATTCTTGATTACTTGGTAAGCTTCAGGATTCCCAAAACTCAGATTTTATTATACGCTTTCTGTCCATGTCCCGCAGTAGTTTGGAGGTGTATTCATCTCTTGAAATTCCTATCTTTTCCAGAACACCAGTTATTGCTTAACGGCTATTATTAAAACACTGAACAGCATCATACACTGCAATTTGTACGATTTTACAACACGCAAATCTAGCTTTTTGGCATGGTTGCCATATCAGTGCATTGAAACTTTCATTGGGGCTTTGTGTTTTCCCATGCAAACATTTTCCGAAAAGCGCGAAGTCCGCAAGAACTCTATAGATAGGTATGATGGCATCCATCACTTCAGCTGGGAATGAATACTTATGTTACCAGTACTCATATCCCTCATATCCATTTCATACGCAGCCTGTTTTTCTTTGGGTCATTACCAGGAATACCAGTTGCCAAACTTGTTTACCTATTGCCATGGAACGTACACTTTTTGAAAGCTTCTTTGCATCTTCTCATTTTTTCAAAAAATACATATTGATAACACAAAATCGTTCTTGCGTGTTTGGCTGTCTCCCTGCACTCAATTCTGGTGCATTGTCATACAATCTACGTGAACGCTAAGTTTACTAACACAGACTAGTAAGGAAAACAAAGAACTGTGAACGTAGAACATAAACAATAGTAAGCAAAATAATGTGTGTATTCTTTTCGGAACGACAAAGCAAAAAATATACAGTGTGGTAGGTAACTCCACCGACAAACTTTGGGAGGTGATTCCTTATATGAAACGAAAGAAAAAAGTTCTTATAAACATAGGTCGAAAAACGTCTCATTTCAGAGTTATGAACCGCCGAAAATTCGAAAACTCATGTTTCGAAACGCCCTGCCTTAGAAACTATAGAACCTATAATAAGCGGTTTAAGGAATTACACAGAAATTAGTATGCGAACTATCTAAATATCCATGTTTTACCATCCTCCGTTATCGGCGAAACGATCGCGTTATTAGTACTTGAGGGAGTATCCCTATAGCTCAATTTCCTTTTTACAGTTCGTTTCGCCGATATTTAGATAGTTCGCATACTAGTTCCTTTGTAATTCCTTAAGAGTCTCTATCACTGCAAAATTAAAATACCGCTAATTTTACAGTAATTATGTGATATCTTCAAATAGATAAAAGATAATCGAAAAGTGGATCAAGACCTCCCTAGTCGATGTTATTTTGCATGAATTACCGTTATCTCAAGTCACCTAGTAGCTTTTCGTTTGCTGTTATTTAGAAACGCAAAAATAAATGCCGATTTTTTAAATGGCTGGAAATCGAAAGCAGATAAATGAGTCGTGATAACGGTATCTTACGCAAAATAATACTGTCTAGGGAGGTCTTGTTGCACTTTTCGATTATATTTTATCTATTTGAAGATATCACATAATTACTCTAAAATTAGCGGTATTTTAATTTCGCAGTGATAAGGCCTCTTAAACCGCTTGGAATCGGTCCTGTAGTTTCTAAGGCAGAGCGTTTCGAAACGTGAATTTTCCAATTTTCGGCGGTTCATAACTCTGAAAGGAGACGTTTTTCGTCCCATGTTTATTAGAACTTTCTTTTTTCATTTCATATAAGGAATCACCTCCCAAAGTTTGTCGGTGGAGTTACCTACCACCCTGTATATTTACTACATAGCCTAAACTGGATAATCGTGGGACGTTAAACTGAAATATATTATTTCAAAATTGTACTTGGGAAAGAAATCCAGAAAAGAATTGACGAAATATCGCTTTCAGACAATACTGCGAAACATAAAAGAAATGAAATAGCCTTGGATTTAAAAGGTCAGATAAAAAAAGAAGAAGAAAAAAAAGAAAAAGCCCTGCTATGTAATGATTCCACAGACACATCTCAGTGTTGTTATTTAATAGCGTACTGTTGGTTCATAAATAAACAGAGGTTAATGGAAGAAATATTGCTTTTAAAAAGTTTGGAGATATCATCCAAAGATTTGAAGTTTCTTCTGCTGTCAGTTTTTTTTTTTTTTTTTTCATTTTTTGAAAATGACTTGTCTTGAGGCAGAATTGTAGGGATATGTACTGATGAAGCTCCAGAATGTTAAGTTCGCAGTCTGGATTTATAAAGCTGGCAAAGGACAGAAAACTTACAATTACTGGTTCACACTTTAATTCACAGGTAAGCCTTAGCTGCAAAAACTTTACCTGAGAACCCGAAGCAGGCATTATCATCGACTATTAATATTGTTAATTTTTTAAAGTAAGTGCTCTGAATACTTGTCTCTTTGACGCTTTGTGTGACAACTTCAGTGGTAAACATAAAACTTTACATTTCCATGCCGAAGTTCGTTGGTTTTCGAAAGAGAATATGCTAAGTATGCTGTATGAGTCTAGATCAAACAAGATCTGATTTTCCCTTGCTGAGAATTTATGTAAATAGCAAACCGCTATATTTGTACCTCACAGCCATTTTGATTATTTCATTCTTCATTATATGCTGAAGTGATATGAAAAAAAAAAAGAAAATAACAGAAAAAAACTGAAGTAAACAAAAAATCCAAATACAGGAAAAGAAACAAGAATACACAACGCCTTGCCACTCACTCACTGTAGCTAGATTGAAGAAACCTGTCAGCAAGCCGGCCCCGGCATTACCGGCTGTGTGTGCATCCACGCATAAGAAAGCATTGCCTCCGACAAAACCGGAGCCGGAGCCGACACCGACATTGTCGGCGGCTAGGGAGACTGCATTTGCCGGTCCTGGGAGTTCCATTGGCTTTTTTGCCGGGTCGGAAAGCGTGTGCAAGCTATCATTTGATTACATTGCCGTCGATTTTATCGCCGGCATTGTCGGAACCGGATCCGGGACGTGTGCAAACGCTGTAAGTCAGATGTGGAAATATTTTTCTTAAATGTAGGAAAAGATGAACTTTATATTTCTTTTACTGATTACATATTTGCATTTTCTTTTTCATATCTCACTGACTTTTTTGACACATAATCTCAATCTCATATTTCAATGTAGAAACACGAACATACTAACTTGTTATGACGCGAGAAGAGCTTTCATGGAGAAGATTCTACTACAAAAACGCCTTCTGAATGCTTGTACGCCCAACTTTTCATCTTTTCCTCGATTAAATAGGGTGCACTGAAATTGCGCAAACTTTCACTCCCTTATCTGTTGACACAGATAAAGCATTAATGAGTAGGCAACAAAAATTGGAAATTAAGCAAAAAATGTTGTGCAATGTTGCCAACATTACTATAAGCATTTCGACTAATAAAAACAGTCACCAAAACGCTAGTCGTTTTAGGAGAAAAAATGTACAAAGCAATGAATGACAATAGCATTTTCAGATATCGCTATTTTATGTGTGCAGAGGCGTCGTTATAGAGGGGGACAGGGGAACATGTCCCATTTTCTGTCTTTCTTTCACTTTTTACGGTTATGCCAGCTAGGTGATGATGAGAAATGAATGAAATGGTGGAATGAAGAAAGTGGGAGAAAACGGGAGAACCCCTACAAAAGCGGGGGCGTCATTTCAGACTTTGCTTGAGGGGGGTGCAACCATCGACATAAGACTTTCACGTTTTCTACTAATATATTAGTAGACAATCTATTAAAGTATATATATTCCTCAAACTCTTGGTTGGAGCAATTGCCCCCTCCTGCCCCCCTAAATGACGCCCTTGTACAAAAGCCCCGCACATGGTGTTGTCCACCACAAAGTTCACTTGGCTCAAGCGGGGATCGAACAAAGGACTCCCCCACACCAGAAGTGAACGCTCTACCACAGAGCCCCCGCGGCCCTACAGTAATTTTCTGTATCATATCTAAATGTAAGATTGTCCGTAAGATTAAAGCTGTAAGAAAATAGTTATTAGAAACAAATGGTCATTGGAAAACTGTTAGGAAAACAAAATTATATAAAATAAAAAATATAAATATTTTTAGATGTTCCCTTTAAATATCGTGGACAGGCGTTCGAACAATCACAGATAAGAATTTGTTCACCTTTTTCAGTTTTGGCAAATCACAAACAAGCATTTGTTTACATATTTCAGGTGTGTCTACCACAGTGGTGCCCCTCCAATTGTCTATCCGTAGGTGTTCTTCTATGAAAAAAAAAAATTTCGATTAATTTTTACACAAACATATTTATATAGATTTTTAACCCCCCCAAATATTTCAATGACGCAGTTTGCGTCATAGCCCCCCCCCCTTTGTGGGCACCCCTGTCTACCACGTATCTTAGTAAGTCTTTCGCGGAATCAAACGGGAATAACAAAAATGTCAAGGAGGGTTTTCTGTACACACCGCTTCGTATCTGCTCAAATTTCCACAGACTTTAGCCTGAGAAATCGTACTAAATTATCAGTGTCTTTAGCCTACACTCTCCTTCCAACTCAATGCCTTATTTTTATTCTTCCTTCACCTCACCTCCTCTTCAGCTTTCAGACATTCCATAGAATTCTCAATTAAAGCATGTATATCCGTCGTGTCTGCTTCGGTTTACACATCACTGTCTGTTTTGCTAAAATATATATCTAATCTCTCATAGGATGTTTGAAAACTTTCTAAATGCTGCACTCCGAAAGTTGAAATTTTCCCTTAAGAGATCTACAGGGTGAGGACAAAGTCTTGCCCTGATTACAAAAAAATATTACAGAAGTACCGTTTGACATAATAATGTAAATACTGGTCAGTTACATAAGTTAGTATTACAAGTTTTTTTTTTTTAAAAAAAAAAAGACCACTTACGTTAGACCACTTCAACGTGTGCCCCCTTGGTAGCTCGGAAAATGTCTAAGCGGTATTCCAGTTCCCGCCAGGTGTTCTGTAACATGTCTTCTGTCACAGTACCCACAACTGCTTGTATCCTAGCCTTCAGTTCCTCGACGTCAGCAACAGGTGTGACATAGACTCTATCCTTGATATAGCCTCATTAAAAAAGGCCAGTGGAGAAATGTTCGTGGCGGGGAGAGCGTGATACCACAGCACGCATTGCGGTTTCTCCTGCTTCGATGTCATTTCGCCAACTAACCAAGTAACGTACTGTGTCACTCTATTGGTCTTTAAAAAACTTGTAATACTAATCTATGTAACGGACTAGAATTTACATGATTCTGTCCAACGGTTATTCCGTAATAAATTTTTATAATCAGGACAGGGCTTTATGCTCACGGTGTGTTTTGATTTCCGTTGTCCTCATAATAGTTTCCTTTAATGAAGATAATCTGACACGATTTTCGCCAATAAATTCATGGGATCGTGAAACATTTACTGTATTCGTATTTGCATCTTAGTTACTGTTCTTAGGTGTTGTGGGAAAGATTTTTTATACATTATTATCGTAAGCAACGAGCTACTAAACAGTTGAACAAAAAGGCAAATAAAATTATGACAGGAAGTTTAAAAATTGGAAGATCTTTTTCAAAAGTTGTAGGATTTAAATTCCAAGGATTTTATCTGTAAACATATTGCTTTGTAAATATAAGAATGCAGTACAAGTACAATCTCACAAAGGAATGGCGTTTTGGTGCCATTTCGGTGCAAAATCTCACACAATTTCCTGAATTCTGCTGTTGGCAACGTCGCGGCGAAAATTTGCGCAATTTCAGCACTTTCTGCTACTCGGTAATAAGTCATAGATAACAGATTATCAACGATCTAATCCTTAGAAAAATTTGCTCAATGTCGTTGCACCAATTAAATGAACTTCTTGATAATAAAGAGTGTGATTTAACCATATGGTGAGACATCAATTCATACTCATAATGTAAGTGTGAGTCAGTCTATGATGAATTCAAGCGTTATTTTCCTGGTTTGTGTGAAGAAGAATAGCAGTGCAAATTAGCAACGACACCTTTCACCATTGATGTAGATTTACTAATACATGAAATTCAGGAGGAAGCAATTGAATGGAAGTGCGATTCAACTGTTTCAGCGAGCGTGTTTTGAAGAATGTTGGGTTTGTTTTCTGCCTGTTTACCTAAGAGTAGCTAAAATAGCATTAACATTTCTTGTTCAATTCTCGACAACTTACCTCCGTCAATCAGGATTTTCGATTTTGATCAATATGTCAACCGTTTGGAAGTGAAAAATGATTTCAGGTGTGTTTTGTTAAACTTGCTATGTCCTTACTCAGTAAGTTTCTGAACGCCATTTTATACACTGAAATAGAATTTTGTACTCGTTTTTGATAATTTTGTAAATAAATTTAATTTGCATAATTATTTAGTTTTAGTAAAGTATTTTAATAAAGTAGAAATCTTGAACAGCAATAGGAAAGACATAATGTCAAACATGTAGCTTTTGTTTTACAACTTTGCTAAAGTAAAGTGTAAATATGTTATTCGTAATTTCATATTTTATTTCTATCATAATTTGCATATCCCGCCCCTCCTCGCTATTCACGCTTCCGTAAGTGGGAAGGTGCCTTCACAAGATTGAAGTAGTTCCGTCCTTCCCCACTAGGTGGCAGAGTTGCATTAAGCTATGCATATTTCTGGAAAGACCAACTACTGACATCTATTGAGACGAGTTAGAACTTTCAATCCCTCTGATAACTGAAGATTCATACGAATGCCGTGTTCTCTATGGGGTTCTGGTATCATGTAAGATTATTACATTTTTTTTTTCTTTTTACGTATCCAAATGGCCGAGTATAGTGATCAGAGGTGAAAAAGAAAAGTCTAACATAATGCATAGTTTTAGGGTTAAAAAAAAAAAAAAGACGCACATTTAAGATATCTTAAACACCAACTAAAATATCTAATGAAAGTACGTAATTTATATAACCGGCCAGTACATATTCAGCATCTATACGGCATTTTCCACCTACGAACGTATACTTCTATTGAAACCGGGGGTGTTAGATGTATATTTCCGGTTTCAACATTGAATCCCGATACTTCAGATGTATACCGTATATAGGCCTACCTTATTTACAATGTGAAAAGAAACCCACTTGCTTCCCCCAGTCACTGCTGTTCTAGTGATTAGCTCTTGTTCCTTCGGTGCAATGGAGTCTCGTGTTCGGTTCCCGGTAACCACAGCATTGACAGTCAAACGCATTATGGTGGTTCAGATTGCATTTAAGACTAGATCTTGTCTCATATAGCGTCAGTGCTGAAATTAACGTTAAACTCCAATGCGAGTTAACCAAACCTTTAATCACTTTCTCAGTTCTTTTGTAGGGGCAGGGTGGCTCAGTGGTAGAGCACTTACCACTGGTGCGTCAGGTTCCTCGTTCGATCCCCGCCTAAGTAAGTTTGTGGTGGACAATATCGTGTCCATTGTGTTTTCTCGAAGTGTTCCCTTTTCTTTCCACTCATGTGGTTCGGATTCCACGTTAATCAATAGGTCCACGTCTCATATAGCCTCGCTGCTGAAAGGGACGTTAAATTCAAACTCAACTCAACTCAAACCGTTTCCTTCTACTTTCTCATTCCATCATTATTCACTTTACTCATTGTGTCCTTTATCCCAAAAGTCATAAGCTGGGACGTTAAATTGTAAGATTTTATTCCATTTTCATTTTATTTTTTTTACTTCTCATGTTTCGGATCATGTTACAGTTTTAAAGACTGTTGAATACCTGGTAGTATTGCACATGAGACAAGATTAGTAATAAGGTTTTCTCATAAAATTTGTTGATCTTGTCTGGTCCAGGGGCGGATACAGGGGAGGGGGGCGATCGCTACTCCCAGAAGAGGAAACTTTCTTATTTTATATATAAATAAATCATATTCCACAACACACCGTCCCCCCCAGAAGTTCGTCCTGGATCCGCCCCTAGTCTCGTCTCAGTTTCCAAAGACTTCTTTCTACTCCTTTGTCTCCTATAGAAACAGCTTCTTTTGTCTCGTCTCCAACGTTTACTCGTCGTATATTTATGCACAAATTCATCCCCTGTTTTTTTTTTTTTTTTTTTTTTTTTTTAAATTTCGTCCAGAAGTTATCAGAAACCTTTTTGCGTTACAAGAGGTCCACAAATGGTGTTATGAAACTACATTTAAACGATATTTGTTACTAGCGTCAATTGGCCGCTTCGTTGGGTTAAAATAGGAAAAATGAGTAATATATTCCGTTGGTCAGTCACTTTTTTTTTTTTTTTTTTTTTTTTACTATTCCTGAAGCGCTCTCTGATATGTCATTTTCGATCAGTTTTTATATATTCTCCTCCCCCTTTCCCAGTTTACGGGGATGAATTTGGATTTAAAGGGCATCGGAATTGTCGCTGTTCATCTCAGCGACTCCAAAAACTATGGATTCGATAGTATAGGAAAGGGGGGCAAGAGTACGCAAATTTTAATTAAACTTATATATTTTGGTAAAAAATAGTTACAACGGAAAACTTTTACATGGAACACAAAGCTTGAACTCTCCTTTACGAAATGTGAACTCAACTTTTATATACCTCTATTCTTGGAGGAAGTAGAACTGATAGAATGAAAACATTCAAATTCGTCCTCTTGCCCCTATATGTGGGGCAAGAGTACGAAATCAGAGGGGCAAGAGTACGCACCCAAAAGAGCATTAACAACTGTTCATGGCATCGTGCGCACTTGATCCAGTCTTCTATTGGTGGATCACTGTAGATGATATTGCATAATGGACACTCGTACACTACTTCCTCACTGACCTGAGGAGTTGTAGCCACAACTTCGGTTGTAGCTTTCCTGGTGCAAGATGAGGTTTGCCTTTGCTCTTTGGAGGGCGCCGTTCTGCTTGAAAGGAGAGGATGTCAGAATCTCTGATTGACTTCGAGAAGATCAAGATCTACTGGTTGAGTGCTTGGTAGCAGTTGGAGGAGGACTGACAACCACCAAAGGAATGCATGGTGTAAATGGTCCACATGGGCCCCTGCTTACCTCCAGTTAAGATCTAGTTTACTGGTTGAAAGTTTGGTAACCGATGAACTAGCAGTCAGCAGAGAAGTGTTTGATGTGGATAATCCGCATGAGCTCCTGCTTGCTTCTAGTGAGAATCCAGTGCTACTGGTTGAAGGTTAGGTAACAGATGAGTGAGAACGAGCAACCGGCAGAAGAGTATTTGAAGTGGACAGTCCGCATGAGCTCTTGCTTGTTTCTAGTGAGGATCTAGCGTTACTGGTTGAAGGTTTGGTAACAGATGAATGACAACGAGCAACCGGCAGAAGAGTGTTTGAAGTGGACAGTCAGCATGAGCTCTTGCTTGCTTCTAGTGAGGATCTAGCGTTACTGTTTAAAGGTTTGGTAACAGATGAAGGAGGACGAGCAACTGGCAAAGGAGTGTTTGATCTGGATGCACCGCATAGGTCCCTTTTTACTTCCAGTGAATCATCCGATGAACGATTTTGGACTCTATTCAGGTCTGATGCTTGATTTTTTGCTTCAGGAATGCTTTCGTCTTCAGACCTGGCTTCTACATTTAAGTCTATCACATCCACAATAGATGGAAGAAAATCATCTTCAGTGAACACATCTGGATTCAGTAGGACAATTCCAGATTCTTGAAGGCTGGATACCAATGGTTGCAGCGTTGTAGTCATCATCATCATAGGTATTCTGTCTTTATTAGCAGGTCATTTGCCGCAGCTGAGAAGCTTCCATGCTCCACGGTCCTCCGCTAACTTCTTCGTCTTCGCGTATGATCTTTCTGTTTTTATATCATCCATTAATTGTAGTCTCCTTCGCCCCCTCCCTCTCTTTCCCACCACCATACCCTCTAGGACGTCCCTCATGATACAATATCTTCTTAGGCAATGTCCCAACCAGTTTCTCTTCCTCTTCCTAATAATATCTAAAAGTGTTATTTTCTCACCCACCATTTCTAACACTCTCTCATACGTTTTCCGCTCGACCCAACTAATTCTTTCCATTCTTCTCCACACCCGCATTTCGAAGGCTTCCAGTCGATTTTCATCACCTTTACGTAATGTCCACGTTTCCGCCCCATACAGTACAACACTCCACACGAAGCATTTTATGAGTCTTTTTTGTAGTAAGCCTCAGTAAACAAACTCGCAACTTGGAATTATGTGGGATGGATGATTCCTCATCCATTTATCACACACAGTTGAATACCAGGATTCCATCGGGTCAAAAACAGGAGCGATCGAATAGTTTCAAATTATGACTGGGATTTGGTGGTAAACTCAACATCACTATCCTATTTTGCCTGCAGAAATCAATCGCTTGGATTGAAATGTGACAGGTCTGATTGTCAACAAGTAAAAATACCTTTTTCGAAACCGAATTTGATCGCACATGTTGGTGTAAATAATATAACCATTCTACGAAAAGTTGTGAGTTGATGAACCAGAATTAGATATTCCCACAGAACCTGGCGGCGAGCCATCGAATAATTCTTGTTTCATTTGTTTTGTGGGAAATATCTGGGGAATAAATGAACCAGATGCACTCACCATGAAACAGCTGTTAACTCCAAAATCACTAGATACAGTTTTATTCACAACTGATTTTTAGTCGACTTTTGGAACTTTATGAGGAACCGTATTTATTCCAGTTTCGTACATGTTGTAGATATCCCGTGGAGAAAAGCCGTTTTGTCTTACAAGATCTTTTAGACAATTAAAAAACATTCAACTTGTGGCTTGCAAAAACCACGAGCTCTCCCCAGACCAGTCTTTGAAGGCTGTTGCAAACCAATTGTTAAATGTCTACGACGGAAAGACTCTGTCCAATCTCTTTCTGCCATTCGATTCACACGACTAAAGGATATGGGGCACCTAGTTACGTTCAGCAAAATTGTATGCCATTCTTCTTAGATCTTTTAAAGTTAATTCATAGAAGAATTGATCCAGTAATGTGATATATTACACTAATTCGTTCTCCATTTCTTCGGTAAATAGGTCTACTGGCTTCATTGTACCCAAAGACGTTGCAGATTCTCATTCAAGAAAAGAAAAGAAAAATCCTTAATTCTCTTTATATCAGTAATGGAAATGCATAGGATACAAAAACAAATCAGATAATATTTAGACCCTTTATAAAAATATATTTCCAGCTTATTCCATCAGTTACAGAATGCTTGTCACCTACAAGGGTAACTTGAAAACTTCTCGACCTATCCTTGATGAAGCTACATATTGTCAAATGTTAGGTTAGGTTAGCTTCATATATCTTTATAGAATCCCATACCAATCATTGGACTGATACCACCTTATGCAGAGTCGTTTTAACGTATGATTACTAAAGGACTGACCACTACAGGAAACATACGGTAGTCGAACTTTTTAGTATGGCACTAATCACGCGTCAGAACGACTCTGCATAAGGCCCATTGAAATTTATTACTGAAGACTACTGACATTTAAGATAAAAGAGGACAAAGCGTAGTATTTCTGAAACCTGAATAAAATAAGCAAGCGTAACGTTATTCAATAACTGCAAATGTCACTATCTCACACGTTTATCTGTTTCGAAAACTCAAACACCACCTTAGATACTGTTATGTAAGGAATAGTATTTAGAATAAAAATTTAGCCCTCGTACATAAGAAAATATCAGGATTCTTCAGAATTCTTAACGTTATAGGCTACATATGGGAACCAGTATTCGTAAAGTTTGCCGTCACTCTCTATTACAGCGGAATCTACATTCTTTTTTGATTGTTAGTTCTAAATCAAATTGGATTCTTTTTCATAGAACAGAAGGGGCAAGAGTACGCATGCGTACCCTTGCCCCGAAGGTATCTGCGTACCGTTGCCCCCTCACTACACAATTGACTTTCCCCTTGATGTTGTACAGCCAACTGTTGGAAGAAAGTCAATTTACTCCATCCTGTCAAACAATGGATATGTTAGAAACTAACGCTTTATAGTACTTTGAAATCATTATAAAATTGTGTAAGTTATTCATTAACTACTTATGTCCCAATATTATATCAAACTATTAGAAAAACATAAATAATTACCTAGATAGCTTGTAGTTTGCCACAGCACACTCAAACTTGTTTAGGTTCTAGACGCTATTAATATCAAACTCCACGTGACGCATTATTGCCATACGCGAATATATTCACCTGATTTTAGGGAATCGTATCCTTACCCCCACGTACTCTTGCCCCCCTCTACTCTATTAACGGTCATTTTCGATCATATATATTGTAAAACTTTGTCCCATATAGGTATAGGTAGAGCGTTAATAAAAAGACTGTCCGGAATCGACCTCCCACTACCAATTTTATTATAAAATTTCTCTATAAAAGTATTTCCACAAAATACTGTACAAATTAATCTCTCTAATATCAAAGGTTAGTTACAGGTGTCTTTGACCGTAAGGTCACAGACAGGATCTCTGCAGAGCCCCGTGAAGGCTAAGCGGAGTGGAATAAGGTGCCCAAAGCTCCGAAGCAAGCAGTGTGTGGGTTAGTTGGCCAACAGAGCTCCGAAGCAGGTTAAGCGGCTGAGGTTGGGATTCCCAGTCAGAGCCCCGAGCAGGCTAAGCCAGGAAAGAGGATAGGCGTAGCCCCGAAGCAGACTAGAGGCCCTGGGGTTAGGTTACTTCTAAAGTCCCGAAGCAGACTAGAGGAAGGTCACCAGAAAACTGGTACTAAATTGCCTTTGTCCATCCAATTTATAGGGTCCTTTGGGTGGCGGTGGCGTTGCTGCTCCGATGTCGTCTTCTGCTCCGTGGGAGGGGCTAGAAGCAGTCGTCTGCATGTGACTGTAGGTCCCTCTGGTGTGAAATCTTCTTGCCGAACCACGTGCTGAGTAGAATAAGCTGCATCCATAGTCCATTTTTGACCTTGAAAGTACTTATACTCTATGTACATAATGTCGTTGAAGTAATGAATATTTTGATTACTCTAAGTACTCTCGTTGAAGTAATAAATTGAAAAAACAAGAAGTTTCAATTGTAATTATTACGGTTTTTTTTACCGGTACTTTAGGAACAATTACTGACATGTAATTATGCTGTACCAGACTGTAGTCTCATTACTTTGTAACATTGTAACATTGAAAATATTTAATTTTTTGTACTAACAGTTTCATTACTATGTTACTTTATGTATGTATGTAACCTTGAAGATGTACACTTCATTACTTGTATATAACTTAGCATTCCGCGCATGTAATTTTATTGTCGGACTGTAATTAAAGTATGAAAGTGCTGTAATATACGCTTTATTTGAATCAAACTTGTGATATTACGTTAGGTATGATAGTATTCTTGATATTAATGTATGTGTAAAGCTTACTTACCTTTCATACTCACCCTTTTTGGATGTGCCGTGTGGAACTTTCTTATTTGAGAGTGATGAATTTTTTATGCCCAAACCTGCTTAGTTTAACCGCTTTGTACTCTCATATTTATATATGAAATTGATTTTTTTATGCGCGAAATATTAATTATTCTTCTTTGTAATTATTTGGTAGAAGTTTTTGTATTTTGTATGATCTTTACGTAATTTCACAATTATTTTGTGCGATGTTGACCTTTTGCATAAATATATTTTTTTAAATGAAGAATCATTTCGATTTGTATATAGACTTAGAATAAATTGTTTGAAAAATCATATAAACGATTGAGTATTGTGAAGTTGACATAAATAAAACAATATTTTTCATTTTAAATATTTTATGGAAATTATATTGCTAGAAATTAAAAAAAAAGAATTGCATATGTAGTTATTCAAACAATGAGTCTTACATGAAATGATATACATTTATTAAATATATATAAGTTTAGTAATTAATATTATACAATATGTGTTTGTTATTTACCATTATGAGTACAGTTGAAGGTACATAATTTGGTAATCAATATATATATATATATATATATATATATATATATATATATATATATATATATATATATATATATATATTGTTGTACAGTTGGGTAATAATAACAAGTAATACAATACACATTATTTAATACATGAAAATGTCCATGTAATTTTATATCATATACAAAATACTATTAAGTTGAACCAACAGGTATGATTATTACAAACATTTTCATTTTCTTTTCACATGTGTAAAATTATTTTTTTTTTCATTGGTTGTAGACATCCGTGCATTATGACTCACTAAGGAAGACTTTAACTTCGGTATCCATAGGGTAATGTTCTATAGTCTGTTTTACTGTGGGGATTTAACCGTCGTCTCTTATTGTTTACTACTCTATGCATTTTAGTTGCAGGTCTTGTAACTATAGTAAATCCAGGCTTACGAGTAATTTTACGTGGATTCAACAATGTTTTACTTTCAATTTTTTCCTTTACTAAATCATAATAATGCTCAAAGGTAATTACTTGACGTGCCCTAGAATCTAAAGTAATTCCTCTAATTTTATGCACGTAATCGAACTCTCCAGTTTGAATATTTTTCATTCTGTAAGCATAATTCTTTGCTCCACACCCTATAAAGACATCTATTTCCCATCCTTCTGGAACCTCGTTTGTTAATTCTCCTAAGTAAGACCCTATCGCAAGCTTAGATTTCTCATGTCGTGGTTGAACAAATATAATACTGTTTGTGTCACAGTACAGTACGTGGTATTGCCCAACAGTAGTCAGAAGGTCGTGAAGTTTAAGCCTCGCCCATGATGTTATGAATGCTGCAAGCACAACATTGGAAAATTTGTTCGGTTTGTTTTCATTTTCTCTGTCTTTATATGTTACAATTAAATGTTTCTCTCCTATGGGAATTACTGACTGCACCTCATATTGTGGTGCATATAGATACGTCATAAATTTTTCAGGAGTATCGACGATTACAGATTGTGAAAGATCTGTTCTTTGTCCCCATTTCCCGTACAGCGAATTCAAAAATATTTTCGAAATATATCTTAATCCGGGATTGTACTCTATGTTCTCATAATTTAACTGTATTCCCTCATGCCTGAAATATTCTTCAGTGTACTTTTCTTGTTTTTCTTTTCTACTGCATTCAGCAGGAAAACCTGAAGCTTCCTGCTTCATTTGAAGGAATGTATTTACATAACTGCGAAACAAACTATTTGAATGGCAAACTTCAGATCCCATAAGCTCAAATTCCCAAATTTCTTTTATTTTCAGTATTTTGTATCCGCATTTCATTGCTCTATGTAATTCAGGGGTACAAAACGTACTTGTAATGGCGCGATCACTTTCACAATGTGTACATTCTCCAATATTACTTTCTTGCATGCATGATCGACATAAACCAAATAATAATTTTCCATTCCATGTGTAAGGGAGGATTGGAAAATATAAATCGGATGGTGGAAGAACAGTACATTTTACGAGACCATGGATCTTTTCAATGTCTGGAAAAAATGGTCCCTTGTGAATGTTTGGCTTACCTATTGGGAGAGCTTTACGAGCCATTACCCAGGGGTAAAGACTAGTAACATCAAGGTAAGAGATAGTCTCGTCATTATTACATTCATGCAATGCCTTATAGCATTCTACACGGCCACCGTGAAAACTTTCTTTAGGGACAAGATGATCAACAAGATCATCACATTGATCTTTCATAAAATCTTGTATTGTTTTGTCTGATTTTACTTTGGCGTCCCATTCACATTCTCACATTTCAATAACATTAAATTTTTGTTTTTTCAAGTACTCGATTTTTGTGATCGTTGATTCATATCGATCTTGCATGGTTGTACGATGATTTGAAGATGAATCAAGGCTTGTATGACGAAGATTAGCATAACAAATTTTACACCCATGCCAAAAACATCCATGAAATTCAAATACTGTGTTTGTTTTACTCTCGTACCCATCGACTTTGTATTTACCACAACGTTTTTCCAATCCATTTGCGGAATATTCGATTTTTGTACCTCTGGTACGTTCCATATATCGTAACCACTGCAACGCTTTTAGGCTTTGTCGGTCACGATGATCAAATCCAAGGGGTGGAATAATAGGAATAGTATTTTCCTTTAGATGCAATGTTCGATAAGTTAACATTGAAGTACTTGCAATAGTGTTAGCAGAGATAAAGCATTGGAGACCACCAGTTTTTTCTTCAATTAGATCGGAAAATTTAATTACTGCCTCCGCTAAAATTCTAACATCATTGCGACAGTAATCGAACATTTCCTTTTGCAGATCGTACTGCATGTTGTTTTCTATACATTCTTTGTGCCAACTAATTAATTCTTTGCGTTCTTCCGGACTTCGTGAATCTGGATCAAAGTAATGTAATTCAGGAATCTTTCCTACATAATTTTGGTTTTCCTCTGTATTAAATAGGTATGGAAAATATCCCTTCTTTAAGTTTTGATTTAAGCCTAATGTCTTTGGGAGTGCAGATAATTTGATACCCATATATAGGAAAGTGTCCCTAAAAATAATTTTATTTGATAATTTCATCTCAATAATTTTGTGTCCCTGTGCTATTATTGAAGGTGAAAGATTTTGACTTTCGATCAATGTCTTAGCCGCGAAAATCATATCGTACTTACTGCCGTTATGAGATAATGCTATGATCGATTTAAAGGCGGGTCGATCCATCACCACGTGACGTATAAAGTCTTCCATGCTCTTAAAGGAAAACTCGCGACTTCCATCTTTATGTCCGCATTTAAGACATGGATCATGTAAGGATTTATTCTTGCAATGCGAACAAAGATGCATTACATATACCAAAGTAACAATGTGTTCTTGTTCACCTTTTTCATTCTCATCGAGTAACATCGTCTCTACATCAAATATAATATACAAAAATGTATTTACATGAGTCGGTGCTGCTTTTTGAACGAAACATACGTGATCATGCTCGACATGATTATAGCACGTTTTACAAAATCGTTCATCACATGTATGTGGAGATTTTCGTCGCCGAATATCATAAATAACAGAACATTCGATACAAACTTTGACATTATCACAAACACTTTTCCCATTCCCTACTACACTTTTGTGATTTATAAAGCATTCTTCCATAGGAAACAGTCTGTGGCAATCTGTACATTCGCGTTTCATATTGTCTGAGGAAGACACTTCATGATATTTTTCACAATACGGACATTTGTATGCACATTTGTGATCATGTACATGATGATAAGCTTCCAAACAATGATGACAGTATCCTTGTTTCCCTAAGAGCGATCTGATATTTGTAATCAACTGATAATGTTGATCATCATATAAAATATAAATTTGCTTTCCAGCGTGGACTCCAGGATATATTATATTAAATTCACGAGTCATACCATTTTTCTCGTAAACAATAACTTGGTAATCAGGTAACAGATGATTTTGAAACTTTTTCACGTCATCCAAAGTACATCCATTCTTATTCACAATATCTATATCTACAGTGGAACACAAAGCTACTGCTTGTTTCAACAAACGTTTTGGGTTTGTCATAAGACGATATAGTTGCTGACAATTGATCGGCTTTAGCCTTCCCAAGAATAATACTCTTGGGAAGACAGTACACATCCTTTTTCATAGGAATCACATTTTGTTCTAGGAAAGTAATTAAATCAGTGTGTTTCTTAGTACCAAGGGTTCGTCCTCTTCCTTTACGAGGGTCAACGATATGTACTTTAAAAGTAACCGCATCTGCGAAAAGAAACTCTTCATTACTGTTTAATGTGTTCTCTACTATATAGAAAAGAACATCAGGGTTCAATTCAGCTTTTGGACGCCATGACATGTATATGGGTTTGTTCAGATTACAAGCAGAACTTTCAATAGTTATGCCTACATACGTGTCATTGTCAACGTCACTAAGGGTATTGTCTATAACGAAATCAAATAGGTTTCGAATGTGCGTTTCCGGATCTTTGATAAGTTTAGCATCAGGCCTAATTGTTACTTCCTTTCCTTGTAAACCAAAGTAGGAGTAATGCTTAGATGTACTTTTGACAACATGAAAGTCTGATTGTTTACCACCAGTACCGTACAATGAAGATGTTGATGGAATCGTACCAAAAATACTGTATCTGATGTAGGACTAGGCGAATTCACAGTGTCCCTCATATATTCAACGAAGTCGGATAGAGTTAAACCAGAAATTTTATCATCCGATATCAATTGCATTACCCTTTCACGCGCCTGTTCCCTTATTTCTCCATGTTTAAAAAATCCTGCCTCGTGCAAATCAATTATATCTTTTGCAGTCTTACAACTGTTGAGGACAACATCTTGAGTTTCATAGTAGTGAATATATAACGCACGCCGCAATTTAAAATATTTAAGATTGTCAACTCTAACACCAGTGGCATGGCATCGCGTCACAATTTCCCAAGAGGAAAAGACCTCTTCAGCGTCACAGTAGTCTCGAGCCTCTATGAAATCCAATATGGTATTGATTGTACGAATGGCGTCCATCTGTAAGAATAAATTAATCACTTAAGAACAATATTTCAAAACAAATGATAAGCGAGTAATATATGCTATATTAATCAAAATATTTCTCAAATTCGTAATGGTAATAAGAATTAAACAGTAATTAGAACGGTAATAGTATTTAATACAAATTGGAACAAGTTGTAATTTTAATCAAGTATAAAATTTGATGCAAAATAGAAATGTATGTCTAAAACATCAAACAATTACTTACATTAGTACTTATTAGCCCTTTCTTGATTCGTAATGACAATGAATCTATAAGAAAAAGAAAGAAACAATTTATTGTTGACTGCGTTGAAATAGAATTTAATCCAACCATCAACATATACACTAATTTAGTCAATTCTCTTAATTACTGATTATATTTTATCTTATTGCATTAGATTTCTGAGTGATTTACGTGTAGAATTTAAGCTAAACACTGTATCAGCTGAATTTAAGCGTAACAAGACTGTACATTGACAGATTATCAGTGAAAGTTCTACGATAGAAAATGAGTTATTTACCGATGATGACTAAAGTATCGGGAAATGCTCCTGAATTGCCGATAAAGGGTAACTTTGACGTTCGGTGAATTACAAAGTATCACGGAATATAGAGTAGATACTACTTTGAAGCGCAGACGTATACTGAAATTTCAACAGACATGCCCATTTTATACACTCACGGGATTCCGAAAATAACCGAACATTCCCGAAGTCAAAACCCGAACATACCCGAACATTCCCGAAGTCAAAATCAGAACATACTTGAAGTGAAGACTCGAATGTTCTCCAGCTGAAGGCCCGAACTTTCCCGAAGTGAAAACACGAACATTAACGAAGCGAAGATACAAAATTTCAAAAAGGAAAGTTATTATCGAAGGTAATGTTTTAAATACAAAGTTTATAAGTCAAAGTAGTTGAAGTTTACCGAAGATAACAAAAGTATCGGGAAACGGACCCGTGGTCTCCGATAAATTATAACGTATTTGTTCCCGTAAAAATGCTATATGCACAATAAATATGTGAAATAGAGAAACACCAGATGACATATTCCTAATTAGTATTTATCATTCTTTAATTTAATTATAATAATAGCATTTTCAATTTAAGTTAATAATAGTTCAAATTGATTAATACATTTTATTTTTAGTTTCATGTGGTTATATTCTGTTTCCTGTAAAAATGTTTCTGATTTTATAGAAGATGTTTTACTCTATCATAAACAAAAGACAACACGAATAAAAAATTAAACGTACATTTAAAAATGTAATTTTTTACACCTTTATAAATATAAATTGAAAGATTACTGAACTTCAACCAAAATAAAACAATCAGTTTAATACTAACAAAATATAAGTTATAGTTAACTGTAGTGACAAAAGTTGACTACACAAACGATAGTAGAAAATGTTCAAACGAAAAGTGAGTACTAAAAATGTTATAAAGTTTAAACAGAAAAGTTAAAAGCGTGAAAACAAAAAGGTAAAGCATTAGTTAAAAGAAAAATATTAAAGATTTTAAAACAAAAAAGTAACAGATAAAGTGAAACAAAATTAAAACAAAAAATAAGAAGTGAAAACAGAAAATGTAATAAGAAAAATAAGTTAAAAGGAAAAATGTTAAAACAAGAAAAGTTCAATGAAAAATATTCAAACAAAAAGTGAGTGCTAAAACGATAAAAAAGTTTAAACAGAAAAGTTAGAAATTAAAAACAAAAATAACTCAAAAAGAAACAATGTTAAAACAAGAAAAGTTGAAAAAGTAAAAAGTAAAACAGAAAATTAAAACAAATAATAAAAAATTGAAAACAAAGTGTAAAAACAAAATTTAAAAATGATAAAAGGTGAAATCAGAAGTTAGAAAATTTAAAAAAATGTTAAAACGGAAAAGTAAAAATAAAATGTAAGAAAAATGGTAAAGCAAATAAAGAACAGGAATGTTAAAAGTGAAAACAGGAATGTTAAGTGAAAGTAGAAAGTTAATCACAAAAAGTTTAAAAAGTTAAAGTGAAAAGTTAAAATAGGAAAATTATGAATTTCGTTGTACACATGAAGTTAACAATAAGAAAAGTAATAATAGTAATTAGTGTAGCAAGTTACTGGAAATTTAATATAAGATGAGTTATTTGATTACAGTTTTTTTAAAGAAAAGATACATGGAATTACTTTACCTAAAAGGTCTCACTAGAGTACATGTTCTTAGGCAAATCTTATCGGCAATTTAACGCATTCATTTTAAATATAAGGAATTTGTATTGTGCTCAAAATCGAAAGAAATGTTTGACTTCTGTAGAAATTACAAAAAGGAAAAAAATAATTATCAGATTGCAACTATATTGGTAATATTACTTCAATTCAAATGATGTAATATTTATTACGGAAAGAAATTAACCAGTAAAGACTAGGAATTAAATTAAAAACATTTAGTTAAATGTTAAAGACTTAAGTTTGTAGTGTTGCTACAGACGCTAAGAAAAACTAGTAACTGTACTTTTAGAAGAAAAAATATTTTTAATCATTTGTGGATTTCCACTTTTCACAGAATTTTTGTATTATTTAATTTCATTTGTAAATTGTACAAAATAAAAGTATCAGTACTGTTACTTACCAATCAGTTTAGTCAAATCATGATGACAGGGAAACTTGATTAGAATGCAGCAATCGAATATCCTTTGTGCAACACTGTAATATATTCAAAGATTATATTATGACTTCATGTTCTATTTAAATTACAATTATCTATATTTGTTTCTACCTTAATTTTATTGATTATCAAGAATAAATTTCTAAGTTATTTTCCATAGTCTTGTTACTTAAAAGTAGGATATTTATATTTAACTCTTTAATAACCCTATGGACGAGAGTGAAAAGACACACTTAGAGCTTAGGGCAAACAAACTATCAATTCAGCTACAATTAATTCACTACTTCATATGGTTCTCAGTGTAATCATCAAGGCATATTTCAGTTTCACTCAAAATTTAGAAAGGAAGTAGCAACTATGTATAGTACAGGGCGCTGAAGAAATAAATTCTAAAAGAAGAAACATTACTGCTTGTTTCTGATACACAGTTTGTGCAACTACATAGCAGTGTTTTGGAAGTTCCAATTAATTACTTAACAGATTCTTCCTTAGATCATAGTGATGTTCTCTTTTCTCCATATGAGAAATCGTTAATTTTCTCTTAGTCATTAGATTTTCTCACTATTATGCAAGTTAAAGATATATATAAGTAATACATTATCTTGATTTCTGAGCTTTATTTTATCGAATTATTGTTTACGCTTAAATAACATTTAAGTCATTTTCTTGGCCATTGTAGTGTGTAGTAGACTAACAAACAAGTTTATCGCCTTATTTAATTCATTGTTTGAATTATGACTTATTTCAGCATGTTATATAGATTACTCCAAACATAATTACCTTTGTAGTAATTACTCAATCACATGTTTCGGTAAACACTTTTCATAATTCAGATAATAATAGTAATAGTAGCAATATTAATGTTAGATGTAGTAATAAATACAATTTTGAGCTAAAACAGTAAAACATTTTAAGTATATAGATACATTTCTATGAATAAATGTATCTCCTAAGAATATATTAATGTAATATTTATTCTAACAATTATTGCAAAAGAATATACTATTCTTATTTTCAATACATATATTTTATAAGATTACCATAAAAATAGTGTTGAAAGAAAAGCATAGCAGTCAAATTTGTACAGGATATATTAAAAAGTTATAAAGATCAATCATAGAAATGTAATCATGAAGAGAATATATAGTAACAATAATATTCCTAATAAAAGGTATACAAGACAATTAAAACGCTTTTCATATGCTCATGATATGCTAAAGGGAACGTAATCTTCAATATCAGATTCACACAGTGACACATAATTAGTAGAGATTAAAGAAGACGAAAGGATAAAGAATGAGAAAGTAAAACGATCTTATATATTCTACGTATAATATCATGTCAATTTACATGAAGATGATAAGTAAGAAAGAATGTCGACAATAACGAAACGTTTACCAATTCTTTCCATTTCTCTATGCAAATATATTATGGACGAGTTATAATTGATAACATTGTGCGTCAATGATCTGGTCATCTTTCGATAATATATAAATTATCTCACACTATAAAAGTTTTCATCTCACTACGTTCATCTTAAGATTTTCTTTCCTGTAACCTATCATATTGTTCTCGTCAACTTTCGCAACGATATAGCGTATGACATTCTTTTTTCCCTGGCATTATGAAGTCTCTTATTATACAGTTTCTTTCAAATAGTTTCTTCTCTGAAACTGCTTGGTTCGCGACCTAATTCTCTTCATTCTTCTCCACACCCATAGTTTCAATCTTGTACTCTCTTTCACGTACTTGTTTTCATATCACACGAATCATTTCTCTTTATTCACGGAAGCACAGAATAAACTTCCTCCTAAAGGGTTCTTTTGCCATTTCTATCCTTGCTTTTATTCCACGTTTGCAATGTTATTATTACCTATGTATGAAAATCTAGTCATTTGTAATTGCAATGGACAACGCTCATACGAGAATTATAGTTAAAAAAAGTGTAAAATATGCAACTGAAATAATAGAAAATATAGTGAATTAAGTCGAATATCTGAAGCTTTTTTTAGTATAATCATGTGTTATATATGTGTTCAAAATTATATTAGAGGAAAAAGGAATATCCAACAATACCTCCTATCGGTATTTTTAATTTAGTGCCCTCCAAAATTGTGCAAGCAGAATTATTACTATGCCTCTTTCAAAAAAAAATAACGGAAAAGAGGGGATCGATTTCTTCGATCAATTGAAGAGGCTGTGTTGGCTAAATAGTAGAGCACTCAACCCTAATGCGTGGAACCCCCCCCCTGCTTCTATACTAGTATACATCAAATGGTTTTTGTGATGGCGTGTGTTCCTCAACTATTTGTTTTAATTCTCAAATGTCCCACAAATCATGAACGTAAGAATAAAACTTAAAGATTTTATTGTACAGTCGCGCTTTAGAAAATGTATCCGCAGAGGACAGATAGACACAAATATGTATAAAACATCAATCTATCTTTTGTAAGCTAAATTCTGTATGCCACAGTTGTTGCGAACTCCAAGTGTATTCTAATATTCAAGGATTTTAAGGTACGACTCATCACTTCCCTTACTGTTACATGTTATTTAAATTATCTCCTCTCATAACACCTTTGCAACTACAACTATAAGTGATTTCAAAGCAATTTGTGTCTTTTCACATACTTAAGTAATGTATATATTTATTTTTCACAATTAATTTCAATCATCATCTTATTAAACGCTTGCACTGACATAGGTTTAGAAGTAAATGGAGAGAAAACTAAATACATGGAAGTGCGTCGGGACCGGAATACAGCAAATTATGGATGCGTTAAAATATTAAATAATACTTTTGATAAAGTGGATAGTTTCAAATATCTAGGATCAATATTAACAGAGGAAAATCATATTCACAAAGAAATTAAATGTCGACTAAAAGCAGAGAATTCGTGTTACTATTCGGTTCAAAATCTCTTGTCGCGAATTCTGTCGAGAAATTTGAAGCTTAAAATATACAAAACGATAATTATGCCTGTTTTTCTGTATGGCTGCGAAGCATGGTCACTTATTCTGAGGGAACAACATAGACTGAAAGTATTTGAGAACAAGATCCTGAGACGAATATTCGGACCCAAGAGGAACGGGAACGGGGAATGGCGGAAACTTCATAACGAGGAACTACATAATTTATATGGTCTACTCAACATTGTTAGGGTCGTTAAGTCTAGGAGGCTTAGGTGGGCGGGTCATGTAGCTAGAATGGAAAAAAGTAGAAACGCTTTCAAAGTTTTAACTGGAAAACCAATCGGAAAACGACCAATAGGAAGACCTAGGCGCACATGGGAGGACAATATCAAGATGGATCTCGCAGAGATTGGAATACAAAGTAGAAACTGGATGCAGTTAGCTAAGGATAGAAGTCAATGGAGAGCTTTTGTGAACGCGGCATTGAACCTCCGGGTTTCATAGGCCATAGAGTTAGTTAGTTAGTTAATAATTTCAATCATCAAAATAACCTTCTGTTTAAAAAAATGATAAAACTTTATGCTAAGTTGGCAACTCCGTTACCCTGATGATAATGCAAAATATGTCAAGTATGTCGGACAAATTCTAAACAGTTTTTCTATTTACCACGGTGCACCATGTTGTTATCCTAATAGTGAACAGCATGTCTCAATCTGTATATCACATTAATAGACTTCACTATATGCCCTGCCTGCATAACTGGCAGCTTTTATACAATAGATATTGTTACCGATTTAAAACTACTATCCTTATTGTAACAGCAAGGCGTCTCGGTAACTCAGTCACGGTAATTTCTAATAGGAAGGTTAAGCCAATAGTTGTTATTATCTGCGCTGTCTCGTATCTGACGCCAAACATGGCGTTAGTGTACAGGAAGTTTGCGAACAACCTACAGAATTTCAAAGCTAGTAAATCTTGTCATAACCTTAAATACTATAATCAGTATATAAGGCTAATTCTAATAATAAGTACATTAATCACACTATTAGATGCCGTTACCTGCGCTGCCGAATAAACGTTTATCTCTTATATTCCGTAACAAAAAAGTGTCGCTACCTACCTTGTTTAGATGACTCCAAGTTGTCTTTGACGTACACTACCTGTTATTACATATATATCTCCTCTTACTGGTCACTTCTCATACAAAGTCGCTCGGCGAGAAACAAATATGTTTTCTATATTTAAAAAGTGCCTTTAAACCATGCAATCAACGTAATTAATATTAGACAACTTATTATTCTCAGTTCATTTTAGCACACTGCAGTACGCAGTATTAGTACTGTGTACTAATTACATACACAGAATTTCAATGAAGAGGATTCTTCGTTAACTAATACCATATCATGTTCGAATTACTTTTACATTATCCCCATCTAAAAGTTCTTGATCTAAAAAATCTATGACCTAATGCCTCAATAAAATAGTATGGTTATGTCTCATACGAAATGTCTTCCTTTCATCCGAAGAAACATTATGTCTGTTTCCCTCTACCACTATTATTTCTTCCCTTCATAAATTACTTATAAGTATTCGCTTTCATCCGTCTACTTTACCCTAAAACCTAGATATATAATACTAGCGAAACAAAGTAATCTCACTGATAATGTTAGTATAAAAACGTCCCAGCCTGTATGTCACATACGCACGTAAAATTACATTCTTGGTACGAATTCTTGTTCTCCATACTGTTTAATATATTCCGATAATTTAATGGCTAGCATGGGCGCTTTTCGTACAGGAGGTCCAAGTTTGATCCACGGTGCTTCTTTCATATAAACCATAGTAATCGTTTTACTTTTTAAACTATTTTCGCATCTTTCATAGCCAGAAAGTGTAACCCTAAGACGTTAAAGTAAAAAACCATATGCTCTATACATACAAAAAGCAGTTGTCCGGCATTCAATTAATGAAACTGAGACGTGACTTTGAGCAAAATAACATTTTCAAATACTCTCCTCCCATTTACAACACAAAACTCCTATCTATTAGTTTACGACCGCTGTAAATCACGAGGTGGATATATAATGTAAAACACGAAGCTTACCAAAAGAAATTAACTATATACCGTATTTTAGTTCACGTAACGGTTTTAAACACGAATAAATCTTATTTTTAGCTACGTGGTTAGCGTATGCGCCTCTTGTGTGGGAGACTCGAGTTCGATTCCCGGCGAGAGGCCATGTCCTTCGGGGTCCACGTTCATCAATAGGTCCATGTCCCACATAACTATGGTGCTAAAAAGGGACGCTAAACTCCAAATCAAATACGATTATTTGTATCATCAAGGAACGTAAGAAAAAAATCTAAATTTTCTCATAAAATGATTACAACAGTATCACAATTAAAACATATCACATACCAAGCTTTATTCAGCTCCTGCATTTCACAAACTGAGCATTCTTCTAAATGCGCCTCAAAATGACAAAAGGTTGGAAACCACTGACATGGAAAAATGTTATTCGTCACCGAAATTCAAACTTATGTTCAGTTCAATAATACTAAAGATAAAAAACAAGCAAAATTCAAAGCAGGTGTAGGTTACCCAGTTCCTTTCCACACACAAAAATAATAAACAATTAATACTATATTACATAAATAATCAGTTTCACCCATCATTTAATGGTCTTTTCATGTAAGGCTACTAACTTCTTATATTCTGAAGAGATGCTAGGGTCCTATGAACAAGAAAATAATCGCCTATTTATTATAAAATGTGTCCGTTTGTGTGTCTACGCAACTATTCTTTTAATATGTAAAATAATAACTACGCCTCGTCCTGACGGAGAGGTCCAAACAATCTTAAGTTTTTCGCTATTTGTTTATTGTATTGGCTTTCGGCGCGGAAGATCCTGATTCGATTCCCGGCAGCGTTACACGCTGTTTCCAATATATACGTTTTTTTTAGTTACATATTAGTAAAAATTCACCGAGCAAAAGATTTAGCGTACGTTTTTCCACGTGGAAGATCCCTAGTTCGAATCCTGGTGCAATGAACAATCTTGATTCCCTGTAGCCTCCATATTACATTACACCACACCTTAGTTAATTTATAATTACATATAAGTACACCGAGTCATATGGTTTTCGATGTCGGAGAATTCAGGTTCGATTCCCGGTAAGGGATAAACACATCCGTCCCCTATAATCTTCCTAATACATTCAAAAAATAGTACTGTGTTTTACATGTATTTCATTTACAATGTCACTTCTCATATGGAAAGAAAACATGAACAAGTATGAAACAAGAAAAGGAAAATATGATATACACAGTTAGTACTTACCAATGATTTTCTCTTCTGGTGTCGATTTTGTTTCTTCTTCCGAAGTACTTTCTTAACGTTAAGCGATGCCGCCGTCTTTTATCGCATTGTATGAGTCATGCAAGTGTTTTCGTATTTATATTACCTCAGATGACCTTCAGAATATTCTAGATGCTTCTCGAAGATCTCTGTCCCGCCGTGTTCCTCTTCTTTGTCCCTCCGAATTCTGGTCACGTTGCAGTTTACCTGTTCTTTACCCAGACAAATAATCTTTAAAGGATTCCGTTTCCGTTTCAAAAAAGTCTTTTAAAATCAAACGGTTGACATTAATTATGCACTTCAAGAACCATGCGTGATTTCTTTACATTATTAATTACTTCCTTTATATTAAAATGTCCACCCTACCCAGAACTAAATTAACATTATTTTCTCATTTAAACCCAAAACAATTTATTTTCAGTAACTAACGTTGTTTTATTTAAATTTGTCACTATAATTCAAAGCACTACAAAGTCTGCCGATTCAATCCATCTAATGTCACACCCTCATTACAAATTCATTCAACTTATCACTTTATATATGGGCGAGCTCTGTTTAGACATTCAAAATGCTACAAAGTACACAGAAATAATTAATCAACATGAAGTACAAGCACGCCCGACCGTTTCCTTTAATTTCATATTTAAACCTTTATCAAAAAATAATTCATCCTGTCACTTTAACATGCTCTACAAAGGAACGCATATAAAAAAAAGTGGACAAAAAATATGTAGGTCGTTATTACGTACGCAAAATAATGAGACTACAGTCCGATACAGCATAATTACATGTCAGTAATTGTTCCTAAAGTACCGGTAAAAAAAACCGTAATAATTACAATTGAAACTTCTTGTTTTTTCAATTTATTACTTCAAGGAGAGTACTTAGAGTAATCAAAATATTCATTACTTCAACGACATTATGTACATAGAGTATAAGTACTTTCAAGGTCAAAAATGGACTATGGATGCAGCTTATTCTACTGTGCTGGTGTATGTAAACACTGACATGTGGAATTGTTTGTTTAGAACAGCGTTTCCCAACCGGTGTGCCGCGGCACACTGGTGTGCCGCGAAAGAGCCGTTGGTGTGCCGCGAGAAAATCGAAACAAAATTATTAATTCTATATTAACCAAATTGCAAGACACATGAACAATGTATATTTGTATTTCATATTACCATGAACTTTACAATGGAAAAATTACTGTAATTGTTGTATATTATTGTACATACATTACTGTGTAAAAGATAGTATTTCGGTAATGGCATTTTATTTGCCAGATCCCCATACACATTTTCACGGTTAGCTGCTACGTTACGCTTCAATTGAAAGTCCATACAGAGAGGTGGAATGAACTTTCAACTTATACAGTTTTCATTTTGTAAAGCGCTCTCCCAAACAACTGAGGGATAAATTATATTTGATATAGTAAGTGATTATTTTGATGCAGCAGGTTTGTCGTGCAAATTTTGTTTGAGTGTTGGCACAGATGGCGCTCCCTCTATGACAGGTTCCGTAAAGGGATTTTTGGCATTAGTAAAGCAAAAGAATCCGGAGATATTTACATATTGTTTTTAGAGAAGCACTTGTTTCAAAATCATTTGTTCCCGAACTTGCAAAAGTATTAAATCAAGTGGTAAAAATGGTTTATTACATAAAGCCAAGACCTCTTGAAACAAGACTATTTTCAGGTCTATGTTCTGCAATGAATTTTGAATACAGTCAGTTGCTTATTCACACAGAAGTAAGGTGGTTGTTTCGTGGTCGCATGTTGTAAAGATTTTATACACTCAAAGAACAACTTATTCTATTCTTTCTGTCAGAAGAAAGTGAATATGCCGATTTCCTTAGTAATGATTCTTCTTGCAATAAAGTACCTTTTCTTGCCGACATATTCCAAACATTCAATGCACTAAACAAAAGCATGCAGGGGAAAAAAAGAAAATATACTAACTTTAAGTGACAAAATTAACTCAACTTAAAATTTGTTCATTTAGGAAGAAACTCTAACTTTCGTAGAACAAAATTAGAAAACAAAACAAATGTGACATTTTGAGGTTACAAAGTGCTGTAAAATTGACACAAACGTCTCAACAGTCTTTCTTGCGTACCAATGTTGAGAAGTATTTTCCTACACTTCAGTTGACTTTTTTTGACTGGGTGAGGGATCACTTTGCGAATTCTCTACTACAGTCAACAGAATTAAATGCTCAGGAAGATAGTGAATTGGTCGATGTGAGGAATGACCGAGGTTTGAAGCTCTAGCACTCACAGCAAGAGATTCTGGATTTCTCTCCAGCAGCCCTATTTCTACAAAGGCTGTGAAAGTTCTCATTCCCTTTTCTACATCCTACTTAAGAGAAGCAAGATTTTCTGCAATGAACACGATTAAGTGTAACAAAACCGGATCATATGAGGGCGTGTTTATCGACTATCCGTCCACAATTGAAAAAGATCATAAAAGAACATCAAGCTCAAGTTGCACATTAATTTTTATTGCACCAAGTCGTCTTACTTATTTTTTAAAAATTGTATTATTATTAAACAATTGTAACCTTTAATTGATATTATTGAAAGATTGTTACATTACTAATATTATTTAACAATAACCTTCATATAATATTTGAAAATTGTAATGTATATTAACCATGTTAATAAATTATAAGTTTCCTACTTTTCAGTACATTTTTAATGTTAAAAACAGTATTTATCACTATTATGACCATTATTGCTTCATTATTTGCAGACTATTTCGTAACTTGAAATTTTAAAATACCGCTAAATCCTTTCGACAAAGCAAACATGCATACAAATTACCTACATTTGTGTCTTAAAAGTACAAGGGATTTGCTTGTTCGTTCGTTATTTAGTGATATTCTTTCTTAGTGAAAGATTGGATACAATTTTGAAAAAGAAAGTGCATTAAAAAAGTGAAAGATTGGATACAGTTTTGAAAAAGAAAGTGCATTAAAAAAACTTTGTCCTATTTTTATTGCAATTCTTTTCTATTTTTAAATTAGAAAGAAAAATAAGCATATTGATTTACCATGGGAGAGAAACAGTGATCGAGCTTTCTTCTCTGTGAGAAAGAGATCAGTAATCACAGAAAAAAATACCAGTGTATTTTATATTTACAAATAATAATAATAATAATAATAATAGTAATAATAATAATAATAATAATAATAATAATAATAATAATAATAATAATAATAATATTTATGAGTGTGCCGCGAGAATTCAAGTTACACCCGTAGTGTGCCGCAAGTTGAAAAAGGTTGGGAAACGCTGTTCTACGTCTTGGCCAAAATTGGTGGTGACCCATTAAGTAGTGATTGATTTTTTCTTTTTGTTTTTGTCTCTGCTCGAACATATGAACATGATGAAACTAACTCCTTAAATGAAATGAAATCTTTAAGTTTTACGTCCCACGGTTATGCCGGTTAGGCTAAAGGAAACGGTGATCATCAGAAATGAATGAAATTTTAGAATGAAGAAAGTGGGAGGATACGGGAGAACCCCGAGAAAACCCACGAGCGCGGTGTTTGTTCACCACAAAGTCCACACAGCGCGAGCGGGGATCGAACCAGGGACCCAAAGCGCAGGAGGTGAACGCTCTACCACAACTCTTTAAATGAATTCGTTCATGCAAAAAGGATTTTAGTCACCAAAATGGCGAAATTGAGTTAACACCGGATTTTTGTTTCTATTGGGTACACCTATGTTTGTAGTGTTTAGTATTTTGTCAAAGATCAGTCGAATTCCTTTGTATGCAAAAAAAGTAAAAGAAATGAATTAGTGGTATTATATTGTAGTTGGATACACTGAGTGTGAAAAGAGAGTTCAATAAGTTAGTTGGAGAGGTACGATGCTAGTGTTAAGACGTCCGTGCGACATTGTAGCAATTGTAATATCTAACGCCAAAATATAAGTATATAATATATTAATGAGCACTCATTTAACATATAAACGAATTAACCCGTCCATGCGAGCTTTTATTACAGTGTGCTATGGAAAGAGATTTATATAAAAGAAGTTTAGTGGAGTCAGATTACAGAAGACATTATCCTTTCGATAAAGAAGAAAAAAAAGGAACATTGCAAATTGGTGACCTCGACGTGATTCAAAAGTACGTGTTGGTTCGGGTGGTATTCTTGACGTTTGTGGCTTGTTCAAAAGTGAGTTATTTCCATTATGTTATAGTGTTTGAGCAATTATGGTGTTTCAGATTTAAGTGGCCACGTTTATTTTGGTAACAATGTCGGACACGAGCACGGAAGCTGTTTGTTGTGACGATAGTGGACTTTCTATGGGTTGTGATGTTTGATCATTTTAAGTGTTTAAAAATGAGTGCAGAGGAGCAGGACTATTATTCACAACCAGATACTCCATGGAAGTGTGACGAATGTACAAAAGAAGACACACACAATGAAAAGTCGGTAAAAGATGACAAACTGGACAAATTATTAGCTTTGATGACAGGACTCGATAGCAGTCTCCAAGAAGTTCGTTCTGAAATGAAAAACAACCTCCAGAGGAAGTTCGTTCTGAAATGAAAAACAACCTCCAGGAAGTTCATTCTGAAATGAAAAACAACCACCAGGAAGTTCGTTCTGAAATGAAAAACAACCTCCAAGAAGTTCGTGCTGAAATAATGGAAGAGATGCAAGGAATGCAGAAACGATTAGAAGAGAGTGTATTTGGGTTCCAGCGCCAAGTTAAAGATTTGGAAGTAAGAATAGTTTCTAATAGAACTGTTTGCAAAAAGGAAAATGATCAGCTTCAAAAGGAAGTGGAAAAATTAACGGAGAGATTTGATTCCCTGGAAAAACTTGTCAAAGAGCGGCCAGACGACTTGTGTGTTCGTGAAAAGGAGACAGCCATTAAAAGTAGAATCTGTCAAGAAAATGAAGAAGTGGAAGACCAGGGCTCAGAGGTGCGAAATCAGCTTGAAGAAAAGCAGGAAGACGCGTTTTATTTGTGTGCAGATCAAAATCGCCGAAGGAGGAACACTAACCAAGTTGTAAGTACATCTTTTCAAGGCACATTTGGCAAACTACCGCGGTCTAATGATAATACTTTTGTTGCCGACTGTACTAGAAGTTTAAACTCTCATGTTGTGTCTAATATCAGTAATAAGAATTGTTTTGCTTATGAAGAGTCTAACAATAGATGTTATTTTCCATTTAATGAGCAAGTTGAAGGGCCTGGTTTGTTGCAAAATTTTCAGAATGATAATTTTAAATCAAATAATTTTGAACATGTAGAAAGTAATAGTTCTTATTCTGGTTCTGAAACTCACGAAAAATTAACAGAATGTATGAGATCAAGGGAGGAATTGTGCTCAGCTGTTTGTAAGAGACGTGAGGGGGAACATCATTGTTGCTTCACGTGCAAGGGAGAGAAACTTGATACGGCCGGTTGAAGAAAGCAGCAGAATGCGATTGTTTCAAGGTGGAAAGGTCAAAGAAAAAAATATAGGTAATTGTTGTCAACCAAGAAAGGGTTGTGACAAGGAAAGGGATTGTATGTGTGTGTGTAACCATACAGTGTTTCCTACTCACTATGCAGATAATGGTCAGTTTAATTCTAATAATGAGGTTTTCGATAACGATAGGATCTGTTTTAATAGATGTTTTGGTAATAATGTAATAGCATCTAGGCCAGTTAAACTCACAGAATTAAATGCTTACCCTTCGTTTTCGGGCGACATCATGACTGAAAGTCCGAGAAAGTTCTTGGAAGAAATGACCTCATATTTTGAGATGGGATGCATTAATGAAAGGGGTCGTTTATTAATCTTGGAAAAGAAACTTACTAATAGTGCACAAGGTTGGTTTTTGTCGATGAAGAGTAAAATAAGGTCTTATAACGATTTTGTACACTATTTTCTTCAGAAGTATACTGATAAAAGGATTGTAGCTGCACAACTTCGTGCTTTGTATCAATCTAATTTTAAATCTTCAGGCTATAAATCACTTGTTGATTATGCATGGTCAGTGTATCGAAGGTATGTGAACTTAGTGTCTTGCCCTGACGAATTTGAGACTGTGGATTTATTGTTATCAGTGTTGCCATATGATGTACGTAAAATGTTATCACTTGTTAAAATACAGAGTGTGTCTGATCTAATTGAGAGATTAGAACGTTTGGATATTCCAAGCTATAATAGAGTTTTTGATAGTTGTAAGTATTACGATAATGATAAGCGTGGTAAAGAAACAAGTAGCCAAAATGACAGATATGCTAAAACAAACAAATGTAAGAAATGTACAAGTAAAGGATAGAGAGACCCAATGTACTGATAATAAGAGTAGGCCTTACGCCAAAAATAAATTTCGCGAAGGGAAGTATTTTCACAGAAGGAATCGTAGGTTTTCAAACAGAAATGGCAGATGGTATTGGAGACGAAGAAATAGGCAAGATTATGAAAAGAACGATGATAATAATGATGAAAGGAGTGTACAGAATGAAACTAGTAGAAGTGGTGCTGAGCATGATAATAGCGTAAGTGCAGAACAAGATGAAAGAGGCAGGGATTCTAGAAGTTTCCCTGATCATCGTGTATTTCACACTAATGAAACTAGAAATGATTGACTAGGTGTAGAGTCAGGCACGCAAATTTATGAATTCAGAAATGATGAGGTAGAGTGTTATCATGATGAAACAAAAGTACAAACTAGCACCAACTTAAAAATTTGTTTTGTTGTTGACGACGAATTTTTGCTTAGTTCTGAGGGAAGAAATTTTGAGAGATGTAAATTTTCTTCACCGCGATCGAGTTGTAGTATTGTAGGATTAGAGTTTACATGTATTATTGACACTGGTAGCGAGTGCTCTATTTTATCAAAGAAAGCATGGGATAAAATTGTTGCAATAATGCCTAAAGCAAAACTGAATCCTGCAAAAAATGTGATATTGTCTGGATTTGTAAATAATGTCAAACAGTGTGTAAAAGGTTGCCAGGAACTAAATATAATAATAAATGACAGGGTGTTCAACATTTTTGTATTTGTTGTCGATGGTCTTCATGTAGATTTGTTGATTGGTGCAGATTTTTTGTATAAATACAACGCTGTCCTAGAGCTTCAGAAGAATATAATGTGTTTAAAGAATAAAGTTGGTACTGAAACTCTTGTCAACTTAAATAGTTTTAATGTGAGTAACTGTTTCATAAAGGAGAGTAAGAGTTCAAACTGTATTACTGAACAGTGTATAATAGATTCTGTGCAAGCTAGGGATGACTTACCCATGTATGTTAAGCCAAAGTTGATAGATTTATTAATCAAATATAAAGATTTATTCTCAGATGGGTCTAGGTTAGCCAATTTGGAGCCATATAAGATTGTTTTGAAGGATGAAGAGATAGTCAATGTCAAACCTTATCCTATACCAATCAACTTGAAGGATAGCTTTAGAGAACAAATAGAGAATTGAAGAAATTTAATTGTTCAGAGGAGAGAAAATTTGAACTTTTGGGTAAAGATTAAAGAAAAAAATAGATTATAAGGAAGTTATGTATAATAGTATATGTAGACTTATATAATTGTTATTCTATCTTATGGTAAAGTTAATATTGTTTTAAAGTATTTAGAAGTAAAAAAAAAAGAAAAATTAACTACGTTAATTTTCTTCAGGCAGGGAGAGCCTGTAGTGTTTAGTATTTTGTCAAAGATCAGTCGAATTCTTTTGTATGCCAAAAAAGTAAAAGAAATGAATTAGTGGTATTATATTGTAGTTGGATACACTGAGTGTGAAAAGAGAGTTCAATAAGTTAGTTGGAGAGGTACGATGCTAGTGTTAAGATGTCCGTGCGACATTGTAGCAATTGTAATATCTAACGCCAAAATATAAGTATATAATATATTAATGAGCACTCATTTAACATATAAACGAATTAACCCGTCCATGCGAGCTTTTATTATAGTGTGCTATCGAAAGAGATTTATATAAAAGAAGTTTAGTGGAGTCAGATTACAGAAGACTATCCTTTCGATAAAGAAGAAAAAAAGGAACATTGCATGTTTCTGTGTATAAAGAGCTTTAATTTCATTCGTCCAACATTTTATAAACAGATGTAAACTTTAATTATTCTAAGCAGCATATGGGCTTGAGTCAGTGACTGAAACTCTTTCTGCGTGTAGAATTATATTTGCTTTATATGTTAGTGGTAATAGCTATTAATTTCGTTCCATTTGGTTGGTAGACCTGCAACATGTGGTACCTGGCAGAAAAGTCTTAACACAGTTTTGTGTTAAAAAAAAGAGCAAAAAAATAATTAAATAAAATTACATGCACACAGGGTTTCGCGTATAATTTACATGCAAGAAGGGCTTCAGTTCACAGCGAAACCAATTTTTTTTTCCCTCATGGCAATCAGCATAAAAATGGTTTTCCTATACAACATTCGATTATTGTAATTTGTGTCTAAACAAAAACAAAAAAAAAAAAAAATGATTTTATAATTTCAAAACTCCAATGCTTTTCTTATTTTTCTCAAAATTAAGTTTGTTTGACTGAAGCCCTTTTCGCATTAACTGATTCAAATATACTTCCCATAAATTTCCAACAACCAAGGGACATTTAAGTACACCTCTGAAGAAGAACTCAGTAAAACGAAACATTTTTTTTTAAAAAAAATCTATCTTACTTCAAAGAAAACAGCGAAATATTTCCCCATATAGATCAATTGGGTAGAAAACATGGATAACGCATGGATTTAACCACTTTAAGAACAAAATAAATAAATGCCATTTGTTGCAAAACATATTCTACAATGGTTGAATGTCTACAGATAGTTTTATTCGTATGTACAGTTTCTCTTCCTGTATGAATATCACTTTTGATATTTAGTATTAAGACATATTTTTAAACATGAATTCTTAATTTCCTAATATCCTGTTTGTTATTATTTCTTCTTTCGTCATACGTCGAGATGCTCACGCAATCATATTGTACGTATATCTTCCTGCTGTTAGCGTTTTCCCAACGCTTCCAAAAACTCTCTCTTGCTTAACCAATTCTATTGCCTATGGAACCCGAAGATTCAATGCCGCATCCACAAAGGCTTTCCATAGACTTTTGTTCTTAAGAGTCTTCATCCCGGCGAAATTAAAATACCGCTAATTTTACAGAAATTATGTGATATCTTCAAATAAATAAAAGATAATCGAAATGTGGAACAAGAGCGCCCTAGACAATATTACTTTACACGAGAAACCGTTATCACGACTCACTTATCTGCTTTCGATTTCGAGCCATTTTGAAAATCGGCACTTATTTTAGCGTTTCTAAAGAGCTGAAAACGGAAAGCCACTAGGTGACTTGTGATAACGGTACCTCACGCAAAATAATATTGTCTAGGGCGCTCTTGTTCCATATTTCAATTATCTTTTATCTATTTGAAGATATCAGATAATTACTGTAAAATTAGCGGTATTTTAATTCCGCCGGGATGAAGACTCTTAACCAACTGGATCCAGTCTCTACTTTGTATTCTTGTGGCTCCGCGTAACGTAGTCGCTAAAGCCTTGCCTTTGGTGTAAGATGTATTGAGTTCGATTCCCGGTGGGGACACTCGGTCGAAAAAGTGTAACAGCTTTTTCAGGCCATCCTGAGTGAGATTTTCCTGGGTTTTCATCATTTACACCAGACAGATACTGGGATGGTACCTAACTTAATGATCCCAGACCAAGGGCGTCCATATTGTGGTTTCGAAGGATGGGGGCAAATATAAGTGACGTTTCAAATTTTGCTGTAACTAATGTAAAAATTCTATTGGTTTTTCGATATTCCCAAGTACAATTTCCTCTTAGGGGGGCGAGTGCCCCACCTTGCCCCCCTGATGGGCGCCCTTGTCCCAGACCGCTTTCTTCTTTCCCCATCCCTTTGTTCCTCCCTGATTCTCCGGACAATGTGTTCGCCGAGGGACGTCATCCCTCACATGTGACGTGCTGACATGGCCATAGCTACTAAAAGCCCAGAAATCTAATTCCTCAAGTTAATCTAATTTGTATTCTTATTTCTGCAACATCAACCTTAATATTAGTAGTCTTTACGTCTTCGATTACGTCTTCCTAATGGTCTTTTTGCTATTAGGTTTCCAGTTAAAATTTTTGAAAACATTATTATTTTCTTCAGTTATGGCTACATAACCTCCCACCTGCGCCTCTTAGACTTAAGAGTCTTCATCCCGGCGAAATTAAAATACCGCTAATTTTACAGTAATTATGTGATATCTTCAAATAGATAAAAGATAATTGAAATATGGAACAAGAGCGCGCTAGACAATATTATTTTGCGTGAGGTACTGTTATCACAAGTCACCTAGTGGCTTTCCGTTTTCAGCTGTTATTAGAAACGCGAAAATAAATGCCGATTTTCAAAATGGCTCGAAATCGAAAGCAGATAAGTGAGTCGTGATAACGGTTTCTCATGTAAATTAATCTTTTCTAGGGCGCTCTTGTTCCACATTTCGATTATCTATTCGAAGATATCACAAATTACTGTAAAATTAGCGGTATTTTAATTTCGCCGGGATGAAGACTCTTAATGACCACTAACAATGTTAGGAAAACGGTATAAGCTTTGTAGTTCTTCGTTATGAAGTCATTTCCCTTTCCTGTCCTTTTGGATCCGAATATTCGCCTCAGGATTCTATTCTCAAATACTTTCAGTCTACGTTCTTTTCTCAAACTAAGACACTATGTTTCGCAACTGTGCGGTACAACAGGCATAATTATAATTTTATATATTTTACGTTTCAAATTCTTCAACAGAATTCGCGAAAACAAAGTAATTTAGACTGAATAATAACACGAATTCCCTGCTTTCAGCCGAAATGTAATTTCTTCGGGGACATGGTTTTGGTCTGTTAATGCTCTCTCTTGCACAACATTTTATTTAACGGTTAGTTAACTTCGTTTAAAACAACTTTTAGAAACCCAACTTTGGTAATTCGCACTCATGATCACAAAATGTCTTTCTCTGTCACTATACTCTTCACTTTCTTTTCCAGGTTGATATTCAAAATCTGTTAGTTTCGGCATGTCCTTGCAGGCCGGTAGCCGGCCAGAAAATGTAGAGGGGGTGGCTGAAGTTAGGGGGGGCCCGATCCAACCATACTATAGTTCATCACCATATTATAGTTCATTTCCAAGCCTACCGTGAAAATTTTATTGGTACCAGCAAAATTTAGGGGGGCCCGGCCCCCTAGACCCCCCTAGATACGACCGTGTGCGTGGGTTTTCTCGGGGTTCTCCCGTTTCCTCCCACTTTCTTCATTCCACCATTCCATTCATTACTCATTATCACCGTCTCCTTTAGCCTAACCGGCATAACCGTGGGACGTAAAACTCAAAATTTCATTTCATTTTCCCCCTAGATACGGGACTGTGTCCTTCTAGTACGGAAACCATCACTAGACCAACCCCGAGAAGTGCTTTTAATGATTCAAATAAAAAGGAAAAAGCTTTTAAATATTTACAAACAGTTGAATGAGTACAAGATGTAAACAGTTTCTTAAACTGTGGCTTGCCTCCAAGCTAAGGTAAAGTGAATTGCAATCACTGGCGCAAATCCCGGGGGGATGAGGGGGAACATGCCCCCCTCAATCTTGAAACTGGGGGACGATCCCCCCCAATAATCAGATTTGAAATGTGTTTTGGGGGAGAAATGTGATGATTTGTGTCCGATTGTCACTTCATCTACATCGCCTGATATACAACAGGTTCACCTCAGAAATCAGATTCATCTACCGTAATATGAGTCTCATCTCCCCCCTCCCAGAATAAGCCTTAAATCTGCCCTCCTCCCAGTGTTGAAGACAACTCTACTCCTTCGGTCCGCCACTCGTCCATAGCATTGTTTTCAAATTCTAATATAAATAAAATAGAGTTTGTTTGTGTGTCTGTCTGTGTGCGGCCTGTGGACCAGACGAATGGACCGAGAATGGCGAGAAATTTTGGTCACGGGTACCTTGGTCCATTCCCCAGATCAAGACGAAACGTTTTTTCAAAATTCGAACGCGGCGGGTCTCAGGAGAGGAGCGTTTGCCGGGACATGTAGGCTAAATGTAGTAGAAAATGACCGATATTAGCGTGAAATTAATAGTTTTCGCGGTCGCTGAGATCAATGGTGACACATCCGTTAGCAATGTTTTTTAAAGTTAGTCACCACTGTATGCGGGCCGGTGGACACCGGGGACGGGATTCCGAGACATGTAAAAATAATCGAAAATGACCGATATTAGTGTCAGTTTTCGCGGTCGCTGACATCAATAGTGACACTTCCATTAGCGATGACTTTCAAATTCAGCCACCATTGTATGATCTGCGTGCAGGGGTCATCGGGGGGGGAGGAGACTCCTAAACATGTAAAAATAATCTAAAAACCTATATTAGTGTCAAATCCATAGTTTTCGTGGTCGCCGAGATCGATGGTGATACTTTCATTATCGATGACTTTCAAATTTAGCCATCGGGTTTGATTCCCGGCGGGAGCTCATGTAGCTCGGATTCCACGTTAATCAGTAGGTCCACGTCTCATATAGCCTCGCTGCTGAAAGGGACGCTAAACTAAAATCAACTCAACTCAAATTTAGCCACCATTGTATGCGGGCCAGGGATTACCTTCGGGAGGGGGGGGTAGCGAGACATGTAAAAATAATCGAAAATGGCCGATATTTTGTGTGAACGCCATAGTTTACGGGGTCGCTGAGCTCAATTGTGAAACTCAGGATCGCGTTTACAAATTTAGCCCCCATCAGTCAAGGAACGGGAGTCATAATAGAGGGGTCATCGAGACATGTAAAAATAATCCAAGGTGACTGATATTAGTGTCGAACCCATAGTTTTCGCTGTCGCTGAGATGAATGGTTATACTTCCACAGGCGTTGACTTGCAAACAGGTCCCATCGGTTGGGGACCAAAGGTTTTTTTTTTCAAAATTGGAACCAGGGGGTCATAGGGGGCGTTTATCGGGACAGAAAATGACAGATATTTGTGTCACGTTCATAGTTTTCGCGATATCGGCTGGGGGCCTGAGGGGGTGTTTTCACAATTCGAACCAGGGGGGTCTCAGAGGGCGTTTACCGGGACATATAAAAGTAGTAGAAAATGACCAATATTTGTGTCGAACCCATATTTATCGGGGTCACTCAGATGTATAGTGACACTCCCGATAGTGTTTACGTTCAAATTCAATCCCCATCGGCCATCCCAATGAAAATACGTCTACGTTGTTGGAGATACATTCACACAAAATAGATCCAATTTTATTAATATTTATTAATTGTTCTTTCGTGATTCAGTTTGTTTCCATTGATATTTCATCTGATCCGTGCGAAGAACGAGCATAACAGCTAGTCATAAATATTTTGAACATCGCTTAAAAAATTGAACATGGAATGGTCTTACCCGCCCCCCCCCCAATATTGAAGGGGGGCTTTGCCTGAAAATGTGAAAATTCTGCAAGATATTTCATATACTTTACTATAATAAGTAAGATTTCGGGGGGGGGCTTAAACCCGGAAGCCCCCCTAAATACGCCACTGGCAGCATCTAAAATTTTTATTTTGTGCTCCCGATCAAAACATTCAACTCAATTTTCTGAAACTTGAACATTTTGGGAAATTAGGTGAAATTCTCTCTCTTTTTAAAGAAGAAAAATTCAGTTGTTGAACTCAAGCTTTCTACCCGCTATACACAATAAAAAATGAGGTGTTGAAATAACACAAAATGACTATCACTTTAGCGTGTTACTTGTGTGTCAATTCAACACCAAGCACATCGCCTTCAGAGCATATCAGAAATACCTCGTTACTGGCTGTGAGTATTTGCATTCTTTTTTGTTGTTTGGTATGAGCAAAGCTTTGCGAAATATATTTCGCATTACGGCAAGTAGCTCATAACATTCTGTTTTCTGCAATCAGTCACAATAATATTGTTGTAAACCTGTGAATCATTTGACAACAGTTACACAGATAGCAGTGCTTCCATCTATTTTCTTTATCTGTTCTTGTGTCTTAGCATGTATGAACAGAAGATGGCAGAACTGTTGTCTATGTAACTGTTGTCGGATGATTCACAGGTTTCCAACAATATTATTGTGACCGATTACAGGAAGCATAGAATATTATTCGTTACTTGGCATAAGTGCCAAAGATATTTCGCAAAGCTTTTCTCGTATTAAACTAATGCAAATTTTCTCAGGTACTAACGAGTTATTTCTGATATGCTCGGAAGCCGATGTGCTTGGTGCTGAATTAACATCCAAATAGCACGCTAAAGTGGTAGTCATTTTGTGTTGTTTCAACATCTCATTTTTTACAGTGTACGATATAGGTTCTAATTGCTTATATTTAATTCATTTTTCAGTTTACGGTCAATTAAATGCGACTAAACAAATACTAATGATAAAATCTAAACATGGTGAAACCCCTTACACGAATAATAAAGAGCATTCATGTTCCGTATCATCACTGTCCATTTTGAAATATTTAAATTGAAATAATACAGTTTATGTTGCAACTAAATTGTAATTAATATATTCATGATTAAGTTTAAGTTTTCTTACGGCCCTTGTCCTGTTTTTCCAATACATGTTTTAAAATGAAATCTGTGAGTTTAACGTCCCACGATTATGCCTGTTAGGCTATGGGAGACAATAATTAAAGCAAGTGAATAATGGTGGAAGAATTGGTGGAATGAGAAAGTGGGAGGAAACGGGAGTATCCCGAGCAAATCCACGGACACGATGTTGTCCACCACAAGCTTATTTGGCTGGGAGTCAAACCAGAGACCCCATGTTATTCTACAACAGAAAATATGAACCTGAAGAATTTTCAGTGTTGCCATCCATATAAATTACAGTGTTGCCACCCATAGAAGTTACAGTGTTGCCAGAATAACATTTCCACCAAAATCTAGGTTAAGGCAACGACTAGAGGAACGAACTGAACTGCATCTCATTATGTATCATGTTGTCTTGGAATCCTGTGAACTACTTTTTAAATAATAGTAGTGCTTAATTTGTAATAAACAAAATAGTTTTAACATATAGTTATTAAAATTAAATACTAATGTTATTCTTATTATTTAATTAAATAATAATGTTAGAAATCTATAACTCAAGAACCAGGACAAGTAGCTGTTTTCGAGTTTGTTTTAAAACAGAATTTAAATAATTTCCATATTCTCAGGGTGTATTACAGAGCAGCTGTCTTTTATGGGTATTTCTAATGTTAGTTTTATTATTGAAGTGTTTTACTCTGTGCGTAGTTCGCAAAATATTTGAACATATAACACTGAACAATCATTCAATTTGAGTAAATGAAAAACCAGAGTACAAATATGGATAATTTGTGTAAAAAAAGGAGCTCCAAAACTGTTAGAAATGCAACAAAATTCCTTAGGATGGTAACTCTGCTCATATTATGTTGGGCAAAATTTGGTAGGGGCAGCTCACATCTGCGCAGTTGGAGGTACTTCATTGACAAGTAGTGTAATGACTTCTCTCTTCCTTACAGTTTCTTCCAGAACTGTTTTTTTTGGGGGGTACTGCCCCTTCCGGAGCTCTGAGAGTGCCCCCCGGAGGAGACCAAAATAATAGTCTACAATATAATAAGAAATAGAAAAGTACCAGCAGTGCCTCCCGGAATACTAACTGTGCCCTCAGGAACATTTTTTTCTGAAAGAACGACTGCTTCCTTGGTGTTATATGTTTCACACACACACACACACACACACACACACACACACACACACACACACACACAGCATTAGACAGTAAAGAAAGAAAAAATATTGCTTTAAAAGTTTATGTAGTTGCGCAACAGAAGATTGCAGTAATTGATTTATATCCTAACATATAAACAAAGAAGAAACGTAAGAACAGAAAAGAAGACAAATCCTTCAAGAGATGAACTGTACAGCTATTTATCATAAGTTCGTGTCTGAAGAACGGGATACTTGATTTACTTGGGTTCTGTGCTCATTTATTAATCCATAATCTATCATTTATTAGAGAGACTGAACCAGATTTAGTGGTATCCATAAATATCAATGAAGTAGAAAATGTTAAGTTGTTGCATTATTTATTTTCTTTATGATAACGAATTTGGCTTCTCCCTTTCAATTTTTATTAACTTTACACTAATTGCTAATTTACAGAGAAACAGATTTTGCTTTAGCTTAGACGAGATTTCTTCCATAATAACATAACATTGAGCATCATGGCAAATTGTGAGATTAGTTAAGAGTCAATTGAATCCTTTTCAGTTTAATTTTCAAATTTAGCTCCAATCGAGTTTGTCTACACTGAACTACATTAAATCCTGTAAGGCAGATCACTAAATGTTCCCAGTACTATGTTAAACGCTGCTTAAATAGTGTGGCGTTGCCAGATAGCATCGCGTGTTTACTGATGCCAGATAAAAAGGAAGTAATCATGGAATTCTGCTTGGATACTTACTGGAGAAATTAGTTTTCGACCTTTACCGTAATTCCGCTTCTCGAACTGCAACGCTAGAATCCAGGAATTTTCTTGTTGTGACTACTACAGTAAACGTGCAAATTTGGCAACAACGCATAATGGCGTTCTGCACAAGTTTCGTCTCAAAATCTATTTCCTTAAATATAAATTGATATTTAAATAAAATATGAAACATAACACAAAAAACGGTCAAACAATATATCTAACAAATAAACACTTCGTAAAACTGAGCACGTCTAGTAAGATCTTATAGCAAGTGCCATCTTGTGTGCTCATTGTAAAACGAATCAAATATTTTCTTTTATTTGTTACATTTTTCGATATCAGGAGAGACAACCAAATAAATCAGTGTCTTGTGCTGTAGCTGAAACATTACTCTATCTTATAGTTAGGGATGCACGCGAGACGAGACGAGACGAGAAATGGAACAGTCTCGTCTCGTCTCGCAGCCTCAAATGTTGGTCTCGTCTCGCGTCTCGTCTTGTTTCGCAAATGTGAAGTCTTGTCTCGCGTCTCGTATAACATTTTGAGTCTCATCTCGCGTCTCGCGCGAGACTTTCTCGCATGGTCTCGCAGTCTCGCATATATTCTGGGTCAAAATTTTGCAATGTGTTATTCTATGTCTGTTAATGAATGATGATGTGATATTCTGTCCGAAGGCAGGTATTTGACCTAAAAGTCCCTTGGCAAGGTGAATCCATAGTGGTTTGCCATTGCTTTCCATGGGATGAATGTTCATAACATCCTAAGGAGACGGAACCTAGAGTTCAACATGGTATCCGAACTTGTGTCCCCTCCGCTCCAAATTAAAAGAAAAGTTGTGCTGGAATTTGATTGCTGGACCAATAATTTTCGTCAAATTAATAGCATAATTTACAGCAAAACCAGCATAAATTGTTACTGGATCCAACATTGTTTTCCAGCTTAGAGGTCTCCGTCAATATTTTCCAGTATGCCATGCGGGCACATTTTTGCCCCGAAAAAAGTTGCCAATGTAATTAGGATATAAAGAATATAACGTTTCCGTATGTGTTTTTCTGAACTCATTGAACCAAACCCGGATCCTTTTACTATATCTATATGTTTTTTTAATGCTAGCCCTTGGGCTAGCTACCCTGTAGAGGGCTACACCCTCTTTTAGGAAAGGGATGTAACGGAATGAAGGAATTGAAGGTTATAATCGTTGGGCTAAAAGATATTTCTTTATTTATCACTTTATATTTTGGGTCATTATAGTCTTTGCGACTATAATCATTTTATAGGTGAGGTAATTAACAACAAAAAATTTATATTGTTACAAGTACAATAAATATGATTAGAATAATACAAAACAGGCTTGTGATAATAATTTAAAACTGTATAAATGAATATGAGGTATGAAATGAGGTGCTATGCACGCTACAACACATAGGGACTGTTAATAAAGACAAATGCTGGTTATCTTCTGCCTAGGGGCGACGCTAGGCCAACGTAGACAGAGGAGGCCCTGTTAGAAGACAGAGGAGTTACTGTGCTTGATGTGACGGGTAGATATGCGGTAGATGAACATGAAGGCGGTGATCCTGCACAAGTGCGAAGTCTGGATGATTAGGTGGTAAGGTATAGCAATAGAGTGTGAAGAGTAAGTTAAGAGGGAGATGGTAATATCGTGGCCGAACAGATGATAGAGCGAGGTAATGCATGGCTTCGAAAAGCAATGGTTGTTCTTGCTGGAAGCGAATGGTGATGAAGTTTCGGCGGAGAGATTCAATGTGATAAAGCAATGTAGGGAAGGTTATGAGCGAATACAAGTAGCGAGTCGGACTAGGAAGAGAAATACGATGAGCGATACGAAAGGCATGGCGCTCGAAGGTTGCCAGTTTGAAGTAGAATGAAGATGGAGCTAATATCCAGGCAGTGAATCCATAGGTAAGTACAGGTCGAAGAAAAACCTTATATGTGTTGAGAACGATGTGTGATGTTAGTCCCCATGTCGTGCCAGTCAGACGTTTTTAGAAGATTGAGGCGGTTATAGACTTTAGTTTTAATGTAGTTTAGATGAGGAGTCCAAGTAAGGTGTTGATCAAATATAATGCCGAGATAAGTCACTGTTTTGCTGAGACGAATTGGCGAATTCTGAATGGAGAGAGAGAGAAGTGATGGATTTCTATGGATTCTGGAGCGTTTGCGTGGTGGAAGAAATACGATGGCCTGTGTTTTTGAAGCATTTATAGTGAGCTTCCATTTTCGACACCACTGAGAAAAATGGTCAATTGATTCTTGTAATATTAAGTTGATGTGTCTGATGGTATGGCCGAGAGCGAGGAAAGCAGTATCATCGGCATATTGAAAGGTATGTACGTCTGCGGGCAGAGTCGGAAAATCGGAAACGAATAGCAAGTACAGCAAGGGGGACAGAGCTGATCCTTGAGGGACGCCAGAATGTAAAAATATTGGATGAGATAAATGATTGTTAATATGAACATAGGTAATGCGGCAAACCAAAAAGTGATAGATAAAACGGATATATGGAGATGGCAATTTAAGTTTGATGAGTTTGAAGATGAGAGCGAGATGCCAGACTTTGTCAAATGCTTTTTCTAGGTCAAAAAGCACAAGACAGGATGGTCGCACAGAATTATAATGATTTGTGATAAGGGTGCTTAGTCGTTGGAGCTGATCGTTGATGGAGTATGACGGGCGGAAACCGGCTTGGAAAGATGGGATGAGATTGCGTGCACGAAGATAGGGATGAAGCCTATTGACCAGAATGCGTTCCAGTACTTTGCTAAAAGTCGAAGTGAGTTTTATAGGGCGGTAGGAAGATACGGCGCTGGGTGGCTTATTCGGTTTTGGGAACATAAGTGTTTTAGACATCTTCCATTCGGCAGGAAAAAAGCCTGTGCGAAGGATGAAAGTGAAGATAGAGGCTAATAAAAGGAGGAGTGAGGGTGAACTTTCCTTGATATGTCGATATGTAATTGAATCAAAACCTGGAGCAGAGTTTCGTTTAGTCTGGACAATGGAAGTGATATCGGCAACAGTGATGGGAGAAGTGAGTTCATTAGGCGGCAATGTATGACTGGCACTAGGTTGGAAGAGAGGGCTCGCTGGGTTGACTTTATCGACTGGATGAGAAAAATATGATCAGAAGGTTGAGGAGTGAAGATGTCCTGGAGGTAGTCGGCAGAAGCATTGGCCTTGTCTTGATCAGAATCAGCTGGACTATTATCGATGATGAGTGGGTAAGGGGTTTTACTGAATTTGCCACAAAGCGCATTTAAACGTTTCCAGTAACGTGATGGATGTGCTGTGTCGGCGAGAGTGTTACAAGTTTTAATCCATTGTCGCTTTTTGTATGCTTCAAGATAGTTTTTTACGGAACGTTGTAGCTGATGGTGAAGGCGTAGAGCTTCAGGATTTCGTGTCCGAACGTACTCACGATATGCTTGGCGGGAGCGTTTGATCTGAGCGAGGTAGTGCGGAGGCAATTTAGGTTGGTATGGAGTGGAACTGGTAGTTGGAATGTATAATTCAGATGCACGGGTGATCTCAGAAGTGATTGTAGTGACGTGTGCATAGAGTTCGTCAGATGTTATAGGAGGGTGTAGATCTGCAACAGCAGTTGTAAGATATGTACGATATTTATCCCAGTTGGCTTTATCAAAGCGAGGCGTTCGGAGTGGTGGAGGTGCATTTTGCGGACGAAGAGTACCAAGATGATATGAAAGTTTGATCGGTGCGTGGTCACTACCAAGGAGATCAAGGACTGTGATGGTACTGTTAGTGGTAAGTGTAGTTGAGGTGATAGCGATGTCAGGTGTGGTATTTGACACGGGCCTGGTAGCAGATGGAGGAATATGCATTATGCCTGTGGTATGAGTTGTAATGTGGTCTGTAAAGCGTGTGTGTTCATTTGATGTGCGACTATGAAAATTGATATCGGCAAGAATTATGTAATGTTTATAGGTATGAGAAATATGACTGAAAAAATCAAGTGGGATGGGATGGCCTGGACGAACATAAATAGTAGCAAAAGTAATAATGATGGACTTGAAGTATAGGGTAATGATGATATGCTCAGGAAGATGTAGAACAGGACAGATGTGGTGGCGATGGGGTATGTGATTGCGAAAGCCAATTGCTACTCCGCCGTTTGTACGTAGGGCGGGAACTGTATTGTCATGACGAATGAGTGTGTAACGAGGAATTTTACAGATAATGGATTTTGTGAGATAGGTCTCATTTAGTAAAAAGACAGATGCGTGCTCTTCGAGTAACAGTGCTTCGAATAAAAGTTTGTTGGTAGGTAATGAGCGAATATTCATGAAAAGGAAGACTAAATCCATGATGATGTGTAAGTTAAACAGTTGTTTCTTGACGTGAGGTATGGAAATGAACATAATTGTTGGTGTAGGTGGCGTAGAAATTGACGTTGAAGACAGATTTAGCTGCTTTTGTAATTTGTTGTAGAATATGATTGCGTTGAAATGGATGAATATTTTGTAGGGTGAGCGTGAGAAATTGAAGAAGCTGCTGGATGGTAACTGGATCTGTGGTGTGGAGATTGGTTGGAGGTGAAGCGTCTGGCATCCGGAGCGGAACGACTAAATCAGGATGTTGTTGGTCAGGTTGAGGTTTATTTTTGCATTTATAACTATAGGCCGGATGTTGGTCGTGGCGAGTGGGACATTCAGGTGGCTGCTGAAGATTAGTGCAAAGGCGCGTATGATGTGGTCTTGTGCAATGTCCACAGACTGGCGGATTTTTGCAATTAGCAGTGTTGTGGTCATTGTATATTTGACAGTTCTCACATCGCACTGGAAGAGGAGCTGGAGTACGTGAGGGTTCAACCCTGTGACGACGTTTGTAAATGTATGCGCCAGTAGTGAGCAATGTGTCGATCGTATCTTGTGAAGCTGTAAGAACGCGCACCATGTATGTTGCCCCTTGATTATGCGGATGACTTTGTGAATGTTATGTCCCTCATGTTGAAGTTCTTCATGAATTTCGGTGTCGGAATATGTTGGGTCAACTCCCCGGATGACAACAGACAGAAATGGTGGGCGTTTTGGTGGTGGTGCTTGTTTCTGTCGTGCAGAGGAGAGAGATGTAAGAGTGGCGTTCTTCCCAAATATCTCAAACGAGGCCTTGTTTCGGACGGTGATAGCGAACTGCGGGTCTGTGGACTTTAAGATGTAACCGTTACGAGTCTTGATGACTTCTGCTAGTGGAATGCTTGGTAGATAGTTCCGTAGTTGTAATGTGATGAACTTCTCATTACTGTACTTTGTGTCATAATTTTGAAGTAGGAATGAATGAAGAATGTGGCGATTATGAGGCTGATTATTGGGGAGAGATGTTTGAGAGTTTAGAATAGTTGTATTGCTATTCTCATCGGCTGCATCCATATCAGAAGTTGCTGAAATGTCGTCTCTGTGCTGCTTCTTCGACTGATGACGAGGCTGCTTGAAAGTATCAGCATACAATTGTGAGTTTCGTGGAGACCTAGAACGGGTGGAGACATTTGAAGCTGATGAAGCTGTAGAGCTACCGGATATGGTTCGCTGCCGGCTGCCAGTGTCCTTCCGCTTGACCACCTTCGTGCTCGAAGCGGTCGGAGTGACAAATACCGGAGGAAGACCACCGTGCCGTCCATCCACCTTTGGTCCAGAAGCAGCTTGATCTGCCATAGCAGAGACCGAGAGATTTCTAGAGAGCCGTGAGACCCGAAGATGATGTGTAGAAAGTTATGAATATGATGAAGGTAGGACAACCCGTTTGGATAGTTGCCCAGGAGGAGCGGCTCCTCTGGCTCGATCCGTAGATCCGGACGCCCTTGGCTTGATAAGTCTGACGGACGGATCTCTAGAAAGAAACAGAGAAAGAGGCTCAGGATATGGAAAAGGAAGGATAATACAAAAATCGTCACCATATGCACGGTAACGCTTCAGAGCAAGCTCTGGGAAAGTATCGTGTATATCTATATGTAAATTGCTTCGTTTTTATTTAACCGGATTTCAACCTTGTCTTTGCCTGCTTCTAGTCCGAGGAACGCTCTAACGTCACAATATCCAAAATTGACACGGATTGTTCCCTTAGAATAGGTTTGAACTTTCTTTTCGGAAAGTTTAAACTCTCTAACATTAAATTTGTGGAAGCAGCAGAGAAAATATAAAAATACATTACTTGTGTAGGAGAACAGTGCTGCCATCTATTGTCGCCTATCTCCCTTTACACCAACCACCAAGGAATAACATTACTTGTGTCAACGGACTTGTGGATAACGCAATATGTTAACAATTGCGAGAATCCAAATATCCAGCAAACTACACTTGATACGAAAAAAGCTTTCTGGATCAATTTTTCAGATCATACAGTTGAACTAACTGCAATGTTGGCAGAATTCGCATTTTATCAACTTTCGCTTTCAACTTATATAGTGTTGCCAGATCTAGAAAATACATTTATTGACAGATATAGGGCCATTCTTACCATCTCCCACCAAACCTATAGGGCCATCCTACCAAACCAGTGTTTGAATTAAACTTCCGAACTAGAGGAGGATGTTTTTGATAAATATATGGAAAGAAAATACTTATTCCATGTAAAAATATCATGTTATTTCTGCGAGCCGGGCCGGGGATAAACTTTGATGCGTGGGGATTTCCCCGCCATCCCCCAACATTAATCGCTAGTAGTAATGTGAAAAAGACAGAAACAACAGAAATATCACATTTCTAAGCAACAGGAGTCTTATTCGCTTTTCAGACCAAAAACAGAAGTTCATGTATTTGAGCGTGCCCGCGTGTATGTGTGTCGCAAAATAAAGTCCTAAATCGATGCTGTAATTAATTTCCAATTAACAAAGTTTTTTTCTTTTTTAATGATGTTTAGAAACTAAAGAAGGCTTTAATTCTGAAAAACAAAATTGAATAATAATAAATCTCATAAAATGTCTATTGCCCCAATCACTTTTTTGTTCCTGGAGGCATTAACGCTCAACTTAGAATACTCAATAAATGTAAAATCACTAAATATACAATTACGTAAATGTAATTCATAAATGTTGCGAGACTGCGAGAAGTCTCGCGAGACTTCTCGTGCGAGACTTAACGGAGTCTCGTCTCGAGCCTCGCATAAAATTTTGAGTCTTGTCTCGTGTCTCGCGTGCATCCCTACTTATAGTAGAATATTTATAATATGTAACGTTTCATTGCCCAGTAGTTAAGGCAATGAGCTAAAATATGTATTGATTTCCGGGTGGTGGTCCACCTTAAAGAAATACTAATAGACATCGGATCACTATTGTTGGTCTGAGCATTATCATTGATTTGCTAATTCACTAATTTCACTGCACGTGAGAGACGATGCATGAAGAGGCCAAAATATTTCCACAAGACTTTACATAGTAATTACTTTTAATACAAAATTATATACGTAGTAGAGTGAGATTTACTGCTACTTACAATTACAATATTAATACAGGTTAGTTATAACGCTATCTTAGGAAGCAGGTCAAACGTGGAACCGGAATGTGTCCTTTCCACTCTAGTTCATTACAAATTTCTATAAAGAGTCAATACAGTCAAAAGAGTGAATACTCCCAGTATAAAGGGGAGACGTAATATCCCAGTACTATAAACATGGTAACGCTGCAATACATAGCTATTCTCCACTCACATCGCCCCCAGACAAAAGCTAGCAAGACTACCACCGGGTTACAGAAAACTGCTATAACTTATCGATCCCTAAATCAAAAATTGAAAATTTGGTTGGGCGGAAACAAATCCGAAATAAATAATGTGACGAAAGAGTCCGTCGCAATAGAACTATGATACTATTAAGTTAAATATTTAAGACTGTAAAAAGACTCTTATTAAATAATAAAAAATACTCGAAAGAAATTATTTTTTGTTGACTATATTTATTTTAAAAGAAATTTGAAGGCATAACCCCGAACCTTGAATGAAGGCACTTTTCGCCTTATCATATAGTAAGTTTATCGACACATGAAATTTGTACTTGCACTTAATATGGTATGAACTTTCAAATCGCAGAGAAAACACGTACTTCGCTTGGATTGTAGAACTTTTCATTAGTATTTTTTTTTTAATAGTGTACTTCAATTTGACCTTTTCAGCTTGTCACTTGTCTTCAGCAAGATAATAAATTTATTTCTGGTCGCGCGTTGAACTGTTTGATAAGCCGGAATTCCAATTATTGTATTTTCTCGATAGAATAATTCTCTCTTGCGGTTACTGAGTTACACCTAATTGGCTTTGAATTTTTACTCAGGTTCGCCAATATTATTAGGAATCTTCCTCTTCTTGAAGTTGCTTCTCCTTTACCAGTTTCATGTCTATATTCGTCTATATGAAGGTTCTCGGTTCATTTATAGCGACCAGGTTGAGCCAGTTCGTTTGTTTTTCATTTTGAGATTATCGATTCTCGAAAAAATCTTGCTTCTACAATAGCTCTGACTTCTCTTCTTGTTTTTGGCATTGTGGTTTGAATCATTTCCAGACCGGGAAGTGACACAGCAGATGGTTTGTCTGAAACTAAGTCTGGTATCTCTATTGGTTTCTTCTCTTCCTCTTCTCCTACGGCTACTTCTTTCTGTGGTGGGATAAATATTTCTCTTGGCTGTAGCTTCCATATTAGACACACTAGCTCACTTAACCGTTGCTCTATGATCTCGATAAATAGTCTGAAATTGTATAAGTTTGGCACGTTTCGTTCACCAAGCAAACTAAGCAATTGCATATTTGTGCACTTCAGCATGAAGAATATTTCTCGTAATCCATCAATTAGCGAGAAAATTAATTTCTTAGACTCGAAAAGGTTAGCCTCAACGTTATCTGCTTCAGCTTTCGCTTTTGCCAAATCAGCTTCGAGTTTTTCTATATTTTTGAGACGATTTTCTTCTCGCATTTTGATTATAGCTCTTGCGTTATCTATATCGGTGCGTAATCGTGCCACCTGGTCGATCAGATAAATTACCTCCTCATTAATGAAGGTCGTATAGATGAAGGAAGAATGATTTTTTGCTTCACGCTTGTCAAACCTATCCATTATTTCCATTATATCGGAAATTTCTTTTATCTCTTTTATGCTTTCTACGATATCATTATATTCTTCTATTTTATTCTTCATGATCATTATTTTATTAAGTTTCTTCTGCACAGTTTTCTCCTGCACAAACAGTAATCCACGCTTCAGGTTGACTGATTCTAGGAAGCGGTACATGTGGCTTATATTGTCAAATGACCGCGTCAGCTTCTTCATTTGCTCGCTTTGATAGTTGTAGTCGTTTTTATTTCTTTGATTCAGATTTCGTTGTCGTATATACCCTTCATCGGCCAAATTGAAACTGACTTTAATACTTTCAACCTGACGGTTAATAACTTTTTTGTGGTGCTCAATATTGCTAATCAGTTCGTTCTCAATTTTGAAAAACAGTTCTCGTTCTTTTAACAAATCATGGATCTCCTTCCGATTCTTTCTGTTCTGCTCAACAGTTCTGTTAAATTTGACAGTGGCGTGATACACTCGATCGTCTAACTTTTTGATTACTCTTTGCAACCGTGGGATCTCGTTCAAAATGGCTGACATTCCTTTTGCTTTCGTCAAGATATCGTTCTTCTTTTTCTCTTCCTGTTTGATCAAAGTTTCCACCGTGTCTAAATCAATTCTCAAAGATCGGATTTGTTCTTTATACTTCTCATTTTTTCGTAGAATCTTCCGTAGTTGCTCATCCTCCAAGTAGTTTCGACGCTGGTTGCCTTCACTGCGGATTAAGTTAGCGGAGAGTGATAACTCCTCGCTTTGATTCGTTAGAAAGCCTATTTCTGCAACTTGCTTATCGAGAAGGCCTTTGGTTTCAAGTTTGTAAACTTTGGTATCACGCTCTGAACTATTCGCTTGATAAACAAGGACCTGAAATCTCTCCCGTAGCATGTCCCTTTGCATGAGGGGAGTTATAGTAGGCATCTTGAATCGACCACCCATTTTGATGTTTGATTGCTTGTTTTTTTTAGCTATTGCCAATGACTGAAAAGTTTGTTGTTATCTTCCGTAAGAATTGAGTCTTGGTCGGTAGCTCTTGTAACGTTTCTGTATGATATTTGCGCTTCTGTGATATTCTTCTACGTCCGTCTAGTGATAAAGCAGGCTTTTATCTGTCGTAACAATGTTTTTCTGTAAATCACCATGAAAACAACAATAGTTCCAGTGAAAATCAACAATCTACAATAAATAATATTTATATATTTTCATTATTCCTATGCAATAGAACACACAAAATATTTTGGGTGTTAAAAATTTCGAAATATGCCTATATTTATACATTGCTAGTATACAAGCTAAGTTTATGTGTCTATAATGTTATCAAATATAATCGACGTATTGAACCATGAAACTATTTTTTTTTCGAGAAATGAATTCTTTTTAAAATATGAATTTCTTTTGAAAAATGAAAGATGACCAAATCTTTAAAATCGAAAAATTAAAAACGGAAATTCAAATACAAAATTTCGAAGTATCGAAAACCAGAATTTTCGAAGAAAGTCAGTCCTTAGCAGAACTTTCTGGAACTTTAGAAATGGTATTTGTGTTACCACCGTCTCGTCTACAATGACGTTCTCCTCTTCGCGGCTATTGCAGCTACGCTATTCAATTCCTTGGCTCCCTCGGGAAAATATACGAGGACTGTCGAAAAAGTATTTGACTTCCTTTGATCTTGGCAGGCCCGTATCCAGGGGGGTCTAGGGGGACCGCCCCCTAAGTTTTTGCTGGCCCCCTAAAATTTCACGGTAGGCTTGCAGATGAACTATAATATGCTGATGAACTATAATATGGTTGGATCGGGCTTCCCCTAACTTCAGCCGGACCCCCCTACATTTTTGAGCTGGCTACGGGCCTGATCTTGGGAAAACTACAATGTGCCAATTGGTCACAATTTGCTTCCTAAAGAGGGGGAGCATGATGTTTTTTGAATTCAGGTGGCGTTACTTTCACTTACATATGCTGTTGCGGAAAATGGTTAAGTGGCATGCTCTTGTGCGATCTCTGCGCCAATCTAAAAAGTAAGGACGTGAGTGTACGGATCGGACTCAAAAACGAAATCACAGTCGATTCAGTAGATACATCCAACGTCGTCAAGAGAAATGTTTTCCAGGTGCATAGCAAAGTTAAAGCAATGTTTATTGTGTTCTTCGATTGCAATGTCAATGTGTGATCATGAATACGCTGAGAAAGGAAGTACAAAGTAAAAATGGCTTCTCTTCAAGCATTTTCTGCCGTCTGTGGGACACTTCTCCGAAATGATTAGATCTACGGAACTCAAACTCCCGGAAGACTGCACCAGGATAATGACTGCGTTCAGGTAGCTCATGTCATAGTCTTTTTCGGTATAGCACAAAATTTCTATGGTTATTCAAGCTCCCTACTCTCGAGGTATAGCCTCCTAGGACTTATGGTTATTTCCAAAAATCAAAAAGTACCAAGAAGAACCGCGATTTCGCATCCAAGAGGAGACATAGCGCAACGCTACAGCTGCTGTCTTAGAATTTCCCGATGAGACCTTTCACTAGTAGCGAAAAGACTACCAAACTCGGTGTGTGGAAACAAGAGGGTTCTAGTTTGAAGAGCATTAGGATGACAAAAACAGGAATTAAGTGGTCTGGTTTTCCGGGAGACCATGGTTGGATACTTTTCCGTCGGGCTTCGTAACTTAAATATCATAGGTGCAGATATGTTGTACATCATTTCTCTGTCTTGACACTAAAGTGAATATGACAACTCTGGATGACATATTGGTTTATTTGGTGCCAATTTCTAGTGATCTCAATAGCAGCTAAAGATCAAAGAATGAAGAGCGAAGAGCAATATACGTATTTGTTGTCACTAGCAACGATTTTGGAACAATCAAATTTGTGAACAGAGAACCAAAGACAAGTGTTTGAGTCCTCAGAAGGTTCCTGTTATTATCTTCTGACTAGTCTCCAAACACTATACGCATCGAATTTGCTGTAATGTGGTGTTTACTTCATATATTCTTTCGGCAATACTTCCTGCTATTTCTGCTAGGATTTTCATGCTGCACGCAATAGCGCAATACTACCGAAGGTATTCTGCTTAAGACAAAAGGTTTTCATATCTAGAAAAACTAGCTTTTATATATTTTATAAAAGTATTTTATTTACTTACATGTATTACACACTTTATTTACAACGTAAGAAACAAATCAACTCAGCATTTACTGTATTTTTATATTTGAGTTTAACGTCCCTATAACCGCTACCAGGTTATAGAAGGATTTTTTGTGGACACTCTGTATATTTCGTAAAGACTGCGATCATTATTTTCGATTTATACTTTATTCTACAACGTACATAAGTTCTTTATTTGGTGGGAATTGCTTCTTTCCCACACAATTGGACAAAGGAGTCTTTCATCGTTTTCTCATATATATATTTAAACATTGTTTTTGCTGAGAACATTTCAGCTAGTGACGAACCATTTCAGTGTTTCTCCCTGACTCATTATATACACAGTATATATTCTGCAGTTATTGGGAACTGAATTAAGTGCTTTCTTTAATCACTTATGGAAACATTACAATAGATTAGAGAAATACGGGCTGACCAGATGTCCCAGTAGCCAAAGTGGCACCAGCCTCACAGTTTTTGCAGTCCCTTATCTGTACTTTCTCACGCCAGTGTTATCGCCGTGTCTAGTGCATTATAGGCAGTTGACTAAAATTAACATAAATTGTTTTCCATATTCTGTTTGTATGTGCATACAGGTGAGTTAACTGAGCGATTTTTGAAATGAACTGCCAACACTTTTCAGTTGATCATTGCAACCCGTACCTTGAGCTTGGATGCTCGAGGAGTTCGACTCCGGTGTTGTACGCAGCCACCACGCACTTTGCGTTGGTTAAGTTTTGTGAAGGGGCACAAGCTATTTAGCCGGTAAAGGACGATTTTTTACGGCTAGCCCCAACTAGTGAAATCCCAGGTCCGCAGACCTTGTGCGTTTAAAAAGTTATATACGCGCCCTCCAATATCAGTATTCAACTGTGGAGACCTTCTTTTCGTTTATTTACCGAAGATTTACCTTTACGCTGCAGGACTGTTCAGCGTAACAACTGGATTCATCGTGGGACGATCCAGACAACTTTTCCCCAGTGCTAATTCCCCAAGTGTGTCAATGGTGTGAGAGAAGCATTTACAGTGAAATCCGAATCCTAATTTTATATATTTAAAGGGCTATCGCGCACTGAAAAGTTAAAGCGTGATTTCAGCAACGAAAATTATTATATTTATCTAGTGTTCAGTGTTGTGTCCATTCCTCTTCGCTATATTTTTTTATAGTGTTCTAATAAATAAGTATAGTGTTATTTAATCCAGTGTGTTTTCGTTGTTTGTATGAGTGATGTTTGTGTGTGTTATAGTCTGGATGACCGTCTGATCGTCCGTGAGGTTTTCGAGACGAGACACCCGAACCTCTCGGCGCCTAATGCTCATCTCATTATTGAGACCTACGAGCTTTTTGGAAACAGTTTGTAATCTTTCTTGGAGAGGTCCTTCATCGTTCTGTCCAGGTAAGTTAAAGTATCAGGAGTATACTTATTGGTAGGACCACGACCAGATTATAGGGCGATTACAAATAAATGGCTGCCTGAACAGCGACTTGACACCGAGGCGATTATAAATAAATGGCGCCCGAACAGGGACACTAACTCAGGACGATTATAAATAAATGACGCCCGAACTACCGACCCGAATCGAGACCGTTGGTGCTCGAATACTCATAAGATAAATATTTTAATATATCGTTTCTTTTTCAGCTTAGAACCAGTAATTAAAAAAAACTTCTCTTTCAGGTGATTTTAATAATATGTTTTGTGATAGCATATTTTATTCTAATTGTATGTTTTAAGCTTTATCTTGTTCAAGATGGCATACAACGAAGCAGATTTGTTTACTAAGATAGCTTCAGTTTTTCAAAAGCATTTTGCTAGGATAGAACGAAAACTAGATAAAAATAATGAAAAATTGAGAGATACATAAAGGAAAGGAAAGTTCATTTTAATGAGAATTTTGCTGAGGTAAAGAGCGAATTAGGGCAAAAGATAGACGGTTTACGGGACGTGTTTCATGAAAATAGTCAGCAAACAGAGAGCGCTGAAAACAAAACACCGGAATGCGAACCCCAGTTACAGTCAGATGTTCCTACTGGATACGCAACGCCGGGATTTGAGCCTCAGTTAGTGACTGATATTCCTAGTGAAAACAAAATATTGGAATTGAAACCTGAGCTAGAAACTAATACTCCTAATGAAAAGGAAACGCAGGAATCTGAACTCCAACCAGAGACAGGTAGTCTGAACCAACCTCGTAAGAAATCTGACAATGCTTTTATTCATTCAGAATCTAGTGAAAATTACGAACATATGATTGTATACGACCGAGGTCGTAAGCGCACAAGAATAACTACCACAAACCACAGAGAGAAAAGGCGTAAACGAGATTACAGTTATAGCAATATGCAGACCGGAGCGTAAACAATACAAAATTTAAAGGGAATCAGAACCAAGACCGCACTCGAAAAGGCAGTAACAGAAACAGAAGGAGTCGTAAATCACGGCCACGTAACCTGAGTTATCACAAACTAGACAGGAACCGCAACTTCTGTGACATCATTAAGAGTATTTTTGTACGTAGTAGTAATGATTGTAAGAATAGACGAACAAATCGTAATTATCAAAGTAGAAACAGTAATCATAGGAAAAGAAAGAAAAAAGTAACCAAGACTTTGTGTGTTGATACAAATTTTTCTCCTAGGAGAGCGACGCATTTCTAAGCGATAAACATGTATTCATTTTTTTTCTTTTTTACTTTTAGTTTTGGTGATGCATGGAAAAAATGAAAAGGAGAACTACGCATTTCTTTTAAACTCATTTTTGCTTCCAGCTTTTAACTGTTCAGCAAAGAGCAGGCAACACGTTTTCTTTCTTTAGTTTGATAAGATAATCGCTGCATTTTCGACCACCTGTGTTTATGGTTACGAATAACGGGTGATACACAGCTGATTAATTCTTTTCCTTTTTCTGTCTTTGCTCCGTGTAGCACTTCATACCTCAGTCAGCTGTGCATTTGTGTTGCAAACCTTATCACTGACTTACTATTAGTTTAATATTATTAATTTTTTCTTGTTTTCATTTCAGATGTTTGAATTTAGATTTTTTAGTAAATAATTAATGTATCACATACGTAGGGGAATTGCATTTTAAAAGCAATTTGAAATCTTGGCGAGATTTCCGTACCCCCAGCTAGTGGGAAGATGTTTTGGCGTTATAATATATATTTTTATTGTTTTTTAAAATTTTAAATTCCTTTTTAGGATACCTTCCCACTTCTGAAATTCTTAAATACATTATTACATGTTATTTACAATTAATGTATTATTTTCTTTTTAGAATTTTTTTAAAAAAGAAGAAGAATGTATCCAGATGCGCAGGATCAGAAAAATTTTAGTTGTTACTAATATATATAGTTATACGTTTATAATTAAAATTTAGTATGTATTCACATACGTAGAGGGACCGTATTTAGCAAAAAAGCGGTTTGATATCTTGGCGAGATATCCGTACCTCAGCTAGTGGGAGGATGTTTTGTCCTTATAACATATTTCTATTGTTTTTCATTTTTAAAAAAATCTTTTAGGATCCCATCCCACTTTCAAAATTCTTAAATATGCTATTACATGTTATTTACAATTAATGTTTGATTTTCTTTTCAGAATTAAAAAAAAATATCGAAATGCTTAGAATGAGAAAATTTTTAGTTGTTCGTTATGTATATATTTCTGTATTTGTAAATGAAACTTAGTACGTAATCTCATGCGTAGAATATGGAATTCTACATTTATAATCAATCTCGAATTTCTTTTTCAATGTTAATCTTAGATTTTCATTTTCATTTTGATAGTAACCCGTAATTAAGTATGCGTATTCTTAGATTAGATTTTTTGAGTATATTTTGATGTCTAGTAACATTTCAGTGAATATTTTAATGTTTATAAACCGTAATTCTATAAAGTGGATTTGTATGCTAATGTGTTGTAATGTTTTCTATTCATTTTGAGAAAAGTATTATTTTAGTTCTAGTATGTCCTAGAAACTATTCGAATTCGATATAGATCCCGAATAATAAACTTATTTTCTTTCCAACAGCATGAAGTCATAATGATTTATGAAAATTATTTTCTGTCAATTATTTCGTATGCTCGATGACTGAATTTTAATGCGTTAATAAGACCATTTTGAATATTTTGTAGCGAAGATGCCTAAGGAAGCTTGTTACAGCTGTTTTGTAGGGAATTTTATCTTGATGTTTCAGACCGACCAGAGAGTTGTAATGTCGTTGACTATATTTTTGTTTGTATCTCATGTTTTTCTTTTAATAGGTCTAATGTATTTTGTCTTATAGAGACATATCTTTACGATGCTACGAGAGCATTTGTATCTTGTGTGTTTACACATCTTTTTCCAAGTGGATGATGTACGTTATGTTCCAGGGGACATACGTGTATTTTACTGAATATTAGTGTTGATATTTCAGTTATGTATAGAAACATTTTGTAAGTGCCTATGGTTGCAGGCCTTTCCACGTTTCTAGTCTTGCCTCGCAGGTGTCGATGGCATATTTCACGTGTAAGTACGTGTAGTATTACACATTTTCCCACCTATGGTTTTCGTCAATTCATGACATAATGACCATTTATTTTCAGGAATGTTTGGACTAGTAAGTCAACTTCCTTGATTCAGACCTTCGAAAAACTTGGATCAATATTGAATAGTTTTCAACACTTTATTAATTATTTTTTTGCAGATAATACCCACCTATTCTGGTAACCCTACAATGTTTACGTTTTTGAAAGTGAACAACGACCATTATTCTAGGCCTAAGCTAATAATAACTTTGTTTCAGAACGAAACCATTTGTTGTATTGAGCATTATTGAATTAAAGTCTCGATTTTCACGACGAGCAGATGGCATTTGATCTTATGGCATGCCAAATTTTCTCCATACATGTCAACGAAATCACGATCTTTTCTTTGATATGCAGAATCATGCTTATTTCTTGGAATCATTATGAACGTCATCTTTGACACTTAAGTTTATTTGTTTATTTTTGAAAACCGATTTTTCGTTCTTTTCTGCCAAACAACACGAGGCACAGTTAAAAAAAAGGGACATACAGGTGAAAATCTTATTTTGTTTACATATTGTCAGTTTATCATGTGTTTACATTTTCATTCATTTTACTTTTTCAATGATTTTCATATTTTTCAAATATATTATAGTAATATTGAAACTTTAACAATAATTTTAATATTTCAGTACCTTTAACACGTTTGCTATTTGCATATTCATTCATATTTTGATATTTTAAATAGAGATATCAGTATATTTAATAATTTTTATTGAGATATTTGATAATTCTTTAAGTCGATGTTTTCTTGAATAGTTATTGAGTGTGCATATTTACTTCATATTACACAAAATAAAGTGATCGAAACGGAACACTTAAACATTTTACAAAAAGTATTTATGTGTTTAAAAAAAAGCATTTAAATAGCCCTATAACGTATTTACTTCATATTATATCAAATAAAGTGATCGAAACGGAACACTTAAACATTTTACGAGAAGTATTTGTGTGTTTAAAAAAAAAGTAAGAATTTTAATAACCCTACAAACGCTTTCTGCGAACTTAAAAAAAAAGTTATCATACAGGTGTTTAAACCATACCACGTTTCTCACACCAGTGTTAAAAAAAATCTCCCCTTCTCCCCTCATCAACTCATCGTTGGAGAACCATGGAGGATACTCACACAGGAAGACAGCATGGTTTCAACATGTGAAGAAACGGAAGATAAGAAAACCCAACTGCACCAATTGTTCAAGAGGATCTTATTACTTCATGGAACACTTGGATTAGACATTGCTCATGCAGGAACCTCATCACTTTGTAGTGAGTGGACAAGTTCTTTAACTATTTTAAATAGCCCTTTTTCAGGTGAAAAACCATTCATCGTCTATGAAGGTAAGTCTCACACCATATGACAGTGTTGCCAACTAACTAATTTTAAATTTCAGGTGAAAAACCTAATTTTATTCATATTTCGTCATACGGCCAGGGGTTCTCAACCTGTCTACGTGTGCACTCGACAGGTCGTTCCACGTTTCGGACATCATATATAACCGCTACCAGGTTATAGAAGGATTTTTTGTGGACACTCTGTATATTTCGTAAAGACTGCGATCATTATTTTCGATTTATACTTTATTCTACAACGTACATAAGTTCTTTATTTGGTGGGAATTGCTTCTTTCCCACACAATTGGACAAAGGAGTCTTTCATCGTTTTCTCATATATATATTTAAACATTGTTTTTGCTGAGAACATTTCAGCTAGTGACGAACCATTTCAGTGTTTCTCCCTGACTCATTATATACACAGTATATATTCTGCAGTTATTGGGAACTGAATTAAGTGCTTTCTTTAATCACTTATGGAAACATTACAATAGATTAGAGAAATACGGGCTGACCAGATGTCCCAGTAGCCAAAGTGGCACCAGCCTCACAGTTTTTGCAGTCCCTTATCTGTACTTTCTCACGCCAGTGTTATCGCCGTGTCTAGTGCATTATAGGCAGTTGACTAAAATTAACATAAATTGTTTTCCATATTCTGTTTGTATGTGCATACAGGTGAGTTAACTGAGCGATTTTTGAAATGAACTGCCAATACTTTTCAGTTGATCATTGCAACCCGTAGCTTGAGCTTGGATGCTCGAGGAGTTCGACTCCGGTGTTGTACGCAGCCACCACGCACTTTGCGTTGGTTAAGTTTTGTGAAGGGGCACAAGCTATTTAGCCGGTGAAGGACGATTTCTTACGGCTAGCCCCAACTAGTGAAATCCCAGGTCCGCAGACCTTGTGCGTTTAAAAAGTTATATACGCGCCCTCCAATATCAGTATTCAACTGTGGAGACCTTCTTTTCGTTTATTTACCGAAGATTTACCTTTACGCTGCAGGACTGTTCAGCGTAACAACTGGATTCATCGTGGGACGATCCAGACAACTTTTCCCCAGTGCTAATTCCCCAAGTGTGTCAATGGTGTGAGAGAAGCATTTACAGTGAAATCCGAATCCTAATTTTATATATTTAAAGGGCTATCGCGCACTGAAAAGTTAAAGCGTGATTTCAGCAACGAAAATTATTATATTTATCTAGTGTTCAGTGTTGTGTCCATTCCTCTTCGCTATATTTTTTTATAGTGTTCTAATAAATAAGTATAGTGTTATTTAATCCAGTGTGTTTTCGTTGTTTGTATGAGTGATGTTTGTGTGTGTTATGGTCTGGATGACCGTCTGATCGTCCGTGAGGTTTTCGAGACGAGACACCCGAACCTCTCGGCGCCTAATGCTCATGTCATTATTGAGACCTACGAGCTTTTTGGAAACAGTTTGTAACCTTTCTTGGAGAGGTCCTTCATCGTCCTGTCCAGGTAAGTTAAAGTATCGGGAGTATACTTATTGGCAGTACCACGAGCCACGGACAGCGACCAGACAAACGGAGTAGTTACAAATAAAAAGATCGCCCGAACTGCGACTTGACACCGAGGCGATTATAAATAAATGATCGCCCGAACTGCGACTTGACACTAAGGACGGTTACAAATAAAAAGCCGCCCGAACAGCGACACGAATTCAGGACGATTATATCCCGTTCAGCAGCAAGGCTATATGACACGTGGACCTACTGATTAACGTGGAATTCGAACCACATGAGCTCTCGCCGGGAATTGAACCCTGGTCTCCCACGCCAAAGGCAAGTACGCTAAGCACTTAGCGACGAAGGAGCTCTTTATTGTATCTTTGTTCTAAATAGCTTGATCGTACCAGGGAAAGAGCAATCAGTAAGATTTTATTTCTAATTTTGAAAATTAGAATAAGTCCAAATACTAATTTTATTGCCTCATAGCTCATGTACCATAATAAAATGAAATATTTCAGTTTAACGTCCCAAGTCTATGCGCTTCAGACTAAAGGAGACAATTATTAAAGCAAGTGAATGATGATGGTAGAATTGGTGGAATGAGAAAGTGGGAGAAAATGGGAATACCCTCAGAAAACTCACAGACATGATGTTGTCGACTACAAATTTATTTGGTCGAGTATCGAACCAGGGACCCCACGCACCAGAGATAAGCGCTCTAGCACTGAGCAACTGTGCTACCGATACATCATTATCTGATATAAATGAAAATGAATAGGATGTTGATTGTTAAGCATCACGGAAAAGCACTGAACCCTTTGAAATGAATTTTGAGATATAATTATCTCCTATCTCAAATTGGACTTTTTTATCATGTTACTTTGGTTGAAATCATAAAGGGAGAAGCAGGGGTCATAAATTAAAATACCGTTAATTTTACAGTAATTGTGTGATATCTTCAAATAGATAAAAGATAATCGAAATGTGGAACAAGAGCGCCCTAGACAATATCATTTTACTTGAGATACCGTTATCACGACTCACTTATCTGGTTTCGATTTCGAGCCATTTTGAAAGTCGGCATTTATTTTCGCGTTTCTAAACGGCTGAAAACGGAAAGCCGCTAGGTGACTTGTGATAACGGTACCTCACGCAAAATAATATTGTTTAGGGCGCTCTTGTTCCAGATTTCAATTATCTTTTATCTATTTGAAGATATCACATAATTACTGTAAAATTAGCGGTATTTTAATTTCGCCGGGATGAGGCCTTTTAAGTTACGAAGATGATATTTGGTCTATAACTTCCCACTGAAAATAAATGGACATGCGTCTTAACGTTTGTGAAAATTCTCGTTTCTATAATTTCTGTCTATAATGTTGAAAGCGATGTTGTCTGTTATTTGTGGTCACACCACGGGGAAACGGTTGAACAATTTGAAATGAAACTTGGAGCATTGCCAGTACTTCCCTCAATCTGGGGTTTTATCATGCAACTTTGGGGCGTATATTAAGGGGGTAGAACCCTTTAAAATGTATTCCAAAAATAGAATATTTAAGGTTTTTTTTTAAAAAATACTACACTTTCATAATATGTGTACCTTATTGGGGAGCGTAGACTCAAATATTTCTTATAAACAAATTCTTTCCGAAAGGGAAAAAAGGTATTTCAGGTAGTACTTTATGTGCTTAGTAAGCTCATTTATGTCTACAGCAGGGGCGGATTCAAGACCGACTTCTGGGGGGGGGTGAGGGGTTGTCATTCTGCTACTTTTAAGGGCTCCCAACTATGGAATGGGTTTTATTTATATATAAAAAATAAGAAAGTTTTTCTCTTCTGGGGGGGCGATTGTCCTGATCGCCCCCTCCAGATCTGTCCCTGGTCTACAGTTTTGCCAAGTTTGATCAAGATCAGATGAGTTTCATCGATTGTGTAGGATGTACGAGGTGTGATAAAAAAGAAACATAACTTCTGAAATAGCGCGCCAACCGGCAGAAAGACGCACTGCAACTACTGATCACACCTAACGGCAGGCTTAGACAACAAACTGCCATTTACTTTGTTTCGCTATGACCGTTAGTCGCCACGCTACAGTAACTGAAGTGAGCACATGCATAAGCTGTTAGTCAGATTAATGAAACAGTGACAATAAAAGAGTTTGAAGAATAGCATGCATGTGTGAAATTTTGGTACAAACTTGTCAAAGCATTTACAGAGATATTTCAATTCATTCAAATTTTGGTACAAACTTGTCAAAACATTTACAGAGATATTTCAATTCATTCAAATTTTGGTACAAACTTGTCAAAACATTTACAGAGACATTTCAATTCATTCAAATTTTGGTATAAACTTGTCAAAACATTTACAGAGACATTTCAATTCATTCAAATTTTGGTACAAACTTGTCAAAACATTTACAGAGACATTTCAATTCATTCAAGGTCTCCACGTCTTTAAAAAAAAAGAAAAAAAAAGCACACATGAGTCAGTCAAAGATCAAGGTGATGTTGGTTGTGCTTTTTGATTGGAAAGGCATCGTTCATCATGTATTTGTATCAGGTAATCAGATGGTAAACAGTTTTACCGGGATATATTTTTAGCACGGTTGTGGGATGTTGTGAGCAGGACGTCTGAATTGTGTGAAAACCAGACTTGTATGGTACACCATGCCAATGTTCCTACTCACGTTTCGCTCCTCATCCACAATTATCTGGCAAAATATCAGACTGCTGTTGTGCCCCACCCACCCTATTCTCCGGCCCTAGTCCCAGTAGACGTTGTTTCCAAATCATAGAGAAGATTCAGGACAATGCGACAAGAGACGTGCGTACCGTCCCAGAAAGTGCGTTCCGGGAGGCTTTCCAAAAATTGAAGAAAAGTTGATAATGTATTGCCAGTAGAACGGACTACTGTACTTAGCAGAAGGCAATGTTTAAAATGTAGTGCAACGAGCAATAAAGATGTTATAGCAAAAGTTCGGATTCCGTTTGAACACACCTGGTATACTATCCTAGCTGACTTTTTATTTATTTGTTTATTTTAGAAAATCAAATGAGAAACGAAAAAGGAAATATAGGAGAACTCTAATCCGTCACGTTTGGGACTGGGATCGCAAGAAAAGGTCCGATTATCAGAAAATACAAAAAATACGGATTTACAGCAAAATAAACAATCTCTGAACAAAAAATGACTGTATTGTTCTCCAGGCCGGTAACTAGCCCAAAAATGTAGGGGGGGTGAAGTTAGGGGGGGCGATCCAACCATATTATAGTTCATCACCATTTTAAAAGTTCATTTCCAAGCCTATCGTGAAAATTTTAGGGGAGCCAGCGAAAATTTAGACCCCTTGGATACGGGCCTGTTGTTCTCTATAGTAAAAACAAACGAACAGTAAGCACTAGAAACTACAGAGTACAGCAGTAGTGCCCCCCCTCATGTTCATGACGCACCCCCCCTCAATTGTCTATCCGTAGGTGTTCTTCCATGAAAAAGATCTTTTCGATTAATTTTTACACTCTTTCAAACATATTTATATAGATTTTCAACCCCCCCCAAATATTTCAATGACGCAGTTTGCGTCATAGCCCCCCCTTGTGGGCACCCCTGGAGTACAGGACAGAAAACACGCACAACGAAAGAAACAATACAAGAGAGATGACGGAGCAAAATAGCGGACAATCAGTAACAGCAAGTAAACAACAATGCCGCGACGGCACTAAACACTGATGACAATTTAGCCTGTTTTTGGCTAAATCTAGCCTATTTGAAGAGGCATTTAGGCATACAAATCTACGAAATGCTTATTAGCCTTAAATATAGCTTATTTTATGAAACTCTTTAGCCATTTTTGGCTTTTTTTATTACCCGTTAAATTAATTCTAAAAATATTTTTTCTTTGAAAATAAAGTGTAATTTTTAAACTTTAGCCTATTTGTCATTATATATTATCGTATTAACTGATTTCTCTAGACAGAGGGGGGGGGGGGGTTTGATGCGTGATTAGAGACATACTAAAGAGTTCGACTAACATATGTTCCCTGCAGTAGTCAGGCTTTTAGCATGACGCTAATCATTACGTCAAAACGACTCTGCATAATGGGGCGTTTACACTTAGTCGATTTGCGTTCGATTCAGTTGAATTGACGTCACTTTCAACTTAATCGACCGTGTAAACGGGACTTCAATTTAATCGCTTGTTGATCGAAGGCGACTAACCGACTGGCAACTGAATTAAAAGACGTTCTATTTTCTGTGGTTGAAATAATTGAACACATCCATCAATCTGATTCGGCTTAGTTGCTTCGATTTCGTGGCAAATGCAGCGAGTCGATTTAGTCGTGCGACTAAATCGACTAAGTGTAAACGCCCCATAAGGCGGAGGGTGTTTTATTACGCAACAAACACGTTTTTCATTCTTCTTCTTCTATCTTCCCACCCACAAATTTAAAACTACTTAACAATACTTATCGATTTAGAAAGAATTTTAATGTCGCTCCCGTAACATCCCCATTTGCTATTTTTTAAAAATTATTTTAAATTTAGCGTTTCATTGCAAGAATTAAAGTTTTCTAATACAAATTTAGTAAATTGTTCGGTTCTTCAAGCCCCAGAGGTTGTTTTCGTGTAGTAAAGGAAACAGAATATATCCGATTAGCTTGAAAATTCTCAATGCAATCATGGTGATTCATGTGGCTGTACGGAGTAATAAGAAGTACTTGTAAGGACTTTGACCTGCCGAATAGGGATGCATTCGAGTCGAGTCGAGTCGAGATTTAAGCCTGTCTCGACTCGTCTCGAGAAAATGTTGTCTCGACTCGTGTCTCGACTCGAAAATATGTTTCTGTCTCGACTCGTGTCTCGACTCGACAGTCTCTGTCTCGACTCGACTCGAATTCGAGTCGAGACGTCTCGAAATTCGAGTCGAGACAAAATGTACGAGTTAAAATATACGCACACATCAGCCAGACCATCATGACTACCTACCTAATTGTCAGTATGTCCACTTTTGGCATGGATAAAAACGGCGACACGTCTTGGCATACACGCAATGATCCTTGATAGGTCGCTGGAGAGAGCTGGCACCACATGTGCTCGCACAGCTCACCTAATTCCCGTAAATTCCGGGAAGGGGGGCGATGTGTTCTGACGTGACGTTCAATCACATCCCACAAGGGACATCACTCAAATGTCCGGCTCCAATTTCAATTAAACTTTTTTTGCTGATAGAAGGCATGTGTGCATCATTACTTGTGATGACAAATTTTTGCCATGGTGCATGTTTTCTATTTTTTTAAAAATAACTTTTAAGAGTTGTGATGTGGTTATTAGAGATTACTACAGAAGTCCCTTACTACCCTTTGTAAACGGAGCGTTAATGAAGAAAAGTGAAGAAAAAACATGTGGATACATATAAGTCCTGGGGGGAAGTCGTATGGTAGATATGACCTTGATGGCAGCCATCTTGAAACCCGCCATTTTGAATTAAGGTCAAGTTTTCAAAATGGGAATAGGGTAATATGATACATAATTTCGGGCTAGAATTTAATTAGAAAAATAATGGTGAGGTTAGTTTTAAGATACACCCATTTGGGGGAAAGTTACAGGCATATTAATTGTTTTCACTTACTGTGTGCGTAAGTCCCTTCTTACTTTCGTCTCAAGACCTGTAAATCGATCGCAACGGCAGAGCCCGGTTTCGCACTAGTGTTTTGAAATCTTTAAACTCACTTGAGGCAATATTTGAGGATTATTGTATTGTATTTTGCCTTTAATTAAATTTGAACCCACTTCATGATCTTGTGTAAAGTATCACTAAAAGAGAATTTCTCTTTTTATGGAGAACGTAAGCATAGCAATTATAAAAGGTGAGTAAGGTGCGTATGTATTTATAAGAAAGTTTATTTTACGAGTCTTTTGTGGTTCCGCCAACCTATTCTTTAGTTGTTTTTTTTTTCAAAATACTCATATCTCATAAATAAAAGAGCTATTATAAAATCTCTACCGCTATTCTTTAATACTTATAAAATTTTATTTATTGTAAAAGCACTGGCGAGATATTTCTTATCGCCCACTAAAATTATGGTGGAGCTCCTTCGTGGCTAACGGTTAGCATACTTGCCTTTGGAGTGGGAAACCTGGGCTTGATTCCCGGTGGGAGTTCATGTGGTTCGGATTCCACGTTAATCAGTAGGTCCACGTCTCACATAGCCTCGCTGCTGAACGGGACGTTAAACTCAGAATCAATTCAACTCAAAATTATGGTTTTGACTTTATTATGATGTCATTAGTTTAAACGCCCAACTGCCCAGTAATTATAAACATTGACTACATTATAAAATTGTAATTTGTGACGACTAAAATATCAGAAATTAAAGATTATTCTTTGGTTTTGGAACATTTTGAAAAACGTGAAAAACTGGTACTGCACCGATACAACACACCTTTTGGATTTGTCATTGTGTAAAGTGATACAAACTAAAGAAGAATTACAACTTTATGAAGTTGTATTAGGACTTATTATTTAGAAATAAACACCAAATAAGTGTAATAGTTCATATCCGTATCAAATACCAAGTTTATGATGAATCAACTACACAAAGTAGGATCCAAAAACGCTCATTGCAATTTGTTCCATCCTTCAGTCGAACCAGGAACTGAAACATAAAGAGTGACATTTTCTTTTTAAAGATACTTTGTCCTGCTAAGTATTGTGAAGGTTTATGTCAGTAGAAGGAATTGCATTCCATTATACAAGCGCAATTTCACAACTTTATGTACACATTACTAATTATCGAACACCCTTGTCCATATGATTAGCGTACGCGTCTTTGGTGCGGGAGACCTAGGTTCGATTTCCGATGGGAACTCCTGTGGTTCTGAACCCACGTTAAGTTGTAAGTTCACGTCTCATATAGCCTTGATGCTGAAAGGGACACTAAACTCCAACCTAATACTAAATACAAATATTTAAAGAAAAATGATGACGCACCAAGATGACGTGAATTTGGCTATCAAATCCATTTTGTGTTTTCAGTTATTTTATAGTAGTATTTTTTCTAGGCATCCTTTCAAAAGACAGTGATGCAAATTTCGTAACTGCGAATTCCTGTTAGAAGCCATGAAATTATCCGATTAGATGCAAAATTTCCCGTCCACTAAAATAGATACCGTAAATTTACAATATCTAACAATAAATAATTTTGAAACATATTGCTTTCGAGGGAAAAAATGAAGTGAAATCTTTGAGTTTTACGTCCCACGATTATGCCGGTTAGGCTAAAGGAGAGGGGTGATGAGAAATTAGTGAAATCGTGGAATGAAGAAAGTGGGAGGAACGGAAGAACCCCGAGGAAACCCACGCACACGGTGTTTGTCCACCACAAAGTTCACTTGGTGCGAACTGGGATCGAACCAGGGTCCCCAAGCACCAGACACTGGCGGATCCACGTGGGGGGCGGAGGAGGCGACCGCCCCCCCAAAGGTCTTGTACTTCCAGCATGTATCGTTCGGAAATACAAATATTGTCTTTTCCCGGCCGATTCAATCTGTGTAACAAACCTAGTAGAGTCTAATCAAAATGTGTGGTACTTAATGGTACTTAATACAGACATATTTGAATTGTGAATACTTCTGTCCCTAGTTCCTTGGGACAGTTACCATAAGCCGCAAATGAGAGAGAATGATTCATACGTTGAACGAACAGCTGTAGGAAGAAGGAAAGACGGCCCACTCTGTGAACTAAAAATATATATTTATTGCGTCCTAGAAAAAAAAGAAGAAAAAAGATGTGGCGATGGAATTCAAATACTGAAACTTGAATAAAGAGAAATATAGAATATTCAGAACTCCTTACTGTAAAGCTTTCTGAATCTGAGATGAGACTTTTAGGCTGGTTGATTGATTTATATATATTTACGTCGTTCGTCAAAAGTGATGCTTTACAGAAGGTGAACTAGAGTTTAAAGTTGGATCTGGACCACTGTAGTGTGTTCGATGTTCACTCACCGGGTATCAAACCACAGAACCTCATGCATCAAAGATCAAAGGTACTCACGCTAGATGCTACATCAACAAAGAACTGTGACTTTTGAGGTTCAACACGGGAACATTCATTGTGACTTTTAATGGCATTTCATATTTTCTTGGGAAATAATACACGCTGTTAGTATAATCATATATAACAGAAGTCGTCCTGATCTTCGCACAGGCCAAACCGCTTAAGCTAGAAATTTGAAATTCGGACAGTAGATAGGATTTGTGATCTAGGGTACCACTAAGGAAGGATTTTTGGGAAATTCAAAGAAAGGAAAGGGGAAAGGGGTGTACATTATTTTAATAAGGTGGTCATCTCTCCAAATCCCTTAAGGTTAGAGATTTGAAATTTGGATTTGGATTTCTCATTTAAAGTAATTTGACACGCGTTACAACATTTTTTGATACTTTAGTACAATGGGGAAAAGAGGTGGAAAGAAAAGGGGACGGAGATTGCAATTATTATAATAAGATATCTAAGAATCTTTGAAGGTTAGAAACATGGAATTTAGTATATGGACTTCTCACTTAAAACAATGCAATACGTATTTCAAAGTTTTTGTATTCTTCTTCTTCTTCTTCTTCTTCTTCTTCTTCTTATTATTATTATTATTATTATTATTATTATTATTATTATTATTATAAGATCCCTATATTTCAGGATCACTTACGGCTAGATATATGAAAGTTGCTAGTTTGATTATTCATTTAAAATAATGAAACATGGATTTGAGCATTTTTTGCCACTTAACGTAGAAGGGCAAAAACAGAGGTGAGGGTTCACTAAAATGTTTGTGAGGTGTTTGAATTTCGTAACAGCGTTTTAGCTCAATCCAATTCTATATGAAAGACACAGAAGGGAGAACGCGAAGTATTGTGCCACAGTATCACGTAGAAGCATTTGCTATATTGTGCGAAGCCGTATTCCGAGCAAATTGGGGGTCTGGGAGCGAAATTCTACCTAAGCGAAGACTACTATTATATACTTTTATTGTTGTTGTAAGCATAACTATAATTATGCATGTTTCTAAATTCTGCTTTTAAGAAATTATCTAATAGAGCCAATTTCCACCCCCTGTTCCTAATCTGGTCTAATGCGTTTTTTCTTTACGTACCCAATTATACCACTGCAAAAGCGGAGTTCGGACAAAATACCCTATACGGTGCTCATGGTCCCGGGTTCGATTCCCGGTGAGGGTACATTTTAACGAAAAAAGTGGTTCGAATTCCACTATAATCAGTAAGTGCACGTCTTCTTTAGCCGTCATGTCATTACCGTGGAACGTTAAACTCAAGCAACAAATCAAAATACCCTATGTACAAAGGTCTATACTTTTGTAATAATGTCCTATATTTGTCTTCTTGCTCTCTCCTGTTTAAGTGAAAAATTCCTGGATGTGCCAGAAATTGAATTCCTTACACAATTCCTTCTTCTTTAAATACATCAATTGAGTACAGTTGGGAGCTTTTCTTGAGAAATGAATAATTCCATTTGTGTCCAAGTTTATTAGTCAGTGACTCCCCAACTTCTCATGAATCCTGGGTTATATACCAATCATAGAAATGTTTTCTTCACCTTTGATACATCAGAAGATTTTGGTACGATTTATGTAGCAGCAATCTTGACGCGCACTTAAGAAAATGTCAACGATGTTGACAAACTGAAATCATGGTGAAAAACGAAACGTAACGGAAATTCAACATCTTGCCCTCAGGAAATGTTCTTCGCATAGCTCCAGAGATCAAAGATAATGTCTCTCTCAGAGAGGCACTGAAAAAAAAGTCATGGATACGGATCGACGACCGGAACATACCTTCGCATTCTATTGGATAATGAGATTGACAGATTTGTCAAGCTTCATGCTTTCTTGCGATCACTTTAGTGAAACAAAGGGAAGCTATATTTATGTATCCTCGTCGCCAAAAGTGCCTTTACATCGCCGTGACGGGTATGTGATACCGCAGTACTCTAAGGAAGGGATGGTTGCATAAGAAATTTTGATTAATTTTGAAGAGTTTTTATTTTGACTAGGGAAATAACGTAGGTATAGGGAGTAAGGGCATAGATTTAAAGCATCAGTGCACTGTCATCTCTGAAAAGATTTGTATTCTCAGTTTTTCAAATTATTGTCTTATATGTTAAGTTAAAAACTGTTAACAACTGCTACTAGCGCTTTTCACTCTTCAGGAATTTACTACGACATGTTCGGGCTTGAATTATTTCATTCGCCTCACTGTAATTATTTGTGAATGGAAACTGATTACGCTGAACATGAATATGTTTCGTTGTCGTAAAGCAAGGGCCGTAATAAATGTAGATCAGGTTCTTATTATTATATAAAACACATAAGTATTTATTCCGTGTATAGAATAATATAATACAGTAACTAAGCAACATCATAATCACTAACGCCCGCAGGATTTTTTCTAACGGGAGGGGAGACCGATATAGAGTTTTTCGTTTTATTCCCTATATATATTACGTTAACAGTCATAACACTGATAACGTATATCGTCTTTCGCCGCTGTAGGCTATTAGTCAGAACACTGATCTCCAGATATGTCGAAAGAAAAAATAAATTGATATGAACAGTGATGTGATTAATTTTACTGCGCCCTGGATCGATCTATCTTCGATTTACTCATACTCCTCCAGGCCCCCTGCCCCAGGTATTTCAGCTGCTGCGTTATATATACGGTTCCATGTCAAAAGGGCCTTACAAAAGGGAAAAGACCGAAAGGCCAGAGTCAATATGGCCCGCAACAAAAGGACCAGAGTCAAAACAACCCTGCTTCAAACGGACCCGGGTTGAAAGAGGCCCCACTACAAAGGTGCCCGAGTCAAAATGGCCCATGTGAAAAGGACCCAGGTCGAAACGTCTCCGCAACAAAAGGGCCCCAGTCAAAAGGGCCCGAGTCAAAATGGACCATGTTACAAAAGAGCCAGACCACAATGACTCCGCAACAAAAGTGCTCGAGTCAAAAGGTTTCCGCAACAAAAGGGCAGGAGTCAAAATTGCCCGAATCAAAACGACCCTCATCAAAAGGGTCCATGACAAAAAGGCCCGAGTAAAAAGGGACTTGCTTCAAACGAGCCCGGCTGAAAGAGAGCCCTGCTACAAAAGAACCCGAGTCAAACGGCCCGGGCTAAAAGGCCTCCGCAACAAAAGGGCCCGAGTCAAAAGGGCCGAATCAAAACGGCCCTCATAAAAAGAGCCCGGGTCAAAAGAGACCCACGACAAAATAACCCGAGTCAAAAGGCCCCGGGTCAAAAAGGGGCATCGCTGCAAAATGGCCCGAGTCAAACGGCTCGGCGTAAAAAGGGCCCGGTTCAAAAGGTCTCCGCAAAAATGGGCACGAGTCAAAACGCCTTTCATTAAAAGGACCTGAGTCAAAAGGGTCCCACGACAAAAGGGCTTGAGTCCCAAGCGACCTGCGTCAAACGGGCCCGGTTCAAAAGGTCTCCGCAACAAAAGGACCCGAGTCAAAAAAGGCCGAAACGAAACGTCCCTCATGAAAATGGCCAGGATCAAAAAAGTCCCGCTACAAAAGAGCCCGAGTCAAAACTTTCCCACGTCAAATGGGCCCGGGTCAAAAGATCTCCACAAGAAAAGAGCAGAAGTCAAAAGTGGCCCCTCTACAAAGGGCACGAGTCATAACGGACCCGCGAAAAAAGGGCTTGGGACAAACTTCTCCGCAAGAAAAGGGTAGGAGTCAAAAGGGCAAGAATCAAATGCTCCGCGTCAAAAGGGTCCCACGACAAAAGAGCCCGAGTCAAAAGAGACCTGCCTGAAATGAACCCGTGTCAAAAGATGCCACGCTACAAGAGGGCCCGAGTCAAAATGGCCCTAGTCAAAATTGCCCGGGTCAAAACCTCTCCGCAATAAAAGGGTTTGAGTCAAAAAGACCCGAATGAAAACGCCCTTCATTTAAAGAGCCCGTGTCAAAAGGTCCCACGACAAAATGACCCGAGTCAGAATGCCCCGCGTCAAACGGACCCGAATCAAAACACCCCTCATCAATAGGGCCCGAGTCAAAGGTTCCCAGTACAAAGGGGCTCGAGTCGCAAGGGCTCTGCGTCGAACGGGCCCGAGTGAAAAAAAGCCCCGCTACAAAAGGACCCGAGTCAAATGGCCCCCTATCAAAAGGGCCTGGGTCAAAAGGTCTACGCAACAAAAGGACCCGAGTTAAAAGGGGCCGAATCAAAACGCTCCTCATGAAAAGGGCCTGGGTCAAAAGAGTACCACGACAAAAGGATCCGAGTCAAAAGGGCCCTGCGTCAAACGGATCCGAGTCAAAAGAGGGCCCGCTACAAAATGCCCGAGTCAAAACAGCCCCGCGTCGAAAGGGCCTAGGTAAAAAGGTCTCCGCGACAAAATGGCTCTGCGTTAAAAGGGCCCGGGTTAAAAAGGATCTGCAACAAAAGGAGCCGAGTTATAAGGACGCTGCGTCAAAAGGGTCCGGATACAAAGGGTTCTGCAACAAAAGGGCCAGAGTCAACAAGAAACTTCGTCAAACGGGCCCTGATCAAAAGGAGCACCATTACAATAGGGCACGGGTCAAAACGGCCAGGCGTCAACTGGGTGCGAGTCAAAAGGGCCCTGCGTCAAAAAGGCACAAGTCAGAAAGAACCCGCGTCCAAAGGGCCCGGTAAATACGGTTCCACGTGTAAGAAGCTTGAAATCAAAGAAAGAGTGGAGATCAATCATGCAAAAGAGGATTGTGTCCCCTTAGTAAGTTGAAGTGTTTATGCAAATGAAGGAAATATATCTGTGGTTATTAATAACAAATAGGAAATTTGAATGATAATATTAGTTTTGTTTGCTTGTTGATTGTTTTGGAACAATCGCTATCGCTTAAGTCGTTCTCCATGAAAGTTTGCTTGCACTCCCGTCATAGGCGGACTGGGTGTATTAGGGCCTAGGCCGCGGTTACTATGGAGGGAGCTCAGACTATAACACCAATTTCTAAAATAACGTACAATCAGTGGCGCAACGAGCTATGAACTCGGGGGCCCATGCCCTCTCCGAAGCAAACCTGATCTATCTTACACAGCAGCGTTGCAGACAAATTTTGGTGAAATTTCAAAATAGATCAAAGCATAAATGAATATTGAATTAAGTCAAAGCACTGTACGAAAGGAGAAATACCCAGTGAAAACCCCTACATTAATTTCTTAGAGTAAAAATGTTAGTAAAGAGTGCGTCATTTTATGCAAAAATAAATATGTTCAAAATATTTATTATAGCGCAAATTTTAAAACTTGTAACCGTTAATAATAGGGAATTTGTGAATTGGAATTTTCATTTTAAGGTTTTTTAGCATGTTAATAATAAGGATAACTAAATTGCTTGTAATGAGGAGAATTCAAAATTTCAATTTTGTCCACATCAAATGGTGCAGCACGTCGTTTGCAGACTACTGTACTGGATATTCTTGGCCCCTCCCGAAATAAAATCCTGGTTGCGCCACTGCGTACAATGAACATCTGCGATGAGCCATCGCGTTGTGCAGTTGTAAATTCGTTGTTACTTGATAGTTTTTGCAAGCTATAATTTATCATTGGTCGTTGAAAATTTGATGACACAGCAAGCACAGAATTTCCAGAAACAAACTTTCAAGAGAATATTTTATAATTATTATTGCATTGCCACACGGGGTGTCTAAAAAGTCCCCTGACATGGATAACTCTGTTGTTATCAGAGTTACAACAAAATGTAAGAGAGGAAACCGCCTACAAATATAATGTTTTTAATAGACAGTAACTTCATTCATTTATGTTGTGGGTCCAGGTAAATGGTAACGTTGCATTTTCATGTAACATTGGGCGCATATAGAGTGTACAGCCCAAACGGCTTGTCCGATTTGAAAAATTCTTTCGCTTTAGATTGAAAACATCATATTTGGAGACCGTTTCCCCGCCTATATTTTGTTGTAACTCTGATAATAAGAGAGTTACTGTATGTCACGGGACTTTTGAGACACTCTGTATAGTAGCTGAAACACTAAAAAAATAATAGCGAATAACTTTTACTATGGAATGAACAGGGCAGCTTACTAAAAATTGTAACACTAAACAACAAATAATAACTTTTGACTGTGGAATGAACACGACAGTTTTACTGAAAATGATAAACACTGCTGAACCACGAAACAACTAATAATTTTAAAAAGTTAAGATTCTTTGCAGTTCAGCTTATGAATCGCGGAGTTTCTGAATAACTTCGTTCACAGACACTAAATTTAACATGTCTCTTTCCATATTCATTAGCAAAAATGTGTCCAAATGTCTTCACACAAACTAGCTCTGAGATTTGTTTACTCTAACTTTAACTTTGAGAAGCACCTTGCACATGTCACTTGTGTGCATGGTAGAAACAACGCATGTTTGTATACAATGTATAAATTATTAAAGCAACTAGACTGACGGAAATTGGTGCAAAATTTTCCCTGCACATGACAAACAATTTTTATACAAGGTGTTTGCAGCATCATTATCACTCTTACCGTGAATCCCGTCCAAAGATGTTCCATCTTCCATAGCATGCTCAGATGCATAATCATCATCATCTTCTACAGATTCAGGGGCATCATTCTCTTCAGGATCATCAAAAACGAGAACGTTTTGTGACAGTGAAATACACGACAGAGAACTGCTGGAGCTCTTTGTATATTTTCTCCTGTTTTATATTTAGTTTTTTTTTTTCGGAAGAACTCTGAAAGCTCTTGCAGATACACCATTCTTCTTGATTTCTGAAAAGTCCTTAGGTTCCAGTATTTGGAATTCTTTCGGCTGCTGAAATCTATCACTGACACATGTAACAGCTGTATTCAGAATTTTCGTTGAAGTTTTTTTATTCTGAATAAATCATTTTCACTTATATTTAAGTTCTTTTCCAGTTCATCTGCTCTCCTGGCATTTTCTTTTTCTTTAAGATTCTTCTGTGCAAAAAGTTTTTTCCATTGCTATCTCTACACCAGATTGCGCAAGCTGTTGATTTATTTTCACACAAAATATTTTTGTGTTTTCGTAAAGCATTAAACAGACATCTTTTGCCTCTATTTTCTTCTGAAGCTGCTGCTGCAAATTGTCTAGAAATCTCCAGGTAGTAAGATAGTCCAATCCGTGAGACTGCAGGTATTTTAAAACAGGCTCCGTTTCCGTAAATAAGTCCTGAAACATAGAAGTCCTCATTACAGTGTTAAATTCTGTCCATTTATTCAGCAAAGTTTAGCTTAAAATTTTCATTTCGCATTAAAACCCCTGTTCTGTACATCATCACTGAGGAACAATAAAAATGAAAGAAATCTTGATGATAGACAGTCATCCTCGTCTTGGTTTCATGTTTCGTAGCGAAACTCATTAGTGTCCACTACTGCATTCAGTGCCTTGTTTCTGCTCCATCATCGTGTTGTACCAACTTGTTGAACTTTTCGTAGTCTGTCATGTCCCTCGTGGCTTGCATCAATCATTTTCTTACAAACATCCTTTCTTTTGTAGTATTCAGACAGAACATGGCACTGGTTTCAAATAAATTTGCAGCTTCAGGTATCTACTCAGTCAAATTTGTCATAACGAAATTAAGAGCATAAGCCATGCATTGGGTGTAAATGATTTCAGGATTATCCTTCTCCAGTAATGCTTTAACTCCACTGAAGTTAGCAGCTCCATCAAAAAAGCAACTTACAATATCATCACAAGCATCAAAACATTTTTGTCACAAAGTACTCTTTTGATTTCATTATAAGTTACTTGTCTTGTAGTGTCATTGTTTACCACTGGCGTCTCTGGCATATACAATTGGGGAGGACATCAAAGAAAGTTATTTAAATGGTACTATCTAGCCCAACCTGTTTATTATCTTTAATTCCATTTGTTACATTTCTGCTTACCTTCACGGACCCCGTGAGGCATATCAAAAACTGTTACACAGCCTGAATATTATATGACAAATAAATATAATTATTATCATTTATATGTTATTCTGCCGTTAGTAAATAAATTAAATTAGAACAAAATATTGAATATTTTGTACTTCAAAATATTGGAGGAACGCGTCCCCATCGTCCCCCCGCCAGAGACGCCCAAGCTGTTTACGACAACTACTAACAGCCGCTCAAATACTTGACCGTTTATAACGCAGAGAATTACTATAGCCAGCTGATTAAGCCCTGAAACATCTTGGATAGAATCAACCATTATGTTGAAATGCCCGCTTTCTTGGCGTCTTCCGCACTGTTTTCTCCTGTTATTTTGTAAACTTTTTGATAGAAAATAAATTTTTAAAAATGCTTTGTTTTCCCATTTTTGAATTATCAAATATAGACCTACAAGGTGTATTAACATCCATAAAGAACCAATCAGCCTGTGGTTAAATATGAACCCAGCTACAAACCAGGCATCAGTCTACAAACCTTGAAAGGGATGCAACTACCCTACATTATGAAAAAAGGTCCCAGGTCCCAACAGCTCAACATGATGAAAAACATGCCTAGGACCGCAACTGCTCAATGAAATGAAAGAAGGGCCCCAACTGCCCAATATAATGAATAAAGGGCCCAGGCCCCAACTTCTCAATGTAATGAAAGAAGGACCCAACTGTCCAATATATTGAAAGAAGGGCCCAAGGCCCCAGGTACAAACTAAATCACAGTTTCTGATAATAAAAGACCATAGTGAAAGATGGACCTAGCCACAAATCTAGTAACGAAAGGACCCTATTAAAAAAGATAACTTACTGATTGATGGAAGGGTGGAAGAGGAGTGTGTGTTGGTAGCATAATAACACTGAGCTACCGAATTATTTAGCTCTCTTTTGTTTTAGCTTTTCTTTCTCTTTCTTTCTTTATTCTTTCATCATTGTTTTCTTAGAGGGCCTAGGCCGCGATTGCGACCTAAGGGCCCTGGCCAGTCCGCCCCTAACTACCGTCTTTCTGAGTTTGTATTCTCGTGACATAGCTCAATCAAACTTTATCTATTGCTGACTTTTCCCTTACTTCTAGAATTCCATTTCTACTCCTGGATCAAAGTATAAAAATACATATTAGTATGAAAAATATTCTGTGGAAAACATTAGATTAATTTTGCTGTGAGAAGACATATGGATCTGTATACAGGGTTACTGAAAAGTATTGGGACAGAACAATAATAACGACATAAATGATTTAGTGCACATCATGGCAGCCATCTTGAATTCCGAATATTGTATACCACACAATATTTTTAAATAGAAAGAGGTATGTGTTGAGTTTTGATTTAGAGTTTAACGTCCCGTTCAACAGCGATGTTATATGAAAAGAGGTGTGTGTGTCACATAAATTGATGCTAGAATCTTCGTACAAACTACATTCATCGTCCGTTTCAAAAGCATCGGAGTCTACATTATTTATTATTTCCATAATTTCTCCGGACGAAAATACACCACTATCATAAGAAACACGACTTGTCGCGGTGGTATTCATTAGGGATGGCCTTTTTAAAAAATCTGTTTTTCGATTTTCGGAAATTTCATTTCTCGTTTTTTCGTTCGTTTTTCGAAAAAAAATGTTTTTCGTTTTTCGGAAATTTTTTCGTCTTTCATTTTTCGAAAAAAATTGTTTTCCGTTTTTTCGAAAGATTTTTCGTTTTTCGAAAAAAATCGTTTTTCGTTTTTTCGAAAAGATTTTTTTTGAAAAATTCGTTTTCCCTTTTTTGATGATTTTTCGTTTCTCGAAAAGTTTTCGGAATTCGTGGAATGATAATGTGGGAGGAAATGGGAGTACCCCGGGAAAATACACGGACACGATGTTGTCTGCCACGAACTTACTTGGTCTGGGATCAAATGCACAAGAGGTAAGCGTTCTAACACTCAGCTACCGTGCTCCTTGGATTTGGATCTAATGAAAGGTTGAATTGATTTTGAGTTTAACGTCCCGTTCAGCAGCGAGGCTATATGAGACGTGGACCTACTGATTAACGTGGACGTTCACCTCTGGTGCTTGGGGTCCCGGGTTCGATCCCAGCCCCCGCCAAGTGAACTTTGTGGTGGACAAACACCGTGCTCGTGGGTTTTCTCGGGGTTCACCCGTTTCTCCCGCACTTTCTTCATTCCACAATTTTCATTCATCTCTCATCATCACCGTCTCCTTTAGCCTAACCGGCATAACCGTGGGACGTAAAACTCAAAGATTTCATTTCATTTCATTGATTAAGGTGGAATCCGAACCACATGAGCTCCCGCCGGGAATCGAACGCGGGTCTAACACGACAAAGGCGCGTACGCTAACCGCTAAGCCACGGAGGAGCTCGATCTAATGAAAGGATGGTGTGTAGTGCCACTATTGACGAAACTCATCCAATCACGACCAAAATTAGTATGGTTATGGACTGCAATGTATTTAGTACACATGTTAAATATTATGGTGTTTGGGACTTTGGTTCCAGAGTTATTGCTAATCAAATTTGTGTTTTAAGTTAGTGATATCAAGAAATTTCACTAAGTCGCATTTGATTAAACTCAAATGATCTTGACTAAAGTTGGTAGGATCGTAATTATTGACAAGCTTGGTATGCATGGAAGCTCATATAAAATATTATGATGTGCAGACTTTTTGTTCCTGAGTTATTAGCTATCAATGTTAGGTTTGGAATCAGTGAAATCAAGAAATTTCATTAAAGCGCGAAAGATGGAACTCATCCAATTTTTACCAAACTTGGTAAGGTGGTAGATCTTGACGAGCTTAGTAACTATAAAGGTAACCAAGAAAGATCTGTCGCTTTTTCACCCAACAACTTCAAACATCGATATTTAACCTAAGACATACCTGGAAGATCAAAAATAGTCTCCTTCTGCCAACGTTTTGGAAGGCCATGTATTCCATCGCGGTAGAACTTGGTGGGCCGTGAATCGGAAAAGGTATCAAGTGCTTTGCACCTCTACTAGGGATTTCAACTGGTGTCCTCTAAGCTGATTGTCCAAGGAATGGAACAGGTGGTAATCGGACGGTGCAATGTCCGGGGAGTATGGCGGATGCAATAGTGTTTCCCATCCAAAGTGTAGAATGGTGTCCCGGGTTATCCTAGCCACGTGGGGCTTAGCTTTGTCCTGTAAGAGGAGGACCCCTTTGCGATTCAGAAGTGCTGGCTCCAGAGTCTTGTTTTTTTTTTCTCAAAATACTGTTCAGAAAATTTGGACTTGAACTTAGTTAAATGAATAAATTTCATTAAAACGCGTTAATCTCATCCGATATTGGCCAAAGTTGATATGGTCATAGACTTTAACAAGTCTAGTACGTGTGCGAGCTCAGCATGAAATATTGTGATCCACAGACCCTTGGTTCTCGGTTCTTGAGGGATATAAATTAGAAATAATAATTCACAAAGGTAAACAGTGTAAAATTTATATTTTTACAGAATATTAAAAAATAATTATTTACTAGTGATTATTAATGTGTCATCGACAATATGGCATTACTGCTGAATCGCCGGATCAATTTGAAAATCGAAAAACTGGAACAAAATATACTGCATTCGGTTATATTTGGTTGGATTACATTAAGTTACGTTAGATTATGTTATTAGGTGCGCAGTTTTACTATACGGATCCATAGTATAAGTAGGAGTAGCAGTAGTAGTAGGAGGAGGAGTAGGGGTAGTGATAGTAGTAGGAACGGATTAGAAGCCCCACAGGGGTTTGTTGGTTTCTGTTCTCGACATGAAATGGGCAAATTAAAGATTTGCTCAAATCTATCTATACATTTTACAATCTATGGATTCGTATAGTAAAACAAGTGTACCTCTCCGCGAAATAGTCCATCCGTCTCCACATACAGTGCCGCTTACAACATCAAAAACAACCAGCAAATGCAATCACTATCTAAGCTTTTGCTATTCCCCTTACCTTACTTTCAATCACTCTTCCTCATAAACTTAAATAAATTCTCCAATTGACCCGGTAAATTTCCTAAAATTAGTCCGGCGATACAGCAATTAGCCCGACATTATATTTTATAATGTAAAAAAAGACTAATAAATTACCAAATAGAAGGATGCTGTATAAACTGACAGTGATAGTATCAGGCAACTCTGTAATAAATTGACTTTTAACAATTGATTTTAACAAAATATGAAACATGAAGTGATTATATGTACTGATACTAAAGACTTCTCACTAAGATCCCCCATTCATTTATCTTATTTTCTATAACTAATTAAGTCAGTATCAAAAACAATTTGATTGCTTTTAAAAATAGGCAATTTAATACTAACAAAATACTATTGAATGGTTTATTTGTTCTAAAGATGTTTTATACACGGTAAGACAAAGAACTAAGTATCTGACTATAATAATCTCATCAAACGAGAATTCAAATTTTAAATAGGTGGGTCTTCGTTTTCGTATTAGTTTTTACTGCTACTAACTTCAGTAGAAGAATACTACTAAGATGAAATATTTTTTTATTTGGTTGTTTGTTGAAGTTCAGCGTCCCTTTTCAGAATCGAGCAAGACTATACAAGACGTGGACCTACATTATAAAGTGGAATCCGAACCACCATAACACGTTCAATGTTTTCCCACTCGGGACCCTGTGCATCAAAGGAATACGCGCTAGCCACTAGACCAGTTGCAGGACTTGAAATCTTTTCTTGGAATTATGAAATTATATATTGAAAAGAAACGTTTGTCGCTTCCTAGTACTTCTCTCGTTCTATGAGAAAGAAAGATTGTAACCAGAGATATAGTAAGTATTTATCACTTTCGGTTGCATTAAACTTAGAGATGGAAACTACCATTGTGGCACAGCATCGATATCAAAAACTGCTTCCGGTTATCGCCTTTTCTTTACTATGAAATCGGAAATGGTAGTTTCTCACTATTTCCGGTTTACATAGAGGGATAGCGATCGATATGACAATCTTCGAATCCTGGATTCATATATATAAACATATCTCATTATCTCTTATTAGTTTTGCTCTATGGTGATCACTATTGAAATTAGAAGTGGTAGTAAATTTCTACCACAGGATAAAACTTGGACATAGTCTATTGCGAAGGTACTGAATTCATGCTTCTCGCTTGCTCTATGGTGATCAATACTGAAACCGGGAGTTGTGATCAGGGGCGGATCCAGGACGGACTTCTGGGGGGGGGGGAGTTGTAATACTGCTACTTAGAGCTATTTTTACGAGCTCCAACTCTGGGATGGGTTTTATTTATATATAAAATAGGAGTGTTCTCTTCTGGGGGGCGATCGACCCCTGGATCCCCCCTGATTGTGATACATTTTTTCCTGTTTTTGAAGAGAAACAAATGAGTTTCGTTTCACAGTGTAAAACTGAGGCAGACTTGCAATCCATGCGAATTGAATATTCAAAACTTCTGTACAACAAGTAGCACAACTAAAACTCTTGGTTGGAATAGGTTAATAAAATCAAAGATAGAATCTGTTCCTCGGATGCTGAATCCATATCAAAAAGCCATTATTAGCTACCATTTATCGTTTTTGTTCTATGGCGATAAAGATTGAGAGCAGGAATGGCTAATTTGAACCACTTCCGGCTTGAATAGAGGGTTAAGGGAGGAGACGGAATCTATTTTTAGGACGCTGAATCGATTTCAGAAAACTTCTCGATATCTTTTATAGTTATTGTTCTATGCATATAAGTATTGGAACCGAAAGTAGTAGTAAATATCAAGCATTTCCGTTTCAGAAGAGTGGTGCAGGTTATGAAGATATGTTCTCTTAAAACCCTGAATTGATTCCAGAAAATTGCTTGTCGCTATCTATTACAATTTTGTTTTATCGCGACAAGTGTTAACACCGGAAATGGTTAATTTGAACACTTTCGGTTCAAATAAAGTGTTAACGAAGAAGGTGGAATCTATTCTTGGGATGCTGGATTAATTTTGAAAAATGCATCTCGATATCTCTGACCGATTTTGCTCTATGGAAATTAGTATTACCTATAAAATCAAAAATAGTAATAACCTTCAACCATTTCTGCCTTTGTGGAGTGTTGTGGATTGTAATTGTATTTCCTCTTGAGAACCTGAATCGATTGTAGATGAACCACTTGTCGCTATCTATTACCAATTTTCTTCTGTGGCGATTAATGTTGAAACTTGTAATCGTTAATTTGAACCACTTCTGGTGTGAATAGAGATCAAGGGAGAAGGTAGAGCCTATTCTTAGAACGCTTAGTCGATCGCAAAAAACCGCATCACTATTTCTTCAATCTTTTGCTTTATAAAAATCCGTATTGAATCCCTATTGAATATACTAGTAAATTCAGCCACTTTCAATTTCGATAGTATTGTGCATTGAGATGATATATAGCTTATATACTCTTGAGACGCTGTATAGATTTGTTAAAAAAAAAAAAAAAAAACACTTGTGGCTATCTATTACTATTTTTGTTCTATATCGATCAATGTTAAACCGAAAATGATTATTTTAAACAACTTCCGATCTGAATAGAGGATTAATGGAAAAGGTACAGCTATTTCTAGGTAGTTGAATCGATTGCCAAAATCTGCATCTCGATATCTCGTAATTCAGTATTAAAACCGGAAATAATAGTAAATATAAACAATTTCTGGTTTTGATTAAATGTTGTGGATAGTTGTATGTTGTCTAAGACGCTAAATTGTTTGCAACAAATCGCTTCTCGCTATCTATTACGATTTTCGTTCTATAGCGATACAAATTGAAACCAAAAATTGTATTAGAACCACTTACGGTTTTAAATGGAGGGTTAATTTAGGAGATCGAACCTATTTTAGGGGCTCTAAATCGACCGCAAGAAACGACTTCTCAATATTTGTTACTGTTTTGCTCTGACACCTCTCGACAGACAGACAGACAAAGCCATTCTCAAGACTTTCGACACTTATGCATAGCTTAAGCTGCAAGTGTAATAAGGGCGAACATTGAATATATTCTTGGGACACTGAATTGGTTCTGGAAAATCGCGTCTTTCTATATGTTACCGTTTGTGTTCTGTGTTGATCAACAATGTAGCAGAAAGCGATAGATCTCTACCACTTCTGGATTATTAAATAAAAGTCAAATGCATTAGATGAATCTATTCGTGTTGCAAACTTACATGTATGCTTCTCGCTATTTCTTGCCGCTCTTGCTCTGATACCAGCTGACACACGAACGGATGGATAGGCAGACAGATGAACATAGCCCTTCTATAAGACTTCCTATACGTATGCATAGTATACTATAGTTTGGAAGTACTAACAAATGAAATAAACTCAATTTGTTTTACAAAAATTATCCGTTTTCCGTTTCTCGGTAGTTTTCGTTTTCCGGTTTTCGGAAAAATTTCGTTTTCGTTTTTTCGAAAAAAAAAATCGTTTTTCGTTTCTCGAAAAAAAATTCGTATTTTCGATAAAATTTTCGTTTTTGAAAAATTCATTTTTCGAAAAAGTATTTTTCGAAAAAATTTGGCCATCCCTAGTATTCATAGCCGAAAGCTCAACTAAAAAGAGGAAATGAAAGTGCTAAGCAAGCTACAAGAAGGATGTTGAAACAACGCTTCCACTGGCTAATAGAAAAAGGAAAACAAAAGTAGCTACATGTTTTTGCCTTTTGAGTACTCATATCTTTTTGCGAATATATACTTGACACAGCATGCCTTTTAAATGTACGCCAGACGTGATCTGTACACATGAAGGTGAAAAATATTCGTGAAAAGTAAACAGATGAGACTAGTTATATGCTTCTGTTTTCTAACAGTCAACTTCGTGTTCAACTGCAGGAACTGACCTTGATACTACCTGACTCAACACCTTGTAACAAGAGGGCAACTATAGTTACCCATAGGTCTCTTGCAGCTACACAGCGAGCTCTGTGTTCTGTGTCTCTCTCTCCCTCTGCCCCTGGCTGTGTTTGCTTTTCATGCTTTGGGGGAAGGGGTAAGACACCCATGCACACCTTCGAACATAAAATGATCGAAAGACGACCTATGTTAATGTAGAGTTCATAGTTTCAAACAGTGGCGTATACTGGTTTGAAGGCATGGGCTACTACTGACCTTGCATATTATTATTAATAAAAATGGTAATAATAATAAAAGTAATATAATAATAATAATAATAATAATAATAATAATAATAATAATAATCACAATATGCATAACAATGAACAAAAAGTGATTGATGTGTTTTGTTTAGTGATGAGCAAATGCAAGGTCTTGGTCTGAGCTCCTCCGTGGCTAAGCGGTTAGCGTACGCGCCTTTGGCGTGGGAGACCCGGGTTCGATTCCCGGCGGGAGCTCATGTGGTTCGGATTCCACGTTAATCAGTAGGTCCACGTCTCATATAGCCTCGCTGCTGAAAGGGACGCTAAACTAAAATCAACTCAACTCAACGCAAGGTCTTGGTCTTGGTCTTGCACATCGAGCCTTAGTCTTGGTCTTGCACATCGAGTCTTGGTCTTGGTCTTGCACTGGAACCCTTGGTCTTGGTCTTGGTCTTGCATGCAAGAGTCTTGCAAGTCTTGCATTTAAGAAATCTCAAGCTTTTCATAGGTAAATTTTACTATGGATATAAGGGATAATAAACTCTACAAAGCACCAGTAGTAACGGAAATACAATATGTTTCTAAATGTAATATAATTTAACGTCGTGTAAGTATGATAGCGTACAACATAGGTTATGACCTTTATTTTTTTTAATGGGTGCCCATGCTTCACTACTTATAAGATATGCCTAAATCACAGGGTTTCGTAATCTGTTTATATATATATTTTTTAACAGATCCAACATTCCACTGGTTCCCAAACTGAGGAGGCTACCCCTGTTTCGCATGAAAGAAAATCAGACGGCACAGATTATTGAAATACCATGAATTGCAAAATTATTTTTACACTCTAAAGGCGTCAGATTTTTCTTTCCAACCACGATTAGCTAATTCTTGTATTAAACAAACTTCCAATTAAATATTGAATTTTTGTTTTACTGATTCCAATATGTACTCCATGGGGCAGAGACATTCACATTACGCAAAAGCGATGAAAAAATTGCAGACTTTCGAAACATGGGCATGGAGAAAAAAGGAGAGAATTAGCCGTGTTGAACGAAAACGAATGTGTTAGAAATATTAGCAGTAGGAGAAAAAAAGAATAATTTTAGATATTGTTAAGGGGGGGAAAGGGAACTGTTTAGGATATTGGCTGACGAGGAACTGTATTACAAGGGACGTGCTAGAGAGTATTGTGGAAGGAAAAAGAGGGAGGGAGCGAAGCAAACTAGTTGAAGGAAGGTATTGAAACAGAAAATTGCCACGTCAAGACGAAGAGACCAGCTGAGGACCACCGAACGTCAAACCTTGTCTGTTGAAGCAAATAACCTGCCAATAATAGCAGAAAATGAAAATGAAATGAAATCTTTGAGTTTTACGTCCCACGGTTATGCCGGTTAGGCTAAAGGAGACGGTGATCATGAGTAATGAATGAAAATGGTGGAATGAAGAAAGTGGGAGGAAACGGGAGAACCCCGAGAAAACCCACGCACACGGTGTTTGTCCACCACAAAGTTCACTTGGCGGGGGCTGGGATCGAACCCGGGACCCCTAGCACCAGAGGAGAACGCTCTTCCACTGAGCCACCGCGGCCCCCCAATAATAGCAGAATAGCTATTATGATGATGATATGTTTAGCAATATTGACAAAAAAAAAGGAAAGAAAATTAAAATAATAATTATTATAATCAAACCTCTTAATATTTTAGAATAATTTGAGGGAAAACTGAAAACAACTCAACTGTCTATGTCTTTTGTGTAGACTCAATTTATATAAATACTGTTGACCTGTATTAGAAATACAAAATAAGGGCATCAAACTCCAAGTTATTTGAAGTCTCACTTGTGAATATGGATTACTAGCATCAAGTATCTACTTTGTTGGGTTAAACTAAAATAATAATAATAATAATAATAATAATAATAATAATAATAATAATAATAATAATAATAATAATAATAATATATATATATATATATATATCGTTAGTCAATCACTTTTTTTACTATTAGTAAAGCGCTCTCTAATATCGGTCATCTTCGATTATGTTTATGTTTCCCTCTCTTCCTCCTCCCCAAGTTGCCGAGCTGAATTTGGATTTAAACGGCATCACAAGTGTCACTGTTCGTGTCAGAGACCACGAAACTATGGATTCGGCACTAATATTTGGTCATTTTTAATCATTATTATGCATCTCCCTCTTCCCCAAATTACGAGGCTGAATTTGGTCGTAAATGGTATAGGAAGTCTCAGTATTCAACTCAGCGACCTCGAAAACTATGGATTCGACACTAATATTCGCCATTTTCGATCATTTTTATATATATCTCTCCTCCCCTCCGCCAAACTACGGGGCTGAATTTTGATTTAAACAGCACCGCAAGTATCATTGTTTACCTTAGCGGTCCCCAAAACTATAGATTCCATTTCAATGTCGGTCATTTTCCATCATTTTTAAATATCTTTCCTCTCCCTCTCCCCTAAACTTCAAGATCAAAGTGATATGATAGAAACCATCTCAGGCCCGATCCTCATCTATCTTAAAATAAGATCGAGTTCGGTCAGGTGGTTCAAGAGTTATTAAGTTATATATATATATATATATATATATATATATATATATATATATACCTTTTCGCTCTTCTCCCCCTAGGTTCTACCACCAAAGTGAACTGACATATAACATTCCAGGCTTGAACCTCATCTATGTTAAAAATTTGATCGAGATTACTCGTTTGGTTGAAGTTGTTAAGTTTTATTTATTATTATATAACTCCCCCTTCTCCCCTCTCCTAAGCTTACCGTCAAAGTGAAATGATGAAAACACTCCCAGGCTCAAACTCCATCTGTGTTGAAAATTTGATCGAGATCGGTTGGGTGGTTCAAGAGATTAGGAGTCACAAAAATAGTCACTTTCAATTTTATGACATAGATTTATTGTTGTAGGATAATGTTATATCGCTCAACCCTCGATGTGTATACCTAAGGATGCTAAAAGTTATATTGATAAACAATTATTCAACGTATAAGCATCCGCCCATGAAATCAAACTTGCGGTTACATGTATTAAGTTTTTTCAATGTCATGAAAATGTTATTTCGATATTAATTTTATGTGCACACATTAAAAATTCCCAACGGATGCTTGAGTCTGGGAGCCAAGGCCATACCCATGTAGTCGACGCCTATGGTGTACGGTATCACCAACGTTCAATACTACATTTCACTTTAGTTTTGGAAGAAAAACACCACTAATATGTTTTAAAACGAAACGAAATATCTAGTTTAACGTCCCACGATTATGCATTAGGGCTAAGGGAGACGGTATTCATGAGAAATGAATGAAATAGTGGATTGAAGAAAGTAGGAGGGAACATCAAAACACCGAGAAATAGAGACCTGCACGGGCCGAAGTTTTCGGCCCGAGCCCAATCCAGCCCGAATGTACGTAGGCGCGGCCCAGCCCGGACCCGAAACGTTTTGGAGATTTTCGGCCCGAGCCCGGCCAGGCCCTATAAGTTTTTTAAAATTCTTGGCCCAAGCCCGGCCCGGGCCCGAGAAATTTTCGAAGTTTCATTTTATAACATTTTTCACGGGCACACTTCTTCAACGTTTGCCTTTATTCTAATTATCGTTTAACGAATGTCAATAATTATTAAAGAATTGCAATTAATCGGCCCCAGCCCGGCCCGACCTGAAAAGAAATCAGTGTCGGACCGCCAAGCCCGGCCCGACTCAAAGAAATAATAGAATCGGCCCGCCCAAGCCCGGCCCGCGGGTAGGGCCGGGCTTCGGGTCTCGGGCAAGGCCCGGCCCATGCAGGTCTCTACCGAGAAAACCCACGCACACGGTGTTTGTCCACTAAAAAGTTTCCATGGCGCATGCTAGAATCCAACCAGGGACCCGTATAACCACATGTGACTGCTCTACCACCGAAACGGTACTTGTGCAAGACTCTTGCGCAAGAGTCTTGGTCTTGGTCTTGGTCTTGTAGGTGTGGTCTTGGTCTTGGTCTTGCACCCCTTGGTCTTGGTCTTGGTCTTGCATCGGGATTCCTGGTCTTGGTCTTGCATGCAAGACTCTTGCAAAAACTGCAAGACCAAGACTCTTGCGCTCATCACTAGTTTTGTTTGATCTTTTGTTTTGAGACCGTTAATGTTTTCCACCGTAAATGAAATTCCATCATACATTTGTGCAGTTAACTTCTTGTGGATTGCGTTCGTAAAATGTTAAGTTTTACCAATGTCACTTCCCTCAAGAGTCGCCTCTGTTACTGACGTTGGTTGTCATTCCGTACCAGTATACAGAAAAATTCTGCAGACATCATTATAATTGTTATGTTTATTATCGCTATCTAAATCTCAAATTTTTGCGTTGTGTTAACAAACGATTCTCAGGCCCTTTTGTTGCGGAGACATTCCGACCCGGGCCCTTTTGATGAGGGGCGTTTTGATTCGGGCCTTCTGTCTCGGGCCCGTTTGTTGAGGAAATATTTCGACCCGGGCCCTTTCGACGCGGGCCCGTTTGACTCCGGCTTTATTTGACCCGGGTCCATTTGACGCAGGGCCTTTTGACTCGGGTCCCTTTGTCGTGGAACACTTTTGACTTGGGTTCTTTTTATGAGGGGCGTTTTGAGTCGGCCCCTTTTGAATCCAGCCCTTTAAACCAGCACCCTTTTGACGCACGGCCGTTTGACTCGGGCACTTTAGTAGGGGGAACCCTTTGGACTCGGCTCCTTTTTATGAGGGGCATTATGACTCGGGCCCTTTTCTTGTGGAGACCTTTTGAACAGGTCCCTTTTGATGTGGGGCCGATTTCACTCGGGCCCTTTTGTAGCGGGGCCCATTTCGACGCAGGCGCGTTTAATGCAGGTCCTTTTGACTCGGGTCTTTTGTCGTGAGACTCTTTTGACTATGGCCCTTTTGATGAGGGGCGTTTTGATTCGCGCCTTCTGGCTCGGGCCCTTTTGTTGAGGAGACCTTTCGACCCGGGCCCTTTAGACGCGGGGCCGTTTGACTCCGGCTTTATTTGACCCGGGTCCGTTTGACGCAGGGTCTTTTGACTCAGGTAACTTTGTCGTGGAACCCTTTTGACCCGGGCTCTTTTTATGAGGTGCATTTTGATTTGGCCCCTTTTGACTAGGGCCTTTTTAATCCGCGACCTTTTGACTTACGGCCGTTTGACTCGGGCCCTTTCGTAGCGGTTCCCCTTTTGACTCTGCTCCTTTTTATGACGGGCGTTTTGATTCGGGCCCTTTTGACTCGGGACTTATGTTGTGGAGACCTGTTGACCCGGGCCCTTTTGATGTGGGGTCGTTTTCACACGGACCCTTTTGTGGCAGAGCCCCTTTTGACCCGGGCTCATTTGACGCAAGGCCTTTGACTCGGATCCTTTTCTCGTGGGCTCCTTTTGACTATGACTCTTTTTATGAGGGGCGTTTTGATTCGGCCACTTTTGACTCGGTCCCTTTTGACGCAGGGTCGTTTGACTCTGGCTCTTTTGTAGCGGAGTCCCTTTTGACTCGGGCTTTTTTATGAGGGTCGTTTTGATTCGGGGCCTTTTGACTCGGGCCCTTTTGTTGCGGAGACCTTTCGACCCGGGTCCTTTTTATGAGGGGCGTTTTGATTCGGGCCCTTTTGATCCGAGCCCGTTTGACGCAGGGTCTTTTGACTCGTGCCCTGTTGTTGCGGAAATCTTTTGACTCGGGCCCTTTTGTAGCGAGGGGGCCATCTCGACCCGGGCCCATTTGACGCAGGGCCCTTTTGACTCGGGTCTTTCTGTCTTTGCCCTTTTGTTTGGCCCTTCTGACATGGAACCATATATATAACGCAGCAGCTGAAATACCTGTGGCAGAGGGCCTGGGGGAGTATGAGTAAATCGATGATCGATCGATCCAGGGCGCAGTAAAATTAGTTACACCACTGTTCATATCAATTTCTTTCTATTCTCTCGACATCATGTCTGGAGATGAATGTTCTGACTAATAAGCCACAGTGGCGAAAGACGATATACGCTATCAATGATAAATGTTATGACTGTTAATATATATAGGGAATAAAACGAAACATTCTATATCGGACTTCCCCTCCACCCGTTGAAAAAAATCCTGCGGGCGTTAGTGATTATGATGTTGCTTAGTTACTGTATTATATTGTTCTATACACGGAATAAATACTTATGTGTTTTATATAATAATGAGAACCTTATTTACATTTATTACGGCCCTTGCTTTACGAGAAACATTTTCACGTTCAGCGTAATCAGTTTCCATTCTAAAATAATTACAGTGAGGCGAATGAAATAATTCACGCACAGATTTAGGACTTAGAATAATGTTTTGCGAACATGTAGTAAATCCCTGAAGATTAAAAAGCGCTAGTAGCAGTAATTAGCTTAGTCGTTTCCTATAGTCCCTTAGTGAATTACATAAATCTTACAGATGTTGTATCTGTTTCTTTCTCCTCTCTATACATCATGTCTGGAGATTAATGTATGGACAAATAGGCTACAGAGGCAATTTTAAAAAGTAAGATGATCTACGCTATCAGTGACAGATGTTGTGGTGTTTAACTTAACATATAAGGCAATAATACGAATCTTTTCAGAGATGACAGTGCACTGATGCTTCAAATCTGTGTCTTTACTCCCTATACCTACTTTATTTTCCTAGTCAAAATAAAAACTCTTCAAAATTAATCACAAATTCTTATGCAACCATCCCTTCTTTAATGTACTGCGCTGTCACATACCCGTCACGGCGATGTAAAGGCACTTTTGGCGACGAGGATACACAGAGGAGAAACGGGACAGGCTTCGTGGCAGATAACAAATTTCAGGATAAATACCATCGTCAATATAGCACTTTCTTTTGTGTAAGTACTGTCCAATACAGCGCATCTGATAAATCGCGGTGACTAAGTGTGAAGTGAATCATGATAGCACCACGCCTCCGAAACGGAAGTGCGTATTTAATTTAAATCTAGAGAAAGAATATAATTTCATTTAAAAAAAAAAAAACTTACAAATTCGGGTCATAAAATATAATCTGGGAATCAAGTTTACGCCCCCCCCCTTCCCCGTCCAGCCTCGGATTCATATGTGTCCCATTTTTGCAAATTGAAATTCTGGTAACTTTGAGGATACGCTCATCTTCCAGGAAGCGAACCGCCCCCTCCAAATGATTCTTCTGGATCCGCTAGTGGCACCAGAGGTGTACGATCTACCACTGAGCCACCGCGGCCCCGCTTTAGAGGGGCCATGACGTATAGTTGAACTCATTCTCGTAGTATGAAAGGCATTATTTATAATTATGCATGATAGGATCACAAACAAAATTTAAAAATATTATGTGCACTTTCTTTTAACAAACATTATATTGTCTTTTATGGTGTGGAAGGGAATGTTATGTTCGAAAAAAAGTCCTTAACACGATTCTTGTTGCTACACACTGCATGTTCCTAGCCACAAAAATGATGCAGCGATAGGTAGGCTATTTTTCAATTGCTTTACATTAGCTTGATGTTTCAAGTCTTTTGTGTGTTTCTGAAGTTCACTTTTACCACAAAAGAGCTCAATATTAACATGTCTTACATAGCTTTGGTTCGATTCTCAACACGGACTGCAACTACCCGTTAAATTGTGCATCCGAAAGGCACTCTTTGTTAAACCTCGCTTATCACCGCTCATCTTAATAATATATATAACTTCACCGCGAAGCAAATGTTGCATTTTTCTCTTTCATCCTAACACAAAACAAAACTAACCACAGCTGTGACACGAAGGAGCTATTTCGAAAAGAAACAAGCTGTGCTTCATAGAGATGTGTACCAAATGATAGAAGTATAAAGTATTGTTTTCTTTCCTGTTTATTGATATCAGTTGGTGTTCTTAATGAGTTTACTCATTAGTTTAGAAAGAGTATATATGGAATTTGGACATATGTTGTACGTATTCTCCTGAGAAATTGATGAGACCAGAAAAATTATAAGGACAGATGGAATAGGTTTAAGCGCATCTACGCGACTTTATCAAATATTTATTCTCCATAATGATACCACGCGGAAAACTTGGTATAGGCCTACTTTTATCTTTGCCTCCCTCTGTTAGCTGTTTTGTATCATATATATCGGATGGTTTTGATATTTCTTCTGATCATTAAAACAACAATGGTACCTGTGTGCGTGCAGAAATGCAAAAGCACAAGGTAACTTCCTATTTGTTTTGGAAACAACAAACCCATTTCACGTGTGCGAGAGAAATTGAGCACAGCGAGATCGGGTGTTTACTCACGGTCAGTTCGCAGGAGGAGTCCATGGTAAAAGATTTGACTATCTCGAAAACACTCGCAAAACCTTACAAATACAAAAGACTGCGCTTCAAAGAAAGTTTAGACACAGATGTTTCAATTTTCTTTTAGCATCTTTCTTCAGCAAAAGAGTCGGTTCATTGTATTCGAAAAAGGGAAGGGAGAAAGGGTGAATTTATATTTTATGTGGGGGGTAACGTTGTAAGTAGTATAAACAATACATACCGCAATACGACATACTGAAGCACTTCCTTTAGCGGTGTATCACTAGATCTATCCTGACCTTCATCCCACCTCAAGTTGTAAAGTAGAAAGGGACAGAAGTATTCAACATGACTGCGCACTTGAGTTTCAGTTCACAATACTAAAACCAGTAAGCAAGTAAACAGTCTTTTGTAGGATCGTGTTTTACTTCTTGAATTTATTTTTGAACATTTCTGTGAATTCAACAACAGAACGCAGTAGAAATACGGACTAGTTTTTACTTCAACCATTACTTTCGCTCCAACCCAGGGATGCCACATTTATGATTTCGTACTAGATTTAGTGATTTTACTATTAGGCACATTGTAGTGATTTTTTGCATTTTGTTTCTGATGCAGACAAATGGGAAGGAAATGGTTCTTAAAATAAAAGGAAGAAGTATATTGCAGTTCAAAACAAATGTAGAAACCTTAAATTATTTTTTCTTTTCCCTCTGACTGAATGAAACCCCTGCTGTGTAACGACCTTAGGTAAACAACGGCTATCTTTGGTCCGCTACCTCCTTTTGTTAGCCGACATGAGATGGGTTACTTTTTTTTTTCTGGAAGAAAGTGAAGAAATAATTATCCAGTACATTTACGTTTTGTCAGGCACACAGGCGCAGTCTGTACTTGTTTCCTAACGAATTTTAGCAACATAACATAAATGAAACATATGTACCAGAAAATAGAGGCAGTACAAACGGAAATTTACATCTGTGACACATTTGATGAGAAATATAGTTAGATGTCACGTGCAAGCACTCTAAACATGTCCTATCCTGTAATTCTATTCGTATGTTTATATAGGTGAGACTGAGAAATCAAGAAACAATAATAACTTGTTTTCTTCCAGGGGAAAAATCTAAATGTGAAGGGGTGTTACACTGGGACTTTAATTGCGTCCTTTGTACAAGATTAACAAGTAATAGCAATGTTTTAATTTATTTTAGTTCTTGGGGAGAGGAAGATGGAAGCGAACCCTCGTAAGGACCTCTCCAAGGAAACATGAATACTATCCGCCACTGTTTGTTACATTACACAAAATAGTTTTATATATATATATATATTGAGTTTTAGTCAGGGTTTTCATTCTGCAGGAGAGGGGGGATAGTAATACCTGACGAACATTTTCTATTCTCAGAGTGTTGCAATGATAGCATTTCCTCCATTATAACTTGGCCAAGCTAGTTGCATTATATGTAAGGATTAAGTTAGCCTAAAAAGCTTAAATTTCTATGGCTGTTTTACTCTGTAGCCATGTTTCTCATTTTCGGTCTACGGGACTCTGTGTCCGGAAATTTTCGATGGCTTCCAAGTCGGAAAATAAGTGTATCAAAGGCATATATATTATATCTATGGTTATATGAGGCATGGATCTACAGTTTAAAGTGGGATACCGGTAACAACTTCATGAGCTTCCACCGTAAATCGAACCAGAGTCTCCCGCGATCAAGGCGTATGTGTTAACCATACAGCCACGAGGAAATTCACATAAGCACACACACATATATATTGTTGAGTTGATTTTGACTTTACCGTCTCTTTCAGCAGCGAATATATATGAAATGTAGCCCTACTGATTAACGTGGAATCCGAACTATAATACATGAGCTCGCGCCGGGAATTGAACCCGAGTCTTCCACGGCAAAGACGCATACACTAGCCGCGGAGTTCACACACACACACAGAATCAGAGTCCTCACACACCAAGGGTGAGAGCTGTGCCACTGAGTCACAGCGGCCACGGGGCTAGGTCGAGTCTACTTTATGTTCATAGTTTCTTAGTACATAAATGATACGATTATGAAATAGATTTTCCTTAATGAGCTGCATAAAAACAAAAGCTTTCGAAATGCATTAAACAATTAGCTCGATTTGAGTGTGAACTTAAAGTTATATCAGAGTGTAAATACGGATACGCACCAAAGCTCGAAAACTTAATACAGTATTTCTCCTATATAGTCAGCATGTATCAAGCAATCGTTCAGCTTTCATTTGAGAGGATGGAAATCGAAGGCCCCTGAACAACTATGTTACTAATGTGCGGAATGTATTTATCTTACAGTGAACTGCTTTGATGCCAAGTGGCCTAATTCCAAAATTGAAATTTTCCAGGAGTGAAAGTTGAAGTTCAATATCTCATGAACAATCCATATTTCTTTTATGTTGGGAACCAAAACAATAACTACTGTATGTAGTTCATTGTTTTATAACTTAGTGTTTACAAAAATCCTTTAAAAAAATACCTATTCATAGATGTGAATGGTATTTATCTGTACTAGTTCTTGGCATCCAAGCAGTCCATTTATTGTAATACTAGCTTAATATACCCATTCTTCGCATGGGGGCTGTATTTGGAAGTCAACACCTGTGGAAGTATCACCATTCATTTCAGTGACCGCGAAAACTATGGATTTGACACTAGTATCAATCAATATGGGCTATTTATACATGTCTCGGTATCCCTCACCCGCTGACACCCGGCCCGCATACAGTAGTAGCTGAATTTGCAAGTCATCGCTGATGGAAGTGTCACCATTGATCTCAGCGACCGTGAAAACTATGGATTTGACACTAATGTCGATCAATTTGGATTACTCTTACTACATGTCTCGCTAAACGCCACCCTGAGACCCCCTGGTTCCAATTTTGACAAAAACGCTTCGCCTTAGACTGGGACCTGGACCAAGGTATCCGTGACCAAAATTTGGTAACTCTCGGTCAACTTGTCTGGTCCCCAGGTCGGTCCCAGTAAACGTCCCCCCCCCCGAGACCCCCTGGTTCGAAATTAAAAAAAGCGCTTCGTCTTGATCTGGGGCCTGGACTAAGGTACCCGTGACCAAATTTTGGGAACTCTCGGTCCACTCGTCTGGTCCCCAGGTCGCACACAGACAGACAGACAAACACAGAAACAAACTCTTTATTTTATTTATATTAGATAAGATATACTATGTAAAATAGTCTCGTATCATAATAAAATATGTGATGTATATACAACAAATGTTACATTATATATTATCCGTAGCTCGTGATATGCTGCAACATATTAAAGCCTCAGAATAGTTGGGCAAGCGAATAATCCAGAAGTTACGTAACCGTATTGCGTTCATGGGAACGAAAATACAATAATTATAACTATGCTAAATTACTATGGACTACCAACTGCTCATTCAGAGAATTTATGAAGTTCACTTTATCGCAATAGTTTTATACAAACTAGATTTAGACTACGGATAATAGTTTTATACAAACTAGATAATCAATTATTATTATTATTATTATCATTATATTTGCAGTACAACCAAATACAACAACATTAACTATTAGTTCTAATTAACTGAATTGAGCTGAAAATTAAATCTTGATCTTTAAAGATTAACTATTAATTTTATGCGTTCTGTACCTTTCTGAAGGAATAAAAGCTGGAATTGGTTTCAAGGCTGTTTCTGAGTGAATACTTTCTTCAAAATAATATTAAAAATTATAGAAAGATTTTCGAGACATTCGAGTCGAGTCGAGATTTTTAAGAGCCGTCTCGACTCGACTCGTGTCTCGACTCGAAAATTCGAGTCGAGAAATACGTTTGTCTCGACTCGTCTCGAATTTTACAAAGTGTGTCTCGACTCGAATCTCGACTCGAATTCGAGTCGAGTCGAGTCGAGATTCGAGACATGTCTCGACTCGAGCGCATCCCTACTGCCGAAAGAAGTACTACTGAAAATGGGGACAATGCCAGTCTACACGAACAAACCAATCAACCCCAATCCAACGATGGTGCATCCAGTTCCACCGCCTCGGCTAGCTGCGATGTTATGGATGATGACTTACTTCAATTCAACTGATAATATGACTGTTGATTTTTACAAATCGGTTAGTCTTCAGTGAATAAAATTCAACATTTCAAATTGTACTATAACTCACTGATAATCCTACAGACACAAAAAAGGGCTTGAAAATCTACAATGTGGAATGTTACTAGTTCAAAATCTAGCCATTTTTTGCGTAGAAAAGCTTATTTCTGAAGACTATCTAGCCTATTTTTTTCAGAGGTTGTTGGCAACACTGGCAGTAAACGACAATGTGGTTCCTGAGTGACTGACGAGTTGGAACAAGTTCGACTCGAGTACGGTCGGAACAACCGGAGTGTTGGACCAGCCGAGGGCGAACAAGAAGGGTTCTACTGTACGTATAATAATCTTACAACATATAAAGAAATTGTGTATTTTATTAACACCTTTATATCTTTTATCAAGAACAATGTACATAGTGATACTATATTACAAAACAGATTCTTAACAGAACTGCGTAACAATAACCTCCACTGTATTAACTAGACATAAAAGACGATCCAAAAGCGAATTTTTCCCTGTGGAAACGTCTTTTCGTGTTCCTTATGTCAAAGAAGTTATTAGTTAAGTTTATTACAAGTAGTGATTTGACATTTAATACAAATTTGCTGCCGTATGATATTTGCATCACTCCGTTACAGATGGAATGTTGTAAAACTAGCGGTCGTTATCTTCGTTTGAGGTCATTGTCGATTTCTGAAAAGAGAGAAAAATCAATGGGCATTGCATTATGTATAAAGATATTTTATTTATTGCTAAACTAATTTTAACAAGCATATTTGCATATACAGTAGGACATCGATAACTCGAAACTGAAGGAAATAGATGAAAATTCGGGTTATTGAGTTTTACTTTGAGAAGTCAAGGTTCAAATTATCAAGGTGACCACAACCAAAATTCGAGATACCGAGGTTCCGCTTTCCTCATGAAAAGTAACTATACATCATTTATAACTCGAAGTTTTATTCACTAAACCTCTATAACTCGAAGTTTTATTTATTAAACCTTTATAACTCGAAGTTTTATTTATTAAACCTCTATAACTCGAAGTTTTATTTATTAAACCTCTATAACTCGAAGTTTCATTTATTAAACATCTGTAACTCGTAGTTTTATTTATTAAATCTCTATAACTCGAAGTTGTATTTATTAAACCTCTATAACTCGAAGTTTTATTTATTAAACCTCTATAACTCGAAGTTTTATTCATTAAATCTCTATAACTCGATGTTTTATTTATTAAACCTCTATGAGACGAAGTTTTATTCATTAAACCTCTATAAGTTGTGAAAGTTCCTTAAATTAAATAAGATGATTAATAAAAATAAAATACTAGGCAAGAGAAAAACATAATTACAGGACAAATTAGCAACAATAGCAGTACTAACAATAATGACAATTACGTAAAAGCATAGAGCTAGGGTCTATAGCTTCGAGTTTTTGAGGTCCCATTCAAGAGAAATTCGATTTATAGATATAAACTTCGACTCGTAGAGGATCGCAGACACGAAAGTTCGAGTTACCAAGGTTTATAAACATAATTTTGAAACTCTTAAAATTCTAGTCATCACAGTTATAATTCTTAAACTTTCGACTTACAGGTTATTTTAACATTGCGTGTTACGGAAATGTAAAAAGAAAATCGATTTATTTTTTTATGTCCCACGATTATGTCGTGTGTGCTAAAGGAGAAGGTGATGATGAGACATGAATAAAATGGTGGAATGAAGAAAGTGAGAGGTAACGGGAGAACCCAGAGAAAACTCACGCACACAGTGTTTGTCCACCACAAAATCCACTTGTCGCGAGCTGGGATTGTACAGAGACCCTACGTACCAAAGGTGGACGCTCTATCACTAAGCCACCGAGGCCCTATCAAGGAATTCGAGGGTTCGAGGTCCAACTGTAACTACAAAACTGAAAGCCTTAACGTTAAATAGAAATTTGTATCTTTCCACGCACCATCGCATAATTTAACCTTTTTCGAGCGTATTATATTTCACGGGGTTGCTTCAACTCTCAAGTCTATTAAAAACAGTATTTCTTCCTGACATGATTTTGGAGGGCACTTCCTCCCCGGAGCTCTGAGAGTGCCTTTCCTTGGGGGATACCAAAATAATACGTCTCTAATATAATAATAAATAGAATAGTACCAGCAGTGCTCCCCGAATACTAATTGTGCCCCCTGCTGGCCCTGCACCTGTACATTTTTTTCAAGAAAGAAACACTGATTGAGAATAAGCCACGAACAATTTGTGAAGTGAAAGGAAACAGTCAAGGCACCATTACGAATTTACTTTTTACAATGTAAGTGCAAAAGTGGTGCAAAATTGGACCTTCAGAATCCATTCCAAACATGGAGGCATTTAGGGCATTTAAATTATATTATCAGTATTAAAAATCATTATCTCTACAAAATTCTGACGTTCTTTTCGGGAATTCCTACATTGGCTAACGCTTTTATTATTTACAAAATAATCGTGTTTTAGATTTGTTTCACGTATTTACTGCCAAATACTCTATATGCTATCACTCTGTTTAATATCTAGAGAAATATACCCTTCACATTAATCCATCCGTCTGCAGATAATGCGGTTCTGTGGCTATTTCCCGTCGCGTCGATTTCTTGTTAGTGAATTTCGTGGCTTTTCCCATAAGAAGAATATTGTCACGACTTTTGCCCTAAAAATATTGGTTTTGCAAAGTACTTGAACATTATTTGAATAACGAATAATTATTCGAACAATTATTTGAATAATGAATAATTATTCGAACAATTCTTTGAATAACGAATAATTATTCGAACGATTATTCAGTTAACGAATAGTTATTCGAACAAGTTTCACAGCACTAATATAAAGTAGGACCTTAAGGTGGAGGAGACTGGCATAGTCAAGGATATAAAGAGGGCATTACGCTAGCATGTCTGTCGCCGGTTCGAATCTTGTTCAAACTATGTTCTCTCTTGTTGTAAAAAGTAAGGTCTTCTTGTAAAGGTGACTACAATATCAGGTTAATTGGGATTGGAATAACATAAAGGAGGAGATAAAAATCGAGGTTTTATTTATGCGACCAATATTTGTGAGTTAAACATATTTAGTTAAACTGTACAAAAGTGTCTTAGAAAACTAATTTAGAGCAAATCGAAAGTAGATTCTCTTCTTACCTTCTACAGAATTATTGGAGTTCTCAAACAGATCGTTATAGTTTGTTTCTACTACTTGATCTTCAGTATTCTGTTCTGGTTCTCTCTCTTTTGTGGCTTCTTGTATTCCTTCATCTGGAATTTCTTCTTCTGTTATATCATTGTCAGTTCCTTCTTCTATTTTGTTATTATCCGTTGTTTCTTCCATTCCTGCATCTTCTGATATATGTTTCGTTACTTCACTTTCAGTTATCTCTTCAGCTACTGCATTTTCTGTTATTTCCTCCGTTGGAACATGGACAGTTGTTTCCTCTATTACAACATTTTCAGTTGTTTCTTCCGTTACTACATTTTTAGTTGTTTCCTCCGTTACTACATTTTCAATTGCTTCTTCCGTTACTGAATCTTCATTTGCATCTGTAGATAAATTTTTATCGTAAACATTAGGAAATACAAAAGAAAGAGAAATGTAAATTACTTTGATTATACAGTAGATAAATAATGTAATGAGAAATGTTTTCACTAAAATACTTTTGGGAGAACATTTTGTTTTTAGACTATTTATTCTTTTTTTTTTCTTTCTTTAGGCGTATGTCGTATTTATTGATCTAGAAAAGGCTTTTGACCGCATGAATTAGGAATTGCTGTTGTAAATTCTAAAGTGGGTTCGTAAGAAACTTATATGTGAACCAACAAGTGGGAATAGGGAAGAAAATGACAGAGGAGAGTGCAATTAGAAGGGAAGTTCAACAAGGATACGGTCTCTCGCCAATATTGTTTAATATCTATTTAGGAGAGATAGAGAAAAAGAGCCTACATAGTGAAGACGGTATTTCGGTAGGAGGTAGAATGATTAGGTATATACGGTTTGCAGATGATATGGCATTTGTTGCGGTATCTGAAAAGAAAATTAATGAGATGTTAAAAAACTTGAGGACGGACTGTGAAGAATATGGGATTAAAATAAATGTTAGTAAGACATAAGCCATGGTGATTGGAACAAAGCGATCGGTGTCAAATATAGAAGTAGAAGGGGATAGAATAGAACAGGTGACTAGTTTTTGATACTTGGGTAGTACTATTAGTGATAATATGAAGTGTGAACGTTAATTAAAAGCAAGAATAAGAATGGTGAAAAAAAGCTTTTAGGAGAAAGAACGTAGTATTGTGTAGGACATTGAATAAAGAGTTGAGAAAAAAGACTGGTAAAATGTTTTGTGTGGAGTATTTTGTACTGTATGGGTCAGAAAAATGGGCATTACGAAAAATAATGAAAAATAACTAGAAATTTTCGAAATGTGGGTGTGAAGAAGAATGGACATAATTCACTGGGTCGAGCGGAAAACGAATGAGAGGGTGTTAGAAATGATGGGAGAAAAAAACAATTTTATATATTATTAAGAAGAGGGAGAGAAACTGGTTGGAACATTCACGAAGAAGGAATTGTATCATGAGGGACGTGCTAGAGGGTATGGTGTCAGGAAAGAGAGGGAGAGAGCGAAGGAGACTACCATTAATGGGTGATATTAAAACAGCAAAATCGTACGTGAAGACGAAGAGGTTAGCGGAAGACCGTGGAGCATCGACATTTCTCAGTTGCAGCAAGTGACCTGCCAATAATGGCAGAGTTCTTACCATGATGATCAATACTTTACATTGTATATTTCTGGCCTGCGAAACTTGTTTGAAAAGAAATGTTACAATAGCTCAATATATACAAAAAAAAAAAAAAAAAAAAAAAAAAAAAAACCTGTACAAATGAAAAGCTTCAGAGGTATTTTGAAGTTAAAGTATAATAACAATCTAAAACTCCTAAGGAAACCGATTATTTCCCTACAAACAAACAACGAAAGGAGAATATATACTTGGTTATAATATAAAGAAAACCAAAAAGTATTTTAACAGTGATCTTAAGGGGTTTAAATTGAAATTCTTGACTGAGAGAATTCATAAGATTTTCGATAGATTTTTCTGCGCCGTTATCACAATATAGAATACATTATATATATATACAGTGGCGTATTTAGGGGGGGCTTCCGGACTTAAGCCCCCCCCCCCCGAAATCTTACTTACTATAGTAAAGTATATGAAATATCTTGCAGAATTTTCACATTTTCAGGCAAAGCCCCCCCTGAAAGTTAGCAAAGCCCTTCCCGAAACAAAATCGTAAATACGCCACTGTATATATATCAGTTTGTTGTGTAATCTAGTAGCAGGCTGGTAACTAAAAGATAGGCTTATAAATTGTTGCTAATCAAATCTGAATTAAAAGATATAACACTACTGCCCAACCAGTGATTTAGCTATAAAAAGAAAAAAAAAATTCCGAACGGCTACATTACAAACGGATGAAAAGCCAATTTCTTGCAGAAGCACAGAAAACAAATATTTCTAAGGTGTGTTCCGGTCCAACCAAACCACTGACTGGAATTTAGTTTTTATATTTCTAGGGTCGTACTAACCTGGTAGAGTTTCCAATTTAAAAAATCGTAAAAACAAACAAAAAGCTTTTATTTAAAAAAAATATCCAAAGAAGGAACATATTTAAAAGTTATATATATATCATTGAGCTGTCGAAAATTATATACGTTAGCTTAAAAATTCATGTATAATTTTCAAAACAATATATTTTTTACATGTAAAAATTTATGCTTACCATGACATCTATTCATGTAAAATTGATATACTGAAGTATATTCGCACCACCCTCTTCATTACGACGCTAGCAACAACATAGTACGTAATATGGTTAATAAGATAAAGATCAAAATAAGTCATTCACTTTAAAACTGATTAATGTTAAAATGAAATATTATCCAAAGATGAGGCGTAGGCTACCTATCAGGGGCGCACCCACGTGGGGGGGTCCTCTGGGTTAGGATCCCCCAAAACCTGCTAACTCGACTAATAATAATTTTACTGTCTTAATACAACTATCCTTGTTTTGCAGATAAATGATCGATGAAGCCTAAACATTTTCATCTTGCGCCTCATTTGTAGTGTTTCCTTCCTTATACAGGGTTCTACTGATTTGGAGAAATCTTTTTCACTGACTTCTCCCTGACTTTCCCTTTGGCAGGAAATTCCCTGACTTTCATGACAGGTGTCGGATGACGTTGACATATAAATAAAGAAGAATATTTATTATTAAGAGGTAAATAGTAATCAATTCCACCTACCTCCCATAAAAGTTTGAGCAACATCTCACACTGTGATCATTAATATCTACCCACAAACAAAATTGCACGTAGAAGAAAATAGAACAGCAATAAAAATCAAATAGGTATTATATAAAGGTAACCAAGAAAGTTCTGTCGCTTTTTGTGGATGTCTGTATTCAATTGGCCCTCACACCGTGAGTTGAATGCGAATGGAGGTAAGGTGAGGATTAGTTCTTAGTGTAGGTATAGCCAACATACTACCTGGTTGTAGCAGTTCAGTTACACCGTGAACTTGCGTAAGAACAGAGTGAACATAGGACCTCCACACAGCGTCGTAAGAGCATGCATGCTATACGAGTTCAAACTGGTATAAAACGCCGCTGAAGCAGGGCGGAAGATATATCAGGCCTTTGGCGAAGGTGTCGTGAGTACACGAACAAGTTTAAGGACGGTGAAGAAACACTCGAAGAATCACCACATGCCGGAAGATCAACACATGTACAAAATGAAGATCAGCAGGCAGCAATTGAGTCAAACAGTGGCAAGATATGTCAGGAAATAAGACTAAAATTCACTGTGAGTGGAGAAACCATTCGTCAAAACCCTCATCAACTTGGGAAGCACTACAAGTTGGGTCGATGGGTCTCACATGATTTGACTCCGGGCCAGAAGGAACGCAAGCAGACACCTGTGTTTCTTTGCTGTCTCGTCTGAGGATGGAGCTACTTTTGGACAGGGTGTTGACATGTGATGAGAAGTGAGTCCTATACGAAGCTTCATGGCGCCGTCATCATTGGTTAGCAATCCATGAACCGGTTCCGAAACAGCCGAAACCAGCACTGTACTAGAAGAAGCTTCAGTATATCGGGAACTGCTCGCGGTATCGTGCATCGGGAACTGTTACCAGCTGGTCACAGCATCAATTCAACTGTGTACTGTCAGCAGTTGAGCCGTGTTCAAGAAATACTCAAAACTCTGGAGCTACCACTTCCGAGTTGCAAAAGGGTCCTATTGTCACAGGATAACGCTAAGTCACATGTGATTAGGATGACCCGGGACACTATTCTACGCCTTGGATTGGAAACACTATTGCATCCGCCATTCTCCTCGGACGTTGCACCACCCGATTATCACCTGTTCCATTGCTTGGATAATTACTTTAGGGGACGCCAGTTCAAATCCCTCGCAGAGGAGCACGATGCACTTGGTACCTTGTTCGTTTCACGGCTCACCAAGTTCTACAACGTTGGCAGAAGATCGTCGATGCTGGTGGGGATTGTTTTTGATCTTCCAGGTACGTCGTGGGTGACATATCGGTGTTCGAAGGTGGTGGATGAACAAGCGACAGAACTTTCTTGGTTATCTTTATAATGGTCGGCTACGCTGAAATTGGTATACGCAATTAATGTTAGAAAAAAATATATTTTATAAAATTTTCCTGACTTTCCTTGATTTCCAGTCTTTTTTTCCTGTGCTTTCCTGAGTTGCACCGTTTTTTCTGAGTTTTCCCTTACTTCCCTGACCTAACTATTACTTATCGTTTTTCCTCCCAACAACAAAAATTTTAGGTGCGTACGTGGTACTTGTATCTGATACTCAGTAGATAGGTCAAGTCGAGCTAAACAAAATTACTTGCTTAAAGACAGAACTCTGATGCTTGGGAGAAAATCGAAAAAAAAAAATGATTTTTTATGTCAATAAAAAGTGTATCATTTTATGTCAGTCTGAAGTAGTTGAAAGTTTTTTTTTCTACCGAGAAAGATTATTAATTTCAGAACTGAATATGAAAAATACATACTATTAACCAGTAGATTTTATAGGGTGTCCCGATAAAACCTCTCACATTTTAAAGGCTAATAAAACAACAACAACAACAAAAAGTATTGCAGATATAAATTTGTTTATTTGAAAATATAAAATATTATTGATAACAGTTTGTAATTACTTGGTTCTGTTTTGAATTACTCTGTTCTCTTGTATCTTGAAATGACACATCAATTGGCAATTCAGTTATTGTCAATAATACCCAATTATCCTGTCCTTCTCGGGTTCGATTCCCGGTGGGGACACTCGATCGAAAAAGTGTAAAAGCATTTTGAGGCCAGCCATTCTGAGTGAGTTTTTTCTGGATTTTTCTCAATCACACCTCGCAAATGTCGGGATTGCACCCAACATATAGGTCCCAGTCCGCTTCTTTCGTTTCCTAGAATAGTGTGTTCGCCGAGGGACGTCATCCCTCATATGTGAGGACGTAACATGTTTATAGATGCAGAGAGCTCAGAAATCTAAATCCTAAATTCTTTACCCTCCCATTTATCTGCTGTAGTAAGGCGAGAAGAGTGGTCGTCCCATCCGCTCACCATTCTCATGTTCTGTTTTTGAGTCATCATTATGGTTTGGTTTGTAGCTCATCGCACGTATGTAGTCGAAATGTTTTTCAAAAGCACCAGTTCTGTGATTACAAAGAGCTTCTCGTTTAAAGTTTACTATTCCACGTAAGACTAACTTGCAGTGGATCGAGAATTTCCGAACAACGGGCTCAACGTTAAAGAAAGAAAAAAATGTAGCTAGAATATTGAGCAATTACAAACTGTAGCCTTCAGAAATCGTCTTCAGGTTGTATTGTCAATCGTTTAATTTCAAATCCGAACAAAACGATGACAAACTCGTTTAAATACCCTTTTATATTTATGAATAAACACATTGCAACCTGCAATGTTCTTTTGTTTTATGAAATGAAATCTTAAAGTTTTACGTCCCACGTTTATGCCGTGTAAGATAAAGGAAATGGTGATGATGACAAATGAATAATATAGTGGAATGAAGAAAGTGGGAGGAAACGGGAAAAACTCAAGAAAACCAACGCACACGATGTTTGTTCACAAAGTCCACTAGGCGCGAGCTGGGATCGAACCAGGGACTTGACGCACCAGAGGTGAATGCTCTACCACTGAGCCACCGCGGCCCCTTTTTTTGTTTTATTAGCCTTTTAAAATACTTTGTATGTAAGATCATATTTGGTCCACCCTGTATTTATTGTATTTAACGCATGTAATGATTGGTAGTTCTAAACAAATTGCAAATTAGACACTAACCTCCTACTCGAATAAAAATTTTCTCCACATCTTCTTCACTGGCTAAGGCAGCACCTTTGAATTTGCAATAATAAAAGCCTGTATCTCGACGATCAGCGTTTGCAATAGTTAAAAGAGATACATACGAATCTATTCCATGTAGATCTTGTATTACGATCGAAGATTTCTGTAAATAGAAGGAACAAAGAACAATTATATTGTTTTAATTTGGTTCGTGGTTTTAGTACTATTATTCAGCTTTGAGCTTATAATAGCAGTGGTTCCCAACGTGCATGGGAGGGGGGGGGGACGAATGGAGAGCAAGCAATGGGGCGCAAGTTACTGACAGAAATATTACGACTGTTGTAACAAGGAGGTGTTAAATTAAATACCACAGAACTGTAGTTCCAGTTAGTATTCATAGGTTTCCTTAAGAAAATTTCACTTAAATAGATTGTTAAAGAGATTAATAGTTTTAGGATGTTGACTCTGATTTGTATTATGTTTATAATAATAATAATAATAATAATAATAAATCAACATTTGCGTTTGTCCTATTGCTTAAGTTTTCGTCCAATCCGTGCGCCTCCCTAGGCCTGAGCCTAGCGGCCTATTGATAAATCCAGCCCTGTATATCCATATATCCGGACCTTAAAGACAGAGGGGAATAAGTCATTATTTTCTGAAAATGGGTTATTGCCAGATTTGAAACGCATATTATGATATCTCTTCAATAAAATTCGATATAAGTCCGAAGGCACTTAAAGGCAAAAACAAGTAAGTCACTGTTTTCTGTCTCTCCTGAAAATTTAATAAAAATGACTTACTCCCCTCTGCGTTTAAGGTCCAGATATATTAAATTTAACTTACCGAGTTCTGTCGATCATAAGAGGGGTAGGACCATTCTGCTGGTGCGGGACTATCACATAGTAACATCATAGTTTCATGTTCTTGAATGGCCTGTGGTCGACTGTTCAGAACGTAAATTTTAGGGTTGGTGAATCCTAAAATAAGAAGGAAAGAAAAAATGAAAAGTTAAATGTGCTTATTAGTGTTACACTTTTCATATTTGAAAAAAAGAAATACGTATTATAATAATCAAACACTAAAATACTAACATTTCTATGTGTTGTAATTTTCTAAGTTTCGAAGATTACATAGCAGAAGTACTGATTGTTTTGCGGATGGTACCTGTTCTCATTCATCATACTCATGTAAACCCATGACCATTGGGGGATCTAGGAACGGGCTTAAGCCCCCCAGTTTTTAAGTGACAAAAATAATTTAAGCTATTATTTATATATTTTTGAAAGTTTACAGTAAGCTCATGATTCTATACCTATCATAGTCTAGGTTTTGGCTGGTCCACTCAGTTTTGCCATCTGCCATTGTCCATGACGTAAAAGTTGATTTCAAGACTTATTGTATTATCTATGTGTAAGTCGTAATTTTTTCAATATAATAATAATAATAATAATAATAATAATAATAATAATAATAATAATAATAATAATAATAATAATAATAATAATAATAATAATAATAATAATAATAATAGTTGAAATACGAAAGTGGTATATCCATGACTTCCGTTTACAATAGAAGCAATAAGAACCTGTAGAAGGGGGCACGATGGCTTAATTCTGGCGCGCGGGGTTTCTGGTTCGATACCGGAGTAAGTAAGCTTGTAGTGGACAATATCGTGTCCGTAGATTTTCTCGGCGTACTCCCGCTTCCTTCCACATTATCATTTCAATAATTCTTCCATCATAATTCACTGGCTGTGTCATTGTCTTTCTTAGCCCAATGAGCATAATGATGGGACATTCAACTGAAATTTTTCATTTCGTTTTAATTTGAGACAATGTATCTACTGCAATGAAGTATCTATTATGGTTTTTCTTCTATAGGCCCCTAGTGATCATCATTTGAAACCGGAATTCCTTGATTTTTACCACTTCTGATTTGAATACAGGGTTGAGAAAGGAGAAAGAATTTACTCTTGCGACACTTGATCTATATACAGGGTGTTTCTAAACAACACCGATAACGTTTGGTAGGTGATCCCTGACACCAAGATAAGACAAAAAGTACAGACCAACCTAGGTGCACAAGTGCTTCCTTTCGGAGTTAGAGGCTGCCGAAAACATGAAAAAAAAAAAAGAACTTTAAAAGTCCATAGTTCCAAAACTGTGGGACCTACCGTAGTCGGGTCAAGATTTCACTTAGCAATTACTATGTGCGCTATCCAAAAATCCATGTTTCAGAATCCTAAGGTACTCGTGCAACAATTTTTATACAAGGAGTTTGGTTATGGACATATAATTTGAAGTACTCACCAACTATCTCTCTCTCTCTCTCTCTCTCTCTCTCTCTCTCTCTCTCTCTCTCTCTCTCTATATATATATATATATATATATATATATATATATATATATATATATATATATATATATATATATATATATATATATATATATATATATTTTGCGAAAGTACCGCAGGATTGTGAAACTTGGATATTTGGATAGGACATATACCAATTCCTGAGGAAATTCTTGACCAGTCTAAGATATGTCCCACAGTTTTGGAGCTATGGACCTTTAAAGTTTATTTTGTCATGTTTTCGGCAGTCTATAACTCTGAAAGGAAGCCTTTGTGCATCCATGTTGGTCTATACTTATTGTCTTATCTTGGTGTCAGGAATCGCCTCCCAAACGCTGTCAGTGTTGTTTTGAAATACTCTGTATATTAAAAATATCGTGTCTTGCTATCTTTTACCGTTGTCTACTCTGTTACACGTTGACAGACGGACGATCGTAGCCGTCTTACGTTAGAGGATTTCTCATACTTGCCGACAAAATAGTTTGAAAGTCTAAAACAAGTAGCACTGTCAACGTGTACCCCACGTGAAGGACTTTGGTTTGGTCATTCCGTAAACCAAACTTTTTAATAAACTAAATTTTACCGGACCTCAGCCACGAAGTGCCTCGGCTCGCCTTGTATATGGTACTTTATTTCTCGATAACTACTGGCCGGATCTGAACGATATTTAGTGCTCAAGTAGTCCATAATTTGAGGAATAAAGATCCTTTATTTGGTGGCCGAGATCAGCCAGGGACAGGCTCGGCTCAACACAACAGAGGGTGTGTCCAGAGCTTTGCACGCCGGGAGCTACTGAGTTCGATTTACCTCAGTTTGTTATTCTGTTAGACCTCGAAGAGATTATGAAAAATACACATTATTAAGTAGTAGCAGTGTGTACCTACTAAGTAGCAGATTGTATCTTTTAAATAGCAGGCTGTATCTTTTAAGTAGCAGGTTGTATCTATTAAATAGCCAATTCTATTTTAAGTAGCAAATTGTATCTGTTATGTAGCACATTGTATCTATTAAATAGTAGATTGTATCTTTAAGTAGCAGATTGTATTTTTTAAGTAGCAGATTGTATCTACTATGTAACAGATTGTGTTTATTAAGTAATAGGCTACTTTCTAAGTAGCAGATTGTATGTATTAAGTAGTAGACTATCTTTTAAGAAGAAGATTGCATTTTTAAGTAGCAGATTGTATCTTTTAAGTAGCAGATTATACCTACTAAGTAGCAGATTGTATTTATTAAGTGGCAGACTATTTTTAAGTATCATATTGTATCTATTAAGTAATAGATTATATTTAAGAAGCAGATTGTATCTTTTAATTAACAGATTGTATCTATTAAGTAGCTGATTGTATCTTTTAAGTAGCAGATTACATATATCAAGTAGCAGATTATATGTATTAAGCAGCAGATTTTCCCCATAAGAATAATGCCTATACTGCTATTAGTGACACTCATAATTCTAACACAGATACACATACTACAGGACATATAAAAAAAAAAGACTTTACAACTTTGCAAACTTATATTGATTGATTTATTTATCTTACACACATGGTTTTGGTGTTGTAGCAAAATACATAAAGTTTTGACTCACGTAGTACACTAGTTCAGAAACAAGCCACCGCAAGCGCTAGCGGCAGTTGCAGCAAAGATGGCTGCCCTTACTGGTCCCGAAAAAAGACTGGAATATTGATGTCGTCATTTCCTTCCCGTTACCATGGTGATCGCCATGTTTTTTTTCTATACAAACGCGTGAAGCTAATGCAGCTAAAGAACTTATTTCTTAAAGCTCCACATCCCTAAGTAATAAGGTAGAAATCGAATAGTTAATGTAAGCACAATTATCATGTAATCCACCATAAGAAGCAATTGTACGCAATATAAACTCCCTAACGTGTAGATTGGCAAACTGTTGGCACAGAGAAAGCTGTAAAAATATATTATTTTTAAAAAAGAAAAAAAGTCTTTTAGAATAATATTAATTCTATTGGGGCATTTATACCTCTAATGTCTACTGTTTATAATGGGAGTGCACAATATTATTTCTAAGTATACATTACAAAAAAAAGAAAAGGCTAGCCTTTAGAAATATTCAATCCAGACCATCAGTGGATATAGGTAACATCTTTTCTTATATTCTCTATCAAATTTTTTAAAAAAAATAGAAAATGTACAATAATTACACATCCAATTATGAATGGTTCAGTATATATTTTAAACAACTGTTAAACAATAATCCTGTTCAAATTTGCAATAGTATATCATACTCATATTACTGAATCAAAAATTTTCGGGAATTATTTAAAGTTAATATCTGATTATGAACAGGGTGAGTACACTTTAAGATTTAATTTAAACTGAAAATATAGAAATTCTCAAAATATACATCAGAGGGAAAATTTCACAAGACTATGAACTCGCTAATTTCAGTCTCAATGCTTGTCATGCACGTAACATTATTTAACATATTTCTTTTCTAATTACTTTTTCTAGCCTTTTTTTTCAGTTTCAATCATTATAAATATTTAAAAAGAAACATAAGTATTTGTTCCGCTCTAATGTTTGCAGTTCCGAAATATTTCATCACTGTTTTCGTTTTGCACATAGGTTCTTTAGATATTTACGCTACTTGTTGATTTAGAAAATAAAATGGCGACCACCATGGCAACGAGAAGGATGTGACGTCACACTATTTCAGTCTATTATAGCTGTGTGTTTTGGTTTGAAGAATCCAGGTCTGACACAACTATGCAACGTAATTTAGTACAAAATATGGTCAAGATCCTCCCAGTAGGCCTACATTTAATCAGTTGCATAAGTGTTCTATTGACGTTCAGTAAGACACAACGAATCTTCAGATTGTTTGTAGAGCAAGTGAGACAAGGCTTTATGAACAGTCCTACAAAAGCCACCCGGCTGCGTGCTTCTCGATAGCTGGTCGTCCAAAAACATGGCAGTTTGGCGTGTGTTGAGGAAACGGTTGCATCTCAAACCATACAAATTACAAATGGCGCAAGAATTAAAAGACACTGATAGAATTGTTCGTAAGGAATTTTGTGTGGAAATCGAGAAATCGACATCAGATTGGGTGTGTGCAGCATCACCAATGGAAAACACATTGAACCTCTTTATGTATAAGGTTATATATAAAAAAGCGATGCATTTTGCTTTTAAAAATGACACCAAAACCATGTCTGTAAGCTAAATAAGTAAATAAATAAATAAATAAATAAATAAATAAATAAATAAATAAATATGAGTTTTGAAAGCTGTAAAGTCCTTTTTGATACAATATGTATTGTAATCTAAGTACCGAACCTAAAACCGAATTTTAGCGTTAAGTATTGAGTTGATTTTGAGTTTAGCATATTTGAGACGTTAACCTACAGCAGCGTTTCCCTACCTTTTTCAACTTGCGGCACACTACGGGTGTTATTTGGATTCTCGCGGCATACTTATAGATATTATAATTTGTAAATATGAAACACAGTGATTTTTTGTCTGTGATTATTGATCTCCTTCTCACAGAAAAGAAAGCTCTATCACTGGTTTTCAACCCGTGGTAAATCGTTATGCTTATTTTTTTATTCTAATTTAAAAATAGAAAATTGCAATGAAATATTGGACTCAGGTTTTTAAAAATACGCTTTCTTTTTAAAAACTGTATCCAACCTTTTACTAAGAAGGAAGATCACTAAATAACCAACCAACAAACAAATCGCTTTTACTTTTAAAACACAAATGTAGGTAATTTGTCGAAAGGATTGAATGATATTTTAAATTTTCAAGTTATGAAATAGTCTGCAACAATAAAGAAGCAATAATGGTCATAACAATGATAACAAATAGTTTTTTCAACATTAGAAATATACAGAATAGTAACCCGGTATAAAACTTAAAATCGTAGATTCATAGTAGAGTTTCATAGTAATGTGAAACACAAATATACATTTTTCCTCACGTTTTGCAATTTGATTGCTATAAAATTAATAATTTTGTTTCGGCACACCAGCGGCCCATTCACAGCACATCAGTGTGCCGCGGCACACCAGTTGGGAAACGCTGACCTACAGCTTAACGTGGGATCCTACCCACACTAACTCCTGCCGGGAATCGAACCCGGGTCTCACACGCAATCATAAAAAAAAAACAATTAAAGCTTTAATAAACCTAAACTAATTTGTACTTACCATGTCGAGATGGAAACGAAGATGATAGTCGTAATAAACTGAGAAGAAATACCACTCCCATAAAAGCGTTTGGAGACATCTTGAGGAAATTTAAGTAATGAATCTGAAACATAATTCACAACATTATTTGCATCATTCCAGCTGTGAAGCCTTAAGATTGTCAATAATATTTCAATGAGTAACTACTAAGCTACCGTAATCTCGTTGTTATTAAATTTTTAGCGTTCAGTTAATTCAATAAATACTATTTATACGAGGGACGTGGAAAATAAAGAACACATTTCAAGGAAAAGGAAACAACATTTACATTTCGACATGCTCCTCTGCTACATTTATACATTTATTTCATTGTTTAAACAATTCCTTCAAGGGTTAGACAAATAGACATAAGGAAGATTTATGCCTGAACCATTCTACGACAGTTTGTTTCATTTCGTTATCAAGGCTGAAATGCTAACCTCTGAGAAACTCTTTAATGGGTCTGAGTCCATTATCATCATAGGTATTCTGCCGTTATTGCTGCAACTGAGAAACAACCATGCTCTACAGTCTTTCGCTAACCTCTTTGTTTTCACGTACGGTTATTCTGTTTTGATAGCATCCATTGATTGTAATCTCCTTCGCCCCTTCCCTCTCTTTCCTTCCACCTTACCTTTTAGCACGTCCCTCATAATACTAAAACTGTTCTTTTCTCCCCAATCATTTCTAACACCCTCGACCCAGTGAATTCTTTCCATTCTTCTTCACACCCACATTTCGAAGACTTCCAATCCTTTTTCATCGTATTTGTGTAATGTCCATGTTTCAGTTTAAGTCCAAACAGGTTAAAATCACTCGAAGCGAGATGCAGGGTACTAGTGGAAAGCGGATACCTGTCATCGTACTCAACCTGAAGCAACTTCGTGGAAAGGCAAATGCTCATGGATGGCTGTGGTCACCGTTTCCAGAAAAAGATTAATATATTTTGCAACGGTATCGATCCGATCAATTTATTAGGTAACATAAAAATAAGCTAAGAAAGGAGGAAACTTATTGAAAAGTGACCTGTATATATTTTTTTAAAATTGTTATTTAAAATAACGTTTAAAATAGGAATTATTCTAATTTTAAAATGATTTTGAGTACAGATAAGTGATCTTACATACAATATACATTTAGGCTTACTCTTTTTTAATAAACAAAAGTGATTTTACAGGTTTTTAATCTTGCAAAATAACCTTTGTTTTTAGTTATTTTCCTAATTACCCGAATGTTCTGCATTTCCAGACTACTTCTGGAACTCATTAATCTGCATAACTGGAGATGCATTGCATTTTCAATACAAGCTATTAAAATATTATTGAAGCGCACGTATATTCTATAACTGTGCCTAATTATTCTTAACTTATATTTACACTGAGTAGAACAACCTTCATCCCTCTATGTTAGGCTTAAACCTTTGTATATACAAACCAAACATGAACTCAGAAGATACTTATTACTCTGTATTTCAATTTTCCACAATAGAGTTTCTGTTTCTAAACGTGCTCCAACTAATCGCCATATAATCATAATGAGAGATATTCCACTACATAAGAGTACATAATGAACTCCTTGAGACTTAATCCATCTTTATCCGATTGCATTCCATCCAACCTGATTTGTTTGCACAGAATCTAACCTAGCAACACGTATTCAATATATGGGCATGTAACATTATTCCATAGCATTACGTGTCCTTGTAGCCCCTTTCCCAACACAAGTAAAAGAAAACAGAATAGATTTCGATGCAGGGCGAAATAGAGATTCCAATTTAAAATAATAGTATTTTTTGTCCGTTGTGTCCTTGAGAGATAATAAGTTTGACAACCATTTTATCACATCCTCTTGCCAGCGACCCCTTTATAATTTCTGGTTTGTAATAAGTTTGTGTGGGATTTTAAATATACCTCAGTGGCGTATTTAGGAGGGGCTTCCGGGCTTAAGCACCCCCCGAAATCTTACTTACTATAGTAAAGTAGATGAAATATCTTGCAGAATTTTCACAGTTTCAGGCAAAGTCTCCCCGAAACAAAATCGTAAATACGCCACTGATATACCTATTGCGGAGATCTCACTATATCGATCTATTTCTATAATAGTAGAATCCATTTCTTGTATATAGTGGATACTGTAACGTCCCTAAAAGGGAATTAATTAAAACCAAATTTGGTCAGTTTATTCATATTACAAATATCCAATCCGATCCGTCATACAGTTTCAAAATGGAGGCCTTTTGAAAATTTTAAAATTTCATAATTCCCTGGTCCATATGATAAAAAAGAATAAAGTGATTTCTAATTTTGGTTAAAAAAAACTTGGACAGGTGTTAAAAAAAAGTTATTGAGTATTTTAATTTTCGAGAGGCCGCCACTTTGAGTTACCTAATATTGTTGTGAATTTAGTAGGTACATTGCTGTATATGTGTTCAGTATCACCAAAAACTGTTAAAATAACTTGTTTACATTTGAAATTTAGGAAACAAATAAAACCCCATACCAAAAATCTACTTTCATTGTGGCCAGCTTGCTCGAAAAAAGACTATTCGCTCACACACACATACGTGTAGACTACAATTCTGCAAAGAACAACAAAGGTTCCTAAACAAAAGTAACCACTTTTATTATGGACAGAATAATTTGTCCATTGTTGATTTATCAACACACACAATACAGGTATCTCAGAGGTATCAATCAATTTAATTAATTTCAATATGCAGGTTTTGTTGCATTTGATTTTTTTCTTTTTTCTTTTTTTTTGGTATTTCAATATACAGTTCTCATTAGTTTCATATCGTACCTCTTTCATTTAAATTAATTAAAAAAAAAAAAAAAAAAGAAACTCTGCAAATGTTCAAAATGTTTAATAGACCTACTTTTAGTTGTTCTTAACAATATGTATAAAAATAAAACTATGCCTATCAAAACTAAATTAAAAATAATATTTAAAAATATTTTTTCCGGTATTAGATTCTAATTACAGTAGAGCGTCGATTATCCGAACGTCGGTCAACCGAACGACTGCTTAACCGAACTGTGTACTCGCTCGCACCTGTTACTCTCCCACCCTACCGTCCATCATCCCCCTCACTCCCAAACCAAGTTTCCCACAGTAGTCGCCGCACTGAGCCACCGCTGGCGGAACATTGCTTCTAATGGGGCCTTCATAAGGCGCTGCTGACCGGCCAAGCCGCCAGTCGCTGTGTTTCAACAATCAGCACACTTCTGTCGGTTTGGCACTGGGTGTAGAAATAGCGGCAGTATCAAAGCTGTTCACAGCAACAGCTGCGCCAGCTTAGAGTTGAGGCGTGCCGCTCCGCGCAGTTTGAAGGATTGCGCACCCCCCCCCCTGTACAGTATTCTACTTCTTTTTGGCAAATAAACATGTACAGTTCGATTATCCGAACAAACCAGTTTTCCGAACACCCATGTCCCGCAATTACTTCGGATAATCGACGCTCTACTGTATATTTATCTCTTCGGCTTACCATCGCGACCACCATGAAACCGTCTCGCGACCCCAAGGTAGAGAAACACTGCTATAGGTTAAAATCGTGATTAATTAATAGCGTTAAGTGTTTAAACCTAACTTTTATTTTTAGTTTATCCACCAATCAACACATGGTTACAAAAATATTAATTCTCAAATTTAAATATAGTTACGTCTCTTCTTTAAAACATCAAAACTTGTTCATGTCTAGTATAATCACCAGGCGCGCACCTAGAAATGTTTTTGTTGGGAGAGGTAAAATGTTTACGGGGGCAAGGGCGCCGATCCCGGGGAGCCAGGGGCCCCCCAAAGCTCATGTGAGTCCCCCTAATTGTATTTGTGAATATACAATATTTGGCATAATTTGAATGCAATTTGTCTTAAAATCCTCATATGTGTCTTATGCATCTGAATGGACCCTCCAAATTTACAGAGAAATCGCCGCCCTGGTACGGGAGAGTCCTATACTCAGGGGTAAAAGTAGATCTGAAAAGGTGGGGGGACGGTAGGTAACGGCATTCCCCCTGCCTATCTTTGCGTATTCTAATTATTTTAGTAACTGGGGGACGCCGTACATATTTTTTCGAGGTGAGGGAAGGGCGTTCCCCGGCACGTTTAACCTCTGCCTATACTACAAGCCACTATGTAGTATTGAACGGATATTATTCTGCTCTCGAAAAGATGATACGTAGGTAATTGTGAAGTACCGCCATCTACATTTTCAGGAAAAAAAATAATGGAACTAGATTGCTTTTATAAGAAGAGAGAGAGTACAGATGAAATATAAGATCACAATTTCATGCTATATTAATCACTTCCCTGTTAAACAAGTATATTTTAATTATGAAAGTGTACAAAAGTATGTTGAGTTAGGAAGCTTGAGGGCAGGGTCCGGATCCGATGGAACTCCGCACGGCGTGGATCAATGCAAACTTGACCTACGACTCACTGGACTCACCATCCATCATGACTCACCACCCATCGTTATCCACAATGAACCATTGTGACCCGCTCCGACTCACCAAAACACATCGTCAACAACTCTGACCAATGATCCACCCCTTCCTCTCCACTGACTAAAGAGTTTACATTTGTAATAAAACATGGATGTGTGAAATTGTCACTAATCGGTATTCCAATTACTACGTTCAATCACTCAAGCCCAGCTCTATTATAATACCGGTGGATCTGACCTTTACGATATAAAATGATAAAGTGTTTACCATGGATTTTATTACAATGAATTTTAATTTAGTTATCTATATATATAAAAGAGAACGCACAAATCCTTTGTTACCTCATCACGCTAATACGGCTGAACCAATTTCTTTTATTTTTGGGGGGTTATTAGGATTTGGACCCTAGATGGTTTTTATCATATCACTTTAATTTTTAATTACCAGTGTCTTGAGATAATTGACCATTCAAGTGTCCATAACGTACAAATCCTTTGTTAGTTCATCATAGGTAAAAATAAACGTATTTATATGCAACCCGCATGACCGTGTCACTCGGCGGGTTAACATAAATGACAGGCGATATAATGTTAACATTTACTGCAATCTACTATGGTTTTTATCATATCACTTGAAAGCGAAAACTTCCGGGGTGACCGCAGCGAAGCGGGGCGGGTTAACATAAATGACAGGCGATATAATGTTAACATTTAATGCAATCTTCTATGGTTTTTATCATATCACTTGAAAGCGAAAAAGTAAAAATTATCTAAGTAACAAAGTTTATTGCGTTCCGGGGTGACCGCAGCGAAGCGGGGTGAACGCTGCTAGTCATATATAATTATTTCCTTGTTGAATTACAAATACTTTTCAGTGGAAAATAGAAGCAAGTTGAAAGTCCCAATTCAAGGTAAGGTAGAGAAAGAAAGAGTAAAAAAACTGTAAAATTGAGTGTGTCTCAAAAGTCAAGTAGCAAATCCTATCGCTATTATTACTATGACAAATATTAATATCCAATAGTACGTGAAGTTCTTTTATCACTTAAATATACTCATCTCAGATAAATAAACAGAAACAAGTGAAAAAGGAAGTCTTAAAAGTTAAACATAGACCAATTCACCAGGGTTCAGAAGATACTGTCTACAATGCACTGAGCAGAGTGGCTCGATGGGCTACAGTAGGTCACAGAGGTCACGACCCAGTGGGTCACAGAGGCACTTGACCTATTTGAACCACTCTAACCACAGCCCACTCCAATTCTGTCCCTGATAATCACTATCTGTTTTGATAATTAAATTGAAGCAATGCAGTTTAGGTTGCAATCAAACTGTCACAATATACATGTATTTACGTAGAAATAGACAAATATCAATGCTCAAACCTTAATATAATTACAACTTTTCCACAATTTTTGAAATAATGAAAGTACAACAACACAGTTATTGAGTTGCAACTAGACAGACACGATTATTTTAAAGCGGTGGTTGTATGATAGTGACATCTCCCGTGTGCGGCAGTGCAGGTAGCGACATCTTTTACAAGTCTAGGAGGTTCAAGTGGGCAGGTCCATGTAGTCAGAATGGAGGAAGAAAGTAGAAACGCTTTCGAAGTTTCTGCTGGAAATTCAATCGGAAAACGGCCATTAGGAAGACCTAGGCGCAAATGGGAGGATAATATTAAGATGGATCTCGAAGAAATAGCAGTAAAGTGTAGAAACTGGATCCAGTTGGCTAAGAACAGAAGTCAAAGGAGAGATTTTGTGAAAGCAGCATTGAACCTCCAGATTCCATAGGCCATAATGTTTAGTTAACTAACTATTAGGACGCACAGTCTGACAGATTTCTCTTTACTACTACTACTACTACTACTACTACTACTACTACTACTACTACTACTACTATTACTACTACTACTACTACTACTACTACTACTACTACTACTACTACTACTACTAATAATAATAATAATAATAATAATAATAATAATAATAATAATAATAATAATAATTGCGCGGTGTCGTTCAGCTACAGTATCTGCCCTTGTTTACTTAACGATTCCTTCTATCGCTGAATGACAGAGGATGGAATTAATCAATTCTTGTTTTAAGAAGGTCAAAATGTTTTGTCGGAAGAATTTTCAGACAAGCTGTCTCTACAGAAAGCAAAAATAAATAAGTAAAAGTAAAGGTAATAATAAATGATAATCTTCGCCTCCCCAGTCCTGTTGCCACCTTTAAACTAAGATTTTCACAGATTTTTCAAACTAAGTAAACCCTCGAGCTGCCTTTATACAAAGAAAGAACAGGCCCAGTTTTCGACATGGATTGAACCTGTATCCACCAGTTGAGAAGCAAACGCCCTAGCGACTAGGCTACCACGGCTCAGGGCTCAGACGTAATGCCTATTAATGATTTCAACCGTTTGTTAGATTTTTTAAAGTTATGAAATTATACAATATTAATAATATTTAAAGAGGGTGAGATGGCTCAGTGGTAGAGCACTTACTCCTGGTGTGTAGTGTCCCTGGTTCGATCCCAGCTCACGTCAAATGGGTTTTGTAGTGGACAAATACCGTTTTCATGGGTCTTCTCGGGTTCTCCAGTTTCCTCCCAATTTCTTCATTCCACTATTTCATTCATTTCTCATAATCACCGTCTCCTTTAACCTACACAACATAATCGTGGGACGTAAAACTGAAATATTTCACACAATTTCCAAATTTCAAGTTCCTACCTGAAACAATTTGGCGTGGGCATTGATCAGTCAGTCAGTCAGGGCTTTGTTTATATAGAGAGATTAATCCAGCTAATAACAGGATAATTTGCAGTTGCAACAGCCAAGCAACGTTAAGCCTACCAACATATCATGAAATCGTTGGTAACTGACCAACTCTGTTGTCATAGTATTGATAGCAACCAGGGCCGGCCCTAGGCAATTTACCGCCCTTTAAAATGGGGTTATTTACCCCCTTTTCTTCAGAAAGAACAAATCTTAAGAGCTACGATTTTAAATATGCTACCCTACCATGAACAACGACGAGTAGGGAAAGAGCACTCGCACTCCGAAACGCATAAACACTACAATTTCGTTGTGTCTGTTTTATCTTCCTTAAATAATAACCTATTACGTTAGTGAAAGATAAAGCGAACATACGTGCAGAGGAAAGGTGGTAATACTTTTTATAGAATTAAATATCGAGCTTCAATCTCAATATATCAGTTTGCAATAACCCTCCAACTCTTTTATCTTAATGTTTTGATTTTTCCTTTACATCTGTTAAAAAAATGAGAAACAATCACTTGTTTCCGCCTTCAATGATAAGGAACTTGTTTGTGACAAAGACTAGTTTTCATATCAAAACTGTGATAAGTAACTAAATGGAACAGATGTTCGCTTCTGTTCGAGAATTGAGTTGTTGTATTTGAAAACAATCAAGAAATTCATACTGGGATTTGTTTAACCATTTGCTTTAGCACTGTCCATGTGACATTAAACTAATGCGACCTAAACATGATTTATAAATGTAGTATTATAAATGTAGTATTCAAATAGAAGGTTTGCTTAATAAATTGAACTACCATCATCATGAAGCCTGTTTTCAATAAGAAATATTTATTTTAAATAATATAGTATCACAGATTTAGCCGCCTCGTGCAAAATGCACGTATTACACGCATGGTAGAGCAGGTCCTGATCGCAACAATTAATTTGAAGGCAGAAATTGTTATTCATAATAATGCACATAATATTAGCATATCATGCGGTCATACTAGCTCTCAGCTACTATCGTGGGGCCAAATTTGACCCCAGCAAACACATTTCTAGCTGTGGACAAAATGTAATTTGCTTCACCGAGGCACGCAGTCCTCTATTCTCAGTTGACCTTGAGATTTCGTAGCGAGCGGTTGGTTGTTCGTGTCCATACGCTTTGTTGTTTCGATGGTGGCACACCTCTGGGGTCAAAACTGACCCCAGGATAGTACTTATACTCTACTTTTTTCTGCTTTATATTTTTTCTGTTGTTTTCTTAGACAATGTTACATAGATGTGTGCGGCATTCCGAACTGGCAGATGTTGCAGAAGGTGGCCTATTGCAATTTTCTGCAGAATATTTTACGATGCATATGTGTAAATATCTATATTCTTTACCATTTTTCCAAAGAACCAAGAAGGCTTCAGAGACAAGACTTCATGAAGAGTATTGGGATTAGTGGCGGATGTAGCCCGGGGCTGGAGAACCTAGGTTCACAGGGCTTTGAGTAACAAATGTAATTTAGGGTATTGTAAATTAAAAAAAAAAAAAGTTTATAGTAAACTCATGACATACCTATCATAGTCTGGGTTCTGGCTGCCTCCCCCCCAGTTTTTACCTTCTAGATCCGCCTCTGATTGGGATGACTATCATTCAAGATAACCTAAAAGTAAGGGTCGAATGCAGGACACTTCTTGGTAACCTTCGGTAGTCATTGTTACGACTAATTGGGAACTCGAATGAAGACCGCCTACAAACAAATACTCCCTCTAAAAGGAGGAGAAGTGCTATTTGTCCTCGAATTGATGACAAAAAGTTTCTTGTATTTGTCTTGTTTGCAACCAAAATGTGTTCAAGGATCATTCAAGACAACCCAGTGCATGTATTGACTGTCAGTAAAACAAGTAAAGTATATAACGACTTATCAAAAGATAGTCGTAAACCTGGTTCGTTTGCTGGGATAAAAATCCGAAGTGGTAGTAATTCTTTGGCATAAAAATATTAGCTTCGATATTTAAATACCATTAATCTCACCTTTTTAATAAAACTGACAACGTCTATAAACGATGTTAAACTGGTTTATTATTTGATATAACTTATAATATCCTTTTCTTAAAACTGTTAAGTACACAAACTCACTGACTAGGTAACCATAAAACATGTCCATATCATCAACTATCCCATAATAATCACTTACATATATTAGAAACATTCTTCTTTTGTTAATATAAAAAGAACATTCTACTAAGTATAGTGCATATGTATGAGTACTTTCTGCCCAAGGTACAGGTAAATATTACACAAACCAAAGTATTTTGTTGTATAAAAATGTCGCTCGACAAAGGGACTGAATATAAAAGTCATGAGTAGGCTTGGCTTTTATCTTCAAGAACCACTGGTCCGTTTACATTAATGTTCTTATATTATATATGTCCATCATATTTTGATCGCACCTTGTATATCTATTCATTATATTTCACATATACATATATATATATATAAATACATTCGTAATAATTCTTTCATTTCATCAATATTTATCTTTAATTACATTAATTATATTTATTTTATTATTATCCACTATATTATTAATATATTTCCTTATTAAAATATCGTCGCTTATTTAATTAATCGTCGACGGGTGCGATTTCGAAAAATGTAAAGGACAAACGTGGGTTACAAATAATATTAATCTTTACGGGCGCATTAAATAACAAATAAGTCGGATGTTGCATTTAAAGGTATACATAGTAGCACTAAGATGTTATAATAAAGAAGAATTTCTTTCAAGGTAGTCGTTGGATAATTGATTTTATAGAATAGAGCTTCTTTTTAACATAATCTTTGACAATTAAGTTTTCAACACAAATCAATCTAATATAAATAATTTTTGCTTTTAATTAATTATAAATCGAATTATAATTCCTCATATTAACAAGAAAGAATAAAAATCATTTGAAAATTAATTTTCCAGTCTACCTAAAACTCTATTTAAGCATTTCAAGTATTTTTAAGAATCGTTTTCATTATTGATATTAACACATAAACTTAAAATGAAAACTTACAAGAATCTACAACTAACATGAATTTAACCTAATTTCAGTAACGGTAATCAGGTTACATTTGAACTTGCATACGGTTCTAATAAAGTACACTGTACTGCGCTATCATGATTAGGTTCTACATTGTGTTGTACATGTCTTTCATCGTGATTCTGACTTTGGTATGAAGTCCCATCTCTTGATCTCCAATTACGTCTATCCACGTAATTCGCTGCATTTCTGGAATTTCGCTCAGTACTTCGATTATTTTTATATCTACTGCTGTTGAGTGATCTGACATCATAATTACCATGATTAGTTAGGTTAAGCGGATTCCCTACATAACCTTGTCTATTTTGCTCATTTGGATTGCTAGAGTATACTCGGCTTAGGTTAGGTCCTGTATTATTCACACTCCGAATATTTAAATTCCGAACAGGCACCAAATGATCTGAATTATTCTTATTTTTACCCATTCCTGATTGTGGGTTCATGGCATGGTATTGAGTTTCGTAGCATTGGACAAGCATCAATAAATGGCTGAAACTCATACACTGTGTGGAAAATAAGATCTGTTGCAGTTTAAATGGAAGCAAATTTCGAATCGATGCTATTATTCTCGATTCCGATTGCAAAGGATTAACGACCTTTAATTCGTTGTAGACATTTACAACAAACTCTACAAGAGATTTGTGCAATCGAGGATTGAAGTGTTGATTTCTAAGGGTGGCATCTCTATTTGCCAGCAAAAAGTCATTTTCATAATTTGCGATCAATGCCGCTTTGAATTCCTCATAGGTACTAATGTGATCACGTATTGCTTTAAACCATAAGGAACAAGGTGGGAGTAATACATGGGGTATTAATTTCATATATTGCGATCGATCGATAGACATTATATTGCATTCGTCTTGGAATTTCTCTAAGAAAGAAGTAGCATTCTCATTACACTTACCACTGAATTTGCTCATAGCTTTAATTTCACTTATCTTAACACTTAATTTTACCTTCTTTTTCTCATTCCTTGTTCTTGTTGAGTGATAGTTCCTATCCGTGACGTGCTGTGTCATGACACCATCTATGTTTCGCTCATCAGTGCTCTTCGGGCAACTTTCTTCTAGTATAATATCCTCATCAGATCCGGGCGAAGGCGAGTTCATCTCTGGTGAGTGGGGCAACTCAAAGCGATCACTACCCAAGTTATTACGGTAAATGTTGTCTTTAGCCTGTAACGTTCTAATCTCTTCCTGAATAGTAGCTAACAACTGTGTATTTACACGTATGTTATTAGAATTGTTGCTGACCTGGATCTTTTGCTGTTTAATGGAAGATTCTATTACTTCTAAATCTTTTTTTACAGCACTAATTTCTTGGTTTTGTTGATTGTGCTTTTCTTGACAATCATCGGATATCCTTTTTAACTTTTCCTCGAACTGTGAGGAAATGTCGTTCACCACCTGGACAATTGTCTGTTTCGTTTCATCTGATTTCTGTTCTATCCGTCTACTTAATTCTTCATATTGCTTGTTAGCTTCGTCAAACTTCTGTTCCATTCGTCTACTTAATTCTTCATTTTGCTTGTTAGCTTCGTCAAACTTCTGTTCCATTCGTCTACTTAATTCTTCATTTTGCTTGTTAGCTTCGTCAGACTTCTGCTCTATGGTCTGCTTTATCTCGGTAGACATCTGCATTATTTGTCGCTGTAAAGCTAACAAGATATCTTCCGATGCCAATCCTGGTGTTACACTAGTCTCATCGCTGTCACTAGTATTTGATTCCTGCTGCATTGTTTCGTTGTCCATTTTTCTTATGATTACTTTACCACTTCGCAATATAGTTAAGTTCGTATTCATTAACTGTAATATGAAAGTAAATTCAGCCTTACTCTTCTTCGGGAATTGAATTTACAAAGTCCCGGGTGAGGTAAACCAAATTTTTATAACGACTTATCAAAAGATAGTCGTAAACCTGGTTCGTTTGCTGGGATAAAAATCCGAAGTGGTAGTAATTCTTTGGCATAAAAATATTAGCTTCGATATTTAAATACCATTAATCTCACCTTTTTAATAAAACTGACAACGTCTATAAACGATGTTAAACTGGTTTATTATTTGATATAACTTATAATATCCTTTTCTTAAAACTGTTAAGTACACAAACTCACTGACTAGGTAACCATAAAACATGTCCATATCATCAACTATCCCATAATAATCACTTACATATATTAGAAACATTCTTCTTTTGTTAATATAAAATGAACATTCTACTAAGTATAGTGCATATGTATGAGTACTTTCTGCCCAAGGTACAGGTAAATATTACACAAACCAAAGTATTTTGTTGTAAGTAAAGTGTCTATATTTGTTCTGTACAGTGGCGTATTTACGATTTTATTTCGGGGGGAAGCTTTGCTAACTTTCGGGGAGCGCTTTGCCTGAAAATGTGAAAATTCTTCAAGATATTTCATATACTTTACTATAGTAAGTAAAATTTCGGAGAGGAGGCTTAAGCCCGGAAGCCCCCCCCCTAAATACGCCACTGGTTCTGTATAACAGACATGTGATCAAGACACATATTTTCTTTATATGCGAAAATAAGTGTATTTTCACACTTTGTTGTTCTCGAATAAAAAAAAAATCATTTAAGTATGTTCTTCCGCTTTGTAAAATCTATTACCAAAACACAATTAGTAAAAAAAAAAAAAAAAAAAAAAGAAAAGAATTTTTGTCCTTAAAACCAGTGGTCGAAGTGAGACGGTATGCGGTGGTATGCCATACTGCGTCTGGTTTTTCTGTGAGGACATACCGTCTCTGGTTTTTCAGAGATCAAGACAATATCTAAACAGCCGGTATGTTGAGTGAAAATCATAATAAAACATACCGTCTCTGTTTCTTTTTCCACTTTGAACACTGCTTAAAACTAGTTAAATTCAATAAAGTATAGTCAAGGTGACCAGACGTCCCGTATTGGCCGGGACAGTCCCTTTTTTCAACCATTGTCCCGTTTTTTTTCTGATTCTCAAACGGGACGCCTAAATGTTCCGTTTTTAAGCAAAAGTGACCCAGGTGTCCCGTAATTATTATTCAAATTATAAATGGTCAATGCAAATTCTACTCTCTTCCGTACCAACAGTCATTGGGAAGGTTCAACTGTGTCTGGAACTTCTGAATGTTCCAAGCATGGCTTTACATCATCAGCCATCAATTTTCCATTCCGCAGTAGAAAAAAAATACAAGGTCAAACATTTACAGATTTTGAGGTAATTTCTGTTTTATATGATTTAAAGAAAAATTTAGCTTTAAAACCTCAAGACTGCTTCATTTCAGTAGCTGCGAGGAAAACTCTTGAGAATTTGGATAGAGGGAGCTTTATTTCTGAAGGAGCTAAGATTCGCCAGTATGTTCATACTTTCTATCAAACTGCAGTTGAATATTTAGATAAGTGAATAAAAGTCCTTGAAACTTTTGAAATAATTTAGTTAGATTACGCTTAAAGGTGTAAAAGTGTACCATCCTGGCAGTATATACAAAAACTGTAGATCATATTCAGGAAAATAGTCCTTTCGTTCAAATTGATGATACTGCTCTTTACGACGACTGCGTGTTTTTAAAAGAATACTTGACGCCAGAAATATTGACCAAGTGGAACTCAAATAGAGTATCTCCTGACAAGTTCTGGGTAGAGGTATTTTCCCATTTCTGTTCTAACGTACCTTACTCAAATCTTCTAAAAGTTGTGAAGTTCCTTCTCTGTTTACCCGGGACTAATGATCCAACTGAACGTGTATTCTTGCACATGAATGTTTGTGGAGAAGTGAGAAAACCCAACTGTCTTTAGATACTTTGAAAGCTGTGCTGATCAGTAAGATTAATTTTGATCAGTCTTGTATTAATTTCTACAAACTGTTGAATGCAAACAAAGAACTGTTAAAGAGGATCCAGTCATCCCAAAAATACCAGTGAAAGTTACGCTAGATGATTTAGTAAAGAATAACGGATTTAGTAAAGAATAATGAGGTAAGTAGTTTATTTTGGATAGTGCTTAAGTTAGAAACGATACTCTTACTTGTGTATTTTATAATTGAAAACACTAGTGAGTCCCTAAATGCAACCTGGAAGTCAGATATCTATCCCCCGTCGCCAATTCGTATGCGTCCCGTTTTTGCAAGTAAAAATTTTGGTCACCTTGAGTATAGTATTAGTGAAAGTCTACAATGAACTGCTAATTAATGACAATACATTTTCAAATATTTTAACTTCAAAATAAATAATGGGGTCAAATCTGCCCCCATGATAGTAGCCTACTTATGCAGTATAAAAATAATAGTAGTCAAGAGCTAGAATACTTAGCAGTAAGCCTAAAACATTGTCGCCACTCGGAATTTCGTTATCACACACAGACAGGGATACCAAACAGTAGAAGGAGCTCGTTGTTATAATTCTCTCCTTAGAAACGAATAGTAACAGAAAACAGATGCTAAATATTCAGCCACAAACGTTTGACATAAAAGTTCTAACAGCCCACCTACCTTACAAATAATAATTTTCCTGGTGTGTTCTAGAAAAGGAATAGAATCGCACTCAAACCAGCAGCCCACAAGACATCGAAGAACTAGAAGCAAATCAATTTATAACAAATAGGAGAGGAAAAGTTTCTTTTACGTTATGATGACATACTGTAACATTCTAGGAAAATACGGATACTTCATCTGATGTCATTACAAGGAAATGTAAATCACAAACTCTGGTGATGACGTCATTACTTGCTGGAAGAGAGCAATCTCCTTTCTGATCTAAAAAGAAGAAGAAGAAGAAAGTTAACTACAACCAAGAATGACAAACGTGTCTGTCATAACATTTATCAGGGTTTCCAAAACACGACAGAGATAAGAATTCAGGAAGCTATCGTCTAGATCTGACCACTTCCCGAATCCTGACTGCATCATTAACATTATGAACATGAAATCAAGTTCACTTTAGATAACACCAAATACGTATTTAATCTTTTGTGGTTAATTTTCAATGCTAATCTATAGAGTGATTCAAAACAAGTATTTTTAAACATGACTGCTGAACAACAGATTGTGGTTTACGGAATCATTCATGTAGAAATTGCTACGATAAAAACAAACAAACAAATGAATAATAATAAAAATGTCCGTTTGAAAATGAATTTTTTAAGTTTTACGTCTAATAAATGTGAGGTAGCAAACAGGAGAACCTGATAAAACCCACGGATACGATATTATGAATCACAAACTTTTTTCTTTTTTCTTCTTCTATTTTCCTTTTATTTTTTTCTTTTCTTTCCATGTTTTATTTTTTTCTTCTTTGTAAGGTCATGTTACCATCAATTATGTAAGTCAAGAAGGTATGTTATGGGTGTATGCCCGTGTACTTTCATATAAATAAATAAATAAATAAATGTCAGGGAATCGAATTAGGGATCTTTCGCACCAGAAGTGGGCGCTTTTACCAGTGAATCGCCGGTTCCCACCACCTCTCTTCCACTAGTTCTGAGTGTTCTGTCAGATTCAGACAGGTTTTTATCATCTTATCCTAACGTAACTTGGCGAACAGAGGTAGGATGGGATGTTTCTTTCCCCTGTGGTTCCACAAGGGTTACGACAAAATAAAAATGAAGGTCTGCATTAGGGGAATAGGTGGAGAATTAGAATCAGAGATAGGACGTATTATTGGCATACGGAAGGGGGAGATTTGAAGTTTAACTCCTAGCCCTTCAGCAAGATGTTTTAAAAAAATGAGTTGAGTTTAACGTCCCGTTCAACAGCGAGGCTATATGAGACTTGGACCTAGCGGAATCCAAACCACATGAACTCCCGCCGGGAATCGAACCCACGTCTCCCGCGCCAAAGGCGCGAACTGAAGTTTTTCAGTTTAACATTTCACAATTATGCCCATTAAGCTAAGGGAGATTAATAATTAAGGCAAGTGAATGATAATGGAAGAATTAGTGGAAAGAGAATGCGGGAGGAAACTAGATTACCCCGAAAATATCCACGGACACAATGTTGTCCACGAAAAACTTAATTTGACTAGGTATCGAATCACGGATCCCACGCACCAGAGATAAACGCTCTAGCACTAAGCCACTGTGCCCACCTAAGATGTTATGGAAACGTAAACATTTACTCTGTTAACATTTGTACTATACATTTACACACCGAATTTCACGCTTGTCCTGAAAGGATATCAGATGGAGTGGTTGACCTTCATTGTTGAAATTATGTGTAAGCCACTGCGGGGTATACGAGGAACATATAGGGGAAACTGGGGTATTCGCGAACACTGGGGTAATGCCGAACACGAAAGTTTACGCTCAAGGAAGCTAGTTAGAAAACAGGCGATTTTGCTACATGCTAGCGGAGAGACCTGGAAAAATGTAGCATAAATTCAGTGGTGACAGTCAGTTTGAGTGGATTGCCAGGAAGAAGACGTTTAGTTTTTGTCGATTTACTTGCAACGTTGATTCAACAATCTGGGCAAGGTAAGTTGGCTCCTATCCAGGGACGTACGCAGGAATTTATTTCGGGAGGAGTCTAAAGCGTTTCGGGGGGGTCAAAATACAATTTGATGCTAAATTATATGAAAAGTTCTAAAATTGCCCCTAAAAGTAGACTACATTTACAAAAAAAGTCGGGATTTCGGGGGGGGGGGTACGAACCCCCAAGACCCATCCCCTGCGTATGCGCCTGGTCCTATCCTATCTATATTGTTACAGGTAAGGCTATCTGTGATATATATTCCCCTATATTGTTACAGATAAGGCTATCTGTAATATACAGGGTGTTAATGAACTATACCGACAAACTGTAGCAGGTGGTTCCTCACATCAAAATAAGAGAAAAAGTTCATATGGACCTATGGCGAAAAATGCATAGTTTTCGAGCTAGGGCTGTCGAATTCGCGAAAAAGCTTAATTTCAATAGGTCCTATTTTGAATTCCAGGAACTATGGATGGTGGTTCTTATCAGCGTAAAGGAAGCCACGCATATACAATCCAAAAGCATACAATTCATCAATTGTCAATGGGTGTAGAGCGTAATTCCCTACAGGGTGTAATTTTCAGATATGTTTTGAATAGAGTTTTCAGATATACCCTGATTTCAAGAAGGTTCCAAAGTAGGCTGGAGGTAAACCTTGACAGTAGTGGACGTCCAACTCTTCGGAGGGAAGGCTGAAGTATTAGGAACCAGTAGCCACATGTTTCTTTGTGTTCGGAATAACGTGTGATGGTATGTATTTCGTCATGGTATATTTCACGATTTCTACACTTATAAGCGTGAAAGAAAACATCGCAACGTGCGTTTTCCCGACTATGGGAGACCATGCTGCTGACGATCCGTAACACTTCCGACATCACACCAAAGGATTCCTTGTTCACTGCTATAAAGGCTTAGTTTGCCTACTTTGGATCAATCATAAAATCAGAGCATATCTCAAAATTCGGTTGATGGCATGTCTAGGGATTTCACCGTGCATCTGTACACTCATTGAATATTATTAAAATGTGAATTTTTGGATTGCGTATGCGTGACTTCCTTTACGCTGGTAAGGACCACCATCTACAGTCTCTCGAATTTGAAATAGGGCCTTTTGAAATTTGACTTTTTCGCGATTTTGGACAGCCGTAACTCTGAAACTATGCACTTTTCGCCATAGGTCCATATGAACTTTTTCTTTTGATGTGAGGAATCACTTGTTAAAGTTTGTCGGTATGGTTCATTAACACCCTGTATTTGAGCATTGGCTCTTTGTAACCTTACTACCTTATATGTAGTCAACAATTAGTTTCAACTTTAACAATACAATGGCATCTCATGGGGAAATGCTAGACAGAATGTTTGTCATTACCCCGTAGTGTTCGGGATTGTCCCATGATGTGAAATAAATTATATATATATATATATATATATATATATATATATATATATATATATATATAAAACTTTTCTCTTAATTGAAAAATAAGTAATAAGTTAATGAAATTTGATTTGGGAAAAAGATCATGTCTTGGTAATAAGCGTTATTAGCTTTATTAATTACAAAAGTTTGCTATATTTATTATTTTAGGCCATTAGTAGCATATTTCATTATTCTATAGTCAGTAACCCTATTTTAGATATCTGATCCTTCATCATAGACTGCATTTTTTTCTGTTTGTGATTCACAGAGAGTTTTACAAATTTATTTAGGGTAGTAGCGTCGATTAGCAATTAGCCAATTTTGTTCAGCTTATTAACCGCACTTGAACATTGAACTAATAAAGAATACTGTCCTAAGAACCAAACATTAATGCATACATCTTTGATTTCTACAATTCCAAATAATATTTTCATTTTAATGGATATTTTACTGAACGCGCCGTTATTTCAGAATTTGTTTTATAAGGGTACATTTTGTTTAGCCTATTACCTATTAGCTTTCATTTGTAATAGTTTCAAAGGCGATAAGGTCTCGTCATGTTTGTCATTAACTTGAGTTATATTTGTAATTATAATTCTTAATAAAGATTTAAATTCTAAATTATGGTAGGTATTTAATGGATTTCGCTTTTTTCGTAAAGGAAAGTTTAAAGTAAACAGTACTTTCGGGATTACCCCGATCACTGGGGCAATCCCGAACATAGGTACATTTTTAAAATACAGGGTGTCCGAGAAGTCCTTCCCTGATTACAGAAATTGATAACTCAGGCTAGAAATAAGATAGAAATATGAAACTGGTGTTGAATTGTTTACAAACTATAAAAGTTTTTGTCTGTGTTAGGTTTGTTCTGTTTTGTCAAGTCTCAATTTTGTTTGTTTTAGGTTTGTAGTACGTAAGAAGCCCAAGAAGCCATGCCAACCAACCAGGAGAAGGCACAGTGTGTCGTGTGGTACCATGAGACACGATCACCAACCACGGTGCAGAGACAGTTCCAGACAACATTTGGGAGGACTCCACCTGATGTCAAGAGCATTAAAGCCTGGTATGAGAAGTTCAAGAACACAGGGTCGGTTGCTGACCTTCCGAGGTCTGGTCGACCAAGAACCTCAGCAGACACGGTGGAGGCTGTGCGGTGCCTCACGTGAATTACAGATGCCAAAAAGCTCTATCCATGACATTTTACACAAACGTTTATTGTTTCGTGCTTACAAAGTGCAACTTCGTGCCTATCTCGATAGGACATTTCCTGGGCGATGGATTGGTCGTGATGGACCAACAGCTTGGCCTCCACGCTCTCCTGACATAACCCCATTAGACTTCTTTTTATGGGGTTATGTCAAGGATAAGGTCTACCGAACACGTGTACCAGATCTTGAAACCCTGCACCAACCCTGATGTTGGCTAATGTGTGGATGGAAATTGAATATCGCCTAGATGTGCTACGTGCTACCAAGGGTGCTCATGTGGAAGTGTACTGATGTGACCAAAACTTTTATAGTTTGTAAACAATTCAACACCAGTTTCATATTTCTATCGTATTTCTAGCCTGAGTTATCAATTTCTGTAATCAGGGAAGGACTTCTCGGACACCCTGTATCTTACCGATTTGTTGAAAAATGTTACTTTTGACTTTCCTCTGCACTTCAGTAAACAGGAAAAACTCGAAGATTTTTATACACAAGAAATCTTAATTTTATCTCTAAAAACGGAAGTTATTTATAATCAAAGTTTAAGTGTTCGTGAATACCCCGGTCTCCCTTAATTATTGCTTCATTACACGAATATTCACTTGCAAAGGTAAATTAATCATTCTTGGATATGAATACTATAATATGCTATAGGATCAAAGAGCTAGTTTCACGGAAGACGAGTGGTTGGTGTAAGTTATGTAACATGAAATTCAGTCTTTCTTTCAGTTTAACGTCTATGGCGTCTAGGCTAAGGGAGACGATGATTATTGCAACTGAATGATGACGGAAGAGTTGACGGAATGAGAATGTGGAAGGAAAACGAGAGTAATGTGACAAAAACCCATGGACACGATGTCCACCACAAAGTTACTTGTCCGGGGTCGAACCAAGGATCTCACGCATCAGAGGTAAGCCCTCTAACACGGAGCTAACGTGCCCCCACATCACATCAAACTAATACCAACGTCTACAACATACCTAAGATAGAAGTAAATACTGGTTCGATAAGAAATATGAGTAATAAGAAGCGCGTTTGTTAAATTAAAACACTCCGCCCCTGGTGTAGTGACAATTACTACACAAAATCTCGGCGGGAAAGTATCGAACACAACTATAGGTTGACCTGTAGGAAAGGGGTGTAACGAGTCATTGCCCCCTCAGCGACATAGTCACCAGTGCTGCAAAACCATGCTAAGAGACAAAACTGAGAATCTTTCACCGCCCCAATTTCGAGCCGTCCCCGTCCAGAAGTCCATCCTGTATCCGCCCCTGCACACCATAGTGCTTCTGTATCTTCGGCACGAATAACTTCGGTTCCATTTCCGATGGGAGTTCATGTTGTCCACGTATCATTATTCGGGTTATGTTAATATCAAAGAGGGCAAAAGAAATCAAAGTTTTCTACGAGGATTGCACCCAGAATAATCAAAATAAGAAGCTGAAAGGCATCCACCTCTTCAATCTTACAAGAAAACAACAGCTTTATTACTTGGTATCATTCGTTAACTATATATATTTTTTCGTGCTAACATTCTTTATAACCACCTGAAGAAGCTGGCTTTTTGATAATTCAATATGACAAATCTAGTGTAAAACATGGAAAACAAACATTTTTGGAAACCACAGTCAGAGGGAGAGAGCAGAGGAAAGGATACAAAATGCTTACATAGTTCGTTCGCCTATAGTGCGTCCAGTAAGATAACGTCTCTGACAGCTCGCAGTGACATTGCCACTACTCGCGTGTCAAGGTTTTTTTCGGTGCAACTGTAGTGGCAATTTAATTAATGGTATAAGACAGAGTGATCTTTCACCAGAGTGATCGTGGTTGGTAACACTGGTATCAAAGTAGGGGCTGCAATGTACCACCACATGTGGTAAGAAACGTCAGAGACCATCTCTTGTTGGTCGTGCTATAGCTGGAAGGAAAATACAGAAAGCTACAAGTAATGCTTCACTCTTGGGCGCATGCAATGTTACCAAACGTATTTTGAGATGGAAAATATCTATTTCTTCGAGTGTACCAGCGTTTCTTTTTCCGTAATAATGTAACACAAGTCTTTCTATAGTGAAGAGCTAGAAGGCAAGTGATACACTTTAAATCATATAGGCAATATAGTCGGGTCAATACAGGGAGTCCATAAAGTCTTGCAGGAAAGTAAAACTCTATAACTTGGAAACCGTTATGTTTAAGTGTATACATTTTTGGGGTTGTAAGAAGGGAAGTTTAAAGTTTTGTTCCGGCCACAATGCTCGATGATGTTTGCGCTGGTAATCACGTGACTTAAGATGGCGTCTATTAAAGAAAAGGCACAATGTGTTTGGTGGTTTGCGGAATTAAAATCTTGCCTTTCAGTGCGGAGAAAGTTCCAAACAACGTGTGGGAAAACACCGCCAGCAGAAACAAGTATCAAGAGGTGGTACGAGAAGTTCAAAGAAACGGGTAGTGTTTCAGATTTACCACGCAGTAGAAGGCCAGGAACGAATGACGATGTGATTCACACGTTGCAGGGCAGCGTAGCCAGAAGTCCAATGAAGTCGCTTAAACGTAGGTTATTGGAACTGGGAATACCGAAGTCAACGTTATTGATCATACAAGATCATACAAGATCATACGCAAGAATTTGAAGGTCCGGCCCTATAAGTTAAAATTCGTGCACGAGCTGATAGAGGAAGACTGTGACATGAGAATGGAATTCTGTGAGTCAATGCTTACCCGCTTACAAGAAGATGGCAACCTTCTGTCTCGATTCCTGTTTTCAGATGAAACCACATTTCATGTGTCTGGAAACGTGAACAGGTACAACTGCCGAATTTGGAGGAAGGGGTGGAAAATCCACGTGAATTCGACGAGCACAATCGGGGTAGTCCCAAAGTCAATGTGTGATGTGCTGTTTCAATGGAGCACATTATCGGCCCTTTTTTCTTCCAGGAAGGGACGGTAAATGGTACCAATTATCTGAACATGCTACAGACATTCCTTTTGCCAGAACTTACTAGGTTATGCATCCTTAATGAGGTCCACATGCAACAGGATGGGGCACCGCCGCACTATGCCCTTCAAGTTCGACAGTTTCTTAACGAAGAATTTAAAGAGAGATGGATTGGCCGAAGAGGACCCACCCCTATTCTGCAAGATAGCCAGATTTGGCGCCTTGTGATTACTGGCTGTGGGGACACATGAAGACCAAAGTGTATTCGCAGAAGCCAGCTAATCTGCACGATCTCAATATCAAAATAACTGATGTGATTTTGAACATTGCAGAGAAGCACCGCCAACACGCAATTCTTGCCCCCCCCCAAAAAAAAAAAAACTGAAAGAGTGATTGGACGTGAATAGTGCACAATTTGAGGTTTGGTGATGAGCCTTAACTAGCTGAAACAAAACTTTGAACCTTTCTGTAAGTACACCAAAAAGTATTTGTTAATACATTATGTAGTTTCCAAGTTATAGAGTTTTAATTTCCTGCAGGACTTTATGGACTCCCTGTATAACGTCAGACCTAAAACAAATTCCAACAAAAGATCTGTAAACGGGTTTTGTTTCTACCAGGTATACTGATCAACACACACAAAAAAATGTTTACCAAAATTTGACAACTGGAAGTGGAGTTTTCCAAGATGGCCACCTATAACCTAAAACATAAGAGAACTTCCTATGACTTCCTTTATTTATTATCTTAGACAAAGTATGTTTCAATCAAATGTTCTGTTTTTATCTCTACCAGTTGTCCTGATTTATTTCAGAAAAATTTATAGCATAATCTGGAAACCGTAAGAGACGTTTTTCAAGATGGCCGCAGCTAACCTCGAAAATCAGTGAAATTCCTAAAGTTTGTTATTTTTAATTGTAGAAATTACTTCTCCATTACAATTACGCTTTTTATCTCTACCAGATGTACTGATCGACTGAAAAATATTGTCTCTCATAACCTAGAAGCCGGAAATGGCTTTTAAAAGGTGGCCACCATTAGTCTCGAAAATCAGCGAAATGTCTACGTTCTTATTTTTAATCGCAGAGCAATTATTTTTCCAACAAACTTAGTGTTTTAATATTAAAGGAATTCATTTCCACCAATAAATAATATCTATGGCATCAAACATGGATACCAATAATAATCAATATAACCAGTTAGTAGGTCTCGTACACACACTACATTAAATTGTGTTCTTATCATCATAATACAATTTGGCTATACTGTACACATTACTTTATACCTGATAGAGACAAAAACCGTTCACATACTGTACATGTTGTTGGAATGAGTTTAAGGTTAGAATTTCTTTTTTGCTAAATTGACTAGATTACATTACTGGTTTTCATCAATATTTTCTATAAAACATTTATTTTACAAAATGTGTTTTATATTTGGTTATGAAAATATGCAGCAGTTTGGGAGTAAAAATATGCAGCAGTTTGGGAGTAAAAGTCACAACTTCATTGTATATTATTGCTCATCACTGTCCTCTGGTTCATCAGACACCGGGTTGTTACAGTGCGTATCTTGTCATGATTCACATACATAACTGCATGGAAGTCTATACGTTCTGCAGCTGCACCTGTTTCAACTCCAGTTAGATTTACAATTGCAGTACATAATTTTCAATAGAGAATCTGGTGCAACAATCATATCAACGCATTACTGGAATAAGTTCATTGTCATCAAGTTTTCAACTAGTTCACAGGATTCGTTTCGCTAGCCGTACTCATTGTTGTTTATTACGTTCCACGGAAAGGAATTCTTCCTGTCTACCTTTGAATTCAGTATCAGCGCTAAAGTGAACTCTTGGTTTATCGGTGTGTTGGTACCTTCTCTTATGTATATTATCCTTTATTGATGAACCTGTGCCATACCCATCAAACACAATAATTGTTTTACCATAGTGCTTAATTGTAAAGTCTGCATATACTCTGGCTATTTGACGAAAGGTATCTCCCTTTTTCCACTTCAGCTCGTGTATCAAGTAGCCTCCGTCAATAATATACCTATCTATATATAGATCAGAATCAATTGATGCTCGATTGTTACAATACTCTACAATGGCATGGGTTAATTGTGGTTTATTGGCCTTTCTCAGAACGTGGATGTCCTCAGAAAGTGATGTTGGGCATGAACTAAGTTCTTACTCATCAGCTCCTCTAAATCTACAGCAATATGTCCTAAAGACTACAGGAAATTGCTGGAAGAGCAAGTCAGGATCAATACTTTTGCCTTGAGCAACTGTGACTCCAGATGAATCTACTCAGGGTATCTACTTTGTCAATCCTCTTAAAAGCAAAGGAAAATACATTTTGCCCAATCATACTGTGCACAACGCTCCTCCTCACTGACTCGTGCTCATGCGCTCTGGTGTCTTCCTTTGCCACAATACCATTGATATTTTTCAATGAGGAGTCACTAGAGAGAGGTGAACATGACGACATCTTTTCGTATATTTTTGAAAGGGCTGAAGTACCTCTTTCAATTCTTGAAGTACTGACTCTCGGTGTTTCTCATTAGTGGTATAAGAGAGTTCATTGAAGCCCTGCATGGTAAGATTGTAATCAGATATTATCGGGGCTGACATAATTCACAATCTTTGCTTATCCTCTGCCATCTTGCTTCCATGAATTAAACCGCCCGAGGTTTTAAGTTATCTCATAAGTGTCTGTTCAATGACGGAACCTAGACCAGCCCAAAACTGATTTGTTCGATGGATGACAAACAACCCATTTTGAAATATCCTATAGACCTCGGGGTTATTGTTCTCCATTTCATTCATTTCCTGAAAGCACAAGGATGCTGATTTTAGATAGCTGTAGTGTCCTGCTGCTGCAAATGTCGGCAATGCATTGTAAATCTCATGCAGATGATTGATCCAAGAACCAATGTGATCTGCTCTTATCAGCGCTTGTACAGTATCTATCATTTGCTGCTATGCTATTCACAACTTGCTCGTTTTAGACTGGGCACTGACTTCAGTTTTCTTCTTTAGAAGTATCATTTATTTTTGTTACTGAACTAGATGTGACTATACTTTCAATAGCTCTTTCACCCCTTAAGATACACAAATACATATTGTCAGTTTCATCTATTAGCGAAGTGAATTCAAAATTGTCGTCCAGAATAGATTGCACAAGTAGTTAATGGTTAATGAAGACATCTATCCACTAGAAGATGGGCTCTGAAAACTCTTGGAACTGCTTTACCGTTTAACATTTGCATTACGGTATTTTCACCATACATCACTTTTAAAAAGTTTTCCAGGCCTGTCTCGTCCATTAGTGCACCTATAGCTCCAAGCAAATTCATGAAAGTGTGAAAACTGCCAAGCATAAGTACGATTTTTTTTTTTTTTTTAAGTGGGAGACCTGTGATGCAACTTTAATTATTTCACTAGCTAGAAGGACTGATCAAAACTTATTATAGGAGGGACGTTCTGTTGGCTGCCAAATTTGTTTATAAATTTGAATGTCGATAGAATGGACGTTTTGTCACCGGAAGAAATATCGGCCATAGGCAAAAATAAAATTAAGGAGTGGTCAGGATGAGAAATTTCCCTAGTGAATTATATGCATAATTCCCTGCCAATTTGATACAGGCTGCTTGGAACGAAACGAAAGCTCTCAAATATCAATATCAGCTATAATGTTACAGCCTTGATAACATGCAAGATCTTAAAACTTTATTTCTCGTAATGTATTTTTGGCAAAACTGTACTCCACTACATTAATATTTTACGTCCCTGTCATATTAATTTTCGACATTTTTTCCTATTCACAAGATAGGCTATGTCCGCTTTACTCCTGGTATCAATGTAGAATGATACCCATCCTATGAAATGTTTCTTTACTGTCTACTATCATAGCATTGTGACCTACATTATCACAAACAAACAACCAGGAAAAGTCAAATAACTCATTACCTTCAAAAATAAAGTTTAGATTCGAGGCGGACATCTTGAAAAATACACTTCCGATTTCCAAATCATGATACACATTTTTTTCTATCAATCAGTGCACCTGACAGAGAAGAAAACCTTAAGTTTGATGGAAAAATAATTGTTCTACGATTAAAAATACGAAAATTATTGGTGCTTTCGCAATTTTTGAGGTTATTGGCGGCCATCTTTTAAAAAGCCACTTCCAGCTGCCAGATTTTGGTAAACCTTTTTCTGTCAATCAGTGCACCTGGTAGAGATAGAAACCATTCATAGACCTTTTGTTGGAATTTGTTTTAGATTAACGTTTCTTTTTCGCTAAATTCACCCGATTAATATAAAATGTAATAAATAATAAAAATATGGTCAATTTGAATAGCATAAAGCTTGTGTATAGGTCTATATGTTACGTACCTAAATACATGCGAAGTACAGAATAGAAATAATTAACTATCCAATATTTTAATATATTTTTGTTGTTGGAACAGTACCGTTTGTTGTTATTTCTTCAGCTACTGCCACTCACATGTCTACTACTGCTCAGAGTTAAATATATATTTTTGGTTACCTCTTGCTGCCTTGAGAAGTTGATAGTAATAAGTGATGCTAGTGTCAATCAATATCGACTTTAGCTGCCATTTGGAAAGAATCAATATAACTATTTGCTAGATTGATAGTTCTAATCTATGGTTCTTTATTCGCGACGTTGCCACATAGTGTAGTTTGTGTCTCCAGACGAGGACTCGAAAACTGTTCAATATATATATATATATATATATATATATATATATATATATATATATATATATATATATATATATATATATATATATATATATATATATATATATATATATATATATATATATATATATCTTTATTTTGAATTGTACAATAATACTCTGTGGGCAGTGGGTGCCACTTTCAGAAAACACTCGATATATATATAATAAACAAAGTTACTACATGCATGTTTCTAGTATTCTGTAGTTAACACTGATATTTTACAAGTGGTAATTACTACGTGTGTAATGAAAAATGTGTACGTAAGTAAATAATTCTAAAAGAAACTTCTACAAAGAGAGTTTAACAATGAAGATTCTAATTGGTCAGTTGTGGCCCCGTGTAGCGTAGTCGCTAATGCTCTCACCTTTGTGGGAATGGCTTCTGGTTCGATTCCCGGTAGGGACACTCGATCGAAAAAGTGTAAAAGCTTTGTGAGACCAGCCATTCTGAGTGAGGTTTTCCTGGCCTCACTCATATCAGGCAAATGCCGAGGTGGTACCTAACATATAAGCTCCAGGCCACTTCCTTCCCTCCCCAATCCTTCTTCTTTCTCTTTGCTCGGATATTGTAATCGCCGAGGGACGTCATCCCTCATACGTGTAGGCAGTGGCGTATTTAGGGGGGCTTCCGGACTTAAGTCCCCCCGAAATCTTACTTACTATAGTAAAGTATATGAAATATCTTGCTGAATTTTCACATTTTCAGACAAAGCCCCCCCCTCCGAAAGTTAGCAAACCCCCCGAAACAAAATCGTAAATACGCCACTGCGTGTAGGTTAACATGTCTCTAAATATCGAAAGCCCAGAAATCTAATTCGTAATTCTGATTGGTCAGTCATTATTTGTACACAATAAAATCATGAAATTAGTTTATTGTTCTGATCAAAAATTATCTATATATATAAAAGAGAACGTACAAATCCTTTGTTCCCTCATCACGCTAATACGGCTGAACCAATTTCTTTTATTTTTGGGGGGTTATTAGGATTTGGACCCTAGATGGTTTTTATCATATCACTTTAATTTTTAATTACCAGTGTCTTGAGATAATTGACCATTCAAGTGTCCATAACGTACAAATCCTTTGTTAGATCATCATAGGTAAAAATAAACGTATTTATATGCAACCCGCATGACCGTGTCACTCGGCGGGTTAACATAAATGACAGGCGCTATAATGTTAACATTTACTGCAATCACTTGAAAGCGAAAAAGTAAAAATTATCTAAGTAACAAAGTTTATTGCGTTCCGGGGTGACCGCAGCGAAGCGGGGCGGGTTAACATAAATGACAGGCGATATAATGTTAACATTTAATGCAATCTTCTATGGTTTTTATCATATCACTTGAAAGCGAAAAAGTAAAAATTATCTAAGTAACAACGTTTATTGCGTTCCGGGGTGACCGCAGCGAAGCGGGGTGAACGCTGCTAGTTGAGGTATAAATTATCTTTTTCAAAAATTTAATTTGCATGCCAATTAAATTAAATTCCACCAAAAATCAACCACTTGTATCCCGCCAAAACAAAAAACATGTGATTGACTACTGAAAACAAGGCTATAATTAAAGATTTTGATGTGTTATTGATGAATATTAACCAATATTGGAAGAAAAAACTTGAAAAACTCAATTAAAACTATAATTGCCTCTGGGATATAATATGAAATTACAATGGAATCGAGCGGAAATAACAAATAACTCTATGTAAAAACTGAAATGAACCGTAACACTCATACGCACAAAAAGAAAGAAATAAAAAATTTAAAAAAAAAAACTAATTACTGGAATATAATTTCCAATTAGTTCATGACCTGCATATCCAAGGTTGATACACTGATAATATTGGAGATTACCGTATTCGTATCCTGCTTAGCCAAGGTCAATTGTGCTAACTGTTTTCGAAATCACTTTTTCTATATTATTTTCCTCTGTGTGGTGTTTCGATGACCCAAATTGCGGTGCGTTGTTTATCGCACATGAAGTATCGTTGTGTGGAAATATTATGCGTGGCTCTAACGTAACATCGTAATAGCCTATGTCAAGGATAACGTTGTAGAATAATCTGAAACACGTACTAGATTCGCTTTCGAAATCTGCGAAAATCAGCTGAAAGAGTTTGTCGACGTAACGAAAACTCGGAAGACGTCTTACCTAATGTCCATCTTAATAATAATAATAATAATAATAATAATAATAATAATAATAATAATAATAATAATAATAATAATAATAATAATAATAATAATAATAATAATAATAAAACTGTTGATTGTAATAGCAGCTATTTCGAAGTTGACCTGATTTTCCACAGAAAGCATAATAAGAGCTACGAAAATTTAAAAAAAATTTTTAAGACCGCTTTACAAGGGTATAAAGAGTAGGGTAATGTAGGGTAGAAATGAAATCTTTAAGTTTTACGTCCCACGTATATGCCGGCTAGGCTAAAGGAGACGGTGATGAGAAATGAATGAAATGGTGGAATGAAGAAAGTGTGTGGAAACGGAAGAACCCCTGGAAAACCCACGAACACGGAGTTTGTCCACCACAAAGCTCACTTGGCGCAAACTGTGATCGAACCAAGAACCCCATGCACCAGAGATCAACACTCTACCACTGAGCTAACCCTGTCTCTAGGTTAGAGTAGAGTAGACTAAGGTAGGGATAAGTGCGGTAGGATAGGTCCGGGTTAGATTAGGGTTAGGGAAGTTTGGACTCATTTCTTTGAAATTAATACGTGTAATTTTTCGTCTCTGCATAAGAATACTAACTGGAGTGTCTTTATACACCTGCAACCATGTTCAGAATACAAATGCTCGTTACTTTCCTACAATCCAACCACGGTGTAATCTCGCGCGAAGTAGTACCCTCCGATTGCCAAATACTTCCATGTTTAAAATCGCTTGTAGAAAAAATAAACACAACTTCCACTCTTCTTACACATTATCAAGCACACAAACGAGGAAATTATCCATTTCTTCCCGGTAAATTTTCAACATTTTGCAAGAAATGTCGACCAACTTTGGAACTTAACTCTTATAAATTAATATTTTTTTTTTTTCATTTTATTTTATGGTGTAGTTTAATTCGATATTTTGCTTTTGGAAATTGCCACATAAATTTAGTTGGTTGCCTTTTTTTTAACTTAATAAATAATATTTCGTCTAAATTAATTAACTAGATTCTCCAAAAACTACAATTGTGGAAAACACTGTTGTAAACTTTCACCTTACACTTCGATTTCCTTCCATGCCTTTTAATAGGTCTAATATAAAAGCAAAATATTCATACTCAACAATGTTTCTTGGAATCCAGGTTACTAATGAGCTTCCCGGATACAGCATACAAACCATTAAACATGAAGTGTGTGATTCAATTTCCTGAATGGTATTGAGAATATCAAAGGCTGCCTTACGGCTAAACTCACAAAATTTAAATAACTTCTTACGAATTGGGAAGTAAATATTAAGAACTTGTGTTTGTTTCCTAAGTTTCTGTACGAGTTTCGATATCCGTATAAGTTTTTGTTACAAATATCTAAGTTTTGCTAGATTTATGTCTATTTTTATTTAATCTAACTATTTTCTCTGTTCATAACAAGCATGTTTTAAGACACTGATCTAAAAGTAACACAATGTTACACGCCAGCCACTAAATATTCAAAATAAACTTTCCTTCCCATAATAATAGCTTCATGAACGGAAAACTTACCAGATTACATAACAACCTGCTAGTTCCTTAAAGCACACAGGAGCGAAATCTTTTCGCAGACATAGACTTATCAGTTTTCAAATCAATTCTAAAGTATTTTTTTTTTTTTTTTTTTTAAGTTAGAGAATTCTGATATTGTTATTGTCACTTTTGCGTAGTGTCCACCTCAACACACATTGCTACAGGAAACCTTTTATGAGTCCATTTCTTAGCGTTTTATTGGAAGGTCCAACAACAAATAAATTTCTTCTTAATTAGAGCAACAAGAAGGACTCTAAAAATATTTCAATGTAATGATACAGTGAAATAATCCATAATACACTTCTAAAATTTTAGGATAGTTATACCAGAATATGTGGGATATTGGAATTATTTCTTAAAAAAAAAAAAAAAAAAAAAAAAACATACAGTATATAAAATGGGACAGACAAAAAATTTGGCTTAGCTCATTCGTGGCTAAGCGGTTACCGTACGCGCCTTTGGCGTAGGAGATCCCGCGTTCGATTCCCGGCCGGAGCTCATGTCGTTCGTATTCCACGTTAATCAGTAGGTCCCGTCTCATATAGCCTCGCTGCTGAAAGGGACGTTAAACTCAAAATCAACTCAAAAATTTGATGACTCATGTTCGTTTTTTTGGAGGAAATCCTTGAAATCAAGTAATTTGATTTTTTTATGTAAAAAGTAATCAGGAAAGTTTTTCTTAGAAGTTACGACGAAATGATTTATACTGAAACTAATTTACTTTATATTAGCAACGGAACACAGTGGCGCAGTGGTAGAGGCCTCACTTAGGATGTGAGGGAACCCTATTTCGACCGCACACCATGTAAGTTTGAGGTGGACAATGGCATGTCCGTGAGTTTTCTCGAAGCTCTTTCGTTATTTCCCACATTCTCATTCTACTCATTCCTTTAATAGTTCTTCACTATTACTAACCATAAGTGTCATTGGGGAGGGGGACACGATAGCTTTGTGGTAAAGCCCTGACACATCTAATGCAAGAAGTCCTGGTTTGATTCCGAGGAATGTGAGTTTATGCGAGACAACATCATGTTCGCAAGCTTTTTAAAGGTTCTCCCATTTCCTTCCACATTATCATTCTATCAGTACCTTTTTTAATCATAGGAAGGCACGGTGCATCAATTATCTCTTGTGTATGGGATCCACGGTTCGATTCCCGACCAAGTAACTGAACAACGTTGTGTCTCGGGGCACTCCCGTTTCCTCCCACTTTCTCATTCCACCATTTCTTCCATTATTGTTCACTTACCTTAATCACCCATCTCCCTTAGCCTGAAGGGCGTATCGTGGGACGTTAAACTAAGGGATGTACATTTACTCTCATTATTCCTCCATCTCCTTCAGCTTACATAACGTAATGGTGGGACGTAAAACATTTCCTTTTTTATCAATTTTGTAAATTAGCAAAACAATTTCAGTAATTATACTAAAAATAAACATATGTGTAAATGAAGAGTACTTTTTTTTATTTAGATTTTTTCTTACACGCTTTTTTCACCCATAGGTCCCCCCCCCACAATATACATTGCAGCCAATAACTTCAGCAGATGAGCAATGAATCTTATTTAACCATAAAATCCATAGCCACCATAGCCTAGACCACCTCGGAGTCCAAGACCATAACCTCTGTAGCCAAGTCCATAACCTCCATAGCCAAGACCATAACCTCCATAACCAGCGTAGGCTGGGTAACCTTTGAAAGAGAGATATTTATATTATTAATTCATAATTGAAAATCTTTTGATATAATAAAAGTATGAAGTTCGTGGAAGTCATGTGTACAGAACAATATAAATCGTGGATATGTATAGAACTTAGCTAAAACCCTCTATATACAGGGCAAGTGAAAACGATGGACAAGATTTCGGTAATTTATTCTATGAAATCTAATAAACAAATGTTACTGTGTGAAATCCAATAAACAAATGCTACTGTGTGTAATCTAATAAACAAATGTTACTGTGTGAAATCTAATAAACAAATGTTATGTTACTGTGAGAAATCTAATAAACAAATGTTACTGTGTGAAATCTAATAAACAAATATTACTTTGAGACATATACTTCGAACGGTTAAAAGATTTGGCAGGAGATAGACTACATTGTATTGGATTAATACCTACTGTGTTACGCGAGGTGTTCATATAGATCACAGGCACGTAGACAAGGGGGGGAGGGTCCGGGCCTTCCGGTTCGCCCTTCGAAACCAGAAATGAAAAAAAATAATGAAGGAAAAGATGTGAGAAAAAGAAGAATCAGTGTTCTAAATAAAATCTACAGCAAGCTTTTGATTACTATTTCTTACGAGGAGATTTGTATTACTTTCAATACATGAGGAGATTTGTATTACTTTCAATACATGAGGAGATTTGTATTACTTTCAATACATGAGGAGATTTGTATTACTTTCAATACATGAGGAGATTTGTATTACTTTCAATACATGAGGTGATTTGTATTACTTCCAATACATGAGGAGATTTGTATTACTTTCAATACATGAGGAGATTTGTATTACTTTCAATACATAATGGCGAATGAGCGGAATATGCTGGAAAAGACAGGGAATTTGAAATTTCTAGAAAAGTTACGGAATTCTCAGAACTTCTGGTACTGATCAGGGAAATTTCAAGCTTTCGAAAGCATAGTGCCGTTCTGCAACAGAGTGGATATTTTTTTACCATAATTTTTCGTCATCGCTTCTCTGCAGTATGAAACACGTTATTTCAGAAACAGTTTTCTACTGCTCCTTTAACCTGTCATTTGGAACAGACAGTAGTTGACGGAATAATGAAACCAAAAAAGTTATGTGGAAAGAAAGTTCTGTTAACATTTGATTGGACGGAGAAAGGAACGCAGAAAGGCCTATTGTAAAATTTTTTACGAGATATAATTGGATATGTACTTTCTACAATAATTGAAGTCATATTAAAAGGAAAATTGTTGTATTTGAATGAACAAAGGAAGGAACGTAAATATTGTGAAATATTTTTCGATATTTTTTTAAATTCTTTTACTCGAGATTTCTTCATAGTTTTTTTTTGTTAAAATGCTTACTAACCTATCCTTATTTTATTGTCCTAACAAACCAATATATGTTGCCAGTAAAATAGTTTAGATTGATCGAGCTTCTGGTGTAATAACCACAGTATTTCATGTCACGCTCACTCCTCCCTTCCCCTCCCATTACGAAATCCTGGCTAAACAAACCAATATATGTTGCCAGTAAAATAGATTAGAATGATTGATCCACTGCTGTGATGACCACAGTATTTCATGTCATGGATCGCCCCCCGCCCCTTTACAAAATCCTGGCTACATGCCTGTAGATCATATGTTGGAAGAAAACTTTGACAGTTTACTTTTCTTAGGACATGTCTCACAGTAACATATATTTATTAGATTTAACAGAATACATTTCTAAAATCAGGCCCATTACTTTGACTTGCCCTGTAGTATTTCTGCCAGTAACTGCAATAAAATGGACCAATTAGAACACTTGTTTTACACATATATAATTATAGGAAGTATTCAAGTTGTACCTTTTGTACAAAATATATTAATAAATCAAGCGTATGGAAACTTATCAGTAAGTTAAACACTAAACCAAAGGGAAAGGGGGAGAAGGGAGTTTTTTTTTTTTTAAAGAGTTCACCTTACATTCATAGTTTCTTAGTGCACAAATGGTATTATTATGAAGTGTGACTTTCTTCTATGAGTTAATTACGGAGATGGTACTAATTTAAGGTAACTACACTGTAAAAAATCGTTGTGTTATTTCAACGACATGCCTACGTGTTAACACGATTGTGTTAAAATATAACACAAACATGTGGTTAGAACTACTCAGTCTCCATTTGGAGTTGTGTGTCAAATGCGGGTAGTTGAAATGTCACACAGCCTGTGTGTTAAATTAACACAAGTGTAGAATTTTCTGCGTGATTGCCAAATATGTTGGGCATCTAATTATACAGACTTATGAACTGAAGCTACAGACAAACACAGTAGAAAGAAATACTTAAACAAATCTAGGTATACGCAAAATTTCAACATGCAAACCGCGCGATGTGTTTTCAATTGTTTTACATAATGTTTCTGAAGAAATATGTCAACAGCGAGAAACAACACCGTATTACTGTGTTACTTCTACACTGCACTAGAGCTCACCAGTCAAGACTGGGAACTGTGCTTCAGAAATGGCGGAAAACAAGTAGAATTACGATTAAGATGCAAACATATTATAAGGATATAGGTAAGAATTTCCTATCATTCTTGAATAAGACGTTGGTGAAGGTTGTGTTTCGCACCATAAAGAAATACTTCACAATAAGTGTTGGGGAGGACGAAAAAAAGGTTTATGAAGATTTTCTATATGAAGTGTTCTGTAGTTTACTATTCTTATTTTAAAATTAGAATCTTCGGTAAGCGTAAGCATGCACACCACATGGTTTTCCAACACAGAAAAATGATTACATCAACACCCAGTGATTTATTTGTGGATTTTGTAGAAGGGAGGAATGTTTATGCAAGATTGTGTTTCGTATAACAGAACAACTTTAAAGTCGGGTTGGGACAACGTTATTTTTAAACCTACCTACTTTAAAATTATGGTAGTAGTTTGATAGGCGGTCCCCAAGTTCCTCATTTTTTCACCTTTTAAAAAAACAATTTTATGATAAATACGGATAGGTACCTTAGATAATATTTTGTTAGGTAGATTAGTTTACATATGATACCTTGCTGCGTTTCGTCCTACTGGTGAAGACAAGTGTGCAGCACTCAATAAAAGCCCTATAATTACATTGCAATCTGCACAACTTGTCGTAACAAATGTCACACTCCCACGTAAAACAGTTTTGTTATGAGAAATAATTCTTTAGTATGTTCTAATTTGGTCTTTGAAAACCAAATTCCTCGCCCAAACAATAAGTACAATAAAAGGTAAGAGTTTACTTTGGGCAGAACAGTGATAGGTGCATCTACACTTAAACCTGATTTTATTAAATAGAAGGGGAAAGACGGTATTAAATGTCATTCCTCATATCATAAATGAGATTTTGCGCTTGCTCCTTTTACTTAATAAAATTAGATTCAGGGGTGTGTGACCCTAGCACTGTTCTGCTCAAAATAAACTTCTGTTCAACAAAACATACTGGTATTAAAACGAATCCAGAATTGAACAAAGACTGTAATCTGGTCTCCGAAGAATCATGAGCATGTATTAAACAATTACCAATATGATACTACCTAGGGAAAAAATACTTTACCTTTTCTTTCACTTATACTCTCGAAATTGAAACAGCCATTTTAGCGTACAATATTTACAGTTTTTACAACAAAATCACAAGAAAGGATTGACTGCAGATTTCACCTTGAGTTAAGTATGTTGAAGCATGACTTACGCCGTGTTATCTAACACTGTCTATAGAAATTAACAATATTTTCACAGCGTACCTAACTTTAGAATAGTGAACCAATAGGAGGTTTGTTTACATCGGATACCGTCTTTCTCAGTTGGTTTGTCGGTAGCAGCATGATGTCCACTTTTTATCCAGCTGAAGGCATACCTTTCTGCATTGAAAGAAGTAATGTCTCGTCCATTAATGTTTATGGAAAGAAGAGATTCGAGGGTTTTTACAGACAAATGGTTCTAGCGTCAGTATGCTGTAAGTTTAAGTTGGAAAAGCCTCTCTTACACTCTACTGAAGAAACTGAAAGCAATTCTATGAACAATTCTTCGGGAAGCAATTTTTATAAGCAAGACCAACATAGCTCGCGACAATAAACATACTGAAAAAAATAAAGAATCGCTACTAAAACATGAAGTTGAATCATTTCACTTCAAAACAGTTTATAGCTTAAGAAAGGGGGAAAATATCTTCCCAGGCTGGGAAGACTGAATTAAGCCTAGAGACAGGGAAGTCAAAATTTAGAAGGGGGAAATTCCCAGGCTTCCCTGGCTACAAATAAATCCCTGTCAACACCACACACGGAGTTATTTCAACACCGAAATCGGTGTAATAGTAACACAGAAGTGGAGTCGAACTAATCAAATGCGGTGTTAATCTGGTGGTCTGAGCTTGAATTTTAACACAGGGAGTGTTGAATTAACACCAAAAGAGATGCTTATACGGCTTTGACCTTGAATTGTGACAGATTGTGTGTTGAAATAATAAGAAAATGATGTTGAAGTAACACAGGGACAATGTTATATTGAAACTTAACATGGTGTAATATTAACACAAAATAATTAACACACTACACATTGTGTTACTTCCTTCGTGTTGGTGCAACACCGCCACAAGTAACGCTTAACAGTTTTTTCCACGCTACCGACCCTGACCACGACCGTCTCTTGAGACGGTCGTGCCCTGACATGGTGTCGAATCAACACCGAAAATACTACCACAGATCCGAATTTTACACCGCTCAACACCGGTTGTGTGTTAAAGACGTAACACCCCCCTGTGTTAAACGCCAACACCACAGGGTCTGTGTTGAACTAACACCGCATAGTGGTAGTCACGGTGGAACCATTGCCCTGTGTTAAAATTGAGTTGAATTAACACAACCATTTTTTTATTGTGTACCTTATGATGTACTATAGTTGTAGTACCAGAAAAATTCTTAATATTATTTGAACTACTGTATATTAGAGTGGTGGTTCTTAAGGGAAGCCATATATGTGAAAAATTAAATTTTAACGCTACAAGAGAAGAAAGTTCTGTGCAGCTTCATAAACTAATATCAGTGCATTCTTAAGTAGGCTTTCTTCCTTTTAGCTTGTTGGCGATAACATTTAAATGTTTACTGAAGTAACTTCTCTCAGAAGCCGTCAGTCTGTATTTACGAAACAAAAAAAGTGATTTTACCGATGTATCTTCCATATCCAAGACCAAGTCCATAGCCAAGACCGCCGCCATATCCAAGACCGTAGCCAAGTCCAATAGAGTTAGCTGTTTCCAAAGAATCTTCTTTCTTCTCCTCTACAGCTGCTTTCTTTTCCTTTGAGGCTTTCTTTTGTTCAGCGGCAGAGGCCAACACAATGATGGCCATCAAGGCGAAAACGATGAAAAGCTGAAAAATAATAATAAAATGTGTGATAGAGAAACGATATGCGGGGCTTTCAATCCCTTTTTTTATTATAAAAGTTTCTATTCAAGGTTTGTACATTGAGTTACAAATAATAATGTCTCTAATAATATTTTCTCTATAAGTTGGACCTCCTGCCCAGAGCAGCACGGAGATTGGTAAGGAATCTCTTGTCCGTAGAGGCACAAAGGTGATATAGTATCTCCTGCCCAGTGCAGCGTGGAGATTGGCAAGAAACCTCTTCCCGTAGTAATAATAATTATATTTTTTGATTAATGCAAAATTATTATCAATATTGATCTCGAAGTATGGACATCAGAGTTATTTTACAAATGGTACTGTGTCACTATTAGCGGTATCTGTGTCACTATTAGACATATCATCATAGACATATCTGTATCACCATTAGAAAAAGACATATAGCGGCAGATACATTTTGCTAGTTAATATTGTGCTTTTTAAAAATATATTTTAGTGTATACATAAATAGAGAGTTTGTTCTAGCAGACTATAATAGCTATATCGAGTGTTGTTCGCCACGAATAACATACTTTTCCCTGCTGTAAAAAAAAACTATTTTTATTTTGTCGAAAACTTTGCATGAGAATTTACCGTCAAACATCTCGTTCCGTTTAACTTAATATGAACTACCGATTGACTTATGTTTTATAGCCCAATATTAGACTAAGGAAGAAGTTGATGAAGTGTGGTTCAGAGACTCAGTGGCGGATCTAAAAGGTAAAAACAGAGGGGGGGGGGGTGGCGGGCAGAGAGAACCCACGTCATGAGTTTACTACAAACTTTCAAAATATATGAATAATAGCTTAAATTATTCTTGTCACTCAAAAAACTGGGGAGGGGGTAATAGGCCCCCTGGCTAGATCCGTCACTGTTGAGAGACTTAGATATTACGCAAGTTAGGGAAGAAATAATTTAGAGAGCTTCGAATGTGGTGTTGAAAGAAGATGGAGAAAATAAAATGAGCAGAGAAAGAGAGAGCAACAAACGAAGATATTTTAAAACGGATAAAAGAGAGAACGGAAAGCTTGTAGCCAGCATCCTTCGTGGGAAGATCAATTGCATTGGACACATCTTGGGCACAAATTGTCTTCTTCATACTGCCATAGAAGGTAAGATGGAAGGAAAATGAGGAGTAGGAAGAAGAAGAACACAAATGATCGGCGATTTGAAAAATGCAAGAAAATATTGGAAGTTAAAATCATTAGTCCCTGAATCTGCCAAAACACAGAATCTATATACGTATACATATATAAATGACAGGGACTTTATATCTCTTGAATAGCGAACCAATCTCGATCAAATTTTCAACATAGATGAGATTCGAGCCTGGGATGGTTTTTATCATTTCACTTTGACGGCATAGGTGCCGACTTTGGGGGAGAAGGACACTTTTGCCCCCCCCCCCATATTTAAAGGTGGGGTCCTCGCTCCCCAAATATAATCCACTCGAGGCAGAGTTAACAAAGAAGAGCAAGAATTTCTGTCGTAAACTTCGTTGTGCCTTTAACTCAATATTAGGAACAGCCGATAGAAAGGACCGTTTCCAAAACGGTGTTTAATAGAGCACTGAAGCTTCAATCAACACTCTGGCAATACTGATATGACAAGGGAAGATCAATGTGGTGCGCTAACTTGCAGTGAAGTTCGCAAATTTTGAAGTTGAATTTGTTTTAATGCCTTTAGCGAAATTTGACTTATGTCGTGAATTTCGCAGTGAAGCGGATGCAGCGGACCGATATCTGGGGGACGGGGGCCTTCATAAAGCAGTAGATAGAAAATGACTGAATATGATTATATATTTAATCATTCTTTGGTCCCCCCAATATTTTCTCCAAGTCGGCGTCTATGTTTGACGGTGCAACTTGGGGGAGGGGAACACATAAAAAAAGATCGAAAATGACCGATATTAGTGTCGAGTCCATAGTTTTCGGGGCCGATGAGACGAGTAGTGACACTTCCGATGCAATTTAAATCCAAACTCAGCTCTTTATGCCCAAAATGAAATTATTCTCCCCGTGCGAAGAATGAGTATTCTGCTAGTACTTAATAATAATTACTATTGTATTTTATCATAGAACAATGTTATAATTGAATGAAAGTAAAGTTTAAAAATTAATTATATTTTGGGCTATGTCTTATTATCAATAAGTGAGTTATGGTCATGGTAATTTTATAATAAAACGGTTGGTAATGCTACTTTCAGTATCAGTTTCCTTTTACTAGATGGCACGGTTTTTAGTGCAATATCAGCATTTTGACTTATATACAAAAAATTGATTTTCTGCAGAAGTATGCATGTTATTTTGCAATCAAACAAATCATTCTGTTCAATTCCATCAGATCTATTCATTGATGTAGGTATTATGCTTGTTTTCTTTTATTTGTCCTGTTACATGCTGATGATATTGTAAAATTCATTGGATTAGTTATGGCGCTGTAAATATTCATAGATCAATACACGTTTCGAAACAAGATTTGTAATGTCGAATATCATATTTCATATGTTCCAGCAAATTATTATTATTATTATTATTATTTTGTAATACACTTAATACTTTATTCAAATAATCGAAAAGGGGCCGCGATGGGCCAGTGGTAGAGAATACACATCGCGCTAAGTGAGCTTTGTGGTGGACAAACACCGTGCTTATATTTTCTCGTCCCGTTTCCTCCCACTTTATTCATTCCAGCATTTCTATCATTCTAGCCACTCTAATCGTGGGACGTAAAACTTTAAGGTTTTGTTTCAAATAACTTAAAATTTTATTCGAGGAATTTTTAGATAACCAATACTCAGAGAAGTTTAACATCATTGTGCAACTGTATATGAAGAAACTTAGGTTCGAACATCGCTTCTTATCAGAAATTTTTCAGCAGGTAGACCGCTTATTTCTGGTGCATGGGGTCCCTTCTTCGATCCCCAAGTATGTTTGTGGTGGATAATATCGTGTCCGTGGGTTTCGTCGTGTTACTTCCTGCTCCTCTTCCATTTTCATTTTACCAATTTTTCCGTCCACGTTCAGTTGCCTGAATCATCCGTCTCCCTTAGCCTAAAGGATATAATTGTGAGATTTTAAACTGAATGTTAGATTTTGTTTTCATTTCTAATGTCAGTGACTATATCAAGGATGTTATAAAATAGAGGATCTGCCCATACGTATCTTCATCCTATGAACTCAGTGAGGCAGAAAAACAACTGAGCATCGTCTGAGCTGGTACGTCTGATTGGCTACTCTCGTTTCCGCCATGTTTGTTGGCTCGAAATATTGCGATCTTAGTGGCGCGGAACGGGTAGAGTAGACTACATGTGGCGGAACTGTGACGTATGGCTTCATGATTTTGTTGTATGGGCAGATCCTCTATTTTATAACATCCTTGGACTTTAGGACTATATCCAACTGCAAACAGGAAATGAGTCAAGGTTGTCAAATCTTAAGTTCTCCCCATAAGTTTCACGTTTTTTTTTTTTTTTGACATATTTTACTATGCGAAATGATATATTACTAAAATATTTTCTTTTCACACACTCACTCTGAAAAATTGAGCAATTATACAAAGCAATATATCTTGCGATTAGAGCTAAAAATGTTATTATTTTTTCTTTATTTTCGCATCGAATATCCTGTCTTGTTTAACTTTTACAACATCATTAGACTCAATCAGTGATATCCCGTGGGTGGGACGAGTATCGTGGTAGGCTCAGATCCCGCGCCGTAGGAGCAAAGAGTTTGGCTTTCTGGAGCAATAACATGTTTAATATATGTAATTCATTCTTGGGATTCAAAATACAAAACAATGTATTTAGAATAGATAAACCATCTATTTGTAAGACATATTTTACAGACGTATACTATTTATGTCTCGAAATGTTCTCATATTGATATAGATATCTTATTATTAATTCGTGAGTATTTATACTATTTGAGGTCACTGAATCCAATTGGTCCACTTTCATGGATATTCGTCCGTGAGGTCACAAGAAAATGACCTCGAATTTGGAAAAAATCAAATGATATCTTTAAGTTTTGCGTCCCACGTTTATGCCGGTTAGGCTAAAGGAAAGGGTGATGATGAGAAATGAGTGAAATGGTGAAATGAAGAAAGTAGGAGGAAACGGGAGAACTTCGAGGAAACCCACGAGCACGGTGTTTGTCCACCACAAAGTCCACACGGCGCGAGCTGACATCGAACCAAGGACCCCAAGCACCGGAGGTGAACGCTGTACCACTGAGCCACCACGCCACCCCAACATCGAATTTGGAATCTTTGAAGTACATATTTATGCCAATATTAAACGTGTCCGCGCGTTTATAGTGTTTCTAATTGATGTTTTTCTTCTGAGTACACTGAATCGAATAGTAGTCTCTTTTAAACATACGTGATTACGAGGTTTCTAGAAAAGGAACTTCAAATCTGGGGACCAAATGAACGTAAATAACATACGACAAATTCCTGGTCATTTTTGTTATGACTCCATGGAGGAATATGTTAGAATATCTGTGATGTCTAATTACAACGTCCAAGCCTATTTCTATTTATTGTCAATGTATTAATGGTTACTTTCTCTTTCTATATTTACACCGCCAATCAGTATTTGTTAAAAGAACGTCAATCACTGTTTTAACGACTACTGTTTTGAGTACTAAGGGGCACGATGGCTCAGAGGTAGAGCGTTTACCCCTGGTGTGTCGGTTTCCTGGTTCGATCCCCGGTCAAGCAAGCTTGTGGTGGACAAGATCGTGTCTGCGGGATTTCTCGGGGTATTCCTGTTTCTTTCCACATTCTCATTCCCCCAATTCTTCCATCATCATTCACTTGCTTTAATCATCGTCTCTCTCTCTTAACCTAGGCATAATCGTGGGAATTTCATTTCTTTTCATTTTTTTCATTGTCTTTAAGGAGTCTGGATGGATAGGGTTGTCATTTAGTGACAAAAGAACGTTTGTTATTCCTATGCATAAATATCCTTCAATGTTCTTTTAATTCTAAATAATACCCACATAGTACACGGCCGTCCAAGATTTATCCGCAATAGACAACGGGACATCCTGGAAAAATCCGAATTTGCTCTCAGGACATCCATAGGACCTCCGCGGGATACTCCTGATGTCCACTAATATCCCGGAAAAAGGGGAAATTCAACGGGACCTGAAAAGGATGTCCACTGGTAAATCGTGGGATAATGTGGTCCTAGGTATGTCCGGCGTGGGATTTCCCTGGGATCTTCTGTTCCATCAGGGACGTCCCGTGGATATCCTACGTGAGAATCTGTCCTATGCAGGACGTCCATGGGATGTCTACTCATTATCCCGATAATCCCGGGAACTATATGGAATAATTGGAATTAAAATGGGTCGTCCTTGGTTCGTCGTGCGCTATGTGGGTAACTGTATCCATACAGGCACCAGAAAGCAGAAAAAATCAAAATATTTAAAATATTGATTGACGTTATTTCAAACTAATACCAATTCAATTAAATTATTTTTTAAGAAAAAACAAGTGAGTTTCTCTTTACAGTGTGAAACTACGACAGACGTCCAAATTATGGTAATTCAATACTCAAACTTCAAGTAATACATCTATAACTGCTGGTCACAATAGATTAATGATGAAGCCGAATCAATTGCTAAAAACGCATCTCGATGTCTCTTATTGTTTCTATTCTATCAAAATCAGTATTGAAACAGTAAGTAGTAGTGAATTTCAACCATTTCCGGTTTTAGTAGTGTGTTCCAAATTATAATGGTATGTTCCCATAAGATCATGAATTGTTTGTAGAAGAAAGCTCGTTCCTACCTATTATCATTTTTGTTCTATGGCCATAAATGCTGAGAACCACTTCCGGTTTGAATAGACGGTTAATGGAGAAGGCAGAATCTACTTTTGGCTAGCCGAATCAATTGAAACAAAAAAGTATTTCGATCTCTTATCGATTTTGCTGTACGGAAATTAGTATAGAAACCAAAAATAATGTTAAATTTGAGCCACTTCTGATTTTGGAAGAGTGTTCAGAATACCCATGTTGCATTGCCTTAGACACTGAATTTAAAAAAAAAAAAAAAAAAACACTGCTACTCGCTATCAGTTACTGTTTTTGTTCTATAGCAATAAAAGTTGGAACTGCGAACAGCTATTTTAAACTACTTCCGGTTTGAATATAGGATTTATGCAGAATATGAAACCTATTCTTGGGACAATGAATCTATTGCAGACCGCATATCAATATCTGTTACAATTTTTGCTCTATAAAAATTAGTATTGAAACCGGCAATAGTATTCAATCTGAACCACTTTCTGTTTTGGTAAATTATTCATGATAGTCATATTGTGTGTTAGATTGAAAAGTTTCTTGTTGTCTATTACCCTATTTCCTTCTTTGGCGATAAACTTTTAAACAGGAAATCACTAAATAATTTGAACCACTTTCGGTTTGAATAGGGATTTAATACAGGAGATGGAACATATCCTTTGGAAGCTGCAAAAAAATCACATCTCGATTAGTGTTGTAAAATTTCCGGAAATTTTCAAGCTGCTGGTAGAAAACCGTTGCCACAAAAATTTCCCTGTCCTAATTCAAGAAACTAAGTACTTATTGATCTTAACTGTAAACTAGTAAATATAAAATAATTTTCATTTTAAAAGCATAATGTAGGAAAATATTCGAAAATTTAAATTTTCCCTAATTTTTCCGTTTTCTATCAAGCTTGAGAAGAAACGGTTTTCTGCCCAGTTTCTGTTTTTTTCCAGGCCTTTACAACACTAATCTCGATATTTCTTACCGTTTTTGCTCTGATATCTATCAACAAACGGACAAAAATGTTCTATAAAATTTAAATGGAGAAATAGCTTTATTTTAATTAAATCTATAAGAACGTGATAGTATGCACTACTCTCCACGTGTTCGATACACACTTTTCTGCAAAATTCCAATGAAGTATTAAAATTAGGCCTATTGAATTATGTACTGGTCTAAGTGTCTGTATGGTTTATCACAACGAGAAAGAGCATAGAAAATACAGAAACAAGTAACAAATAAATTAACAATTAATGAATTAGCATGCTTACAAAATGAATGGTTCTCAATTAACGCTTACCTTGGACATGCTGATGTTGTTTGTCGATCTGTCTACAACGTAAAAGACAACTGATGTATGCACAACGAATATAACACGCTTTTATACTTGAATTAAGAAAAATTTCTGGAAGGAAGTCATTTTGATGGAATTTCAACTTTCGATTTTTCTCCTCTGGAGGAAGCTCAACATGAAATTAATTGGTAACACATAGTTTTCTTTGCAACTTTTTGTTTTCTCATTTTTAAAGTGAAATTTGCGAATCTGGGCTAAATATGTAGGGTCAAGGATTCATGGCATACGTTCATAAAGGAAGGTAAGTGTTTCTTAAACTTAATTACTTGCTTTTGTACAGCCGTATGTATAAAGAAACTAGGCATCCACATATGTTCGTTAACATACGATGTTAACATGTTAAGGTGTGCATAGAAATATTTTTGCCTAGACAATTTTCTTAGCTGCATTTTAATAGCCTCAACTCAACCGTTATTTTTAATGAACTTAAGATATTCGTTACTAAATCTCTATGACTGCGTGTGTGACTGTTACTTGCGCTCCATTCGATAGAGCATTAAAAAAAAAAAAAAAAAATATCTGAAACAACTGATGGAATATTTCGCGTCACTGATACTGTCCCCGAGACACTGACCAAAAAAGTTCCGATTTCGGGAAATTTAAGGAACCATATCTCGGGAACTGTAAGTCATAGAGAAATGACATTTTCCTTATTTTTCAATTTTGAGCATGTGTCTTCGTAAAAGAACATACCGTAGAACGTTTTAACAGAACTTCAACAGAACATGTGGAAAAAATTTAGCACTCAACGAAATTATAAATACATAAATATAAGTATAACAAGAATTTTTTTAATAAGTGTAATAATAAAGTACATAGAACAATTGGTATAAAGGCTGTAGAAGTTAAAAAGAAAAAAATTTTAAAAAAAATCGTCTTGGCAATGCTCTTAAAGTATTCTCAACTGGTTTCATACTACATTAACTCTGACTTCCTCTCTAATCAAACACACACACACACGTATACTATGCTATTATTATTATTATTATTATTATTATTATTATTATTATTATTATTATTATTATTATTATTATTATTATTATTATTATTATTATTATTATTAAGTATTCTGCCTTTTGGCGGCTCCTTGAACTAAAAATAATCATTTTTTTTTAAATTTTAGGTGTGAATGTTTCTTCTACGTTTTTCGATTTTCAGCTGTCTCTTTTAACTCCCAATATTTTCTTCTATTTTTCGAATAATCGATCAGTTGTGTTCTTCCTTCTATTCTTCGCCTTTCTTCCATCTTTCCTTCTATAACGGTATGAAGAAGACAGTTTTGCACATAGCGTGTCCAATCAAATTGCTTTCTACGAAAGATGTGGGCTAAAAGCGTCCTCTTCTCTCCTATCTGTTTTAAAACATGTTTGTTTGTTATTCTTTCTGTTCATTTTATTTCACCATCTTACTCCAACTCACATTTCGAAATTCTCTAAATATTTTCTTCCATAATTTCCATGTCCCAGTCTCCGAACCATACAATCCAATACTCCATACTAGAGATGCAAAAAAGCCGGCTTTTTTGAATCGATGTTTTTCTTTTTTTACATAAAAAGCCGGCTTTTTTTGGGAAAAAACGAGAATTTTGGAAATTTTGGCTTTTTTCATTTTCATGATTTTTCTATCTAAATAGCTTTCTTATAGTATATTCTATAGTTAGATAAGAATTCCATGACCTAAATGCCATATTTCGCTCTGAAATTCACCATCAAGATGGATGGAGCACATGTTTTACAAATTAAAGCTAACATGATGAATGTAGTATTTGAGAGCAATTTTAGAAGCTATTTAACTTTATTTTCACTTTTGAGTTCTCGACTTTTTTTCTTCTCTAGATAATTTTAGCTTGTCATCCGTGTTTCATTTCTAAGAGCTTAGTATTCTAGCTTCTAGCGCAAAAGTTTAACTTAAGTTTTTCTATATATCCGTCAAAGCGTACATTTTTCAACATATCCGTCAAACCGTACTTCTACATTTCTGTTATACTGTAGCTGTGCAATGATTTAGTAATAATTTTCCGGATACAACCTTGAATACTAATTTATACAAATAATCAGCAGCGGATTTAGAAAAGTACTTTGGGAGAGGTTTCTCTGATTGTTTCGTTTTCTAAAAAGTCCCAATTTTATTTGGGAGGTGCTTGAAGTTTGTAAGTACAGGCATAACTAATATTTCGTTTCGTTTATATTTTTAGCAATAATCTTCCGGTTACAACCTTGAAGCTCATTTTATACTGAGAATCAGTGGCGGATTTAGAAAAGTAGTTTAGGAGGTTTTTTTTCTGACTAATGTTTAGTTTTTCTAAACATTCGTAATGTTTATTTGACGGGAGCTTAAAGTTTATCAGTAAAGGCACAACTAATAGATATCTCGTTTGTTTTAGACATTCCGTAACTTTGGGGAACAGGCTTCAGCCCGAAAGACCGCCCCCCTAACCTTCGCAAAACCGTCACTGCTGGTAATTAGTAATAATAACGATTTAAAAACAAAAAGAAAGGAAGTCGATCAACTCACAGTACACGCACTATTTCTACATTCACAGATGGAATGAAGAAAAACTTTGTCAGAATGGTCGAATGCTGGGTTGAATCCCGGACTTCCCGATAGAAGCGCAAAAGCTAACCACGCAGTCATGTTTGTTGTGCAGTTGTATTTAGCTTAACTTAAATATATTCCGTAGTCCTTTTTTTTTTTTTTTTTTTTGAGGGGGAGGGGTTCCGTAATGATATGTTGAATCCCTCTTGTTAAAAATTCAGAAAACTTGAGGATTGGGTATACCGTGATAATGGTTATATAAAACTTAACTGTAGAATGTCAAGAATATACAGATCCCAAAGCTCTAGATGTGCAGCCTTTAAGTGTATCATATAAATCTAAGTATTTCTCTTATGTTTTATTTAAATTTTATTTTGTTTCAAAAAAAAGTCTATGGAATATTTTGAAGTAAAAATACCACATACAATTTTGCTAGTTATTTGTGTACTTTTCTTAAAGAAGTGCTTACTTTTAGGGTTGGCTGGTTTACACCAGCTGTTTTTTATTTTTTAAATAACTGGTTTAAACCAAAAAAAAAAAAAAAAAAAAGAACGAAAAATGCGAATCGTGTGAACTTCATGGTGACGTTTCCACATATCAAACCATCTGCATTAGTTTTATTTCCTTTTCATCTTTTAATCAAGGAGTCCCATGTTCAATTCTCGGTCAAACCACAACCCTTCTTTCATGCGTAAACCAAGTAGCGGTTCGGATATCACTTTAAGCGAAAGTCTTCTCTTTGATAATCACGGTATTACGTAAGGATGTTAAGCCTCAACATACGAAACGAAGCCAAGGTTGCTTATTTAAACGATGCCAAGTAGAAATTGGCAAAATTTATCGATTACCTAAGTAGCTTCTAACATTAGCTTGGATTGGACTTTCAATGATATCTGCATACTAAATTTGTAATTTAATACCTCAGTTTTAGCGTACTGATTATGATACGTTGACCTTTAAATTTTACATGCAAACCAATAACACGATTTTCCCGTTATTGTTTTACATTTAAAGTAATGACGGGATTTTCCCAATGGCTAGGGCGAGAGTTTCTCAATTTAAGAAATTAACTGACCGGAATTCTTTAAGCTTATGGGACCTCTTCCAGCATAACCCCGTTGTTGCAGAATAACACCAAGGCCAAACAAACTTATTCCTGTGAATATGTAATATAAGTACATAAAGCAAAATATCTAAATCAAAAAACCTGGTTTAAAAAAAAATCTGGTTTAAACTTCCCCAAAAAACTGTTTTTTTTTTGGCATTTTCAAAAACAACCATGGTTCTTGCCAATTCTGCTTACTTTTGTATATAGAAGGTTAAAAAAAATTATTATTATATACATTAGTTAATCCTTTGGGATTCATAATGTAAATATGTTGAAGAAATATTGTTTGAAATATCTTTTCGGAATTCATGGTTTATTTTTGAGGTTTTATATTATTATCGGCATCAACCACTAATTAAATGACTTTTTATGTTATAGAGAAACGAAACAAAGTCTGTTTTATCAATTTAGAGCAGAATTTTGAAAAAAGCTCAAAATTTCCCAAGCAAAAAAGCGAAGCAGAAAAAACCGTTTTTCTTTTCAGAAAAGCCGTTTTTTCTCGAGCCCTTGCATCTCTACTCCATACATAGCACTTGAGCAACGTCTTTCTTAGTCTAATATTAAGTCAACTAGTTAAGAGTGATCTTTTCTTGCTGAATGCTTCTTTAGCTATGGCAATTCTTGACCTCATCTCTCTGGTGCAGTAAGCGTTTCTTGTCAAAATACTTCCCAGTTATTTGAGATCATTGACACCATCGATCGAACTGAAATAACCGCATATAATTAATATAACCTAAGCTTACACCAAAACTGAGTTAACCTACGCTGGGATTTAGCTCACTGAATCTAAGTTAAGGTGGCCCCGCGTAGCGTAGTCGCTAACGCTCTCGCCTTCGGTGCGAGCGGTCCCGGGTTTGATTCCCGCTGGGGCCACTCGGTCGGAAAAGTGTCCAACGCTTATTCAGGCCAGTCACCCTGAATGAGGTTTTCCTCATTCTCACTAGGCAAATGCCGGCATGGCACCTAACTTGTACGTCTCAGGCCCTTTCCTTCCTTCCCCAATCCTTTCTTCCTTCCCTTTCCCCGGATAGTGTGCTAGCCGAGGGACGTCATCCCTCAAAACGTGACGGGCTAAATGGCCTTAGACGCCGAAAGCCCAGAAATCTAAAATACTAACTCCTGAATCTAAGTTAAAGTGCAGTAGGTATCATCACCAAACAGAACCTACACTTACCATAGCTAAGCTACCTAAACAAAGCTTACCATTTCGAAACTAGCTGCCCTAAGCTTAGAAGTAGATTTATTAGAATTGAGTACATTGCAGTTTAGTGTTATTTTCGGCATTGAGGATATAGACCTATGAGACATTAAGGTGCAGGTTAACTAAAAAAAATAATGCTACCTCGGACCTCAGAATAGAACTTGAGTCTCGAGCGCCAAAAGTGAGTAGATGCTAACCACATAGCCAGAAGAGCACTTGCGTAGCAATAGGGTAGGCAGGGTGGGCATTGCCTACGGGTGCAGGGCGTTTTGGTATATTAAGCGGCGCCCCAGGTTTTTAAATAAAAAAAGAAGCAAGTTATATAAATGGAGCCACAAGTTTTTCGCGGTCTTCACTTCCGAACATGGCAAGAATAAAAATTACTGTTCACTTCGCGCTCTCAGTTTATTAGATTTGTGTATCGAATTATTGGCATTACTGTAACCTCATCGAGGTTTTTAGCACTGTGTGATAAAGAAATTAATCTTCTTGTAGTATTACGATATTAGTCCTATACCTGTATTACATATACTGAGCTTACTAACTCTAAATAAAATTCCCCTACGCAACAGGCTCTCAACAATAATAATAAATTCTGTGACCTATAAGATCTGGATTAAAACTACTTAAAAAGTGTTGCCATGATTATGAGTCAGCACAATTGCCAGATACTGCGGCTACACAGAACCAAGCACAAGCACCAAGGGTCGGGCAAACCGGGCAACTGCTCGGAGCACCAACGTTACTGACGCCCAAACGAGGACCCGAAAATAAATTTTCGAACGTATTTTCTAATATCACTGTGATAAAATGTAAAATATAAGCCAGGACTAGGTGTGGGGGGATAGGGGGCAAAAGACACATTTTCTTCATTTCCCATAGTTCGAAATTGTTGAAAGCTTCCTTAGATTTTATGATATGGACGTACACTGGGCAGAAAATTAAGATTTAATAATAAAAGTCCCATTAGAAAACGAGATTGACATTAAGAAGTGCAGGGGGCAAAGCTACGAGGGAGCAGGAGTAATAAAGGGTCGCATTTCTGGCTTGCAAACGCGGATTCAAAAACATGCGAAGAATGCCATATATGTTCACTGCACAACACGTAATCTGAACCTCGCGTTATATCGCTGCAAAAGTTAACACAGAAGCTGTCAATTTCTTTGCCACTCTACAAGATATATGCAAAGTCTTTGGTAGCAGCGTGAAACGCTGGAAGGCTTTACAAGACTGTATTCCCAAGGATAAATCGTCCGGGAAATGAAACGACACTGAAGAAACTCTCTCAGACACGGATTCAAGTCATGATGCCGTGTTCGCACTAAGAAAGAGGTATGCGGACGTTATGAAATGTCTTAATGTCATGTGCCTTACCAAGGACGCCGATTTCTCCGTAAATTTGGGAGCCCATTCAGATGCAGAAGGTATATTATGAGGATTTTAAGACAAATTGCATTCAAATTATGCCAAATACTGTATATTCATAAATACAATAGGGGTCCGCGCCCCCCCCAGGATCAGCGCCCTTGTGGATTACTGAAGCAGGAGAAGAACGGAGAAAAGCAGCTCGTTATAAACAAAAAAAAAAAGAAAAAAAGAAAAAGAAAAGAAAGAAAAAAGAAAAAAAGAAAAGAAAGGGAAAGATTCGATTTCGTGGTAATGCTTGTGTTGTGGGAAAACGTTCTAAGAAGCATTAATGTTGTGTTAAAAAAAAATAATAATAAAAAGCTGCAGAGGCCTAGTATGTGTTTGTCAATGTCAACGAAAACTGAAAAAAAGAGTGGCGCAAGATCTTAGGAAGAACGTGTCTCAAGTATTCTGTAAGAAAATAATGAATTTTAGAAGTTAAACTAAGAATATCCAAACTTAAACTGTGCTGAACTATCCTTTAACCCTTACCCGGGCAAGCGAGGCCTTCCGGGCCCAGTAGCTTCATAATTTTTTTTTTCGAATTTCTCAATAACCATAAATTTTTCGATGACATAAAATTCTGATTCTTCTATCTTTAGTCGAAGTTTAAGTCATGAACATATCGAGTTGGTAAGGCGCCAGTTGCCGTCTACGCTACAAAAATAGGTTGTCCGGACAAGGGTTAATGCTTCAAATCAGATAAAGCTTCTTCTCCATCTTGTTAGGCCTAAATACTCTTTCTACAATCAAACATAAATGTACTGCTTACCAATCATTATTATTTATTCCACTAACTTTCATATCCACATAAGAGTATCCAATACATATCCTGATCCTCCACGTATCTATTTGCCTAATCAGAGGTTATACCTAAGAGAGATAATATTCAAAAGATTCCTAAATTCCAATAACCATCTTAACTCTGATTGAAATCTATCTTGAATATGATTTGTTCTGGAGGATGTGTTGTGGAACGCTAGAAGCAGATTACCGCAGGATATTACAACGAGTTGTTTTGCATTTAATATAACGTAATCTGTATTTAACTATATGTAATAAAAAATTATATTAATAATAAGTTACCATGACTATGTGAGATATTAAAAGCTTACACTTCTTTTATTTCAAAAGATGACTGCTGGAAACCATTACATCACAAATATATGTCAAATATATTTCTTCGTGACATCAACTATATATCTTCATGACAACCACCCTTATGAATAATAATCTTTTTTTTTTTCTTTCTTGACAACCTAATCAACAAACTTTTTCTTTTTCAATATACATATTTCTGCTCAATTATTGCGCCTCTGATCACACTCAAAAAACAGGCACAGATTGACAACACTATTACATCATTATGATCGTATCATTATAATGTTCCTCACTTGATGGCATGAGTCGTTGAGAAATTTTGTGACAGCAGAAATTAAGTAGAAAATACGGAAGACGTCCGGGTGTACTAACATTATAGGTACATTGTCTGCCTAGTAGAAACCAATTACATCACATTTCATAAGCGGTAAGCGGCGAAGAATAACTTCAGACAAACTGACGCATTAAGAAGTGAATAACGATGAAACGTGAGGAACTACATGTTAATGGCAAGGTCTAAGAATGCTGAGGAAAGTCAGTTTGTGAGGATTACAGAAATGTGATGGGAAAACCGGGAAGTGTGTAAAAGCCCTGAGTTTAACGCTCGTAAATACTGTATGTTTATAAAATTCTTTAACTATAAGTAATAATTTTAATTTTAAAAAATAAAGGGATTCATCTTGAGACAATGAACTGCTAAGTCACAGATGGTGGGAGTCGACTTCAGGACTCGTGGGTACACAATAGTTTGTTAATATTTACTTGAAAACGGGACATTTAGGCGTCCCGCTTGAGAATCAGAAATAAATTGGACAACGGTTAATAAAAGGTTCGTAACGTGGGTTCCTGTCACCACGGCATGGCGCGTCCTCAGGTTGCGGATCGAGGAGAAGGCCTCTAGATATAGAGGTTAGCTGCGAATATACTGAATAAGCAGTCGCGGACAGACGACTAGGAGTGGTCCTCCAGCTTGGGGGTTTGGGTAAGGCTAACACCCTCATCCTGTAAAAAAAGGTACTTGTTCAGAAACATTCACAAAAGCCTCGGACAAGGACTGATAACTTGGCACGACATCAGCAAAAGAAAATGGACATGAGATTTGGAACATGGAATATTAGAAGTCTTTATAGGGCAGGCGCGTTAAAATCTGTAACGAGTGAGTTAGAGAAATACAGGATGGACTTAGTAGGAGTTCAGGAAGTTAGGTGGGAAGGAAATGGATCTGAGAATTCCGGAAATGTTACATTCTTTTACGGGGAGGGAAATAAAAATCACCAGTTAGGAACAGGGCTTTTCGTTCATAAACGTATATTACCAGCAATTAAACGGGTTGAATTTGTTACTGACAGACTTTCTTTTATTATTCTTAAGGGACGGTGGTGTGATATTATTGTTTTAAATTTACATGCCCCAACGGAAGATAAGGATGACGATATAAAAGACAGTTTTTACGAAGAAGTGGAACGGATATTTGACCAACTCCCGCGATATCATATGAAGATTCTATTAGGGGATTGCAATGCGAAGGTAGGACGAGAGGATATTTTCAAACCGATTATAGGGAACGAAAGTTTGCATAAGGAAAGTAATGACAACGGTGTTAGACTCGTGAACTTTGCAACATCCAAAAACCTAATCGTGAAGAGTACAAAATTCCCACATCGCGACGTTCATAAATACACTTGGACATCACCAGACGGAAAAACACATAATCAAATTGATCACGTTTTAGTAGATAGAAGAAGACAATCTAGCATAATTGACGTCCGGTCGTTTAGAGGGGCTGATTGTGACACTGATCACTACCTGGTAGTAGCGATAATACGGGAGAGATTATCGTTGAATAAAGGTAATATTCAATGTCCGAAAACGGAGAGATTTAATTTAAAGAAATTAGAAGAGAGCCAGGTAAGAGAGGAATACCAGATTGAAGTTTCGAATAGATTCTCGGTCTTAGAAGACTCGGAGTGCACTAGTGTTGAGGATACTTGGATTGAAATTAGAGATAGCATTAAAAGTTCAGCAATAGAAAAATTGGGACACGCGGAAATACGTAGGAACAAACCATGGTTCGACCAAGAATGCATTAAACTAGCAGAGAAGAGAAAACAGGCAAAATTACGGTGGCTACAAAATCCGAATGAAATAACTACAGAAAATTTCGCAGATATCAGGCGGGAAACTTCCAAAACTTTTAGAACAAAGAAACGGGTTTTTTTGAAAGCTAAAATTAAGGAACTTGAAGATAATAGTAAAAATAAAAATATTCGGGACATGTATAAGGGGATCAGCGAATTTAAGAAAGGCTATCAACCTCGTGCTTATATATTAAAGAAATCTGACGGAACAGTTCTCACTGATACGGATAGCCTCTTAAATAGATGGAAAGATTTCTTTGACGATTTGCTGAACACGCAGCCAAAAACTAATGTGCGTGGAGAAAAGGAGATACACACCGCAGAACCGTATATTCCAGAACCCAATCGAATAGAAGTGGAAGCCGCTATAAAGAAATTAAAGAAACACAAATCTCCGGGTGTAGATGAAATTCCGGCTGAGTTAATTTTAGCTGGAGGCGAAAAATTGTGGAACAAGATACACAAACTCATTCTCCTTATCTGGAACAAGGAAGAAATGCCACAAGAGTGGAAAGAGTCAATCATTGTTCCAATTCACAAGAAAGGCGACAAAACTGACTGTAATAATTATCGAGGCATTTCTCTTCTGTCAACATCCTATAAAATCCTTTCAAATATTCTGTTAGCAAGATTGACCCCATACGCAGATGAAATTATTGGAGATTATCAGTGCGGATTTAGACGAAATCGATCAACTATCGACCAAATATTTACCATTCGCCAAATACTCGAAAAGAAGTGGGAATACAATACCCCGGTACATCAACTATTTATTGATTTTAGAAAGGCTTACGACTCGGTTAGGAGAGAAACATTATACAACGTTCTTACAGAACTTGGAATACCGAGAAAGCTAATTAGAATAATTAAGATATGTTTAAGTGAATCCCAAAGCAAAGTCCGGGTAGGAAAATTTTTGTCCCCGAGCTTCCACGTCGAAAATGGCCTGAAACAAGGAGATGCGTTGTCGCCATTATTATTTAACTTTGTGCTGGAATACGCCATAAGGAAAATCAAAGATAGTAACCAGGGCCTAGAGTTGAACGGCATTCACCAGGTTATGGCATATGCTGATGATGTAAATTTAATAGGGGATGATAGGAGAACAGTAGAAATAAATGCAGAGATCTTATTAAACGCTTGCAGGGACATGGGTTTAGAAGTAAATGCAGAGAAAACTAAATACATGGAAGTGCGTCGGGACCGTAATACGACAAATTGTGGAGGCGTTAAAATATTAAATAATGCTTTTGATAAAGTGGATACTTTCAAATATTTAGGATCAATATTAACAGACGAAAATCATATTCACGAAGAAATTAAATGTCGACTAAAAGCAGGGAATTCGTGTTACTACTCGGTTCAAAATCTCTTGTCGTCGCGAATTCTGTCGAGGAATTTGAAGCTTAAAATATATAAAACGATAATCATGCCTGTTGTTCTGTATGGTTGCGAAACATGGTCCCTTACTCTGAGGGAAGAACATAGACTGAAAGTATTTGAGAACAGGATCCTGAGAAGAATATTCGGACCCAAGAGGAACGAGAATGGGAATGGCGGAAGCTTCATAACGAGGAACTACATAGTTTATACGGTTTACCCAACATTGTTAGGGTCGTCAAGTCTAGGAGGCTTAGGTGGGCAGGTCATGTAGCTAGAATGGAAGAAAGTAGAAACGCTTTCAAAGTCTTGACTGGTAGACCCATAGGAAAACGACCATTAGGAAGACCTAGACGCAGATGGGAGGATAATATTAAGATGGATCTCGCAGAGATAGGAATACAAAGTAGAAACTGGATGCAATTAGCTAAGGATAGAAGTCAGTGGAGAGCTTTTGTGAACGCGGCACTGAACCTCCGGGTTCCATAGGCCATAGAGTTAGTTAGTTAGTTAGTTAATAAAAGGACTGTCCCGGAAGAAACGGGACCTATGACTACCTTATGCTAGACCCAAGATCCAAATCATGGCATGACATGAGAGAATACGTCCCCTTTGCTTCCGCCGATATTTTATTTTTCAGTGCCTTATACAGAATAAATCCTGTAAGTTTTATTCCATTATGACAATCTTTATGAATTGTGCCCCTGTCTCCTACTCTCTATATTAAAGAGTTTTTTGTTTATTTATTTTCGTTTTTAATCATAAACCGAAGAGCTATGAATCCTGCAAGTTTGATTCCAATCGTCCTAGTTCTTCTCATCTAGACTCAAGACCAGAAACTTGACCGAAATCATTTTAAGTTCGATCAATGGGGTTGGAGGCCGCACCCAAAAAAGAGATACGCCAAAATCTCACTGTTTCTTTTGTAGACATAGGATATTTTTGCATGCACGAAAGATACACTAACAATTGAGACCATTTTAGCGTCAATTTGCAGCGAGAGTGGAGGGGCTTACGCCTAAAGATATACCAATATATATCGATGTTTATTGTGCAAAAATGAAAATTTTGTGTATACAAATGTGCACAAATGATGCACTAACGATTGAGAACATTTTGACTTCAATCGGTCGGGGTGAGGGACTGCCATTTAAACAAGCCCCTAAATTAATTTTTGAATACCTTAAAATTACTTTGTGCACAAGCGTGCACAGACGATGCACAAAAAGTTTGAGATAATTTTGGTGAAATTCGGAATTTAAGGGAATTAGGATTTAGATTTGTGGGCGTTCGGTGGCCATTTAGTACGTCACGTATAACAGATGATGTCCCTCGACGAGCATACTATCCGGGTAAGTGAAGGAAGGAAACGGCGTAAGTTAGGTAGTGAAACGGTACTATTTATTGTTAAATTTGATATTAGTGATTAAATACTAACGTTGTTTATTTTTATTTGAGTTTTGTAATTTTGATAGAATAGAAAATATATGGTTTTAAATGGTTTAATGTTATTAGATTTGTGATTTAATAAGATATTATTATTATTTTTTTTAAATATGAGAATGTAGCCTAGATTGGTAAAGTTAAAAATAAAATATAATTTAAATTATAATTTTAAATAATTGGTACGGCGTATTATAAAGGAAAAGTTGTGGTGGAAGCTATTTTTTGTAACGAATTAAAGATGCATTTGATGTATATATTTTAAGTTCTTGTATGAGTATTTTACTTTTAGAAGCGCACGAAGTTTAATTGCGTGATAAGTTAAATAGTTTGTTGATGAGCACGCGTTATTTTTAAAGAAATTTAATTGTTGAATCCCCCTAATCTTTGTTACTTTTAAGGTTTTTTATTTTTATTTTTGGGTTTTGGTTTAAATTTTTAAAATTCCTTTTAAATATAGAATGATGGTGTTTTAACTAAAACTTTTCATATTTGTGATGAAATAGATGTTATTTTTAGAGGTTAGTAAATTGAAACTTTTAGTAATATGTGTTTGGAGATTAATTTTACATTCCTGCAAGAAACCTGGTAGTATTTTTGATGTATAAGCAAAAGGTGTGTGAACAATATTAACTTCAAAAAATAGCAGATATACGGTTTAGTAAATTATATATATATATTTTTATTGCTGATTAAAATAGGACTTTTTGAATTAATACTTTAGCATTTTTTAAAACTGCAAATCTATGTGGAATTTAGAACAAACAGGAGAATGATGGTGGAACTAGAAATAAAATATAATTAACTTTGTGAAAGTTTTGGTACACACGGAAAAGAAAGATTCTTCAGTTCACAAATTTTCTTTTTTCCAGTAACTCGGGAACAAATGAATTAATCTGGATCTTTTTGTCCTTATCGTTAGAATAGTTATAACTTGATAACTTGCCAAAATCGGTACTCTAATAGATTAAGTTTTTTTTTTTTTGATTTATTAGGAAAAGAAATTTTATCAACTGAAGAATACTTTCTTTCCTGACTGTACCTAAGGGAATTTGTTTTATATGCTTTCATTTATTGTTAATAGAAAAAAAAAGAAAGTTATAGCATACTTTTGAGCTTTAAGGTAATAATAGTTATGAAAAATATATACAGGGTGGGCCATTTTAATTAATCCACGGAAATATCTGAAAAATGATAAAACATAGAAGAAATGTTTCAAGTACACGTTATATATTGCTAAGGGGGAAACCCAACTCCGCCAAAAGTACCCCTCCCCGCCCCCCCTAAATGGGGGTAACGGGGGGTAACTTTGAAATGTCAAATGGGAACATGGGTCGAGTAATACCTCGTTCGAAAGGTCTTGGAAAACTAAGTAACGCTGTACCAAAAGATGTTCCATATTGTGCACCGGTTTCAAAATGGCCGCCGTAATATGGTTCGGAAACTCCAGTACCCGTAGTGTGAAAACCATGGAAGGTAAATGAATGGAACAAAATTGAAATACGTAAATATCATAGGGCATATCGAACGGTGTGGTCCCTGTGATCCCGGTGGCCTCCCTAAAGGGGTCTTGGGGGCTAACTTCAAAATTTCAAATAGTAACATGAGTCGAGTGGTACCTCGTTCAATAAATCTTGCAAAATCTAACATATTGCAGGAGAAAACGATTGATGTGAAATGGCAGTGTTCTCAAAAGGCCGCCGAAACATAGTATCCGTGTCAGAGAAAAGGTTTAGTACCCGTAGTATGAAAGCGATTGGAGATAAATCAACAAAAGAAAAACTGGAGTAGCTAACTGACGTAAGTCACATCGAGAGGTGTTGTCGGGGTGACTCCAAGGGCCAACTAAAAGGTATCCGGGGCCAACTTGAAAATTTCAAATAGCAGCTTGAAGCGAGTAACATCACGTTACATAGACAAATTAATATCAAACAGCTTCTGCAAGAAAATTTTGACATGAGACACCGTTTTCAAAATGATCGCAAAGACATGGTGATTGTGTCTAAGAAAACGTCTAGTCCCCATAGTATGAATACGGTTAGACATAAATGAAAATAACGAAAATTAAATAGGAAAACCACGGAGGCGTTCCAAGGCTCGAGAATAATACAACAGAGATAAAAATATTAGAGTAAAATTGCCATAATGTATAGAGAGAAATCCAAGTCCTGCAAAATAATCTCTTCCTGCGCTCTGTATGTGAGTGGGGTGGAAAGTAAAGTGAAAGTTCAAACGAGAACTCTACTTTAATTCGTAAATTAAGGCTAACATTACAAATAGGTATGGTGTGGTTGAAACATTTGTTTGTAAGGATGACGCTGTAGTGACTAAAAAAAAGAGAAACTTTTATGCAATGCGTGCTGGTTATTCAGAAAGCATTTCGGGGATATACGTACACACCGTTTCGTCCCTCAAGATCACAATATGACATGAATGCTAATAGTTAATCAAAATGTAACTGTGGCCATCCGCGTTAACTTAGTGCACCAATTCTCTATGCATGAAGTCTGCCTTCCAAACAGCATTGGGTAGGTCAAGCGTACGCCCGAACCGTTGTCCGGTCGGACATTGAAATTTTGAAGTTAGCCCACAAGACCCCTTCAGGGAGGCCACTGGGATCACAGGGATTACATCATTCGATATGCCCTATGATATTTACGTATTTCAATTTTGTTCCATTCATTTACCTTCCATGGTTTTCATACTACGGGTACTGGAGTTTCCGAACCATATCATGGCGGCCATTTTGAAACTGGTGCACAATGTGAAACATCTTTTGGTACAGCGTTACTTAGTTTTCCAAGACCTTTCGAACGAGGTATTACTCGACCCATGTTCCCATTTGACATTTCAAAGTTACCCCCCGTTACCCCCATTTAGGGGGGGCGGGGAGGGGTACTTTTGGCGGAATTTGTTTTCCCCCTTAGCAATATATAACGTGTACTTCAAAAAATTCTTCTATGTTTTATCATTTTTCAGATATTTCCGTGGATTAATTAAAATGGCCCACCCTGTACTATATATATATATATATATATATATATATATATATATATATATATATATATATATATATATATATATATTTAATTTGATGTGCTGTTGGGGGTTGAATCCAGAGACTTTAAGGCAGGTTATGGAACATTAGGTACCATGCCGGTATTTGTCTGGTGTCAATGAGGAAAACCTAGTAAAACCTCATTCAGAGTGGTTGGCCTGAAAAAGCTTTTTACAATTTTCCGACCAAGTACCCTCACCGTGAATCGAACCCGAGATCGCGCGCACCGAAGACGAGATTGTTAGCTGGTGAAATTTGGAAGTGGTATTGCTGTCTAAACTGTGATTTCGGCCAGCAGGCTATAGCAATGGAGTTTTATAGTGCTGCACACTTAACGCTAAGTCAGTCATATTGTAAGAATGGAGGATAGGGTTACAATTATGTTTTGTGTACTAAAATGAGGAAAATCAGCCATGGAAACTCATGGTTTCCTACAGAATACTTATGCTACAGGCATGAAGATTGTGTAAAACAAGCACATTTTAATGACACAAACGGTTTAGTGGATGCAGATAACAGCGGTGTAGCCAGCAAATTGTGCTACGGGACAGGGCATGCTTCTTTAAAGAAATGAAATGAAATCTTTGAGTTTTACGTCCCTCGGTTATGCCGGTTAGGCTAAAGGAGACGGTGATGATGAGTAATGAATGAAATGGTGGAATTAAGAAAGTGGGAGGAAACGGGAGAACCCCGAGAAAATCCATGCACACGGTGTTTGTCCACCACAAAGTTCACTTGGCGGGGGCTTGGATCGAACCCGGGACCCCAAGCACCAGAGGTAAACGCTCTACCACTGAGCCACCACGGCCCCCCTCTTTAAAGAAAGGTGGACTTTTTACATGTTAAAAGTTAATCGCAAGTCTTCTTTCAGGGTATGAAAATATTAATAACTCACTAGATATACACATTATGTACACATACATACGAACATGTTATTATTAGTTTTAACGTGTTACCTTTTTCAAACACAAATCTTGCCAGTGCGTGAAGTATGAATCAAAGATTGTAGGAAATGTATCATTAAGTTATTCATAAAGAAACAAAAGAGTATTTATGGAATTTCATTTGCTTGACTGCTTTTGTGTGAGTATAAATGTTTTTCTTTTTTTTTTTAATCGAAGGAACGAATAGGAATAAATTCAGGTACTGTTATGTAGTAAGTTTGTGCATCTAGTTGGGCAATTCAGAAGTGGAAAGTGGCTGATTAATTTTAATTGTTTTTAAATTTTTTTACATGTTGACCTGGTTTATTAATTTATTTTTTTAAAAAATGTTATATTTTTATAAAGGTATATATTAAACAGGTTTAATAAACGTATAACAGATGAACTGAAGGGGAGCAGGTAATCATTTGAGGGTATGGGCGAGCCTACATTTTTCTCGTGGCTATACCCCTGTCCGCGAGTCTATGAAGTACTGCGATAGGACAGGAAAATTAAGGCCAAACAAGGTTCTCATGTAGAAGCCGTGAAGACAAAATAAGGTAAACTCATTGTTGAATGTCATTTTCGGTGCCAAGGATCTCATTCAAGGCTCTCATTCGGTACCAAGGATCTCATTCGGTGCCAAGGATCTCATTCGATGCCAAGGATCTCATTCGGTGCCAAGGATCTCATTTTCGGTGCCAAGGATGTCATTTTGTTCCTCAAGGCCAGATCATCAATGACAACGTCTATCTATAGCACTAATAGAACGGGTCAGTAAGGATCGCGACTTTTATCCATGTTATCGGATCTGGATCTGACCCGGTGACCCAGACAGACCTAGTGACCCAATCAAACCCAGTGACCAAAACAGAGACCCGGTGATTCAAACAGAGCCAGTGACCTAGTAAGGCCCGATGACTCGGACAAACCCGGTGGCTTAGAGAAACCCGGTAACCAGACTAGGCCCAGTGACTCAGTAAGATCCAGAGACCCAGATAGACCAGGTGACCTAGTCAGACCTAGTGATTCATATAGAACCAGTGACCCAGTCAGTTTCAGTGACTGACAACCCGGTGACTCAATCGATCCGGTGACCAAAACAGAAACCCGGTGATCCGGACAGAGCCAGTGATCCAGTAAGATCCGACGACTCGGACAAACCCGGTGACTTAGACAGACCCCATGACCTGACAGGCCCAGTGACCTAGACGACCCGGTGACCCAGTCTATCCGGTGCCCTTGACAGTCCCAGTGACCCAGTGACCTAGACAGACCCGGTGACCCAGTCGACCCAATGCCCTTAACAGACCCGGTGATCCAGACAGACCTAGTGAGCCGGACAGACTCGGTGATCCAGACCCAAATAGACTGGAATCCAGAAGCAACCGAAATATCATCGCTGCGGTATTACTGCAGGATTCTATAGTTGACTAGTGGTTTTCACTACTGGAGCTCGAACATTTATTTGATTAATTCCTAGTGTGACATTTCTTAATAAATCCAGTATGTCTTGAACATTTCAAATCTAATTTCGTGTTTTTTAGTTTCCCCATACATGGCTTCGTATTTCTCTACTGAAAAATAAAACAGTGGTTTTTCAACATAGACTATACAAAATATTTAACAAAACACTGTTTGGGATCAGCGGGATTTTTCATATTCCAAACGATAAATTTTACAAGCTCACTCCATTAAGTATTTGAGTCATCCAAATCCCAGAATACTGCGTTTTCTCATTAAATAATAAACAGATAAACAAATATCCTATGTTCAGGTTTTATTGGTATATCTTTGTCTCAGGTTACCTTAGGTTAAGACAATAGATAAACCTGCAAGGTTCTTAGAGCAAGTGCGGGAAAAGGGTACCGTCTTACTTATTCGTATGATTAAGCGGGAGGTAGCCTCGCTTAAGTCTGGTGTTATCCGATTGCTTCTGTAAAGGTCGCATTTAAAACTTTTTTTTTTTTTTTAACAGTTTAATTTCTCATCTGAGTCTTCCTGTGTTCATCAAAAATAGCAGGATGGCGATCCCACTTTATTTCAGTGTTTCCACACTGAAGGATGCTAGTGTCTTAGAACCTTTGGACAGTTCGAGCGCTCCACAGATCTCGATATCTTCAACTATTTTTGCTCTGTGGAAATCATTATTGGAATCAAAAGTAATAGTAAATTTGAACCACTTTCGGTTTTGGCTGAGTAGTGTGATTAGTCAAGGTATGTTGTTTTGAGAAGTTGACTCGTTTGCAAGAAACAGCTTGTCAATATATATATGTTACCGTCAGAACCCGAAATTAGGTAAAACTAGAATTTCCTAGTTAAAACTAGTTTTCTCAAAGCCGTTTCGAAAGAACTAGTATTAACTAGTCAATACTAGAATTTACTATGTTAGTTAGGTAATTCTGGAATTAACGAAAAAGGCTATATAATGTGAATCATATACAGTTTTTACTAGTTAAAACTAGTTCTGACCAAAATGGATCAGTTAACAGTGTTTCTGCAAGTTCGGACTTGCTCCTACTGGGAAAGTATTGTTTTGTTTTCTCTAAGTCTGTTCGGAGCCTTTGTAAAGTGTGCAGGTGCGTCTCTCTTGTCGTGGCTATGCGTGTGTTAGTGTTTCGGGAAGTGTGAGGTGATTATTCATTGTAATGAGTCAGTCCGATAAAGAAACAATTTTGAAGGAAAGATTCTTCAAAGAAATTATTCGTTTGGAAAATGAAAAAGACAGTCACTATAATGCAATGACCAAGGACGTTTACAGTAAACTTTTAACTGAAGTTGAAGAGGCAAAATCTGCTGCAAAGAAAACACCTTTACAGTACAGACGTTTGAAACGGTTTAATGTTTTGGAAATTGGTGAAACAAAAAAACTGGTGTCGAATAGTGAGCCTGTGAAGTACTACTTGCCTGCCGAGGAGATCTTTGATGTTATTGAAGCATCACATGTTGCTGTGGGACACGGAGGTCGAGATAGAATGAAAGCTGAAACTTCTAGGAAATATGCCAACGTTACGACTCAAATGATAAATATTTTTCTGTCAATGTGTGAAACATGTCAACGGAAGAAAAGTATGAAAAAGAAGGGCTTTGTTTCTAAGCCAATACTTCACACAGAAATGAACAGCCGATGTCAAGTGGACCTGATAGACATGCAAGCACACCCTGATCGTAAGTTCAAGTTTATCATGGTATACCAGGATCATCTGACGAAGTTTGTCTTACTGCGAGCGCTGCAAACCAAAAGAGCTGAAGAAGTAGCCTACCAACTGACAGACATATTTTTGACATTTGGTGCCCCCTGCATTTTACATTCTGATAATGGCAGAGAGTTTGTTAATTCTGTCATCAAGGAACTAACGACACTCTGGCCTGAGTTAAAGTTAGTCAACGGAAAGCCCAGGCACAGCCAAAGCCAAGGGTCAGTAGAACGGGCAAATCAAGATATAGAAAATATGCTTGCCTCGTGGATGCATGATAATAAAACAACAAACTGGTCAAATGGTCTCCGCTTTGTTCAGTTTATGAAAAATCGAGCTTATCATTCCGGAATAAAACAGTCTCCATACCGTGCGATGTTCGGCATTGAGCCAAGAGTAGGACTTACGACTTCAGCACTGTCATCAGATGTTCTCCAAAACATAAACGATGAGGACGACCTCGTGAGTATTATTGAGGACATGAATGAGCGCCTTAGTGAACATGAAACATTTGATGAAGGAGAAAATGAGGCTGGTCCTAGTGCGGTTGATATCACATCATCCAGGAAAGAAGCACGTGAAAATTTGTCAAAGCAGGCCAAGAAAATGAAACGTATCTCTGATGCCACCCATCCACCTGTTGAAGTGGGAGATAATGTCATAATACCAATCCCGGATGTGGACAGAGCAAAGGCGGATTTTCGGAATGTCATTGGAGTTGTTCTAGAAAAAAATGAAGATCTGCACAAGATTGGAACCAAAGATGGAAAGCTGGATAAATTATATTGCAGGTAAGTTTTCTGTCTTTTATGTGCTCCTTATTGATAGAATTTGTATTAACGTCCTAAACAAGCTAAGGAGCTTTTAACGACGGGACCTACAGGTTAAAGTATGATCCGAACCATTGCTCGGGTTTGTATCCGAGGCGGAGGGCTCCCAGCGGGATTTAGAGCCCGCGACCACGCCCGCAGAAGGCCTTAAGCATTTTCATTTAAGGCCTTTAAGCATCTCTGGTACGAGATAGCATATGGGAAGGAAGTTGGTTAAGGCCTAGTTTTATAGGCACTATCACATTCTTTGATTGGTATGAGAGGGATAAAAGCTAAATCCTCAGTCAGGATGGTAGGCCGCTGGACGCGAACTTGCGACCTTCCGAATGCGAAGCCAGCACTTTACCAACTGATCTATGGCCGCTCGGTAATTAAGAGCTATATTGTATATGTTAACGCTGTTGACTAAGCTCCCCACCACTTTCTTTTCTTTCTTTTTCTTAAGATTGTGGGAAGTTGTAGGTCACTATCACAATTTTGGATAGCAAGCAAGATAGAAATTAATAAGTCTGTGATCTGAAAGGATTATTCCTGTAAACAACTTATTTTTTTGTTTAGATTTTTGAGTAGTCAGCGTGTGACATCATTATTCACAGCTATTCAAATTTCTATACAGAAAGTAAATTGTTTACAGCGCTGATCCTTTTAGATCATAGAATTACTTAAATTCTGTCTTGCTTGCTTTCCAAAATGGTGATAGTGACCTACAACTTCTCACAATCTTCAAAAAACGGAAAAATTAATGGGGAGGAGTTTGGTCAAGTGTTTTATACGTATCTGTAATATTATTATTAACCGAAATAATGATGGATTCTTCACATCATTTTATGTCAAAATAATTTTCTGTTATAATGTCCATTATGTTTTTCCGGAACCGATTTAATAATGTGTAATCCATCTGTTGTTGTCTGCTGTGTACTCACCAGTAGATTGATAACATGTCACGAACTTGATTCCGGTAAAAGACTGTTGTTTAGCTTGTGAAACCGGTACTCGTGAAATGTGCTTTAGTGCATAGGCGTTTTTGTAGGAAATACGCAGATTAACTACCGGTGTTTCTCTGAAATACTAATTATGACGATGTGGAAATTGTGCGTTAAAATACATTATTATTTTGTTTTGAAAAGTCATTATTATTTTTTAATATAAGTGATTCAGGATTCCCACACCATGTGATTAAACAAAATGTGTCTGTTGTAGGTCTGAATTCGACATTTGCCACGAGCAGTTCCTGACACCAGTCGAAGTACCAGATACTGAAATTTCGTTGAGAACTGCAGCCAGGGAAGCAGCATTAACCCCACAAGGGTTCACACGTTGTGTGTGCAAGAAAGCATGTATTTCGAAAAGATGCTTGTGCAAGAAAAAAGGTTTTCTCTGCAACTCAAAATGCCATGATAGTTTACCTTGTGGTAACAAATAGAACTATTTCAGATGTTTTAGCAATAAAAACGTTTTTCTTTGTATTTCATAATAAATATACAATATTACGTCAGTAGATTTGCTTTGGCACCACCGAATTGAATAAGTAGTAGTGCAATAGTAGTGTGTATTTTACCTTGTGCTAACATACAAAAGCATTTCAGATATTTCTGCAAAACGGAAGTCTTTTCTGTGTATTTCTTAATAAATAAGTGTTTCTATAGAATTGTATTTGAACGACAAGGATTCACATGTTATGCATGCAAGAGGGCTTATATTTCGCAAGGTACTGCAAAAACAAAGTATTTCTATGATATTGTGAGTGCCATAATACTTTTTAGAAATATATAGAAACATTTATGATGTTTGTGCAAAAGAAAAGTTATTTCTAAGTGTCTTAAAATAAATACATTTCTTCAGGTTTCACTAGTAATATTGTATTTTAATGAAAATAAATAGTAAACTACGCATTCTTAATAAGCGTTGTCAATTTTACAATTCACTAGTTAATACTGAGTTAATACGAAAGGCTGACGAAACTAGTTTTAACTAGGGTATTCTGGTTTCAACAGATTTCGGGTTTTGACGGTAACACATTTCAGTTAATACTAGTTTTGACTAGTAATAACACGTTTTAACTAGAAGGAAAAATAGTAAAAACTAGAACTACCTAACTAACATCGTAAATTCTAGTATTGACTAGTTAATACTAGTTCTTTCGAAGCGGCTTTGAGAAAACTAGTTTTAACTAGGAAATTCTAGTTTTACCTAATTTCGGGTTCTGACGGTAACATATATATATATATATATATATATATATATATATATATATATATATATATATATATATATATATATATATATATATATATATATATATATATTACCATTTTCAGAATATGGAACCTGTTCTTGGTACAGTGAATGAATAGCTAAAATCCTTATCTCGATATCTTTTATAGCATTTGCTCTATGGAAATCAATATAGAGTCCGATAGTTGTAGTACATTTCTACCGCTACCACTTTTGGTATAGTGCTACGGGTTGTGAAGATATGTTTTGTTTAGAGATTCTGATTCGATTACAGAGAATCGCTTGTCGATATCAATCATAATTTTTCTACTATGGTGATAAGTGTCGAAACCGGAAATAGTTAATTTGAACCACTTATAATTTGAATAGAGGTCTAACCGAGGAGATAGAACTTGTTCTTGGGACGCTGTATCGATTACCGGAAACAACATCTCGATTTCTCTTACAGTTTTTGCTCTATTGGAAACTATATTGAAACAAGAAGTAATAGTAAATTTTAGGGATGGCCAGAACCGGTTCCTGGTGGAACCGGTTTTCGGTACTGAACGGATCCGGTTCTAGAAGATCCGGTTCCAGAACCGGTTTTTCGGGTCCAGGTCTGGAACCGGTTTTTTGGATCCAGGTCTGGAACCGCTTTTTCGGATCCAGGACTGGAACCGGTTCTTCGGATCCAGGTCTGAAACCGGTTCCCAAGATCCGGTTCTGGAACCGAGTTTTCGGATCCAGGTCTGGAACTGGTTGCGGAACCGGATCTTCAAGAACCTTTGTGACGATCTCTACGCTAAACACGAGCTGCTGGAAAGCTGTGAACAGTGTGCTAGATGAAATGGTGGAATCGACAGTCAGGCGCCCAGGCGGTGGCCGCTTGTCTTATTTGGCTAAATAAACTGGGTAACTGGCAAACTCATTGGCTAAACAGGCAAACTGGCTTACTCATTTGGCTAAACACCCACTGGTGGACCAACATTTTTTTCTGGGGGCACAAGCGGGTCTGGGCGGGGAGGGCACAAGCCTATGGACCTCCTTGCAGTGTTTTGAAGGTGAACTTTGTGAATCCTTTACGGATCTGGGAACGGTTCCTTAGATCCGGTTCTGGAACCGGGTTTTCGGATCCAGGTCTGGATCCTCGCGGAACCGGAACTTTGTGGCCATCCCTAGTAAATTTGAATAACCTACGCTTTTGGTAGACCGTTGTGGTTAGTCATGCTGTTTCTTTAAGACACTGAATAGTTAAAAAAAGAAAAAGCTATCTGCTACGTTTTTTGGTTCTATGTCTATAAACACTGAAAAACCAAAAATGGTTCATTTACACAAGTTCTGGTTTGAATGGAAGGTTAAGCGAGGTGAAACCTATTCTTGAGACGCTGAATCGATTACAGAAGATACTTCTCGATATTATTTAAAGTTTTTGCTCCGATGTCTGTCAGGAGATGGACGGACATACTCGTCCTATAAGAGTTCCGACATTTATGCATAGCATAGTTTGGAAGTCTAATAATATTGTAATAATCATAACAATAATAATAAACTTGTTATAATTTTTGCCAGCCGAGATTGACGCAGTGGTGGCAAATTCTTTTATAACACTATAAGCTACAAACCACTTGGCAAATTCTTTTATAACATTATAAACTAAAGACTGCCACACTTTACGAGTAGCATTTTACGTTAAACTTCCTAGCTTGTTGCCTTTTATAACATTATAAATTAAAGACTGCCACACTTTACGAGTAGCATTTTACGTTAAACTTCCTAGCTTGTTGCCTTTTATAACATTATAAATTAAAGACTGCCACACTTTACGAGTAGCATTTTACGTTAAACTTCCTAGCTTGTTGCCTTTTATAACATTATAAATTAAAGACTGCCACACTTTACGAGTAGCATTTTACGTTAAACTTCCTAGCTTGTTGCCTTTTATAACATTATAAATTAAAGACTGCCACACTTTACGAGTAGCATTTTACGTTAAACTTCCTAGCTTGTTGCCTTTTATAACATTATAAATTAAAGACTGCCACACTTTACGAGTAGCATTTTACGTTAAACTTCCTAGCTTGTTGCCTTTTATAACATTATAAATTAAAGACTGCCACACTTTACGAGTAGCATTTTACGTTAAACTTCCTAGCTTGTTGCCTTTTATAACATTATAAATTAAAGACTGCCACACTTTACGAGTAGCATTTTACGTTAAACTTCCTAGCTTGTTGCCTTTTATAACATTATAAATTAAAGACTGCCACACTTTACGAGTAGCATTTTACGTTAAACTTCCTAGCTTGTTGCCTTTTATAACATTACAAATTAAAGACTGCCACACTTTACGAGTAGCATTTTACGTTAAACTTCCTAGCTTGTTGCCTTTTATAACATTATAAATTAAAGACTGCCACACTTTACGAGTAGCATTTTACGTTAAACTTCCTAGCTTGTTGCCTTTTATAACATTATAAATTAAAGACTGCCACACTTTACGAGTAGCATTTTACGTTAAACTTCCTAGCTCGATGTTTTTCGAACGCATTCATTTTTCTACATATGAAATACAATTTCCAATATGTAAATGATAAATAGGAAAAATTATGATTATAATAAGCACGGGGAAAAGTGAGGGGGAACGCGGGGAACGTCGTCTTCCCGCTCCATAAAATATCTATGGCATCCCCCCACTTCCTAAGAAAATTATAATGGGCAAAGATAGGCAAGAGGGACGGCGTAACGTCATGCTTCCCCTATCTTTTCAGATCCACTTTTACCCCTGATAATAACGAGAACATGTAGTAGGTAAGTAGTTGTCTTATAAAATAAGAGAGAAATAACAAATTTTTCCTTATTAGAAACTCCTAAGAAATGCAGCAAAACCAAGTCAAGATATATTATCACTTCTGGCTATTTATTTATCGTTCAGAATCCTTTTACGATCCCCGTTGCGGTAGCAGTTGCTGAACCACCGTGGATCCGTTAACGTCCTTTTCATTTCCGGTTGTGTCTGCGGATGCTAGTGGCAATGATGAGTACGCAGTACGTCAAAGACAATGTTACCTACCTACTCACTGGAGTTTTGTAATGTTCTGAATCGAAGTCACTTAAAACCTTGCCGCAGATCATATACAAGGTTAGTCAAAAGAATTACAACAGACCAGTAATAACGATACGCGTGGACAGAGGGAAAGTCAGGTAGGTATTGATGCGCAATCTGCATTGAATGGAGTATGGACCTCATGGCAGATACCTTGGATTCCGCCATATTGGATATCACACAATATTTTAAAACAAAAGGAGTATATGTGACACATAATTTAGGCTAGAATGTTCTCACATGTGAAATGTGATTTTTTAAACCTATCTTCATTCGTTTACGAGATAGGGTATGCTACATTTGTGATCTGCGTCTAGTAGCCAAAAGTATCTGGATAGACAATTAATAACGAGACACATGAAGGAAGGAAAGGAAAAATTGCAACTGTAAATTGGTGCGACAACTATATTGAATGAGGGTGTGGACATCATGGTAGCCATATTGGATTCCGTCGCATTGAATATTACACAACATTTTTAAATGAAAAGCGTATGTTTGGTACTTCCATTAAGCCTTGAATCCTCCCACAAACGAAAATCTGAACTCAATTGTTTAAAAACCTAACATCATTCTTTTACGAGATAAGTTTACTATTTTTGATATTTGTTTGTAGCAGATACAAAGTATCGGGACAGGCCAATAACAACGAGACATCTGGCGGAATAAAAGCAAATGCTGCAAGTGACTCATGAGAACAAAAATTACATTGAATGGGGCTGTGGACATCGTAACAGCTAACTTAAAGTCCTCCACATTGAATATCACACAGTATTGTTTAAATGGAATCAATATTGGCTACGATCTTCCCCGAAACGTGAATCTGAACTCACTTTTCAGCTATTGCTAGTTCTTTGCGAAATTGAATGTGCTACGTTTGACATTAAAAATTGTGATGCATCTTGCATATTGCAGAAAGCTTAAATAAGAAAATATGACATTTACTTAAAGAATGTGTTGATTGTCTCACAATTTATTTATTTAATATACAATACAACAGGCTTAATGCCCAATTACAATGTTATGTCCATACAGTAAATGTTACATATATACATTTCTTAATCATTTCTACAGAAAATTTCTTGTTTCATATATGATCTGAACCTGTTTTCTAAAAGACTAAATGCATCCACTTTATCAAGCTCATTTATAATATCATTGTGTAATTTACAGGGGATTTATATAATAGGCTTTCGCACAATAAGATGTCCCTGTATTCTCTACTCTGGTTTTGCAAGTGTTAATCCGCAGTGATAGTTTCGAGACCAACTCCATACGAACAATCTTATTATTTAATAACTTATATAAGAATAACAAGTCCAACATTAATATTCTTTTTTCTAGAGTTTGAAAATTAAAGTTGTTTATTAGATCATTGTAAAAAAAATATTTGAGTTAATAACTAGTTTTTTTTGTATGTAAGCATTTTCAAGAGTTTCGTTTGGACGCTTTCTGTTTCTTGACAGTATTTTTTATTATTGGGGATCCATATAGTAGAACAATATTCTAATTTTGATCAAACATATGTAAGATAGTGTGTTGCAAACGTTGTCTCACTGAAGAAGTCTTGCATATTAAACCTAAGTTTCTATATGCGCTGTTTGTTATCATATTTATGTGTTGATTGTAATTTAGTTCAGGATCAATAATAACGCCTAAATCTTTGAAAGTACTTGGTTTAGATAGTTTAGTTTCTTCCAGTATATTTATTTATTTATTTATTTATTTATTTGCCATCAACACAACAGGCATAAGCCCAATTATAGTGTTGGTGTATTACATAATACATTTACAATAGTTTTCTTAAACATAGAGTTCATATTGCAGATGTCAATTTCTTTGTGTTTGATACATATTTTGTTGTAAGTAGAACACATTCTCCAAATTGGTGATTTCAATAATACGTTGGTCCTTGCTTTTTTGCAATAAAACAGACCAGAGTTATTAGCACGAGTTTTAAGTGTCGGGACATGAAAATTTAATGTTGACATGAGATCCGTACAATTAAATTCGTTTTGTACTATTTTATGGAGAAAAATCAAATCTGTCACATTTCGCCTTTGCTTAAGTGTAGGGATACAGAAGTTGTCTATTAATGTTAGATAATTTTCATAATATGGATAGATTCCAGTTGTCTTGTACATCAAGTATTTGATAAATTTAGATTGGACCTTTTCCAGTTGGTGTCTGTATTGCTGTTGTGATGGGTTCCAAATCACAGCAGCATATTCCAGTTTTGATCGGACATAGGCATAATACATTTTTGTTAGTGTAGTACTATTGTTAAATTCCTTTCCAGTTCTAATTATGAACCCTAATATCTTGAGAGATTCGTTAACTATGTTCTCTACATGGTTATTAAATGTCAGTTTCGTATCAAATATAACTCCAAGATCTTTGACTGAATTTAATCTATTTAGTAAGATCTGATTCATTGAGTAATCAAACTCTATTTGACTTTTGTTTCTGGTAAACGATAAAATGTTACATTTGTTTATGTTTACATTAAGTTTGTTAAGAGAACACCAATTAGCAATATTTTCCATGTCATGTTGTAAATCGAGACAGTCATGGATGGTCTTTATCCTACCGTATATTTTAAGGTCATCAGCAAAAAGCAATTTGTTACTTAATAATATATGATCAGGGAGATCGTTAATGAATAAAAGGAACAATAACGGACCTAGATTAGAGCCCTGGGGAATTCCAGAATATGCAATATAATCAGATGATTTATATTCCTTGTAGATAACAGTTTGTTTACGATTATTTAAATATGATGAAAAGAACTTGATCAAGGGAGAAGAGAAATTATATTCGCCTAGCTTATGTAATAATACCTTCTGATTGACTCTGTCAAATGCTTTTTCAAAATCTATATATATTACATCAACCTGACATCCTACATCTAACGAATTTGCTATAAAGTCTGTGATAAGTGCAAGGTTTGTTGTTGTTGATTTGTGTGGGATAAAGCCATGTTGATAAGGTGATATTACGGGTTGGATGTGGTCAATTATCCGTCGGTATAAGATTTGTTCAAATATCTTTGCAAAAGTAGGTAAAATTGATATAGGCCGGTAGTTATTTATATAGTCAAAGGTGATAGAATTTCTTTTCCTCGTAAAAGAAAGGGATATGACAATAGGTCACCCGGTCATAAAAATTGGAAAATGTACAGCATATCACGAGAAAGTGTCTCTGTTTCTTTCACAATACGATGCGGTAAGTCATTCAGAGTTGTGGTTTGGTGTGATAGACCTTGTTCTTAGTGTACCCTGTATAGAAGGAAATGCATGAGTGATACATCGAGGAAAAGCTGTAATATATGTCCTATGTACAAATAGGGCATGAGTAGAAGTTTCTTAAACTACGATTTATCTCATATTTTTAATTTTGATATTAGTCTTATTTTCCTTCTGCTCATAGTAAAAATATCGACTCACAATAAATAAATAAATTATTCAATATTATTGGCATTTAAAGAAAAGAATGTTGAAAAAAGACGCAGATAGCTATCGATTGGTCTTATCGAACGAAATCAAAATAGAGGAAATTTGGGTATTATGTAATAGCATTCTTGTTTCGTTTGTAACTCAGCTAATAATTGCACATTGAAACAAAAAGGAAAACAAGTATAAGCCTTACATATTTGGCTTTATTTATGGGTATATTGATAACGAAGTTTCGTTACAGGGGGTGAGCAAAATTTATAATTTGTAAAGAAACCACTTTGGAGGGTAATATGAAATAGTCGGGTAATTTAGAATACAAATGCTATATAGAAAAGAAATGAGTTTTCTGTTGAACATACAACGAATACAGTGACAACATAGGAAAATTCTGAATGCCAAGCCATAACTGAATGTGATTACTTTCAAAAGTCACAAATATAATACTCTGCTTCAGGATCAGTACAGCCATTGTGTGCTCACATTGAACATGATGAACACTGGATCCAAAGCTCACCCATTGTATTATCAGAAAATTTGCTGTAACAAAAAACACACTTAGCATTGCTGTCATCATAAATGTATGTTTTATTGCCCAATCTCCGATAGTTATTTTTGTAATCGAAATACCACACGGAATGCGGAATACTATGCTTTTCTTGCGGGTATTTCATATTGCCCTCCATGCCATCTTGGAAACGAAAGAGCTATTGAACGCATTTGAAGGCGTATAGGATAATGGTGCTTATCAAACTATCACTCTGTATATCCAACGTTATAGGAAACAAAGAATTGTTGTTCTATTATATTTCAATAGGAAAATACAGGTTGCAAAACACTTAACTGTAAAAGTTTTCACGAATAAGAAATCAGATTTTCACATCTACCAACACAACGAATGTCACAATCACAAGGAGACTGACTGTAGAGCATCATAGAAACGTGTAGTTGTAGTTTCTTTGTTTTACGCTTGGAAGCAATACATCACAGCGAGATAATGAGGTATTCCATATTATCCGACTATTCCATAATACCCGAATTTCTTCTATGGTGAGTATAAATTCTCATGCATAGTTTCTGAGAAAATTGATAATATGAATTTATTGTAATAATGCTAAAAGCACAATGCTGCAGAATAAGCACTGTACACTGGAATATACAAGAACGGTGTTTCTTCCAGACCTGTATTTTTTTGGGGGGGGGACTGCCTCCCGGAGCTCTGAGAGTGCCCCCGAAGGAGACCAAAATAATACGTCTATAATATAATAACAAATAGAATAGTGTCAGCAGTGCCCCCCCGGAACATTGTTTCTGAAACACTATACAAGAAGTGATCGGAAAATAAGGTTACAAAGCCTGCAGTGAAAGGTGTATATACAGGGTGTCCGAGAATTATCTATACAACTTTACGACGTTATATTTAAAGAAGTTAATGTGATATTTACATGCGGTTTATTGCATTCAATGCAGAAAGTCTTAAAGTTTTTTCAACACGATGGAGCTCTGCCACACTAGTCTTTAGAAGTTCGAGAATACCTGGATGAGGTGTTTCCCAATAGGTGGACTGGTCGCGACGGTCCGATATCATGGCCTCCGCGGTCGCCGGATCTGACACCACTGGACTTGCTGTGGGGGTACCTTAAGGACATCGTCTTCGCTACGAAGGTAGCAAACCTTGAACAGCTGAAGCAGCGTATCCTTGCTGCTTTTCACACAGTAACTGATGATTTGCTGCAGCGCACATGGGCTGAAATTGAGTTTCGTCTGGATGTGCTTCGTATCACACATGGTGTCCACATAGAGGCGTACTGAACAGGTAAAAAACTTTAATACTTTCTGTATTAAATGCAAAAAACCGCATGTAAATATCACATTAACTTCTTTCAATATAACGTCGTAAAGTTGTATAGATAATTCTCGGACACCCTGTATTATTTCATACAAGCAATACAGCCAACAGACAGTACATAGATTAGGTTATTATTCGACAGAGTCTCCATGTCGGTTGAGACACTTACCGCATCCTGGGATGAGTTTGAAGATTCCTTCCTCGTAAAAGTCCTGTCGTTTCATGTTCAGCCACGTTGTCATGAAATGTTTCACTTTCTCGTCTGAAATGAAGCAAACGGCCTCCTAGCTGCTCCTTTAAGTGCGGGAACAGGCAAAAGTCGCTTGGAGCAAAGTCCGGGCTGTAGGAAAAAAGTGGTCGATGATGTTGATGTCGTGATGAGTTGGCCACTGCGCTACTCGTCGGTGACTTTTTCTTTACCAGCCGCAAACTTTCTACATCATTCTGTGACATGCTGACAAGACATTTCAGTGTTTCCGTACACCTCTATTAGCTACCGGTGAATTTCAGTCACGGTCAGTGGCGTAGGGAAGGGGGGGCCCGGAGGGGCCGCCCCCCCAAAGAGGTCCGACAATGTACTTTGGTACTTTGATGTTTGTAATTTTTTATATATTTTTGTTTATATATTTTTTTGTTTGTAATTTTTCTATATGTACCTATAACAGCACTTGGTCCCCCCCAAACACACATCCTGGCTACGCTACTGGTCACGGTTACATGTTTCACTCACAGCAGGCCGGTAGCCAGCCCAAAAAATTAGGGGGAGCGGTTTAAGTTAGGAGGGTGCAGGATCCAACCATACTATAGTTCATTACCATATTATAGTTCATTTGCAAGCCTACCGTGAAAATTTTAGGGGAGCCGGTAAAAATTTAGGGGGGCGGCCCCTTAGACCCTCCTTGGATGGATCGGGCGGGCGGCCTGACTCACAGAAATCGAATAACTGAGTGGATTTCTTTGCGAGACCAGTTTTCCAAACGAGTACCGGTAGCCATTTGTGTTTACCTACAACTAGCGCTATAGGTGGCAGGTGGCTGAAACTCTGCACAGTTGCCAACTCCATGTATTAAAATTACCACACACTCCTCATTCCTATACATTAGACTGAACTTCAGAAATATCGGTCTTGTAACCTTAGTTTCCGATCCTCCGTCGTACTTCCATCAAACGTTCCATTATGATACTAACGAAACAATAATATCCAATATGGTTACTAAAATGATAATTAACACTTCAGCTTTTCAACTTTTTGATCAACTATGAGATATTGTCCAGCGATGAAACAGTTGTTAATCCAACACATTAAGCTTGACAAAATGGCATTCTTGAAAGTAAATTACCATTTATAATTTTCGAGGAAAATATCAAAAACGAATTATTATGCTGGCAGAACCGTGTTATTCGCTATCAATAATAATTTGTCATCTTTATTCTCTTCGAACAGATTTTTTTTTTTAAAAAAACAATACACTGTTACACGGCAGATTGTATCTACTGCTGTCCTCTTCCAACTGTGGCATATCATTAAACTCGCATCTAGTCTTAACCCTTTTAAAATCCTGCCTTTTCTAGGTAAATTATAGCCTTTCAGTTAAGTACGTATTGCTTCATTGCTATTTATTGCAATATCATGCTTCATATATATAATCATAGATCATGGTTCAATAGAGCAACCTTTCAAACGGTACTATTCTCTATCATGTCACTGTGGCGGGAAATTTTGAGAGAAATCGGGATTTTTCTGAGATCTTTTTCTTCAAATGTTCAGTTCCCCTGCTTCCCTGTTAACGCATAGACATCAAAATCAACTGAGAAACACTAAAGGGTATATTGAAAGTTTGAATAAAATTTCAAGCTTCTATCTTGAATAGTAACGGCGAGGAAATATTTTCAAATGAGCTAAGTGCATCCCCAAAATGCCCCAGATGACCCGAAAAGACCCGGATATAGTATAAAAATTTCCTGAGACATTCCTATTTATGCTTGGTTCATGTTTTGTACCTCATTCTCTTCAGAATAGAAAAACATTCAAACGGTACCACTCGCATGTCCCAATGAGGGAAATATTGATTTTTTGTGAAAAATCCTTTTTTTTTGAGGTTGTGCCCCTTTGGATCCCTTTTGTTTTAATGCACAGAACTCAAAATCAACTGAAAAATACTAAGATGTATACTCAGTGCCTGATTTGCATATAAGCTAAACAAGCTATAACTTAGGGCCCCACGCTCTTGGGGGCCCCAAAACTTAAAGGAAAAATTGAGTGCACATTTCCAAAATCTAAGAAAATCAATAAATAAAGTAAAATCTACATACAGCAACCGTGCTTCGTTTGTGTATCACTGGTTTCTTCATTTCTGTATATAGGATCCTACGTTCATCTGGACAGCCAGAGTTGGCGTGGGCTAATGAAAACTTGACCCACGACCCACTGACCCACCACCCACCGTGACTCACTCTGACCCACCACCCACCATGACCCACTCTGACCCACCACCCACCATGACCCACCGTGACCCACCCCCCACCATGAACCACTCTCATCCACTGTGACCTACTGTGAGTAACTAAAATCCATCGTCATCAACTCTGAACACGATCCACGGCCTCTTCTGTACTGACTAAATTGTTTACACTTGCAATAAAACAAGACTGACATTGTCACTAATCTGAGTTTGAATTTCTAGTCAATCGCTCAAGCACTACTCTGTTACAATAACGGTGGATCTGACCTTTACGATATAAAATGGTAAAGTGTTTGTCAGTGAAGAAATTGAAACAGTTCGAGGTGGGGAGAAAATAGTGTGTGCTTAAAATATAAAGGGTGCAGCAGAAATAGTTAGACCAGTGTTTCCCAACCTTTTTCAACTTGCGGCACACTACGGGTGTTACTTGGATTCTCGCGGCACACTTATAGATGTTATTATTTGTAAATATAAAACACACTGGTATTTTTTCTGTGATTATTGATCTTCTCACAGAGAAGAAAGCTCTATCACTGTTTTTTCCCGCTGGTAAATCATTATGCTTATTTTTCATTCTAATTTAAAAATAGAAAACAATTGCAATGAAATATTGGAGTCAGGTTTTTAAAAATACGCTTTCTTTTAAAAACGTATCCAACCTTTTACTAAGAAGAAAGCTCACTAAATAACGAACGAACAAACAAATCTCTTTTACTTTTAAAACACAAATGTAGGTAATTTGTCGAAAGGATTGAATGATATTTTAAATTTTCAAGTTACGAAATAGTATGCAACAATAAAGAAGCAATTATGGTCATAACAGTGATAAGAAATACTTTTTTCAACATTAGAAATGTACAGAATAGTAACCCGGAATGAAAGTTAAAATTGTAGGTTCATAGTAGAGTTTGACAGTAATGAAAAATACAATATATATTTTTCCCTACGTTTTGCAATTTGATTGCTATAAAATTAATATTTTTTTTCGATTCCTCGCGGCACACCAGCGGCCAATTCACGGCACACCAGTGTGCCGCGGCACACCGGTTGGGAAACGCTGAGTTAGACGATGTAAAATGAACATAGAAAACGTAACCCGATAGATAACGTGCTCATTGTTGTTTTGTTTTGTAAAGTGGTTCAAAGCATTGTATATGCATGTAGGTTTGTTCGACTATTCGGTGCGCATGCGCAGTATTGGAAGAATTTCGTAAGCCTTCCGTCAGTAGCCATAGAGCGTTGGTCGGACGAACATCGCGCTTTCGCAGTGGAGTGTTTCTCAAGAACAAAGACTCTGCAACAATTACGCAGCGTAAGTTTCGGAGTCATTTTAACATTGTCAGAAATGGACAAGTACCGACACGACAAACTATTCTTAATTGGGTGAAAAAATTCCGAGCTTCGTCTTCTGCAAGATCAAAGAAATCCCCAGGTCGTCGACGTTCAGTGAGAACACAGGCAACATAGAGAGGGTTCGAGAAACATTAATTAGAAGTCCAAGGCGTTCAGCTCGTCGGCGTGCTATGTCACTTGGCACGTCAGATAGGAGTGTGTGGCGAATATTGCATCCGGACCTGCACTCCCACCCATTCAAAATTCAGATGATTTACAAGTTGCTCCCTGAGGATTTTAATGCTCGCGTACAATTTTGCAATACGCTCTTGCAAATGATTAATGAGAACCCAAACTTTATGCAGAGGTTAATCATGTCCGACGAGGGTCCTTTTCACATTGATGGGTGTGTAAATAAGCAGAATTTCCGTTACTGGGCACCCAGAAATCCAAGGTTGTTGCATGTAGTGCCCCTTCATGGCCCTAAAGGAAAAGTGTGGTGTGGTGTTTATTTTGATGGGATTATTGGACCATACGTTTTCAACGACGAGGATGGTAACACTGTAACTGTCACGTGTGCTCGATATGTGGACATCCTCGAAAACTTTTTACTCCCAGAACTGCGACGGCGTCGCCTTAGACAGATGTAGTTCCAACAAGACGGGGCCACGTCACACACAGCAATTGCATCGATCAACATTCTTGGGAAGAATGTTTCCAGGACGGGTTGTCTCTCGTCGCAGCAATGTTCATTGGCCTGCACGCTCGCCCGACCTATCGACATGTGACTTCTTCCTATGGGGTTACTTGAAGCAACAAGTGTATGCAACAAAACCTGCAATTCTAATTTGTGTAATCACTAAAACACCACGTTAAATTTAAGTTACAAATATGCATAATTGCAATTATTATGAATATTTATTTAAAGTAGTTTATCTAAAGCAAAGAAGAGGCTTATTAAAAATTAGATACAAAGTTGAATAACACAAATAAGCCATTAGTAATACAAATACACATTTTCCATAATTCGTAATTTTCCACCTTAAAACAAATCTGAAATCGGGTTTATTTCCTGCTGGTAACATTTTCGTGGTAAATCATCCGCAGCGGAATGATGTCCACCCTTCAGACAAGAAATAACTAGCTTGTCTAGCGGTGGGCCATTGATAAACAAGTTAGACAATGTTTGAGCACTTAGTCTATTTCTAATATCAGTCATCTGTAAATTCATAAGTGGAAAACCCCGTTTGCACTCTGTCGTGGAAATTGATAAAACTTCTACCTGATTTCTGCAACTCCTCATCGACAATCTGCGTGTTAGACTTAAGTCTGATAATGATTTTTCTTGGTAAGTTTTGAAATACTCAGCAAGAAGTATGTCTCTCTGTCACCATACAACCAACATCTTTTCCATATCGACCATGTCGGTTGGCAATGTCGATTCATGGAGAACAGAAACTTCATCTACCACGCCTTAGATAGGGAATCTTGTGAATAAATTGTCAATTAAAGCCTGATAAACTGATTATTTCTTATTTGTTTATAAATTAAATTTTTGTAATTAAACATGAAGGTTTGATGTCATTACCAAGTTCCCTCCCCCGTCTAGAAAGCGAAAGGGAACGAGGTTCCTGGAAGTGTTCAGAGGTGAATGGGAATTTCCCTTCTTCTTCTTACCCTTCAATTACCACACTGCTGTTTGCCATGTGCCAAATTACGATGAATTTCAATTAAATTATCATAATGCTGAATTATCGATACTTTTCAGTGGAAAAAGGATGAAATTTGAAAGTTCCAAATCAAGGTAAGTAGACCAACGTAAAGGGGAAAAAAAGTGTAAAACTTTTCATATAATTATGCGTACAATCCAAACTTAAAATTTCCGTTTAATTAAGTTTACGGTACAAATTTTATGTCTATTTTTCTCAACTTTATGGGTTGATTGCCCTGGGTTGTAAACGTTCCATATAATAAACATAAGCTTCAGCAATTATTATAGTAGAAAGCAATGGATATATGAAGCCAAGCACTGTACTTTTTGATTTTTTCTTAAATAACAGCAATCGTTTTCGATCATTTTTACAAACCAACTCACTACCAATTTTCCATATATAGAAAGTGCCCCCTCCCCACATAAAGGAGAATTTAAAAAAAATGCTAGGACACATTCTGTTTATTTTCAATAAAGAGTTAATACACTGAATTTCAGCTTCGTAAGTTTAACGGTTTGCGAGATACTCAATTTTTTTTTTCTCAAAAATTCGGATCCTCACTACCTCCTTAGGATATTATGCATTATAATGTAAGCAATATAACATCCCAGTTTGGACTAAGGCCTAACTATATACCAAAAGTAATTTCATTTGACTTTGCAATTTGACCGTGATGATCAGGCACACATAGTTACATTCAATTTTTTATGTAATAATTTATATATTACAGTGATCCAAAAATGTATTTTTTCCAGTACATTGATCCAAAAATGCAGCTCCTCTAAAAGTCACAGGTCTCGAAAGCCAAGTAGTAGTATAAGTCCTATTGGTATTATTACAATTAAAAATATCAATATCCAAAAGTACCTGAAGTTCATTTTTCACTTGGTTAGATATACTCACCTCAGGTAAGTAGACAGAAACAAGTGGAAAAGGAAGGGAAATGAAGGTCTTGAAAGTAAAACGAAGACAAATTTACCAGTCTTCAGAAGATACTGTCTACAATGCTGTGAGCAGAGTGAGTCGGTAGATCATACTAAGTCGGTGGGTCACCGTGGGTGGTGAGTCGCAGTGAGTCATTGTGGGTGGTGGGTCGCAGTGGGTCACGGTGGGTGGTGGGTCACAGTGGGTCAAATGCTGTTGACCCACGACCCACTGACCCACTTCATCTTTGCTGGACACATAAAGGACCCTATTATCTTCAGTAGCTTAGGGGGTCCATGAAATCTAAATCCAGCTCTGGGTATACTAAACATATGAACAAAATTTTAAGTTTCTATCTTGAAAAGTAAGGTAAAAAAATATGTAGCAATGTGCTAAGAATATCCCCACAATACTCTAGATTCTGTATAAAACAAGATCTCAGATAAAAATTTCCCTAGATATCTGTATTTATCATAAGATCATGATTCGTACCTCATTCTCCTCAGAATTGAACGGCCTTTCAAACGGTAACATTCACATGTTTCCATCATGGATCTGAGGTGGGAAAGTCGCAAAGAAAGTTTTATTTGTGTGTAAAAAATCACTTTTTTCTTATTGCCCGTCTGAACCTTCCTCCCTGTGTTAACCCAGATATCTGAAAAAAAAAAATCTAAAAAATACTAAGGGGTACACTGAAAGTGTGTGCAAAATTTCAGTTTTCTAGGAGGAAAAGTAAGTCCACCAAATAATAATAATACAAATAGCCCTAACGAAGAAAAGTTGTGACGGCATTACCTCCTATGTGCCGACGCAGAGAAGAGTGAAATCATACGTAACGTGTTCTAAAATGCTCCCATGCTTGCCGAAAAAAAAAAAAAAGATCTAAAAAGCTTTATTAGTGCTTTTCTAATCGAATAATGAAGACCTTAAAGAGTTTGACAATGACCCAGATACTACTTACCTGTAGAAATGAATGGCGAAATACAATCTTGGGCTTTAAAATTTTTATACAGACATGTATGTTACAAAAGTAATATTACAGAATTTTTTTTAAAATATCGGTCGCATAGAAAGAACCAAGGTTTATGTTAGATACTGTGATTGTCAAGATAAACAAAATTAGCAAGAAACAAGATGTAATGAAGATAAAATATATGTCGTAAGGGTAAAGATTAAAAAGAATATTAGTATATGAATTTGAAAGATTCAAAGGATATATTGTTAAAAAGATTACAAACAAAGGTACGATTAAAAGTAAGAATAAAGTTTACAGATTATTACAATAGTGCACTGAGGAGTTTTGATTACTGGTGCAAAACAATTCAAGATTGTAAACGATAATTTATTATTAAGCTACCAACACTATAAAAACCGTTTAGAAAGTAAGATCTTACATTTTATAAAGTAACAATTTCCGATTGATAAATTACTCTTTGTATATGACATACAGTTCAGATAGTGTTGGACAATTTGATAGTTCTGTAATACAGATGTCACTAATATAAAATTACCTTTAGTCTACTTAGCACTCTTACTTGGCCATTTTGGCAATGATAATTCAAAATGATGTTATTTCATCTTTACGAGTTTCATCAAGTTAATAATTTGTTTCCACTAATTTGTTAAGATAGTTCTTTCTTACCTTAAATAAGTTTCTCGGGCGCAGGAAGCTTTAAAGTAACGATTTATGAGTTCACAAGTTTTTACGTCAAATAGTAATTAAGTGAAGTCCATATCCATGTTCCCGTGTCCAATTGGATTTAACATTGTAAAGATTGCCGTAACGAATTAGCGATTAATTCAGTTCCTAAAACAGAAAAATTATGTTTTAGCAAAATTGTAACCAAAATGAAGAAGTGAGACTTGAGCAGTCATTCTTTCAGTTAAAATGTTCCGGGTGCACAATTAGTATTCCTGGGGGGCACTATTCTATTTATTATTATATTATATACGTAGTATTTTGGTCTCCTCCGGGAGGCACTCTCAGAGCTCCTGGGGGGAGGGGCCCCACAAAAACATGTATGGAAGAAACACTGTATTTGAGTATGTATTGTATTAACTGAACTCTTATGCTAGTGACATCTGTACAAGAAAACTGACAAGTATTGGCAACACCATAGGCTTCTTTCTGGGCATAATAAAGGCCTTAAGCTAGTACAATCGGAATTCCCACTGTATCAAATCAAGATCGTACAAACCTATTTACAATAGTTTTCTTGTCACACATGCAGTCCATGAAACGAGTTGAAGATCCATCAGCGGTTTGCGTACAAAACCTCGCTGCCTAAAATCTCGCGTCCCAAAATCTCGCCTAGCCAAAACCTCGCGGTCCTAAATCTAGCCTAGGTGACGACACAAATAAAGCTACCGAGAAACTTTGCATTTGTGTTCAGGATCCTAATACAAGAAAAAATGTATCTACGATTTTGATCGGAAACAATTAATTAAGGACATCGGGCTAATTAAAGGTAATTAGAGGAACAACCATTTTCACTAACTACCTTTAATTAGCCCTATCGCCATAATTAAGCGTTTCCGACCAAAGTCGCAGTTAAACCTTTTTTCTCGCATCCAGGTCCTGAACACGTATACGAAGTTCGTAGGTTGTTTTATTCAGTTTAGTCACCCAAGACTTCAAATGCAAGGATTAGAGATTGTGGATTTGACGACTATGTCCATTCATTTTTAACTCGTCAATATTTTTACTCTTTTTATCCCTAAAGTAAGCGTGTTACTTATGCTTCTTCTTCTTCTTCTTCTTCTTTGTAATATGGAATTGTATATTAAGAAACTCATTGAATAAATTTTATGGAGAGGTTTCATCCCGTAAGGTTATGGCCAAGCAAGATTTTGGTCTGCGAAGTTTTGGATGGCGAGGTTTTGACCAGGCGAGATTTTGGCCCACGAGGTTTTGGGTACGCAATGTTTTAGTCAGGCGAGGTATTGGCCGGCGAAGTTTCGGTCAGGTGAAGTTTTCACCCCCAAGATATTGGGCGGCGATATTTCGGCCGCGAGAGTTTGTCCGTATGCCTCCATAATGTAATGTTCAGTTGACTAATGTGTGAGTGTGGGCAGCACATACGTTCCCATTCACGTATATATATAATTGTAGCAGTATTTCAATGGCTTTTATACCTAAACTAATTGAATTGGATGGATGGAAATCAATTCGAAGGAATCTGGAGTCTTGAATTTTCTCCTCAAGAAGTTTATTGGTAATGATTTAATTAATTAATTAAGTAAGTAATTCCCTTCGTTTATGTTGAAATTCTGCTTTTCAAGTGAAACTTAACTCGTAATGTTATGCCATATATAAATTGTTGTAAAGGAGACACCAATACCTACATATTGATATTCTGATGATTGTAGTATTGTAACATTGGGTAGAATCAAATTTGGTAGCATTATGACTGCATTTGCGTAAATTATTATACATGTTGCAACTATCACAATATTCATTCTATGGATAATTCAAGAGAAATTTATTTCCTCTCATAGCCTTGGCCTTGTTTTGAGGAGCAACATTTTTTTTTTTTTTGTTTGTATGCATTATCGTCAATTTGGAAACAAAGTTTGGCTAGTACTAAACAACGATTATCGTTATTTTTGAGTCATTGTCAGCAGCTACCTTCCAGGTATTCTGTTTGAGTAGAGTTTAAGATAGTTTGTCTTTTCAAAACCTAAAGTTCTGTTTTGTTCAGACATAAAAAATAGCAATCCTGTATATTTCTTAACGCCTCACATCATTATCTCTATTTTCAACTAACCCATCGTATTCTTCTAAGCCAATGTTTGTCAAACTATGGCCCTCGAATTATGTCCTCGTAGTTCTCTTAAACAGATTATTGCTTAAAATAAAAAACAAATTAAAATTCACACACTATGCTTGATAATTTCTAATATGCATGTACCATAAAATTAAATAAGATTGTTCCAAATCTAACAACTGTCAAATCCAAAGTCAAAAAAGAAAATAAGTCTAGAATACTTCGTTAATCACAATAGTCGCCGTCTGCAACCACATACATTTGTCATCGCTCAGCTTCCGATTGGATTAGGTGGCTACAGAAAGAAGGAGCCTAAGATGCGAAGAACTCCTTTAAGGTACGTTGCACCGGCATTCGTTAGAGAAGGTCTTTCTTCCAAGATCTAGAAAGAGTAAGTAGTCAACAGGAGCATTGCCGCAAATCCCGAGGGATGAGGGGGGACATGTCCTCTCCAATCTTGGAACTAGGGGGACTGTCTTACCCAATAATCCCATTTAAAATGTATTCTTTTTTGGGGGAGGGGGAGAAATATGGCGATTTGTGTCTGATTGCCACAAAGGAAAGTGAGATGAAATTGATGTCACCCCAGAAAAAGCCTCAAATTTGTCCTCCTCCCAATGTTAAGATAATGATCCTCCACAGTATTGTTTTTAACTTCATAAATATTTTGAAAATTGCTTAAAAATTATGGGCATGATCTTAACCCTTCCCTCAAAGTTGAAGACAGATTTACTCCGCTGAACTGGAGAGAGGTGGAAGAAATCCAGAGGGTGAATAAAGGTTTCGTACTGCAAATCATGGAGAACCTGCATCGTTGTTTGTGAGACAAGTAGACAAGGAGTATCTTGTGGTAAGCAAGATGCAGAGTTGGCGTGGGTCAATGAAAACTTGACCCACGACCCACTGACCCACCACTCATCGTGACCCACGACCCACTGACCAACTAACCACCATGACCCACTCTGACCCACCACCCACCGTGACCCACTCTGACTCACTACCCAACATGAAGCACTCTCATCCACTGTGACCTACTCTGACTCACCAAAATTCATCGTCGTCAACTCTGACACCACGGCCACGTCATGATCCACGGCGTCTCCTCTACTGACTAAAGAGTTTAACACTTGTAATAAGACAGGGCTGTGAAATTGTCACTAATCAGAGTTTGAATTTCTTCGGTCAATAGTTCAAGCACCACTCTGTTACAATAACGGCGGATCTGACCTTTACGATATAAAATGGTAGTGTTTGTCAGTGTGGAAATTGAAGCATTTCGAGGTGGGGTGGGTGGGGGAATTAATGTGTGCCTAAAATATACCTGTACTATGAGAGTATTCTTGCAAGTGATAATTTCTTAACGCATTCCAGAAACTTCTATTCGCAGGAAAATACTCCTGTACAATATTGAAAAGGTTATGCTTTCTTAGTTCACAGTATTTTTCTCACAAAAGATGTTAAAAATCAGTTTTTCATAGCGTATAAAGGTGCTCGGGTATCCTCTGTAAGAGCATTTCCACAAAGTATGCTCATAATTGTAATTTGTGTAATCACTAAAACACCACGTTAAATTTAAGTTACAAATATGCATAAATTCAATTATTATGAATATTTATTCAAAGTACTTTACCTCTAGTTCATAAAAAGCAAAGAAGAGACTTATTTAAAATTTAGTACAAAGTTGAATAACACAAACAAGCCATTAGTAATACAAGTATACATTTTCCGTAACTCGTAATTTGCTACCTGAAAACAAATCTGAAATCGGGTTTCTTTCCTGTTGGCCTTAAAAAGTTTTTCGTGGTAAATCATCCGCAGCGGAATGATGTCCATCCTTCAGCCAAGAAATAACTAGCTCATCTACTTTGAGCTTGTCTAGCGGTGGGCCATTAACATTGATGAGCAACAAGTTAGACAATGTTTGAGTACTTAGTCTATTTCTAATATCAGTCATCTGCAAATTCATAAGTGGAAACCCTCGTTCGCACTCTGACGTGGAAATTGATAATACTTCTACCCGACGTAGAAATTTCTGCAACTCCTCATCGACAATCTGCGTGTTAGACTTAAGTCTGATAACGATTTTTCTTGGTCAGTTTTGAAATACTCAGCAAGAAGTATCACTTCTCTATCACCATACAACATCTTTTCCATATCGACCATGTCGGACCATATTGGTAGTGTCGAATCATGGAGAACAGGAACTTCATCTACCACACCTTCGATAGGGAATCTTGCGCATATCAATTAAAGCCTGATAAACTGATGATTTCTTATTTGTTTATAAATTTAATTTTTGTAGTTACACATGAAAGTTTGATGTCATTATCAAGTTCCCTCCCCCTAGAAAGCAAAAGGCAAAGTGGTGCCGGGGAAGTGTTCAGAAGTGCCTGGGAATTTCCCCCCTTTCTTCCCCTTCAATTACCACACTGCTGTTTGTCATGGGCCAAATTACGATGAATTTCAATTAAATTATCTTAGTATAATTATTTCCTTGATGAATTATCGATACTTTTCAGTGGAAAAAAAGGATGAAATTTGAAACTCCAAATCAAGGTAAGTAGACCAACGTAAAGGAAAAAAGTGTAAAATTTTTCATATAATTATGCGTACAGTTCAAACTTCAAATTTTCGTGTATTTAAGCTTACAGTACAAATTTTATGTCTATTTTTCTCACTGTGCTCTAAGCGTTCCATATAACAAACATAAGCTTCAGCATTTATTACAGTAGCAAGCAATGGATATATGACGCGAAGTAGTGTATTTTTTGTTTCTGATTTTTTTTTTCTCAACCAATATCGATCGTTTTCGATTATTTTTACAAACCAACCCACTACAAATTTTGCATATGTAGAAAGTGCCGCCTCCCTTCATAAGGAAGAATTTTAAAAAGTGCTATGAGACGTTCTGTTCATTTTCAATAAAGAGTTAATACACTGAATTTCAGCTCCGTAAGTTTAACGGCTTGCGAGATACTCATTTTTTTTTTCGCAAAAATTCGGATCCCCACTGCCTCCCTAGGATATGTATTATAATGAAAGATATATAACATACCAGTTTGGATTAAGGCCTGTATATGCCAAAAGTCATTTCATTTGATTTTGCAATTTGGCCGCGATGATGAGACACACATAGTTACATTCAATTTTTTTATACGTATAATAATTTATGTATTACAGTGATTCAAAAATGTAATTTTTCCAGTAGTTAGCTCCTCTAAAAACTCACAGGCCTCGAAAGCCAAATAGTAGTATAAGTCCTATTGCTATTATTACAATTACAAATATCAATATCAAAAATTGCCTAAAGTTGTTTTTTCAATTAGATATACTCACCTCAGGTAAGTAGACAGAAAGAAATGGAAAAGGAAGGGAAATGAAGGTCTTGAAAGTAAAACGAAGACAAATTCACCAGTCTTCAGAAGACACTGTCTATAATGCAATGAGTAGAGTGAGTCAGTAGATCAAAATGAATCGGTGGGTCGCAGTGGGCAAGGGCGCCCATCGAAGGGGGGGCAGGTGGAGCGCTCGACCCCCTAGAGGAAATTGTAGATCAGAATATCAAAAGTCCAATAGAATTTTTACATTAGTTACAGCAAAATTTGAAACTATTTTGAAACGCCGCTTATACTGCCCCCCCTTGGAAATCACAACATGGGCGCCCTTGGCAGTGGGTCATGGTGGGTGGTGGGTCTCATGCTGTTGACCCACGACCCACTGACTCACTCAGTAAACTTGACCCACTTGACCCACCGACCCACTGACCTACTCCATCTCTGCAGGGAAGCAGTACCTTGAAACATGTCGTTTGTCGTTTGAACCGCTGGTCCGCATGGTTATTGTCGTTTTGAAAATTTCACGTGGATGACATATTTGTGAGGTCGCTCATTCAGAATCTGGCATTAGTTTTTTCCTATCACCCTAGAATAACTAGCAATTCACTAATTACGCTTGAACCTAATAGTATCTGTTTGCTATGTAGTTCATCAAGCGCTCGCTAGATAAAAGAAGTGCGTCTTTAAGCTATTATGCAGCTGATGTATGTACGAGGAAAGAAAATTAGTTATAAATTTAGTCCATGTAATTGACATTTATTTTTATCTACAAACTAAATTGTACAAAATGCATAACAATGACCCAAAGATCTTTGGTATAAATATCTGCTACAAATTCTTTTGTAAGTCATTGATTTTTTGAGTATAGGTATGTACGAATAAATCAACTTGCGTAAGATCAGGATTTTAGTTGGATTTGTTACAATGTATATAGAATATAAGTTGTTGATACAACGACAGTGGGTTTCTCGGTGTAAACGCGCAGACAGAATTAATGCAAACAATGCTCGTATTTGTTCTTACCGAAATATTATGAGACAGACTTACAACAGGAACTTCTAAAGCTGCCTGTAAGAAATAAAGCTCCGCCCTCATGCAATTTCTTCTCTGCATATATTGAATTGGCATAGAAATAAATAAGAGAAAATAATTTATTTTTTAAACATATGAAGTTTAAAAACTTGAAAGAAATTTAAATAACTAGAGTCATGAATTCTGATCCTGTGGAACGAGCAAAGATGTTATAAAAGAGAATTTGTCCATTTTGTCTCTATAACGCGATAAAGCCAAAAAATACCCGAAACAAACCTGATTGGCTGCTCTCTTATCCGCCAGTAATGCTCGCTCAAAACATTAGGTTTTCCGTATACCAACATGTAGTGTTCATTGCGTTAATTCTTATTTAAATATTCGCTTTAACGTTTAAAATGGTTACATACGCAGCTTATGGATTCGTGTTCGTTACCTTCAATGGGACTTGCGTTCTTATTTCCGTTGAGGCTCGTGCTCACTTGGGCTAGTTTTCATCCTTAAATAAGGATCACACTCAGGGTGGGATCAACGATTTTCTGAGCGGGTGTGCACCAATAATTACCAAACTAATCACACTGAAACTCTTCTAAGCGACATGTGACAATATTTTTTACCCTTGACAACGCTGATTCATAGAACGGGGGGGGGGGGGGGGGCGGTTATTTTAAAGAAAGTCGCATGTTTTCTGTCCTACTTGACAAATGTTATATTGTTTTGCTTGGTGAATCCTTTTGCTTCAACCTTCAGAAAATCGATTTATTGTATGCTTTTGTGAAGCTCTGTTTTCTCTTAAGCCCCAAACGGAACAATAATAACAGAAAGTTTCGGAAAGTGTTGCTATTTTCACTGCTAGCTTCTCATTTTAGATAGTGTATATTTACACCGAATGGGTGCACCCCCTAAATCCGGCCCTGATCACACTCACTAGACTGCTGGGAACTCGTGTTCACTAATTTCATTGGGAGTGGAGGCGCGGCGGCTCAGTGGTAGATCCTTCACCTCATGTGCTTGGGGTCCCTGGTTCGATCCCAGCTCGCGCCGTGTGGACTTTGTGGTGGACAAACGCCGTGCTCGTGGGTTTCTCGGAGTTCTCGCATATTGTAAATTCACAAGTACAATGAGGGGGCCCCATGCCCCCTCGGCCCCCCAGGATCGGCGCCCTTGGCAGCATATGCATGGTTATGGGTCCAAGAGTATATCTGCAACTACACCATCGATGTTTTTGTCTGTCAGTCACTAACGTGTTTATGAAGTCAGGTTTCCAGTTCTGTCTATGCGGTTTTACTGAGAATTGGAGAAGCAAACTGTGACATTATAGAGAACCCATTTGGAAATGTCTGTTGTAACAATAAAAATGAAATCTTTCAGTTTTACATCCCACGACTACTTTCCTGTTGGCTAAAGGAGACTGATATTTATTCAAACTGAATTATTATATGAAAGAATATGCGCATTAAGAATGAGAGGAGCACAGAAGACCCTGGACAAAAACCACGGAAACTATGTCCTCTAGCACAAAATCACATGACCTAAGATCGAACTAAGGACATCTCTCTCCAGAGGTGACCATCACTAACAAGAGAATCACTGATAAAAAAAACTTCAACACACACTGTATTTTAAATTATAATGTGTTACAGTTTCGGATATCTAATATATCCTTCATCAGACACTACATAGACACTATCTATGTAGTACTATTTATGTGTCTATCTATGTATGTAGTAGTATCTATATAGTGTCTATGCACTGGTGCAAATTCCGGACGGGATGAGGGGGACATGTCCCCTCCAATCTTGGAACTGGGAGGACTGTCTCCCCCAATAATTCGATTTGAATGTATTTTTTGGGGAGAAATGTGATGATTTGTGTCCGATTGCCATAAAGGAAAGTGAAATGAAATTGATGTTTCCCCAGAATAAGCCTCACATCTGCTCGCCTCCCAATGTTGAAGACAATTCTGCTTCCCTGATCCTACACAAGATTGTTTCTCAAACAATCATAAATATTTTGAGTTGAGTTGAGTTGATTTTCAGTTTAACGTCCCTTTCAGCAGCGAAGCTATATGAGATGGGACCTACTGATTAACGTGAAATCCGAAACACATGAACTCCCGCTGGGAATCGAGCCCGGGTCTCCCACGCCAAAGGCGCGTACGCTAACCGCTTAGCCACAAAGGGGCTCCATAAATATTTTGATCATCGCTTACACACACAAACACACACATAACAGTCTTAAACGTCCCCCACAATGTTGTCCCCCACTGAACTGACATACTACAGGGAATGGCAAGAGAGACTAATGGGACAATGACTATGCTGTTACTTTTTTACTATTGCAATACGTGAGAATGAAGTAATTATCACCTGTTTCTTCTTTTTCTTGCTATAGATACACGAGACTAAAATGATTATCACCTGTTACTTCTTTCTCTTGTAATACATGCGAGTAAGGTAGTTATCACATGAAATCAATTCAGTCTTCCGCAAATGATCTTAGCGCGTAGAAAGGCGGCATTTAACTTAAATCTAAAAATAAAATTAATTCCTCTTCATGACAAATATTACCAATAGATACGAAAAATTAACGATATTTCTACCCTATCTACCCTAAGACGACCTCACTGGAACCATTATATTTTGTGAACACTTGTTTGTCAACTTAAATTAAGGGTCCCCGAATATAATGGTGTAACTTTGCAGAAGACATAATTGAGAAAAGTAATAAGCAGCATTAGAGTCGGGTATTCGTAATGGGGAACTAATGTAAGTTAAAAATTAGTTGAAAAAATGTTAAGCTTTTGAGCAAATTATAGTAATAACAATAGTTATTATAATGAGCAAATGAATATTTGAAAAATAGCATTGCTTCAATAAAATTCTTATTGAATATTTTGTGCATTTATATTTATTCAACATTGTTGATCATACATACTTTTCAAGATATATTTTCACACGTATTCTCTGAACACTATTCTTTTTATTTCAGTTTACTTCATAAGGTTTAATAATGTTTATTTAACCATAGTACCCATAACCTCCGTATCCAAGACCATAACCTCTGTAGCCGAGTCCGTAACCTCCATAACCAAGGCCATAACCTCTGTAGCCAAGGCCATAACCTCCATAACCAGCGTAGGCTGGGTAGCCTGGAACAATAAGATAAATATTCAGTTTTTTTATTGAGAGGATTAAATTGTAGATTTACTTTTACTTAATTTTTACAACCATATTCAAATGTCTGAGTGAAATACAGTAAAATCTTCTCAATTCTTCACCTTTGTAGCGTAGACATTCAATTTGCTCTTCGAAAAATGTGTAAGAAGACTCTTTTTTGCTTTTTCAGTATCAATTCAATATTTGAAGAATATACACCGGTTCTGTTGATATTCATTATATGACTGGAAATGGCTAATAACTTCTGTTTCTGATGTCAATATATTCAAAGAACCAATGTGCTAAGAGACAGGCAGAAACGCTTATCTATCTATCTGTCTACATAAAAATATAAATCCTACTAGCAGGCTATAACTAGTGCTATATCATTGCTATAGCCTGCACTTATGGGATAATGCAATACATAGAGCATATGCAGTATTTTTGTAACAGCTATAGTTGAGTAACAGTTACATTTCTCTAATTTCATTAAAAATATATTAATTTTTACTTCCAGTAAAGTTTAAAGGAAAAATAGTTCTTTACTGCAGTGTAATCAATAGTAGCAGCACATTATTTACACCAGTTAAAAAAAAAAAAAAACAAGTAAGCGCTATTTGTGATAAAAACAAGCTTAGAAAAGAACTGCAATGTAAATAACAAAACAGAAACACGAAAGCATTTGAACAGAAAGTTATAATGATGTGTGTTATAAATGCATTGTAAAAAACACATAATGGTACCACGTATGAACGCGTACACATCTAACAGTATACAGACTGCACAAATAATAACAGTAGAATATAAACGATTAAAATAACTTACCGATGTATCTTCCATATCCAAGACCAAGTCCATAGCCGAGACCGCCATATCCAACACCAGTGTAGCCAAGTCCAATAGAGTTAGCTGTTTCCAAAGAATCTTCTTTCTTCTCTTCTGCAGTTGCTTTCTTTTCCTTTGAGGCTTTCTTTTGTTCAGCGGCAGAAGCCAACACAATGATGGCCATCAAGGCGAAAACGACGAAAAGCTTGAAGTACAGATAAGAAAAGCGAAAATGGAGATAACTGAGTGAGATTAAAATTTCACTTTTATATTTCCAAATTATACTATGAGCAAGGGTGGGAGGGAATTTTCTATAACTTTGTACTTTCAATTTTCTGTCACTAATTAGGTATGACTACAAAATATATAAAACATAGCGACAAACTCTTTTTCAGTATCAATTGAATATCTGAAAAATATACACCGGTTCTATTGATATTCATTATATGACAGGAAATGGCAAATAACCTCTGTTTCTGGTATCAATATATTCAAAGAACCAATATGGTAAGAGACAGCTCTATCTATCTATCTGTCTACATAAAAATATAAATCACTATGTTAGTGACTTCGTTCCTCATAAACCACCCGACTAATCTCGATCAAATTTTCAAGAGATATTGGGTTTGGGCCTGGGATTGTTAACTTCACTTTGGCAATCGATATATCACTGTTCCATTACTGATACCAATACTATCCCTGTATATACGCTCGTTACTGCTTTGGAAGATGAAATGCAGAGCGGATATAGAAGGTAAAAACTGGGGGGGGGGGGAAGCCAGTGCCCAGATTATGATAGGTACATATAAACTGAATAATATATAAATAATAGCTTAAATTATTTTGTCACGGAAAAAACTGGGGGGCCTAGGCCTCCCCCGGCCGTGGACTAGATCCGCCACTGATGAAATGCAGCATTGATGGAAGTCATAGCTCAAAGAGACCATTTGAGATCAAAAACTGCCCTCTTGCTAAAGTTCAACGATCTCTTCCAAGCAAGAAGTTATCAGAGTATTCTATATTGCCATAAGCTCAAAGAGACCCCATTTTCAAAGTAGGGAAAATTTAATTAAAAAAGGGATTTTTTGTGTCATTGCAAATTTCAGTTAGAAAATCTACCACTATTGGGCTACAATTATGCATTGCAATTACTTTGCAATAATATTATTGAAGACGAAATGTAATATATTGTCTTACCTTAGACATGATTGTAGTGTGGACTGTGAATTGTCTTGAACAATTGATAACTGTAGCTCTATTTAACTGGCTTTTATACTTAAACCATATTCTCTGAAAGGAAGTTATGTTGAAGGACTTTCATTCTCACCATCTGGAAAAACACGTTGCAATAGAAAATTAATTAATTAATTTCCTTCCCTTCTGCTGCTGTTGAAGAGAAACTTATCAAATAAATATGTGTGATTTACTTTAACGGAAAATCCACTGACCTCCTATCTGGAAACACTAAGAAACACTTTATAGGACTGCAAACTGGTAGAATGCTCACTCTTGTTATGGAAAAACAGAAAGAGTTATAGAAAATATTTGAGAAACATCCCCCATATATATAAGCGCGTTATTTAAGCGGCATTGCATAACAAAAATGAAAAAAATGAAATTAAATCTTTAAGTTTTACGTCCCACGTTTATGCCGGTTAGGCTAAAGGAGACGATTATAATGAAAAATGAGTGAAATGGTGGAATGAAGAAAGTGGGAGGAAACGGGGAACCCCGAGAACACTCACGATCACGGTGTTTGTCCACCACAAAGTCCAGACGGCGCGAGCTGGGATCGAAGCAGGGACTCCAAGCACCGGAGGTGAACGCTCTACCACTGAGCCACCGCGCCCTCTGCATTGTATGACAGTTTACTACACAAAATCATAGAAATGCAGAGCTTATGATAACTTGCATCAATTACAGCATAACATGGTCATTCTTTGTTGATGGGGACGCGGTGGTACAGTGGTAGAGCGTTCACCTTTTGTGCATGGGGTCCCTAGTTCGATCCCAACTTTGTGGTGGACAAACACCGTTTGCGTGGGGTTCTCTCGTTTCCTCTCACTTTCTTTCCACCATTTCATTCATTTCTCATCATCATCGTCTCCTTTAGCCTAATCTTAAACTCAAAGATTTCATTTCGTTCCTTGATGATAGAAGGGTTCTCTCTCGACCGTACACATGGTTGTGGTAAATTTCTCCTCGAAAACCTACGTGTTCCTTTTTAGGTTTGATTCTTAATATCACATATCAATTCACTATTAAGTACTCCCATGCGCAAAAAAAATTGCGCGTATACTGTACCTGAAGATTTTTCGTATTTATTCCATTTTCCTTACGTTTATAGGTAAAATTCAGTTATTAGTATGTGGAGATAATAGAAAGCAATCCATCTGAGGAGATATTTCCAAAAAATATAATAAAATAATAAAAATATAAGCAAAAAACAAAATTATGCTCGGTTTTGTGTATACTGGCAACGATTATTTCTAGGGATTTTTTCAGTAGCAGAGCATAATTGCGGAGGGAATTCAGTAGGGGAGTCGAGGAGTTGGATCAAGGAACTGGATAGTGGACTAAAATGTTGCATTTATTGGTTAAAACCTAGTGTGTAGATTGCCTGCCAAATATAAATTAGCTTCTGTAACTAAGATGTCGTACGAAAATATAGAATTAAACAGAAAAACTCTTATCTTAAGGTTCGAAGCGATACGGACCATGGTTATGAAGATTATTTCTTTTTTTTTAAAAAAAGAGCCAACACCACGTAACCTCCGTGGTTAGGTGGATAGAGTGGCGGACTTGTAGTTATTTTATTATTTTGACACCACATCGAATCCCATCCCATCCCATCCCATTTTTTTTACAAAACATTATAGGAAGTGTATAATTTTGATGTTAATAAGAACCGAAACAATATAATAACGAAATAATTTATTGATAGTATCCTTTAATCGACGTATTTATTCTGTATTAGAATACGTGTACTATTGGAAACAGTTATTGTTTTCAGTTTATAGTCTTGTATGTTACTTCTCGTTCTTGAACAGCAGACAACTCACTTCGGGTTTGTGTGTCTGGAACAGGAAAAAGAACATACGCGACCTTGACAGCCTATCCAGTCTTACCCCTTGTTACATCGACCTGATGTTAAATTATCGTTTATGTGTGTGTGTGCTTGTGTTTTTTGCTTTTTAGAGTATTGACTTTCTCTATCTCTTTTTTTTCATATCCACAAGTGCAAGAATGCTTTCGTTGAACGTAACTAAATTATACAGATCTATGTATGCGGAACACGAATATTTCCAAAAGATAGCATGAATATGAACGATAATCATACCATATTTCTACATTATCTAGTAGCATGAAAAACTGATATTAAAATGATATAACAAACAGGCATAAGCTTTTTTCTAACATGGCAACACATTAAACGTAACTCATTAAATTTTGGGAATTACAAATTATCACCTTACGTGTCGTTGTATTCCTATTCTTTTTCACGTTCAAGCGACGGAAGAAGAAATTGTAGTAATAGTGATAAAAATCGAATTCGACATTTCAATGACTTCAAGTTTCACGTCCCCACATATCGAAAAAGTTATTTTGATGTCTGTCCATCTGTTCGTTTGTCGGTTCGTCACGCTTTTACATGCATTCAAATAGAGGTCATACTGTTCGACGTATCTGGACCGAATTCTAGACGAATTTTTTTTATAACACTTTATCGTTTCGAATTCTATATCCTCCGACACCTAAAAATAAGGGTAGTTTACTGATGAATGAAAATTTAAAATAATTAAATTGTTTCAAAAACAGCTGTAAAGATTTTGCTTATTTTTTTTACAAGTATAGTATGAATCATTGCTCTGAAAAAAAAATACAAAAGGTGTAATTTACTGTATGGGATGCGTTTTTTCGAACAATTTTCTCAATCACATTTCATAAATAATTGTATCATTAATAACCTAACAATATGACACAACTCGTTCGTCCTGTAAACATTCAGAAGGGGTAGTTTACTCTTCTCCGACGATTTTCCCATTAACGCCTGACGCAATTTTGTTCATATTTCATAAATAAATGTTACATAAATAACCTAACGATATGGTATAATTCCATCATCCTAAAAAGCTAGAAGTGGTATATTACTTTTCGGAGCAAGTAATTACCCTACGATTACCCTAAGATTTTGTCGAGAATGACTCTGGCAATTTTGTTCGTATTTCATAAATAGCATAACTCGTTTGTCCTGAAAAGATACACAAGGGATATTTTATTCTTCGGGATGACTTTCTTGACGATTTCGCAGAAAGTACTCAGACGCTTTTGCTCATAGTTCACATACAATTATTTCCTTAATAATTCTAATATATGGCATATGTTATTTCTAACAGAAATATGACCAATGGGTACTTTACTTTTGGACATAAGTTCCTTTGAACAAAGTTTTCCAAAACACATTATTTTATTCGCATTTCCCAAATAAATGTTTCAGTAATAGCTGCAGCCTAACACGAGTCTGTTTAAGAAATTCGAGCGAGAAAAAATCAGTGCGCTTCATCCGTACCCATTCATAAATATGGGGGGCGCGGTGGCTCAGTGGTAGCCGGTGGGTGTAGCCGAACGGTCTGAGGCGTTAGGCTGATGATCGTAAGGTGAAGCCCATTGGGGGTTCGAGTCCCTCTGAAGAGCAAGGGTGGAATTTTAACTGTCCTCGATGTTTCTGTGTTCGTGTCCCTGTTGTGTCCAGTAGTCCTGAGAAGTGGTTAATAGAGAAAAAAAATAGTCAGGAAGTTTTATAAAAAGTGGTAGAGGGTTCTCCTCTGGTCCTTGGGGTCCCGGGTTCGATCCCAGCCCCCGCCAAGTGAACTTTGTGGTGGACAAACACCGTGCTCGTGGGTTTTCTGGGGTTCTCCCACTTTCTTCATTCCACCATTTCACTCATCTCTCATTATCACCGTCTCCTTTAGCCTAATCGGCATATCCGTGGGACGTACACTGAGAAAAAAAAATGTAGGTGGCATACTTAAAAACGTAGGTTACATTCGTAATTCCTGTAGTTTCTGGACTTAACGTACAACCGTATATAACATCCTGCAGCAAACGTATAGCTGAAAAAGTATGTATTATACGCACTGTCTGCATAAGTGCAATGACGTCATTCGTGTGACGTCATCTGCAGTAACAAATATATACGGAGGTGATATCTAGCTTTGTGACGTCAGGATCGTATGTAGCATGTGGGTTAATAATGACGACACACACTGACTATCAGGACGGAGCATAATTTCAAGAAGTATGCAATATACGTTCTTTACGTATGTTTCTTTCGTTCAACCCCAAGACAGCATCTATATTGTACTTGTGCCCCGTACGTACGACTAGATACAGTATACGTATTGTACGTATGTATTATACAGATTTTCCTTATGTCGCACACAGCTTGTCCAGATACAGCATACAGAATATCCATATGCACCATACAGAGTGCACATATGTAGCTTACAGACTGTATGCATGCAGCATATAGATTATACGTATGTCGCGTACAGGTTGGCCATATGTAATGTATGGATTGGATGTATATAGCTAATAGGTTGTCCATATGAAATATACGGATTTTACCTGTATCGCATACGTATTGCCTTCTTGTAATATATGGATTGGACATATGCAGGATCTAGATTGTACGTATAGTGCACCATTATTAAAGTGCTGCAACATACTGCAAAATGCATGATACATTCTTACTGTAATGTTGTCAAATATTGTTTTACTCTGTATGAAAACTAAATAGCTTAAAATATGTTTGATCTCCTTTGTGCCAATAATAATAAAATTAACAATCTTAGTTTGGAGCAGTGAAAGTGTCCAAAGAAATGTATTTACCTGCAGGGTGTCCTATAAGTTTGGATTTCCTGCTAATTCGTTGGGAAGCTACTGCAAAGCCAAGTGTTGAAAAGTGACACAAGCGTTAATTTTAAAATTATGGGCACAAAGGAGGTTAACCATATGTTAAACTATTTTCGTTTTCATACAGAGTAAATCAATATGTGATATATTACTGTAAGAATTTATCATATGCTTTGTTGTTAGTTAGTTCCAGCACTTTAATAATAATGCAAAATGCACAGCCATATACAATCCTATATTCAAACTCAAACAACTTCTCTGTACATTTTAATTAACAGGTATGTTTTTTTTTTTTTTTTTTAATGTCGCAACAATTAAAAGTATGGTGTCAGCTGAAAACGTGTTCGCTCACAAGATAATTTCTACTCAGTACTCGCCATAAAAATGCAACACCAAGAAGGAGGCTGGGTAGCTGCGCCAAAGTTCCCAGGCCGATACCTAATAGTAAGTGCAGAATACGCTTAAACGTCCGCCGTATTCGCTGTGCGACAACGTGGTGACAGCGGAGGCGTTGTGCAGCCATCGACTAAACATATTTATCCTTCCCTGCTCTAGACATTCTGCAAATTTGGATTTTCGTGGGTGCATCCTTCTCAGTGCAACATTTTAAGCAACGAGCGGATTAACAGTCTCATACATTGCTTAAAGAAAGAGCAATGATTCTCAGAATTACTCGGAAGATATTATATATATATATATACAATAATTTAAAACTGTTATTTCAAACTTTGCAATTCAGAGCACGAAAAGAACTATAGCTAAAGGAACACTGATGTTAGCCAGATAGTAACTAGTAAACTCAATCACACTCAGTACCATTAGTTCATGGTGTTATCCGTAAGTCAGAGATCATGGTATCTCATTTCGTGTAGACTTTTGCATTTGTTTAATGCTAAAAATGTATTTTATCGCTACTTGAACCCAGTACCATATATATATACCGACAGGACGTACCTTAGTCACAAGGTGACATGAGTGAAACACTAAACTATTCGATTGACACCTGCGGCCTTGTCAACACTAGAGAAAGTTACAAAGTGATTAAGTAAATACGGAACATAGTTCATACAAAGTATAGCGATGTATGAAGTCTCCGTTTCATACGACTTGGATAAAGGATACATCTGAAATTGCAACAAAAAATATATGATTTCTCTGGATAATTTGGATTAGTCCAGAATTCGAACACATATACGTTGGTAAGTCGAACTTTTTTTTTTTTTTTTACTTCTTTCTTCGGATTCCCAATAAAGTTGACTACTGAAAAGCTGAGTTACAGATTCTGTATTAAAACAACACCTTTGCTAGACATGTTCAGTATACACATTGTCTTACATACAGAACAATACATTAGTTATTAATGCATGTCTGAAATAATAGTGCTTCGTATAGAATTTTACTTCATTCAAACGTAATAGCACGAAGATAAAAAAATATTGCGAAAGATAATGTTCTTATTACAGAGAAAAAGAGTTGAAATGACTTAACAGTAACAAACATTTTCTTTAAACAGAGACAATATTTTATTCTAATTTATGGAAGAAAGAAATAATTTGTAGTACAGTATCTTTATTAGGGTTATATGTTCGTACAAAAGAATGTAAGTACAATTGGGTCTGTCTTCAGAAAGGACGTACTTTTAGCCACAACCTACACTGCTTCTTTTCACTGTCTTTCAAGCAGAATCCTGGTTTGATGCACGAAATACCTGAAACAAAAATCAGAAAACATTTAAAATGTTACATTCGGTGTGCTCAACTTGGTTGTACTTAACAATACAAAGTATCTTAACATTTTTGAGATTAAATGGACAAAATCTGTTCGGTCAGGTATGGACTTTTAGGTTGCACATAGAAAAATTACGAAGTGTTTATTGATGCTGAATAACAACTCAAAATGTATTACTATTCAAAAGTAAGTGGGTACCCCAATGGTGTTCGGGGTACCATGGGGTATCTAATGTCTGTATTTTTTTTAGATATATGGAAATGTATGTCTCTAAAATGTAAGGAACTGACATCTGTTTACCGAAAACCTCAACTCGGTAAGCCTTATGGATATTGAGATATGGGAAAATAAAGAGCGACACCATAGAAGTGTGGGGTTTGAGTACTAGATGGTGCAGTTTCGGAAATGTAATTACGAGGGCTTACAACAACCTCAAAAGTAATTTCAATTAAATACACTACACACACGCCCTGATGGGGCTTTTCGGGTACCATGATATTCGCAGAACTCTCATTTCTAAATATTCTAAAATATGTCTTAATAACGTTTTAAAGAACGTTAGAGGTGTGTGTTTGCCGAAACTGCAAGTCGGTACGCCTAACAGTTACCGAAATATGGTGAAATAAAAAGCGACACCATAGGTACGTGGAGCTTGCATATTAGACAGTACAATTTAGAAAATTAATTAAAATATGACTATCAAGATATTGTCAAATAAAGGGAGGATCCATACAGTTATGGGATTTTCGTGTTAGGTGGTAAAGTTTCCGAAACCGGTCATGGAAAGTTAATAAGCATCAGTAGCAATTTCATCTTAAAGTAATTAGGTACTTCCATGGAGTTTAAGAACATCATGGGGTCTACCAAGGTTAAATTTTAAAAGCTTTGGAAAATATATTTTGACATTTGTAAAGAGTATTAGAAATATGTATTTACCTAAAATTTCCAGCTAGTACATCTAGCAGCTAGAGAGACACCATACAATAAAAGCGTATTAGATCTTGAAATTTCAGAAAACAATTATTGATCCTAACAAAAGTTAAATAAGATGGTACTTCTATGGGTTAAGTGACTACCTCAGACTTGTCAGAACAATTTCGATCGAAAGATTAATTCAGCTCTAAATTTTCTTTGGACAATTCCAAGCGTTCATCGGGCTCTGAAATAAGTGAACATTTTTTGTCAATATCTAATATAGCAAGCGAGATATAAGAAATTATTTTATGACGTCGTAAAAATAGAGACCCACATGGATTTGTACTTTTGAGTCTTTGCTGTAAGAAGAAATTTCAGAAAACAACCGTATATACCTTAATAGAAAATTAAATGGGCGGGAGCACGGTGGCTTAGTGGTAGAGTGCTTACCTCTGGTGTATTGGGTTCGTGGTTCGATCCGCGGCCGTCAGTTTGTAGTGGACATCGTATTCGTGGGTTTTCTAGGGGTACTACCTCTCCTCCCACCTTTGCATTCCATCAATTCTGTCAACAACATTCACTTGCTTTAATCGTAATCTCCCTGAGACTAAAATGCATAATCGTGGGTCGCTACACTGAAATATTTCCTTTTATTTAATTTTAAAATGAAATAGGGAGTTAAGTATGATCGTATCTCTATGGGATAAGTGAAAACTCCAATAGTTTCTGCAAAAGAAGACTAGTTAAAAACCCTACCACTATGCTACTGTATCCCCGTCCATTGAATTGTCTATTAAGGTATATACAGTAGTTTCCTGAATTTTTTTCTTATGGGAAAGACCCAAAAGTACAAATCCATAAAGATCTATTTTTACGTCATAAAATATATAATTCCTTATATCTTCTCGACTATCTTAGATATTGACAGCGACTTTTCATTCTTTTGCACAGCTCGATGAACCCTTGGAATTGCCTGAAGAAAACCTAGGACTGAACTAAATTTTCGATCGAAATTGTACTAAGGTACTCATTTAACCCATAGAAGTACCCATCTGATTTAATTTTGTTGCGACCAATAATTGTTTCCGAAATTTCAAGATCTCATACGCTTTTATTTCAGTGTTTCTCCAGATGTTAGATGTACTAGCTGGAAGTTTTGGGTAAACACATATTTCAAATATTGTTTACAAATGTCAGATTATATTTTCAAAAGCTTTTAAAATTTAATTTTGGTAGACTCCATGATGTTCTAACACCCCCTGAAGATATCTAATTACTTTAAGATGAAATTGCTACTGATGTTTATTAACTTTCTATGACCGATTTCGGAAATTTTAGCATCTAACACTAAAACCCCTTAACTGTGTTGGTCCTCCCTTTATTTGACAACATCTTGATAGCCGTTAGTCATATTTTAATTCAATTTCCGAATTCTAGCGTCAAGTATGCAAGTCCCACATACCTATAGTATCGCTCTTTATTTTCCCATATCTCGGTATCCATAAGGCTTACCGAGTTGCAGTTTTCAGTTAAAAAAAAAAATCAGTTGTTTACATTTTAGAGACATGTATTTCCAAATATCTAAAATGCAGAAATTAGGTACCGCATTGGAACCCCATTGGAGTACTCACTTACTTTTGCATAGCAGGGTAAAAACGCCACTCACTTTAAGGTTGAAAACATACTATTTTGTCTCTTCTCTGAGCATCGTGAATCTGTCGGAGCTGTACCATAGTTGGAAGGACTCACTGATCCTTCCTATAATGACCATATAGTCAGAATTCAAAAAGGAGTAGCCGTTGAAGGAAAAACAATATTTTAAAATCCTTGCACCAGTAGTCGTCACCTTAAAATCAAAATGTTCCAGTAGTAGTCAGGATTTTCTACCAGTATTCGTCACTCAAATAACTTGATATAATTTATTCAAAAACGCACTGTGTATCAGTTTAGGGTTAAGAATACAATATAAAGTAGTAAGCTTAATAACTTTGCATCACTTTTAGCACTCAAGAAAGAAAATAGAAACGTTTTTACATACTTTTTAAAGCAATTTCAGAAAGAAAAATGTTAACTGAATTCAAAAGTTAACTGTATATCACTTTCACGTTAAGAATACAATATTAAATACTATGTTTAATAACTATACATCACTTTAAACACTCAAGAATGAAAATAAACGTTTGTACATTGATTTTAAAAACAATCTGAGAAATAAAATAAGTTAACTGAATTCAAAATTTAATTATACATCACCTTAAGCTTAAGAATACACTATAAAATACTGAGATTAATAAAAAATGAAATCTTTAACGTCCCACGGTTATGCTGGTTAGGCTAAAGGAGACGGTGATAATGAGAAATGAAATGAAATGAAATCTGTAAGTTTTACGTCCCACGGTTATGCCGGTTAGGCTAAAGGAGACGGTGATAATGAGAAATGACTGAAATGGTGGAATAAAGAAAGTGGCAGGAAATGGGAGAACCCCGAGAAAACCCACGAGCACGGTGTTTGTCCACCACAAAGTCCACACGGCGCGAGCTGGGATCGAACCAGGGACCCCCTGCACCGGAGGTGAACGCTCTACCACTGAGCCACCGAAGAGTAGACGACTGAAGGCGCAAGTAGCATACAAATTTATGATGCTGAAGGCGTTATTTTTCACAGCTATGGAGGAAAGAGATAGAAACAAAAAAAATAACAGGAAATCTTTGTTTTACGTCCTACGAATATGCTATGTAGGTTGACGGTCAGAATTGAGTAATGAAAATTGATGATCTTGGAATACGATTTGGCCGAATAACGAGGGAGAAAATAATCATTGATTAAATATTAAATTGAAAAGAATTAAGAACCTGACGCTTAAATACTTATCTATCCGGCACCCATCTTGATCCCCATAAAATATCATGAAGTGCTTGATTGATTCTAAACCCAATAATAGTAATAGTAATTTAACAAGAAACACAGAATATATAATTTACGCACCTTGAAATGTAGAAATTAATGATTGTAATCCCCAGCTTTCCAATAGACCTTTGATTTCTTCAAATGAAGATTCGGATATCTTGTTTCTTCTCAAGCAATAATGGGTTACAATAATCAGTTGCAGTCCAAAGCCAAGTCACTAAGTGAAGCATGAATATAAAAGAATTCATTAGTTAGATGCATACAAAATCCTACGCATGTAAATCCGAATCTACTTATATTAAATTGTAAATTTAAACAAACTAAATTATACTACAGTTATAGTGACATAAAACATACATTAAATAAGGTATACAGGGTGTCTCAAAAGTCCCCTGACATAGGGTAACTCTGTTATTATCAGAGTTACAACAAAATGTAGGAGAGGAAAGCATCTCCAAATATGATGTTTTCAATCTAAAGTGAAGGAATTTTTAAAATCGGATGACTCGTTTGCGCTGTACACTCTTTATGCGCCTAATGTGAAATGAAAATGCAACGTTGCCATTTACCTGGACCTACAACATAAGTGAATGAAGTTACTTTCTTTTGCGCTAACATTTCGATGGCCAGCCCCCGTTTCAAACAGGAACTTCATTCACTTATGTTGTGGGTCCAGGTAAATGACAACGTTGCATTTTCATTTAAATTTGGGTGCATAAAGAGTATACAGCACAAATATCTCGTCCGATTTTTTTTGAAAAAAAAAAAAGTGTTCACTTTAGATTGAAAACGTCATATTTCGATATGATTTTTCCTCTTACATTTTGCTGTAACTCTGATAATAACAGAGTTACCCTATGTCAGGGAACTTTTGAGACATACTGTATACATCATAAGAAGTTCCTTTCTAAATTCTACACGGATGTGGTTTCATTGAATGTGAGGTGGGTGATACACATTAGGCCTTTTGGGAGTACATCACACGGACGACCGTAATTTTGTGTTCAAAATTTTTATTATGAACTGGTGGGATATGTGATACATATGGCCACGGGCTAGAATTTTCTCAGTATGTCAAAAATGCAATCAGATTTCATGCAGCTTAATTTGGTGAAAAGCTATTGCCAATTGAACGTTACATTTACCTCTTTCTTGCAGATGTTAAACCATGCCGTTAGCACGTGAGGAATGGATCGAAATAATAAAAATGTGGGACTGGAGGAGTATATGTGCAGTGGTTGCCGATTGCAGAGTCATCCACAATGTGACTCTGTGTCACATGTTTCAGTGCTACAGTAATTAACTAAATTTGAGAAGACGAGCACATTCGTGAACATACATCGTAACGGTTCAAACTCGCGGGCCCTTTTTCCTTCCCCATTTTGAACCGGTACATGAAAATGCCATTTTCTCTATGTTTGCCTGCGCCGATTTTGAAAATTCCTTCACTAATCGATTTCTCTCGACGAGTACTACAAGAATCAGTTAAAATCGCACGGGCCCTTTTTTCTTCCCCATTTTGAACCGGTACATGAAAATGCGTTTTTCTTCATGCTTGCCTGCGCCGATTTTGAAAATTTCTTCACTAGTCGATTTCTCTCGTTGAGTACTACAAGAATCAGTTAAAATTTCGCGGCCCTTTTTCTTCCCCATTTTGATCCGGTACATGAAAATGGGTTTTTCTTCATGCTTGCCTGCGCCGATTTTGAAAATTCCCTCACTAGTCGATTTCTCTCGTTGAGTACTACAAGAATCAGTTAAAATCTCGCGGGCCCTTTTTCCTTCCCCATTTTGAACAGGTACATGAAAATATGATTTTCTCCATATTTGCCTGCGCCGATTTTGAAAATTCTTTCAGTAATCGATTTCTGTCGTCGAGTACTACAAGAATCAGTTAAAATCTCGCGGGCCCTTTTTTCTTTCCCAACCCAATATTTTTATATATTTTGAATGTATTCAAGTATGGAACAAAAGTGTTTAATTAATTCCCTTAGTAGGCTTCTCAACTTAATATTTTTCAACTTAAATTTTATTTGTTTTGATTATTTATTTTCTTGTGACTCAATATTTAATTGCAATCGTTCATTGGGGAGAAGGGTGGCCATTCTCAAATATATAAATATAGTATTCTTAAAATTTATGTCTTCTGGTATTATTAGTTTCTTCCACTAGACCTGGAAATTGCAAAATTAATACCTGGAAAACCTGGAAAATTCAGGGAAATTGAGTTCCATATTTATGTATGAACCCTGCTATTTACAATTTTTTTCGAATAGGGAGAATTGTACAAAAGGGTGTTTTGGGAATGGTATAACAGTAGGTTTCTGGGGGTGTTGTTCGAAATGAAATAAAATCTTTAAGTTTTACGTCCCACTATTATGCTTGCTAGGCTACAGATGACTTGGTGTTGTTCGGTGGGGGTCAATGTTGCCAATTTTGGGAAAAGTCACTAAATCAGGGGAATTCGACCTCAACGATAGCGTAGGGTGACCATAAAATTTTCAGTTAATAACGGGATAGGTTCTGGCTTTTAGATCTACCTTTGTTCTTACCAGTGCCTTGGGGCCGCGGTGGCTCAGTGGTAGAGCGTTCATCTTTAGTGCTTGGGGTTCCGGGTTCAAACCCTGCTCCCGCCAAGTGAACTTTGTGGTGTACAAACACCGTGTGCGTGGGTTTTCTCGGGGTTCTCCCGTTTCCTCTCACTTTCTTCATTCCACCATTTCATTCATCTCTCATCATCACCGTCTCCTTTAGCCTAATCGGCATAACCGTGGGACGTAAAACTCAAAAATTTCATTTCATTTCATTTATCAGTGCCTTGATATCAGAGTTCCCCCTCTCTCTCTCTTTGTTACTGAGCGGGTACTTATGAAAAAGGAAAGACACGTTGAAGTTTGTTCAACACACAACCAACTGCTAAATCTCTGCTGTCTTTCGAGCAGTACTACGAACTATAGAGTATGTTTAATATAGGGAATTTCAGTTCAATTACCTCTTTGTTGTTATTAATACTTTTAAAAGGAGTAAAGGTACTGGGTTTGTTATTTACTTCTTTCATTTACATAAAATGGGACGAATACTACTTTTTTCCATCTACTGACGGGAAGGCCGGGAAACGCCCCTAAAACGGGACTGTCCCGGTCAAAACGGGACGTATGGTCGCCCTACGAATAATTTTTCCGATTGGAGACTTTTATGGGTGATTTTTAAATGACGATTCAGCTACTTATACATTTAGCGACTTTTTGCTGCAAACAAAATTTTCATCTGTAGAGAAGCATTATTAGCTCAAAACAGTTTTTGAACTAATAATGCTTCTGTTTGTTCTTTTTTCTGTTTGTTTGTTTTAATCAGCGCAAGTGATGAAGAGTTTGGAAATACAGCGTACCCACTGGCCCACAATCCTGCATTGTTATGTTGCCCTTGTCCTCTAACGAAGAAGAACTACAAACTTGATGTCCTTTAGTTCGCAGTTTCCGTTGAGAGACACACGTAATACATCTTTACCGATAGCAAAAAGATTAGCTATAGATGCGTGAATAAAGGCGATGTGGATGTTTGTTATATTTGTTCTTTGGGGTCTTTTAATTATTCTGCAGTTTTTCTTTTACAAAAAATTGCTTAACGTAAGTACTGTAGTGTTAATTATTTCGGAACTATTTTGACTCCACAATATGAACAAAAGTACCCGAAACAATCTGAAATGATCCCTGAATTCAAGGATTGGTTGCGCCCTGTTTACAAAGATGTGAGTAGAAGCAGCGGCGCAAATCTGTCTTCAACATTGGGGGGGAAGGGTAAGACCGTTACCACACTTTTTATTTTGCGATGTCCAAAATAGTTATGAAGTTGAAAAACAATGTTGTGGAGTATCAGAGTTGTCTTCAGCATTGGGAAGCTGCAGATTTGAGGCTTATTCTGGGAGACGTCTATTTTATCTCACGTTCCTTTGTAGCAATTGGACAAAAATCATCAAATTTCTCCCAAAAAACACATTTCAAATCGGATTATTGGGGAAAACTCCCCCTCAGTTCCAAGATTGGAGGGGACATGTATCCGTCATCCCCCCCCCCGGGATTTGCGGCAGTGAGTAGAACATATTGTTTAGTTTACATCTACAACTTTAAAACAATGCTTATAGACAATGAATTTCTCGATTATTTTTTATAGCGACTTTTCACCCAAAATTCGAGTCGCCACCTCTCGTTTCGCAAACTTATTGTCAACATTTTGGCAACACTGGTTGCGGGGAGAGCTACAATGGAAATGAAAATGAAATGAAATCTTTGAGTTTTATGTCTCACGGTTATGCCGGTTAGGCTAAAGGAGACGGTGATGATGAGCAATGAATGAAATGGTGGAATGAAGAAAGTGGGAGGAAACGGGAAAATCCCGAGGAAACCCACGCACGCGGTGTTTGTTCACCACAAAGTTCATTTGGCGGGAGCTGGGATCGAACCCGGGACCCCAAGCACCAGAGGTGAACGCTCTACCATTGAGCCACCGCGGCCCTAAGAGATTGAGAGTCATAAACTTAGTCACTTTCAATTTTGTAATATATATATATATACTGTATATATATATTACAGTATATATTACTGTATATATATATTACATCACTGACTGATAACTAAAATGCTTGGATTGTATATATAAAAGTCACCCCCTGCCCGTAAAAAGCTCCATTCAAACTCGGAATCGAACAATTGCATCTGTAAAGCAGTGCTGAGTTGATTTTAACGTTCCTTTCAGCAGCAAGGCTGTATGAGACATGGACTTACAGATTAACGTGAAATCCGAACCACATAAGCTCCGGCCGGGAATCGAACCCGGGTGTCCCACGCCAAAGGCGTGTACACTAACCACTTAGCCACGAGGGAACCCATCTGGGTAATAGTTAAGAACAGGTACTTCTCATCTCCCGTGCACGAGGATACATCTTATTGTTGCACTACCTAAACACCCTAAGTACAAGGGCAAGAACTCAGTCTATTACCTGCTTTTTAACATCCTAGATCAGCGTTTCCTAACCTTTTTCAACTTGCGGCACACTACGGATGTAACTTGAATTCTCGCGGCGCACTCATAGATATTATTATTTGTAAATATAAAACTAGTATTTTTTCTGCGATTATTGATCTCCTTCTCACAGAGAAGAAAGCTCAATCACTGTTTTTTTCCCCGTGGTAAATTATTATGCTTATTTTTCATTCTAATTTAAAAATATAAAACAATTGCAATGAAATATTGGACTCAGGTTTTTAAAACTAAGCTTTCTTGTTCGAAAACTGTATCCAACCTTTCACTAAGAAGTAAGATCACTAAATAACGAACGAACAAACAAATCTTTTTTACTTTTAAAATACAAATGTATTTAATTTGTCGAAAGGATTGAATGTTATTTTAAATTTTCAAGTTACAAAATAGTCTGCAACAATAAAGAAGCAATAATAGTCACAACAATGATAACCAATATATATTTTCAACATTAAAAATGTACAGAAAAGTAACACGGTATGAAACTTAAAGTTGTAGATTCATAGTAGAGGTTCATAGTAATGTGAAATAAAAATATACATTTTTCCTTCGTCTTGCAATTTGATTGCTATAGAATTAATAATTTGCTTCGACTTCCTCGCGGCACACTAGCGGCCCATTCACGGCACACCAGTGTGCCGCGGCGCACCGGTTGGGAAACGCTGTCCTAGATAGTCAATGAATAATTCCTGAAAGTATGGCGTTTCTCGTCCTTCCCTAAATGGGAAGTACGGCTCCTTAACTATAACCCTCATCTGTAAGGCAGTGTAAGCAACAAAAAATTTAAAAAAAAACGCACACTGGATGTTTGCGCAACTGAGGATCAAAACATCCTCAATGGAGTATGAGAAATCGTAAACGTCAATCAAAGTGTGTTTTTGCTTATTCATTACTTCGTTAATAGTTAATTCCTTCTAGAAATAGTGAAACAATACTATGAAGAAACACTAATTAAACTAATAACTATTACGTTGTGTTTCTTACCATACCGTTTTTACCAGCCATAGAATTTGAACCTAGTACTATACTGCATTAGTCACGCCGGAACGAAGGGTGAAATTCAAACGCCTGGCACTCGTAGGTGTTGAAGCTGTGTTGTAGTTACGCGGCCTGCGTTGGTACTCCTCAACATAAATACGTCACTGCCCAAAACCAGGAAACATCACAGACAGAAGACAGGGGCACAATCAGTGCCTGACACTTCACGAACTCAAACCCGCCAAGACTCAACTCAACATGACCTTCAATTACGTTCTACAGTAGAAACCAAACCAATGCTAAGGCACAAACTTACCAACTTCCTATATGAAAACACAAGAAAAAAAAATATTCAAACTTTTTGGTTCCAAAGTGATGCCATAACAATAATACTAAAAAGGTTTTAATTCTCAGTAACCCAAACATTAATTAACTAGGGAACATAACAAGCAAAAATAAATAAATAGAAATCAAATCAAATTAAATTTAAAAAATAAAAACCTGACAAGTAAGCTCTCCCTGACTACTTTTTTTTAAAATTTTAGTGAGGCTGTAAAATATATCAATATCTTCGTCAAATATATATATTTCAATGTAAACAAGTTCTTTAAACAAAAGAAAGCTCTGTAGTAGAGCGCTTACCTCTGACCTGTTAGGTCCCTGGTTCGATTCCTGCTCCCGACAAATAGCCTTTTGGTGAACACTGTAGGTGTGGTTATTCTTAAGACTTTCCAGTTTCCTTACATTTTCTTGATTCCACCATTATCATGTATCTCATCGTCACCTTCTCACTTACGTTTATGTAGAATCATGGGGCGTTAAACTAAAAGTAAAAAAAAAAAATGCAAATATCCTAATAAAAATGAGTTTTCTAGACTACACAAGTGGCCCCGCGTAGCGTAGTTGCTAACGCTCTCGCCTTCGGTGCGAACGGTCCCGGGTTCGATCCCGTTGGGGATCGATTTCCTCAGTCGAAAAAGTATCAAAAGATTTTAAGTCCAGCCATCCTGAATGAGATTTCCTTGGGTTTTCCTCATTCACAGCAGGAAAATGCCGGAGTGGTACCTAACATATAGGTCCCAGGCCGTTTTCTTCCTTCCCCAATCCTTTCTTCCCTTCCTTTACCCGGATAGTGTGCTCATCGAGGGACGTCATCCCTCATATGTGACGGGCTAACAAGGCCATTGATGCCGAAAGCCCAGAGACCTAAAGCCTAAATCTTCACTACACAAGGGAATTTTCGCGCTGAAAACGGTTTCTTAGCAATTATGTTAAGCAGTCCTGTAGTAACTCTGCACCACGTAATAAATCGTCACATATAAAACGGAATGAATAAACACATAACATTCATTTTGCTACCTTGTAACGTAAAATGTTTCAAAACATTAATATTCAAAGATTTCTCAAAATTCAGATTCACCCATTCCATTCTCCTCAATCATTAACGAGTTGTAGTCATAAACTATATTACTTACTTAGTACTATACTAAAGCAAGTTACACTAAAAGAATATATAATTAATGGAATATTTAACTAAAGTAATAGTTAACTAGTGCACTTACCCAGGTTTCTGTTTCCTTCCTCTCTTCTTTTCCGATTGTAACAACCTCGTTTCGCAAGCAAAAGACGGTAGTTCAATGACGTCAGCCATGGCGAAAGAAAGAGTGTCTATAGGCGGTCTGGATCTCACGTACAGATGGACGTATATAACGTATAACTGAAGTACTTAACATACGTATATGTATGTAAAATACAGAAGATTGTTAGATGTCAGACATTCTGCAGCGAAATGATGTAATATCTAAGCGGGTAAAAGGCAGTACCTGTGTAGTATATGGATAAAGTACGCTCCGTACAGATTTCCTTAGTAAACATAACGAATCCTTGTATTTGTACAATATACCGCTGTCCGGATAATGGATTTTTCTCAGTGTAAAACTCAAAGATTTCATTTCATTTTCATTCTTAAATATATTTTTAAATGTTACACCTAATCACAATTTTCCTAACAAAATCGAAACTTCTATTTAAATGTGCCTTGTTGTGGCCAAATGGTTCAAGTGCATTGGTTCTGGATTTGATTCCCGGTGAGAGTTAGTGTATTTTTATACAACGTTAAGGTATAGGTAATAAGTAGGTGCAAAGAGGAAAGTGTTGAAACAAGCCTAACCAACCTAATAAATAATGCAAAGAAATAATACAATATTACGAAACTATAGAAGAAACGTTGTTAATATTAGATATTTGCGTGTGAGATTGTCCAACCGATGACTGTCAACTCCAAAGGTAAGAAAGTGAAACATCCAATACCAGGTTAATCAGTGGTCTCTAGGTAAAGCTATCCTACTAGGAAGTGATTGAGATACCACAAAATGTTGTAATCGCTGAGAGACATGTTAGGAGCATACATTGGGAGAGAGACTTTAACTCATGAATAGTCTGCACCTTTTGTTGGTGTATTGAAGTGCGTAGGTGGTGTGTGTTTGGCACATCAGGTTCCTTTGTTGTTAGTCGCAGCTTTCTAGACCGGATGCAGTTATTCCCGGTAGAAAATACAAGAAAATATACATTTCTATTACTATTAAAGTAAATAATTACACTCATTCCCTCAATGTGACACTTGTTTGTTTAACTGTATACAGACAGCTGATCCGTGGAAAAATCGTTCATAATAATAAATAAAATAAACTCGACAAATATTCTTGTAAATAATAGGTAAAAGTTTGCGTCACACTGTTCATTTTGCTGGGCACGCCAGTGTGCCTCGTTATCCGGTTGTGGCACACTGGAATATAGGGTATGACTTTCTAATTTTTCCCAACTATTTTAACTGCTTCAATTGAAATGCATTTATAATAATAAGAGAGTGAATTTAATCTTCTTACCCTTCGATTTAGAAATAAGGTCCGCTAGAATTGTATATATAAAAAATAATAATACTCAGAATTTTATAGAGTAGTTTGTTTTATTCGAAATGACATACTTCCTGCAACTGTTTGGGTTGGAATTATTTGAAGTCAAATCTTTAAGTTTTACGACCCACGGTTATACTGGCTAGGCTAAAGGACACGGTGATGAGAAATGAATGCAATATTGGAATGAAAAAAGTGAGAGAAAACGGGAGAACCCCGAGAAAACCCATGCACATGGTGTTTCTCCACCACAAAATTCACTTGGTGCGAGCTGGGGTCGAACCAAGGATCCCATGCACCAAAGGTGAACGCTTTATCACTGAGCTACCGCGGCCCCTCTGAAATTATTTATAGGAGAGAGTGACTACTTTATGAAAACTTGATATCGAACACATTTGTTTAAAAATACCAGCTTTTTGAGAAATATTGGTTAATATTCAGAAAAACCTGTCAATAAAATAATGATAATAATAATAATAACTATTATTATTATTATTATTATTATTATTATTATTATTATTATTATTATTATTATTATTATTATTATTATTATTATTATTACTTAGCTTAAATTAAAAACTCTCTGGACCTAGTGCATTGGCACAATTCCACGAATTAAAAAGAATGTGTTTACTTCTCATGTAAGTGTAGAAGGACTTAATCCCTGTTGCTTTCAATATACGAAGAAAGTGTCCAACTTTCAAATGATATGCTACATAGAGTGCCCTATGCAACATAATGTAGTATAGAGTCATCATTTCAGGTTGCTTAAAGAACACTTTCGTTTTAGCAAGAAAGGAAGAAAATAGAAAATACTGAGGTTTAACCTAATAGAAAGTTTGCAGTTTTAAGGGAAAATGCACAGAGTTGTTGGATATAAAATGTAGTTCGGATTAATGGAGTAAGACACCGTAAATAGTTTATTGTTTGAAATATACTGGGAGTGACCAAGCCATTACATATGGAAATATCGAAAGAGATACGTTAATGGTGTTAGTTGCAAACTGTTTTAGAAATGAAAAATTTAAGGAAATCTCTAAAACTCTGATATCACAGATCCAAGTTGACTGACTGTTAAGTAAAACTGCTAAATCTGAGTAAAGCAAAAAAAAAAAAAAAAAAAGTATTAATGACCTGTGTTACAGTTTCAGACATATCATTCTCATATCGAAACTACGATAGAAATAAATTATGAATAAAGGTGAATTCACAGTTCTGGAATACCAACAAATGATTTTGCTAGATGTAAATTTTCGGAAAACTTTTTTTTATAAGGCTTTAGATTTATTTTTTTGTTTGTTTATTAGCTTCCCCATGCCGTAAACGTCGCCAACTCCTAGTGGCCCACTTGCCGGTAAATGGCGATCGTCGATATAGCGACGCGTCGAAGGATTGCCGCTAGTGTGCCATTAGTGGCAGGGTTTCGTCGAGTCAAAGCAGATATCTAGAATCGGGGGTATCTGGAAGAAAATATTTGCAACCCATCGCATTGACAGCAGAGGAAGATATCGAACTAACGGACAACGAGGAAGTTGAAACAATAATTAAGAAACTAAAAACTAAAAAAGCTCCAGGATTGGATGGTATAGTAAATGAGATCTACAAAAATAAAAAGGATATTTGGACTCCATATCTAACAAAATTGTTCAACACCCTACTTAAGAAGCAGATATTTCCCTCGTTGTGGAAAGAATCGAAATTGCTAATTTTGTTAAAAAGTCAGGATAAAGATTTAACAGAAGTGAGTTCTTACCGTCCAATCTGCCTTTTGAGAAACATCTCAAAATTATTAGAAAGGATAATAGCAAATAGAATTCGACGAAAGCATAGAAATATCGAAGATGATAGTTTACAATATGGTTTCAGAAAGGGCAAATCTACGGAAGATGCCTTAAATGCATTTGTGTATCAAGTTAAGGAAAGTAGCATGGAAAGAAAATATGCACTGGCCCTGTTTTTTGACAGAGGGAGCGTTTGATAACTTATGGACACCATCTCTCATTGAAAGGTTAAAAGAGCTAAATTTATCACAATATTTAGTAAATATAGTTAGGGATTACTTCTTGAATAGACAGATCATCATCCATGAGAACCTGGGAAATATCAAAGTTACTGCACAAAAGGGATGTCCGCAAGGATCGATCTTAGGACCATTGATGTGGGATTTGGAATACCAGCCGTGTTTAGAAAGACTAAACCAATTAGGGGAAACTGAACGAGTAATTGCTTTTGCTGATGATTTGGCTGTAATAATCTCAGTAAACTCTAGAATAGAATTGGAAAGAAAATCAGCACGAATTATAAACGAATTACTTGATTGGTGTGGAAACTCTAAGCTAAAAATCTCTTAAAGGAAAGCGAAATACATGATTTTTGGAAGTAAATTATTAAGAGGACCAATAATTAAAATAGGCATCAGTAAGATCGAAAGTGTATCAGTATTTAAATATTTAGGGATTATGATAGACGATAAACTGAATTTTGGAGAGCATATTAATTATGTTACTCAAAAGGGTCATAAAGTAACTAATAAACTCATTTCATTGGCTCAAACAAACTATAGGCTACCGAGAAAATTAATTAAGACTTATCAGGAGGTAATCCTAAGCGCCTCGATGAACTATGCTTCCAGCGTATGGGCACATTGATTATTAGAGAATAACTCCTTAAAAGCAAAAATAAATCGCCCACAACGAAACCTTTTAATTCGGCTCATTGGTGCCTTCAGCACGACACCGCACAGCGCGTTGTGTATTTTGATGGGTTTCAAACCAATGTATTTAACAGTAATCCAGAGAGCGGCAACATATTGGTATAAAAAGGAAATTTAAATAAGACGAAAGAACTTTTAGGGACCAAAGCACAAAAACTCGATGAAATAGAAAGACAAATTCAACAAAAATGGATACAGGACTGGCAAGTAGACAAAACATCAAGAAGATTATTCACGTTTATTCCAGACGTTGGAACGCGACTCAAATGGAATTACTTCAATCCCAACAAAGGACTAATTCATTTCCTAACAGGACATGGTCCCTTTCCAACCCATCTTTATAGAATCAACAAAAAAGAACATGATAGCTGTGAATGTGGAGAACAAGGGACACCTGAACACAGTGTTCTGTGGTGCCCGTTCCTGGAGGAGTACTTGCGAATTCGTGACCAAATTAGACAGAAAGATATAAAAGCTATCTTGGAAGATGAAGAGGATTATAGAATCCTGGCACATGTAGCAGAGGAATACTCAGAACTATGCAGAAAACATTTTACAGAGAAAACACAAACTAAATGAACATAAAATATGGAAAACAGAATGAATGAGGATTCCTCCCTCCTGGACCGAAGGAAACTTCTGGAAGCGCTGGATCTCCGCGCCCCCAGGAAGGAGGTTGAGTGATGGTGTGTGAGTGCCTAGAGCATTCTCGGTCTTTGACTGGTAAGGAACTCCAGATGCTCTGGGAGCGTATGTGTGATGCGATGGTGACGGAATGAGTGTTAAATCTAGAGCCGTGGGAATAAATATACACTAATATGTAATAGAAACAATCATATGAAAATATCCCAATTTTGACATGAAGACTCGGAAATAGAGCATCATCTCGAAGCCGCTTCGCGATTCGGTTACGATAGCGTGCGACTTTCGGTCCGTGGGTACGCGGCGGCGGGACACAATTGACCAGGGCCCGCACTAAGTGCTCCGAGTGTGTCCTGGGCATCATGTCGATACTCACGGTCCGTTTCTGATGTGTAGGATGAACCGAGATCAATGAATAATACAGCTACATCAACAAATACAGCCATAATCAAAATTTTTAAAAAATCAGTGAACCAACTTTATCGATATGAAACTTAAATGCATTATAGAAAAGTGGTGTGTTAGTGAAGTGATGTGTAGTGTAGTGTTTAGTGAAGTGATGTGTATATAGTGATTATTAACCACACAGGGGAAACCGTGACACAGGAGAGGAACGCACATACAGGTGAAAATCATTTAGGTGAGAAACCAAGATTAGGAAGAGTATCAGCAGTCAGCAGTAAGCAGACACCGAAGTTATCAGAGTGTGATAACAGGAATTTTTCGTGTTATTTAATAAACTCTTAAAATCAATAAGACGAAAATAGAAAATGTATGTTTTGGATATATTAAACAATTGTCAACTTACTATATATGACAATTTAGGTAGTAGCTAGATAGCAATCAAATTTGTTACGTAATACGATAATAAAATTAGGTAAGAATTAGATAGTAATTTAATTCTTGTTTAGTTAGTTAATATTGATTAGATAGCTCAAGTCCTTTTGTTTTTCTTTTCGTTTTTCTTTTTGTTTTGTTTTATTTGTTGTTGATTGTTGTTGGATGTTGAGTGTTGTGGTCTCGTCCTTCCCACCGTTTTCCTTGTTCCCTGTCTTCTTTCCAATTATTGCAAATAAAGGATGATGAAAAAGGCTAAAGAAAAACAAAATGCGATGATGATAGCCCGTTTCGGTTAAAGTCTTCAGATGCCGAAACTGAAGAGGCAGATCTGAGCATTAAAAAAAAAAAAAAAAAAAAAAAAAAACGTAAGAACGAGGACTTCATTTTGGTCCGCGCTGGTTTGATTTGTCACGGAGAATCGTAAAGGGGCCAACATGAACTATCACCAGTCATGTGCATGCGGTTATTATTATATATTATTTTTCGCTGACGAATTGTTATTATAAGGAGAATACTTGAACTCCGGGGGTCAAGAGTAACTCCTGCCTTTACATCATGAAGTGAAAAATCTTGAGATGGGTGCGTATAATTGTATGAATTTAGTTGGCAATTGTCGCCGATCACTAGCAAGTGAATATGGGAGAACTATGAAAAAAGTAAATAGACGTTTGCCATTTTGTTATAAAATTACATGACAAGTGCATTTGATCTGATTCCAAACAGTATCTTCAAATATACACGGTTAAAGGAGCACTCTGATTAGAAATATTAAAAAGATTTCAACGATTTATCACTCTACAAGCTGTGTCTTCACAGTCGCTTCCGTGGCGAGTTCGGAAGATTACGCAACTAGTAACCCTAAGGTTGATGGTTCACGACCAGCTCACGGCACTTTTGTTTTATTTTTTAAAAAATGTTTTTAGGCACCTTGATGCAAAGAAATTACGCATATAGGCGATTTAACGTATTTTAGGGGATTAATTTTGTGGTTCGTTGGCGTCCCGTCGCTTCTCTGCCGGTGGTGGTATAATTTTCAAAACAGAAGTGTTACCAATTTTTGGCTGCGGGACCGCTAATTTTTGGGGACATGTCACTAGTTGCCTATCGGTGGTCCACCGACGCTTACGGCAGGGGATTTTCCCCTCACGAGTGAGGCAGATTGTAATCGACCAAGAGTGTTTTGGAAAAATGGGAAACATCTTCCGACTGCGACTTCTGAATAATACGTTTAGGATCAAGTCGAATCAAGGCTGCGCCACGGGAAGGTAGAACAAGTGAGGCAATCGTTCCAAGCACTACGCTCGAGAGCTTCCGTCTCATTCAAGACTCTTCCGGAAAAGTAACAAGTTTATTACTTGTAATTCATTCTTTGAGTCAAAGTATTTTACAATAAACCACCGTTTTGTAAGATATTTTTACGATTGTATACTATTAATTTCGAAAATTGTACTCATAATATAATTTCCCATCATGGATTTGAAAAATGTTCATCTCTTCATGTTTGATATGGAAGTCTCATCTTCATTATTGACCCTTAATTTATTTTAGTCCTAGGCAACGCGAATCGACGGGATGGCTCTAAGTGAAAACATTCATTTAGATGGTTAAGTAATCAGGAAATTCCTGCTGTTATTTCACGAAACACAACAGATCTTGAGGAAAAAAAAAAAAAAAACAATTTTGCTTACCAGGGGGAGGGAGTAAATCATCTGCATACGTTTCCTTAACTAGGAAGAAAGCAAGGGCGCCGATCCTGGGGGGCCGGGCCCGCCCAAAGCTCATGTAGGCCACCTTTGTATTTATGAATATACAATATTTGGCATAATTTGAGTGTAATTTATCTTAAAATCCTCATATATATATATATCTTCTGCATTTAAATGCCCCCCCCCCCAAATTTACAGAGACATTGGCGTCCTTGGAAGGTCTAGTGAAATGAATAAAAATGTGATAAAAATCTGATAATCTGATAAAAATGTGATGTATAAACTCTATCTAATGGAGGAAAGTAAATTAGTATTCAACACTTCTTTCAATTTTAAGCATTTCAAAGATTCTCGTAATTTAGTAGCGTCCCGGATTTGCATTTTTGAAGTACGGGAACTTTATCTATACCTTAAAGTGGGAATCGGTTTCGGACCATGCACTTAAGCCGTTCGATTTCCTTAGGAATATTGCGAATGGTATGACTTAAAACAATGTTTAAAAAAGAATACACATCGACACAATAAGATGATAATCTGATACCTAGGAAATATATTCAATTGGTTTTAATTTGTTCTCACGCTACCAAAATAGTACTTACGCTTTTTTTTTATTCCAGCCTTTTAATATAAGCATTTCATACTATTGTCTGTTCTAGGACGATACAATTCTAGTTCATTTATATGCTAGCTTTGGAAATACAGTAGAGTTTCGCTTATCCGACATAAACAGGCAGTCAGAACGCTGGATAATATGGATGTGTTAAGAAAAGACCTATTAAAAGTAAAACTTATGATATAATTTTACATATTACGCATCTAATAATAATGTTTTATAACAAATAACTGCACTGCACTGAATCAGGGACGTATGCAGCGTGAGAGCCTGAGGGCTGTCACTCTCCGAAACTCAAGCACTTTTTAATAAACTTTTTTAAAACCCTTTTTAGGTTCTTTTATATCAGTTTACTAGTAGTCAGTGTCCAAACTTTGGGCAATGTGCTGTTGTCTTGTTATAATTCTAAGAACATACCATAATGCCATTATACCAGGTGGAATTAGAGAACAGTTTTAAATAGGATTAACATTTCTTTTCCGTTCTGTTTTTAACTTTAATATATTAGAACGATACACTCAATGTCTTCTTGCTATTTTTGTTATGCGATATACGTAGCAGACAGTTTTCTTTAGTTACATTTTTCTCGAAAATATGTTTCATTTTGTTTGTGCTATAATGCAGTTTACAAAGTAAATGTAAAGTAAATGCGGTTTATAAATGAAAAGTAGGAAAAAGTTTAAGAGAAGTACAGAACTGTTGCATTATTATTATTATTATTATTATTATTGATATTGATATTTTTAAAACATTAGAATTACGTGCTTACGAGGACGTAATTCTACGTAATTAGAATCATACGTGTTGGGCCCACTCCGAATAGAAAACCTGGATACGTGTCTCCACTGAATGATAGACGTATGAGTTAAGGTGTAGAGGGCGGGCTAGGCGATAGACTCCAGAGCATGAAAAATAGATTAAGACCACAACTTGCAGTTCTTCTTGCCGATTGGTGCTATTTGCAATGATATATCGGATCATACGGTATGTGGAACAAAGGATGGTCGGATAAGCGAGACCATGGTGTATTGGTGTTTCACGCACCTAAACCTGTAAAATGTTTGTATAAACAACTATCTTTCACTCCCTAGCTAAATTTGTGGGTATGATCACACACCTTGCCTCATAAAGTATAATCTTATAAAGAAAAAATATTTTTTTTTTAGCTAAAACCTAAAGAAAAGCCAACTTCAATAATTTAGTTTTTTTTAAAAATAATAATGGCAAACTAGTCCATTTCATCACGATAAATCACTTTTGGTACTAAGATGATTTTTTCTGTCCGTACAGGGTTTGTATGATAAGTAATGAGACCAGGTCTGGAAACATTGTTTTATTGATCTGATCTGTACAGGGACTTAAAAGCTTTCGAAGTACTCTCCTCTTGCGTCGATGCACTTTTGCAATCGATGTTTCCACGCTGCAAACGCCCCCTGGAAGTCAGCAGCCGGCATGTCCTTTAGAAATGTGGTCACGGCTGCTTGGATGGCTGTGACGTCTGCAAAACGGGTTCCTTTCAAGCGTGGCTTCAGCTTCGGGAAGAGGAAGAAGTCGGCCGGGCTCACATCTGGGCTGTAGGGTGGTTGTGGAAGGACTTCCACCCCAATCCGGGTCAAAAAGGAGGTCACTAAGAAGGCGGTGTGGGCAGGGGCATTGTCGTGATGCAACTTCCACCGGCTAGCGATCGCCGGTCTTTTCCGCTTGACGCTCCTGTGCAGTCTCTCAAGGACTTGTTTGTAGAAGGCGGCGTTGACGGCTTGTCCTTGGGGTACAAACTCCTTGTGGACCACCCCCACATTGTCAAAAAAAAACAATCAACATTGTTTTCACCTTTGACTTCGACATTCTGGCCTTCTTGGGGCGCGGGGACGCAGGAGTGTGCCACTCCGCGCTTTGACGTTTCGTTTCAGGGTCGTACTGGAACACCCACGACTCGTCACCTGTTATGACGTCATCTTCAAAGTTAGGGTCACTGTTCATGAGGTTCAACAGTTCCTGACAACAATCAACACGTCGTTGCTTTTGTTCGTCAGTCAACACTCGCGGCACCAGTTTCGCACAGATTTTTCTCATTCCCAATTGTTCCGTCACAATCTTGTGCACTGTTGTGTGGTTCATATCGAGTTCATCAGCAATCAATCTCAACGATAATCGACGGTCTGAGTTCAGGAGATCCCTCACTTTTGCCACAGTTTCGTCCGTAGTCACTGTTGTCGGGCGTCCAGCCCTCTCCAGATCCTCAACGCTTTCCCGGCCGTTCCGGAACGCACTGTGCCAACGAAACACCTGGGCTTTGGATAGGGCTTCCTCTTTGTAGGCCTCCGTGATGAGAGAAAGCGTCTGAGTAGCCGTTTTCCCCAGGCGAACGCAAAATTTGATCGCATAACGCTGTTCGATGGAACCCTCCATGTTTGTTGATTTTCCGCCGTGACAAGAATGTTCACAAGGGCTTTGTCCAAGGCTTGTCCGCGCTCCACTAAGGCTCGGAGCCAACTGACGCGCGGTGCGTTGCTTTGCTCGGACCCCCCCCTACATCCTCCATCACCGACAAACCCGCTCCAGCGACACGCGCGCCGCGGCGCGGCGAGTCTCATTACTTATCATACAGACCTTGTATATATCCTTCACACTTTGTTGGAGACAAAATTGTTCTTTCCCCAAGAAAACAGGATGAGAGAAGCTATACAACAGCATGAACAGAAAACAATAGCTATTAACAATAGTTCTCTAATCCAGGATAAATACGTCATTACAGCAAAATATCAGTAAGTTGTCCTTATTATATTGCTTCGGTTCTTATTAACATGAAAATTATAATGTTTTGTAAAAAAAAAGAATGGGATGGGATGGGATGGGATTCGATGTGGTGCCAAAATAATAAAAGAAAGTATAAGTCCGCCACTCTATCCACCTAACCACTGAGGTTACGTTGTATTGGCTCTTTGTTTTAAGAAATAATCTTCATAGCCATGGTGCGTATTGCTTCGAACCTTAAGATAAGAGTTTTTCTGTTTAATTCTATATTTTCGTACGACATCTTAGTTACAGAAGCTAATTTATATTTGGCGTTCCTTGATCCAACTCCTCGACTCTCCTACTGAATTCCCTCCGCAATCATGCTCTGCTACTGAAAAAAATCCCTAGAAATCATCGTTGCCAGTATACACAAAACCGAGCATAATTTTGTTTTTTGCTTATATTTTTATTATTTTATTATATTTTTTGGAAATATCTCCTTAGATGGATTGCTTTCTATTATCTCCACATACTAATAACTGAATTTTACCTATAAAAATAAGGAAAATGGAATAAATACGAAAAATCTTCAGTTACAGTATACGCGCAATTTTTTTTTTTTTTTTTTTTTTTGCGCATGGAAGTACATATCATATGATTGAAGACTTACATTAGAATTGACGACAAAGAGAGACCATATGCACTTCGATATTCTATACAATAGCATATGAAAATACAGCACTTCGATGAGTTTTCGAAATGCAAGACCTCAGAGTACTGTTTGGAAATTAGATAACTTGCGAAACCCCTGTTTTAATCAAGGATGTTATAAAATAGAGGATCTGCCCATACAAAAAAATCGTGAAGCCATACGTCACAGCTTCGTCACATCTACTCTGCCCACTCCGCGCCACTACTACTCTGCCCACTCCACGCCACTAAGATCGCAATGTTTCGAGCCAACAATCATGGCGGAAATGAGAGTAGCCAATCAGACGTGCCGGCTCGGACGATGCTCGGATGTTTTTTGGCTTCATTGAGTTCATATGATTTAGATACATATGGGCAGATCCTGTATTTTATAACATCCTTCATTTTTATAGTATACACTTTTTTCTAGTAGTAACTCTTAAGTATTCTTTATATACATCCTCTTGTTTGTCACTGAAAGAATTGGTTTACAGCTTTTAAGAAAGGAGAAAAAACTGGATCCAAGCTGCAATTGGCTGCAAGGCGCTAGGAAATTAAAACTGAGCTAATGTTTCTTTCTTCATTAAATCAAGGTTCACTTCGTGGCTACGTAATGCAGGTCTCCCTTTTGTTGATGGGATTACAGGTTCACCATGCAACGGAAAATTCCACATGAATTGTAAAGTAGAGTGAATTTTCGAAATGCACTGAAGACAATATTTATGCAATAGCGATATATTGCATAAATATATGGAATCCTTAAGTTTACTACGAAAATCAGTACGGAGAATACGTTATTCGTATACTACAAACTTTTCCCGCTTACATGTTATATCATGCCGTTGCAGGATGTCTCACATCTAACAGTCTTCCGTATATTGCATACGTATAGGCTACGTAGCCTATGTTAATGCGTCAGCTATATGTTACATACATTCATCTGTATATGAGGGGGCGCGGTGGCTCAGTGGTAGAGCGTTCACCTCTGGTGCTTGGGGTCCCGGGTTCGATCCCAGCCCCCGCCAAGTGAACTTTGTGGTGGACAAACATCGTGCTCGTGGGTTTTCTCGGGGTTCTCCCGTTTCCTCCCACTTTCTTCATTCCACCATTTCACTCATCTCTCATCATCACCGTCTCCTTTAGCCTAACCGGCATAACCGTGGGACGTAAAACTTAAAGATTTCATTTCATTTCATTTTCATCTGTATATGAGATCCTGACCGCCTACGTATAGTTCTTTCGTCCGTACGGAAAGTACATTTATTCGGAGCACTTGTTAGGGACATACGTATAAAATATACTTTTTCTGTTATACGTTTGTAATACGTTAAGTTAAAAAAAAAAACTACATAATTCACACATGTAACCTACGTTTTTACGTAAGCTACATATTTCTCCGTGTGGGTAGGTTGAAATCAGACCCGTAGCTTGAGGGTGGCTAGGAGGGTCCATGTCCCATTGCGACCAGGGACTTTATTCCGTACTGGTTTGCGTTATCGCAACGCAAAATTTGCATTTTAGTTGCGTATACTGGTTGTACTTTTGCGTTGCGTTGCATTTCGATCTTTAAAGCTAGTAGCTTCCTGGAAGTTGTTTTTTTGTATGCATATGCGTATGAGTTAAGGTGAACTGAAGCTATTCCTCATTTCTGACTGTCTGGTTTTTGACCAAAAGCATAATAACAGCTACGAAAATTGAAAAAAATATCAATTTTAGGACCGCTTTAAAAGGGTATAATAGAGTAGGGTAGGTAGAGTAGCGTAAGATGGGGATTAGTAGAGTCGGATAGGGTCGGGTTAGCTAAGGTTTAGGGAAGTTTGGACCAATTTTGTTAAAATTAATGGAGTGTATTGCTCGTCTCTGCGTGAGGATACAAACTGGAGCTTCTCATACACCTGCAGGCATGTTCAGAATACAAATGCCGGCTACTTTCCAATAAACCAACCATGCGGTGACCTTGCGCGAAGTAGTTCCCTTTGCTTCTCAAATAGTTCCATGTTTAAAACCGCTTATAAAGAAAAACGAACACAACTTTCGCTTTCCTCACATATTAATAAGCACACTAACGAGCAAATTATCCATTTCTTCCCGGTAAATTTTCTAAATTTTGCTAGAAACAGATGACCAACTTTGGAACTTAACCCCTCTTCTCTTCCAGTTAAACATGCTCTTATATAGAATGTCTTAATTTTCAGCTTCTTTAATAACAATAGAGATGTCGCTTATTCTTTGATTTAACTTTTCTCTAATATGATACTGGTAAAATATCCCACGTTCTCAATGGGATAGTCAACTTAGTTTCATGATAATGGCATTGTAGATCTGTATATGTCATTCCACTAAATCACGCTCAGCGCATATCACAAAAAAGTGGCAAAGTATACTACAAATATATTACTACTTCAAAGAAACAAATAAAAACAGAAATAGGCATACATTTAAGTACGAAATTGTGAAATTATTCAAAAAACTTCATCATTTCAAATACAATAACATATATAAGCGTACTAATATAAAGCACTAGTGCAGCAATGCACGGTAAATTACATACTTAAATGCTTTTACGGCAATAGCTATTTTTAGATTGGAAGTATTAAAAACAGAACTGTACCATACCTTGAATGTTATTGCGTATTAATACTAGCCAAATTTGAAGATCGTAACGCAACACAACGCAAAAATACAACCCGTAAGAAACTAAAATGCAACTTTTGCTTTGCGATAACGCAAACCAGTACGGAATAAAGTCCCTGGTGTATTAATAGTATTCATAATGAAAATGTATTTTACATTTTTTCGTCATAACTTCTTACTGAATGCGAACTGGTAAATTTTACGTAGTCTCTGTTTTATATTTTCTTACAAGATCGTGTCTGTCGCTTTTACCTTCCCAAACACCCGAAAGGCTAACCTTAGACAGCGTCATCTACTTCTTGTATCGTGTTGCATTTGTGTATCGTTTAAATAGTTTTCGTCCGCTAAGTGTCACAGCTAATTCTTGTGATTCCACGAGAAAGGCCGGAGGCTACGGAAAAAATAGTCAACAATACGTTGTTTCAGGAATTCTACATCAAAATCTATTATTACTTGCTTGATGTTTAAACAGCGCATTATGAAATAAATTCATTGTATCATTTGAGATAGGTTTAAACTTACATCCTTAATGGATATGTCTCTACATATGAACACACTCAAAACCAGCTTTCATCTTAGGTAATATATAGAAGAAAAATGTTAGTATTATTGCTTTTATAAAATATTGCCATAGCATTATTTCAACTTTGCTTTTCATTATCATAAATGTTTTGTTATATAGAAAGTTGTTTTTTTTTTCATTTTATGTCGACATAAAACAGTAAATAAATAAATAGAACAATTCTTTGCAATCGCTAACGAGAAAACGCTGTATAAAACTTAGAAATTGCGATTCAAATTTAAATTTATTTTGCAAATTTCTACACAAAAAAGCAAAACCTAAAGACAATAGTCAGCAGCACTACCAGTGAAATTAAGTTGTTAGGCGAAATGGATTGAGCTTGAGATAGAAACACAGAACAGTACGTAGGTAGTTTAATTCCGGAAATTTACCTACAAATGGCAGGGGGAAGCATGTTTGGTATATGCCATTGCCAGTGGCGTATTTAAGGGAGCTTCTGGGCTTAAACTCCCCAAAAATTTATTTACTGTTTTAAGGTAAATGAAATATCTTCCAGAATTTTCACATTTCCAGGAATAAAACTTTGCAAAGCCACCCGAAATAAAATCCTAAATATATTTAAGTCACTAGCCATTGCATTGCATTACATGGCAATGATGAACTTGCTTTTACAGTTTATTCGAAAGTTAGAATATGTGATATACCATTGTCTTTCTCTTTCGATGCCATATATAAAGGGTGTCCCATAAGGAGCACAACTTTTAAAATGGCCGCCATTTCTGTTCTAGTAAGTTGGCAGCACTGAACGTTACAATTTTCATCTATTGTATTTGTGACTCATGTCGTGTTGTGGTGGCTGCAATATACAGACGCAAAAAGTGTATTCTACTCGCCTTGTTAAAAAGAAAGAAGAAAATAAAAAAAGTAAGAGACACATATGGGTTCACCTTTTTTATTTTATTTTATTTTATTTCATTTTTTTTTTAAGAAAAGTTTTATCTTGAAGGAGATTTTTCTATACTGTTTCCACAGTTGATGAGCAAAATAGCGGCCAGGTTCTGGATTTGTAAGATACCATCCCGATATTCATCTGTCTTGTGACAGAAAACCAGAATAAATTCTTTCAGGATAGTCGGTAGTTGAGATCTATCCCAAAATCCCAAGTCAACACTCAACCACTGAGACCACGGCTGGTCTGTAGGCATTATTATTATTATTATTATTATTATTATTATTATTATTATTATTATTATTATTATTATTATTATTATTATTATTATTATTATTATTATTATTATTATTATAGTATGTCGAGTTTATTCATTTATTTTAAGCGTTCAATTCCGACTATTGACTCAAGTCTCTTTAAAACACTGCTCAAGTCCCTGAATTCAAGGAATTACACCGATAGAAGTGTTAAGATAGTTTTAAAATATATATAATACGGTATACTTATCAAATATTACATCATGTAGTCTCTCTTGCTTGCGAAAGTACATTAAGGTATAAAGACGTTAAGGTATAGATTACGAAATGTTATGTAACAAATATATATATAGCAAAATAGTACATAAATATATAGCAAAAGACTGTAAAATATATAATATTGTTGAAATATTTGATAGCATATATTTCAATTTTGGGGCACCAGAAATTTAAAATTACAAGCTCATTTGCCCAGACATGCGCGCATATTTATCCCATTTTCTATTACACGAAAAAAAAAATAATTTGTATTGATTTGGATTCTTTTCAATCAACGACTTATGGATTCGACACTTCGGTAGTATCGGCCGTTTCCGATTATTTTTATGTCATCTTTTCCCATATATTGTATGTAACAAGTTTGGTTAATAGCACTCCAGGTGTCCTAGGCTAGAACATAAAAACATACACAAACACACTCCACACACAGACACCCACACCCACACCCACACACACCCACACCCACACCCACACACACACACACATATATATATATATATATATATATATATATATATATATATACGTAAAACACACACATATCCATATTATCGCAACCACTTTCTACTCTTTCCTGGCAACACGTGCTCCCTCCCCCAACACGTAAGCGGCAGATCGCCACTTCTATGTAAAGAGCTCCGTCCATTGCTTGCAATGTTTCGCTTGGCTATACGCGGCATTCTGCCGCGCTGCTTTCTAGCAGGGAGATTCGGCTGTTTTCCCTCGCCGCGTTTTTGCGGCGACCGCGTGCCGCGCATATATGCAAAGCTCCATTGCTTGAAATGTCTTTCTACCCTGCGCAGCAATTCGCCGCTGCCGTGCGCGGCAGTTCGCCTCCAAATGAGAAAGGGCTGTTACGCTTCTTTCACATTGAGGCGGCGATTTGCCGTCGCCGTTCGCGGCAGTTTCCCGCGTGAGAAGTGTGCCCTTTTATATTACGCGGCCTTTTGCTGCAAATGAAAAATATGCCAGCAAGGTTGCTGTGCAACTAAAGAAATAAAATCTTGTGACTCTTGTCGTGTTGTGGTGGTTCCAATGGAGAGACGTAAGAAGTGTCTTCTACTCGCCTTGTTAAGACAGACAGAAAAAAAAAGACACGGTTACCCTTTTTTTTTTTTTTAGAGAAGTGATATCTTGAAGAAAATTTCTCTATATTGTTTTCACAATTGATAGACTTGAGCAAAATAGCGGCCAGGTCTGGATACTTAAAATACCGTCCCGATATTCTACTACTGTGAGTTGGAAAATCAGGATAAAATCTAAAAACCGTCGGTCTATCCCAGAATCCCAAGTCAACACTCAACCACTGATCCCAAGGCTGGTCTGTAGGTATTATTATTATTATTATTATTATTATTATTATTGTTATTATTATTATTATTATTATTATTATTATTATTATTATTATTATTATTTATTATAGTTATAATATTTCGGGTCTATTCTTTTGTTTTATGCGATCCGACTATTGACTCGAGTCTCTTTAAAGCACTGTTCTAGTCCTTGAATTCAAGGGACTATTCAAGGAATTACATCCATAGAAGTGTTAAGTGTTATAAAATATATAAAATACGGTATATTTATCAAATATCACATAATCAAGGTGATGCTAAGGTACATTGCTAAGGAACAGTATTATTACTAAAATCCGGATTACGAATTTTTATGTAACAAAATATATATAGCTAAATAGCACATAAATATATAGCAAAAGACTGTAAAATATGCAATATTGTTGAAATATTTGATAGTATATATATTTCAATTTTGGAGCACAAGAAGTTTATAGAATTACAAGCTCATTTGCCCAGCGCTGCCCGCACATATATCCCAATCTTCTATTAGATGGAAAAAAAAATAATTTGTATTGATTTTGACTCTTTTTAATCAACGACCTATGGATTCGAAACTTCGGTAGTATCGGTCGTTTTCGATTATTTTTACATATTATCTTTTTCCATATATTGTATGTAACAAGTTTGGTTAAAAGCACTCCAGGTGTTCAAAGCTGGAACATAACCACATACACAAACACACTCCACACACACATATGTATACGTAAAACAAACGCACATCCATATTATCTCAACCACTCTCTACTCTTTCCTGGCAACACTTGCTACCTCTCCCAACACCCAAGCGGCAAATCGCCGCCTATATGTAAAGAGCTCCATTGCTTGCAATGTCTCGCTTCGCTATACGCGGCTATCTGCCGCGCCGCTTTCTAGCAGGGAGAGGCGGCTGTTTTAATTCGCCGCGAAAATTTGGCCTGGCCGGCAAAAGCTTGGGACGTAAAACTAGGGATGCATTCGAGTCGAGTCGAGTCGAGATTTAAGCCTGTCTCGACTCGTCTCGAGAAAATGTTGTCTCGACTCGTGTCTCGACTCGAAAATATGTTTCTGTCTCGACTCGTGTCTCGACTCGACAGTTTCTGTCTCGACTCGACTCGAATTCGAGTCGAGACGTCTCGAAATTCGAGTCGAGACAAAATGTACGAGTTAAAATATACGCACACATCAGCCAGACCATCATGACTACCTACCTAATTGTCAGTATGTCGACTTTTGGCATGAATAAAAACGGCGACACGTCTTGGTATGTCCTGGGGGGAAGTTGTATGGTAGATATGACCTTGATGGTAGCCATCTTGAAATCCGCCATTTTGAATTAAGGTCAAGTTTTCAAAATGGGAATAGGGTAATATGATACATAATTGCGGGCTAGAATTTAATTAGAAAAATAATGGTGAGGTTAGTTTTAAGATACACCCATTTGGGGGAAAGTTACAGGCATATTAATTGTTTTTACTTACTGTGTGCGTAAGTCCCTTCTTACTTTCGTCTCAAGACCTGTAAATCGATCGCAACGGCAGAGCCCGCTTTCGCACTAGTGTTTAGAAATCTTTAAACTCACTTGAGGCAATATTTGTGGATTATTGTATTGTATTTTGCCTTTAATTAAATTTGAACCCACTTCATGATTTTGAACCCACTTCAATCAAAGAGAATTTCTGTTTTTATGGAAAACGTAAGCATAGCAATTATAAAAGGTGAGTAAGATGCGTATGTACTTATAAGAAAGTTTATTTTACGAGTCTTTTGTGGTTCCGCCAACCTATTCTTTAGTTTTTTTTTTCAAAATACTCATATCTCATAAATAAAAGAGCTATTATAAAATCTCTTACCACTATTCTTTAATACTTATAAAATTTTATTTATTGTAAAAGCACTGGCGAGATATTTCTTATCGCACACTAAAATTATGGTGGAGCTCCTTCGTGGCGAACGGTTAGCATACTTGCCTTTGGCGTGGGAAACCTGGGCTTGATTCCCGGTGGGAGTTCATGTGGTTCGGATTTCACGTTAATCAGTAGGTCCACGTCTCACATAGCCTCGCTGCTGAACGGGACGTTAAACTCAGAATCAATTCAACTCAAAATTATGGTTTTGACTTTATTATGATGCCATTAGTTTAAACGCCCAACTGCCCAGTAATTATAAACATTGACTACATTATAAAATTGTAATTTGTGACGACTAAAATATCAGAAATTAAAGATTATTCTTTGGGTTTTGGAACATTTTGAAAAACGTGAAAAACTGGTACTGCACCGATACAACACACCTTTTGGATTTGTCATCGTGTAAAGTGATACAAACTAAAGAAGAATTACAACTTTATGAAATTGTATTAGGACTTATTATTTAGAAATAAACACCAAATAAGTGTAATTGAATTGTTTACAAAACTAATCATGACGAGAAAACTCTTGAATACTATTATATAAACAATTATTCTCTTTTGTTTAACACTTTAATGTAAAGATCCAATAGTCAGAGAAATAAATATAATAATAATTGTGTTTGAACATAATTCACGGTCATTTTCTACAATCCTAAAACACGATTGTCTAGTTTGTTCAGCATTGTTTATTAAAAGAATACTTAAGAGCCTGACCCTAAACTATGTCTGTCCGACCAAATCTTCAAGCCTGATTACGGCCATGGGTGTCAATATGTTTCCCATCCTAAAAGAATAAACCTTCAATTTAATTATGATTTAATTGGTTTTTTAAAAAATGAAATGAAATCTTTGAGTTTAACCTCCCAGGATTATACCTGTTAGGCTAAGGGGGATAATGATTAAAGTAAGTGAATGATGATGGAAGAATTGTTGGAATGAAATTGTGGGAGGAAACGGGAGAACCCCGAGAAAACCCACGCACACCTTTGGGAACAAGTAGGTAAGCATGAGATTAGTAATGTTGCCACGAGACGAGATGAAGCACAACGAGTAATGTTTTCCTCTCTTGTTTTATGAAAATGCCTGTAGAATTGTTGTCTCGTCTCAATTTTCGATGAATTTTTTCGCGCCTTCTCTATATTCTCGAAAAGTTTTTCCTCCTCTAATCTCGTCGTAAATTTATGTACAAACTTTATGCTGTTTTTTATTTCTGAATTTTGTCCGGAAGTTTTTTAAGTCCTTCTGCATCACTTGAGATTCACGTTCATGAAAGGTATGATATACCATTATATTATATTTATTATCACGTTATCAATGTATAGTAGTTATACTATAAATCATGTAACACTAACTAACACTAAAACACTGTTTGATATTCAGGACTTGTGTGTATTAGAGTTGGCCACGAGACTCTTGGAATTTCTCATTTCTTCTCGAATTTAAAAAGATATTAATCGTCTATAGACGAGAATTGAGATGAAAAATCTTATGTGCCTCAAGGTGCGTTCTAACCCATTTATCTTAAAGTAGCTAAGTAGAGCTACTATCTCGTTTCCGTAGATCACAGGTTGTTGTTGCTTGAAGTTTTGCGTTTCTTTTCAGTAGCGAGATTATGTGAGACTTGCACCTAAAATTTAAGATGGAATCTTAAAACCTTGAAATTCAATATTCTTTCATTGGAAATCTAACCTGGAATCAAATGCACAAAAAGCGCACGCGTTAGCGACTAGATCAACGGGAAGGCATACAGAACATTAATAGAGTGGCCAGTTCCATTTTCATGTGTATCTAAACAGTGTTTTGAAAAATGTAGATTAGAAATATTATTTTGAAGCTTAACGTCCCATAATCATACTCCGAAGCAACAGGAGACGTTGACGATGATAATGAACGAAACAGTGGAAAGCAGGTACTGGGATAAAACGGGATAACCCCAAGAAAATGTAAACACACAATGCTTGTCCACCATAAGAGTCACTTGGTGGGAACTGGGGTCAAACCAGAAACATAGGTGAGCTCTACCACTCAGCCACCGCAGACCCCAATTAGAGAGATGGACTGGTGAATAGATTGGGCGTTAGGATTAGGAATACCGGTATGCTATATTATTGTGTACCACAATGTAAAGAAACATAATATTTAATTGGATTTTAAAATTTGTATAAAACAGGCAATGTATGAAGTGGAGGCAGTTTGAATATTCTTTAGGATTCATAATCCAATGGAAAATTTAGAGTGCCTTGACTTCTACAATGCAAATGACCGGCGATGACTTCTAGAACTAGGAAGACTCAGAAAGAATGTGCAAGAATGTTGACATGACGGAAAAATCATATAAATACTACCGGATTCTCTTCCGGGTAGGAGAAGTTCTATTTTGACGTCGAAACTCTGCGAGTCAAATTATTCATAATTAGTTTCTGTCACTCCGTCATTTTGTCCATCAGAGGTTCTGCTCGTCATCGTTATCAAAAGTAAGTGATTATGCATTGTCTTCTCTAGTCTTTAAGTCATACCAGTCCACATCATGCTCTGTAGTTTTTCAGTCATTCAAGATCAGTTCATTAAATTCTTGTTCTAAATTATTTCTGTGTTATCGAATTTTATCTTTGAAATTCTACTCCCATGTTTCTAATTCTGAGCTACGCTATCTACGCCCCCAAGACTTGCATTAGTTTAAATTACTTCTTGGAGGAACTGGGTGGATGTTAAGGCCATTCAGTAGTTTTCATGTATGAGAATTGTTTGGGGTTTGCGACCCAGACAAGAGGTCTCCGTTCGACATGCCTCCAGAAGTTTCTAACTGCCTTTTACGTCACAAAACCGGTCACGTTTGAGGTAGATTGCAAACCTATTTTTAAGGTTTTAGCATGGTGGAGTGCGCGGTTTTTTGGATAGTATTACAAGCTATTTTGTATGTTGAAATTCACTGTTCAAATTGATTTCGGTATCGTAATGTTTCACCAAGAGCGGGAGTGTGCAATCATATTTCAAAGTGTATTTAAACGTTTTAGAATTTAAGTGCTAAGGTTGTATTTAAGGTGGTTTAGAAATTTAAGGTTATATTACATAGAGTACAATGTTATATTAGTTATTTAAGTTAAAAGATTATTTTCTTGCCTTATTTTGCTCATGCCCATTGATGAGTTAACAGAATTGTTAGATGACATACATTTACATGTAGTGAAATTAAAGAAAAAGTCAGCGCAAACGCAAACAAGATTTCCACATAAATATAATACTAGACTAAACAGCAAAATGAATCAGGGAACGAATACAGAAACTCCGGCAAACAATTCGGTTAAGGTTGAGATTGCTCGAGATTTGTTGCCTATTCCGAGGTTCGATGTCAATAGTGGTGATGATATACGTTTATTTATGGAAGAATATGATGACGTATGTAGGATCAATGGTTGGGACGAAACTAAGAAAAAGGAAATGTTACCGTTAGCATTTACAGGGCAATTTAGAAAAAGGTTACGGGTATTTTTACAGAGACAAAGTGAAGAGCCACAATCTTATGACAATTTAAAGACACTTATTTTTAAGGAATTTGGTAGATCTACACTAGGTTTAGACATAGAAGATCAATTGCGAGAAAGAATACAAAAACCTGATGAACCAGTTACGAACTTTGTGTATGACATGCTTTTGCTGATTCAGAGATTTGATGACAAGTTGTCAGAGGAAAGGGTGATTGCTCTTATAGCCTCTGCATTACAACCTTATTATTTAGAGCGCATTGGAGTATATGAATTTACAACTGTAGAAGAAATGTTAGGTGTTTTAGTTAAGCTTGGGAAAAATAAAGCTCGTGTACAGAGAAGGGAAAAACGCGAACGTAATACTTCCGTTACGAAACAATCTTGGAAATCCGTACTTCCAAAGTTGAAAACTTCATTAACAGCAGATTCTTCCGAGGTCGAGTCAGATAGTGAAGTAGAGGTGAAACCGCTGAACAATCAGGAAAAGAGGAAGAAAAAGAAAAAGTTAGTTAAGCAGGAGGCTAGTGAACCGAAAGTGCAGAGTCAATCAAGTAATCAGGCACAAAGTCCAGTTAGCTCCGATCAATTGCAGTCGTTAGAGGAAAAGTTAGAGAAATTAACTTTACAGATTAGTCAGCAACAATCTGATCAGAATAACAGTAATAGTAGTAATAAAAACAATGGTAATAAAAACAGACAGAATTTTCAAGGAAAAGGGAATAACTTTTTCAGACAAAATAGAGGAAATCAGAATCATAACTCTAGTCAAAGAGGAAATTTTAGAGGTCGATTCCGTTGTAACTATAGAAATTTTAGAGGCCAGTCGAGAAATCAATTTTATCCTAGAGGTAATTTTCATAATTACCAGTTCCAAACACCTATGTATGGTAGTAATTATCAACATTATCCGACTCAGGCACAAACACATCCCATTTGTTCTGTTTGTGGTCATGGTTTTCACACAGAGGATACATGTTTATTGCGGAAGCAGTCTTTAAACGTGTAATGTCTGTAAATGTGGGAGGTACATTTACAGATAACGCAGTATTCGGGAAAAAGGGTCATGTTGTAAAAGCCTCCATTACCACTCAAAACAATATGATTTTAATGCCAATACTGATAGAAGATAAGAATGCACATGCTGTGTTAGATTCTGCTTCACAGATATCAATAATTAGAGAAGATTTAGTTTCACCAAAGGCTAAGATTTTGAATATTGATACACGCATAAAAGGAATTACTCAAAATTCTCTTTTGATAAATAAAATAGCAATTGTTCGTTTTAAGATTAATGGGAGAACATTTCATCATGCTTTTCGCGTGCTAAACAATTTTTCCCAAGACATGTTGTTAGGGAATGACTTTTTAGTATCCCAGAGAGCACAAATAGACTTGAATAGAAATGTTTTGTTGCTACGTAGATTTGGAAAACCTCCTAGGTTTGTTATAAGTGATAACAGGGATATTTCAAAGGAATTATCACCACAGGCTAATAATTTAGTTTGTAATAGTATGAACCCTGCGTTTGTTTTGGTTAATGATGTTACTATTCCGCCTCGAACGAAACAATTTGTTGAAGTAAAATTAGCGAATTCAAAGACAGGAAAAGAATGGTTACTTGAACCAAACAAATCATTACAAGACAAGACAGGAATTTTGATTCCTAGGACAGTTTTATCTCCCAAACAACACTTTGTACAAGTTATTAATCCTTTTGTGTCTTCAATTTCGTTAACGAAAAATGAGATTTTAGGGTATGCCGAAGATCTAGCATATTTAAGTGATTTTCAATGTTTCAATGTACAGTCAGAGGATGTAGATTCAGAGCAGTTGTTGAAAGATCAGAAATTGTTTGATAGTACAAAACTAGATGTTGGTACAGAGGTTAAACCTGAGATTAGAGAACAATTGATTGATTTATGCTATAGATATGCCGACGTTTTTGCTTGGTCAGGGGATTCTATAGGGAGAATTAAGAATTATGAGCATGTAATAGAATTAAAAACACAGGTTCCTTTCTATAGAAGACAGTATCCCATTCCTGCGGCCCTTAGACCACAAATTAGAGAACAAATCAATCTTCTTTTAGACCAAAAAGTTATTGAATATAGTGAAAGCCCATATAACTCGCCCGTGCTGTTTGTAAAGAAGAAAAATGGAGATTTACGTCTATGTTTGGACTCGCGTCTCCTTAACTCTCACGCAGTGTTACAATCCGTCTCTTTACCACCAATACATGATATTTTATCTACTATAGGAGGAAGACTGTACTATTGTTCGTTAGATATCAAGAATGCATTTCATTGTGTTCCTTTGGCAGAACAATCTAGATCTTATACAGCTTTTAATTTGCCTCAAATCGGGTCATTTCGTTATCGTTCAATTCCCCAAGGTTTCTTAAATTCTCCAGCAATATTTAGTAGAATTATGTCTATGTGTTTAGCGAACGTTTATCCTGAACATGTGATGTGTTATATGGATGATGTCCTGATTTCAAGCAATTCTCAGGAACAGATGATTGAGATTTTAGAAAAAGTGTTTCAAAGATTACGTAATGTAGGTCTGAAGCTTTCTGTTGAGAAATGTAAGTTTATCCACGATAAAGTAATAGCGTTAGGACATGAATTATCCAGGTTTGGTTACAAAATTTCGGACAAGATCATTAATTCAATCAAAACATTTCAGATACCTACATCAACTAAAAAATTAAAATCATTTTTGGGACTTACGAATTATGTTAGGAAATTCGTAAAGGACTATGCCGAAATAGTGGACCCTCTTCAAAAACTGACGAGAAAAAATGTGAAATTTCATTGGACAGACGAACACCAGAGAAGTTTTGATAGATTAAAATCGGAATTGATGAAGACACCCATATTGAAGCCGTACGATGCGAAGAAACCTCTAGCTTTATACACAGATGCTTCCCGAAAATCTGTGAGTGGAATTTTGATGCAATGCGATGAAGATAAGAAGTGGTATCCAATAGCCTACTACAGCAGGAATTTGCGAGACAGTGAGAAGAATTTGGACATTTATTCTTTAGAGTTACTCGCAGTGTTAAGTGCATTCAAAGCGCTTAGAGTATTTTTAATTGGTCGAGAGTTCAAATTGCTTTGTGACAATAGGTCAATTACCTACTTGAAAAATACTCCTAACCTACCATCGAAGCTAGCGAGATGGCAACTACAGCTAGCAGAATATCAGTATATTCCTATTCATGTTAAGTCTTCAGACAATGTGGCAGATGTACTTTCCAGGGAAACAAATAATCAACCAACAAAAGAGGACTTTGATGTTGAAGACCTGAATACATTCATTTCATTCAAGGAGGACGTTGATGTCGGCAAACTTCAGAGGGAGGACTCTTTTTGCGGTCCAATCATCCGAGTTTTGGAAGGAGAAGAACCGAAGGACGCGAAGACGGAAAGACAATCGTACTACTTTGAGATCAAGGATGGACGCCTTTTTCGTAAACAAAAACATCCTGGAGGAATTAATTATTTATTATGTATTCCTTCTTCTTTGAGAGACTATGTTTTTGACTGTGTTCATTCTTCTAATCTAGGAGGGGGACATCTAAGTTTTTCAAAAACGTATTCAGCCGCAGTTAAGAAAGTTTACATGCCAGCCTTAAAGCAGTACATACAGAAACGTTGTCAGCAGTGTATATCTTGTCAGGTGAACAAACGAAGATCTGGTCGAACACCTCTACATCCACAAACCTATCCAGCATACTCTGCTATGAGTACAATAGTGATCGACGAGTGTGGGCCTTTTCCCTTATCGGCTACACACAGACATAAATACATTTTAACAATGGTGGATGCTTGTACAAGATATTTGGTGACTAAAAGTCTTCCTGACATTACGGCAGAAACGATAACTAATGCCATTTATGAGGAAATAATTCTCAAGTTTGGTATTCCTCAATTAATTTACTTAGATAGATTGACATCCCACAAATCGAAGATCATGGAAGAAATGGCAGAACGATTCAACATCAAGTTGAAGTTTGCGAATACAGCTAGTAGCTATACCATTGGATTAGCTGAGAAATTTAACGACAAAATACAAACATGCCTTCGACATTTTGTAAACAAGAAATCAAATGACTGGGACACGGCTTTGGCAAATATAACATTTTGTATTAATACCCACAAACATGAAGGTACCCGTTTTTCGCCTTTTTATCTTCTTTTCGGATTTGAAGCGAGAACAATGTTGGATGCGAAGTTAGATCTTCCATGCAAGTTCGTGGAGAACGAAGTCCGAATCAAGAATGTACAGGATGCGAGGGAGATTGCAGCGAAAAATCTTTCTAAGAGATTTGAATCGCAGAAACAATACTTTCAGAGAAAATACTCCGATCAAAAATTTCATTTAGGACAGAAAGTCCTAATCCAAGATGTTAACCCGCAGAAAGGAGTTCCGGCTTGCTTTGGAAACAAATTTAGGACGCAAGGGACAATTGTTGAAAAATTGAATGAAAATTCGTATCGAATTCGCTATCGAAATTCGAAAAATGAAGAAGTCGAGGATTCATTTGACATTAGAAGACTACGTCCGTTTTACGAAGATTCCAATTGCCAAATGGGAACGTTAGTGTAAAAAAAAAAGAGTTTATGAAATATAACATTATCAAGTATAGGTATTAACTGGTGGTGGACTATCTTATTATTTTGCGTTTTGATATGCTTCAGCGAATTCTGGACGCTGAACCTCAACCAAGTCCAGACAATCGACGGAAGTTGACATAGAAATATGTTAACATTTTCTAAATTTCAATATCAAAACGTAATTTAATAATCTTCAATTGTGTCGCTTTCTATTCTATCCTTTTGGGTTAGATTAGGAATTATGGATTTTTCTTACTCACTTAGAGAAACGAATCAACATTAGAGAAAAAAAATGATCCTGTAAAGTAAACATTAGATTAGAGAACATCCTATAAATAAATTTTAAATCTGAGATTTCATTTTCAACAAGCCGCTTAGTGGAAATTTTTATTCATTTCAGATGAATTGGATTTCCATGACTCTGATTCTTGTATGGTCCATGAGTAGCTACTGTGAGCTAAATCTTGACCCTCAGCAACAAATTACTTTAGCAGAACTAGGCATTGCTATTTCGCAAGCAGGCTTTGCAGTTCATGATGCAGAGAACATCTATACTACACTTCGGATTCATTTGGATATTAATTTTACGTTACCACACAATGATAGTTGTACAGATTGGACTCAATTCAGGCAAGAATTATTGGAACATGAAAGAGAATTTTTTGCAGAAATTAGAGACGTTATACCATGTGCTTTCCAATTTTCGAACAATTCAGTTCATTGTGTACCTAAACAACGTAATCGGAGATCAATTGTATCTTGGATACTTGGTCTTACATCTTTAGGTCTTTCAGGTTATAATGTTTATCAAACTAGTCAATTAAAGGCATCTGTAAATGCGTTACAGGAACATGATCATTTGTTAACAACTGAAGTTCAAAATCTCAAGAAAGCTTTTAATCATGAAGTTAAAATTGTACAGAATGTAGCCTTAACAGTCAAACACACTATGCTGAAAATGAAATCACAGATAGAAGAAGGATTTTGCAAAGTAGTTAGCATAGAAACCTATTTGCTTGCAATGTTTACGTACTATCAATCACAGCAAAGGATTATGAAAATGATATCTGATATTCTTCAAAATAGAGTGACTCACGAAATATTAAATTCAAAGCAAGTTTTAAGTTTAGTTAAAAACCATGCAATTTTAAAAGATACTTTGTATATCCATGATATAGGTTTATTTTATTCAATTTCATCTGTATTTTTGGTTAACTTCAATTTTGAAACACTGAATGTAGATTTAGTTTTGAAAACACCAGTAGTAACACCAAACAAAATTTCAAAATTGTTTCAAGTTTCCAATTTAGGAATGTTACATTCTGATAAGCTTGTGAAATATAATATTCCAGAACAGGTATATGAAAGCGACAACAAATTCATGGAAATCAATAAGTTGTTATGTAAATGGCATTTTTATTTTTATGCGAGACGTCTAGTTTACGAGTCACTTCCCCATCGAAATGTTTAACGAACATGGTTTTCAATAAATCATTTACTAATTGCGAAGTTCAAACTATTTCACATAAGTTTGAGTATAGTCATCTTTATACTCCTGCAGGATTATTAGTTAATTCTCTAATACCAGGACACATTACAAAAAGAACATCTCATAATGTTCTTCATACTGAACCATTAGTCTATGGTAACAACAAAACACAATTCATTTTGTATGAAAACTTTGAAAACATCTTTATAAATCACACTGTATTACCCTCAAGGCAAACTATTAATGTGGTCAACATGAATGTTGTCTTGACAATAAATATTTCAGCTCCACATTTAAATGTAACGTATGCAATTAAATCTTTAGATCAAATCAGTGCTGAATTAGAATCACTCAAACTCAATGAAAATAGTTTGCATATGCTACATTTTGACAACTTGCATAGCATTTTTTCAATTGTAATCCCGATTATGTTAGTTTTGTTTCTTGCTCTATTGTTGTATTTATTTTTTAAATTGAGAAAACTAGAGAAAAATTACGCTAACTCACATGCAAACAATCTTGAAGGTAGTAATCATTGAACTACTTACCGAACTATGTGTATTTATTTTATCCTTATCAATATATTTATGTATTTAAGTTTATTATGTATATCAGTAACAGCATACATACCTGGAAAATATATTTAAAAAAAAAGAAAAGAGAAACAAAATATTAGTTTTCTTTTACTTAAATATTTCCAAATATTAGTAGAAATAAGTTAGTAGTGTAAGTTAATAGAGATAGTTCATAGGAATGTGGGCATTGTACCTTGCATGATGCACAAGTACACTTCCACACCTCATTCCAAAGTTCAGTATTGATTTTGAGTTTTTTAAGTTTCCTTTAAATAATTTAAGATAGAATGACTATGATAATAATTCATATATGTAATTAATTTTTATTTGAATTAACTCAATTCATGATCTAAGGCTACCAAGGTGTGAGACGTCATGCTAAATGTGTTAGTCTTATTTTCATGCAATCATGTTAAGAGTATGTTATTTTTGGTCTGCGTATTAAAGCGCAGGGAACATTTAGTTTTTATTGGAATATTTTATTAAGGATATACGATATTAATAGTAAGACTAGTGTATTGAGGCACGAGATTCAACCTCTCTCCCTATTTTACAGGCTTGAGACTGTTCAGGATTTACACTATCCTGAGCTAGGTTAAGATTGAATAACGTACCTTTTGTATATGATGCTTATAGAAACTTCATAGTTGATCTCTAAGATTCAGACAGACGGAGAGAACACAAAAGAAAGTAGTTGAGAAATAGGAAATAAGTTTTATTATTGCTTGTAGTTGTTATAGATATTATGTTATTTTATTTCGTTATGGCCAAAATATTTAGTAGTCCCTTCACTCTCTTTCTTTTACAGAGAATGGACGGACAAATTATTTTTATCATCGAAGCCACGACATTAGTTTGTATAATTATTGCAGTTATATTATTTATAAGACTGTTGTTCAAATATGATTGCACCTTCTCGAAATGTTGTATGCGAAACTTGGCAACACCGCAACCCACTGGACCTCACGTACCTCATTACGTTTCTAATCTGTCATTCGACTCACGTGACAATGCGTTTATTGTTGCATCTACGTCAAATTCATTACATTTATATGACGATGTCAATATTTCTATTCCTAGTAATTATGTTTCTAATATTCCTCTATCCAGTAATAACTTTACTTCAATTTCTTTGAATAAAACTCGCTTAGCCATTTGCGATATGCAAATGACTATTATCTAAAACAGAGCATTCCTTTACCCTATATATCCTTCCCAGGCAATGCAGGTCACGAATTTTTTTTAACAACTAAAAGCAACATGACTGATTGATTAGAGGATGATTTCTACAAGATAATTATAGCAGGACTAGCTATGAAAAGAAGTGAGGATGGAAAAAGAAAAGGGAAACAGTGGTTTCACTTTGATGCACAACACTTCGAACTGTAATTGAATTCACGATTTTTTTTCACTTTTGTTCACAATCCACTAGAACTTTAAAAAACACAAAGGACCCATCACTATATTATGTTGAAAGCACCAATAACACAATAAAATAAGAAACACCGAAAACAGAAACTATTATTTTAACAAACTTTGTACTATTAACTGACTTCACACACAGACAAATAAAGACAAGATGCATTCAGCACCAGCTCTGTAGCATCTTACGAGGGGATTCTACTAATCAGTGTTATTCTACGCATCTCCAGTTTTCCCCCCCTGCTTCCGCTGTCATTGAATACTACTACGCTGCATTTCCGCTATCAAATGTGAATATTAAAGAGTGTTGCTAACTCTAAATATCCTAGAGCTACTGAGTGAAGTGATTTAATTTACTTTTTTGTATTATTTACACATACTTAGTGATGAAATAAGTGAGTGAGTGCATGTCCCTAAACAATATATTTTAGTGTTGTGTGCAAGCGCTTATTCCAGTGATTATATACTTCTTAAGTTGTGTATATCCACATACTTTGAGTGATTAAAACTTGGTGAATTTAAATGCAGTTGGCAACGCGCTGTGAACATTCTTGAGAACTTGGTCTCTGAGCCAACAACAGAGAATGGTTATTTGTTCCCACAGACATAAAGTGATAAGTCGACAGAAAAATAATCTGTTATCTAACATGACTTCATACCATATTTGCTTATTCTACGTTCCTGAACTGTTATGTGTCTGCTTTTAACAGATATTAACTGACAATATTGCAAAGACTTATTTACCATTACAATAAAATATTCTTTTTATATATACAGGATAATCCAATGTGGACAATATTTCAGAACATTTTTTTCTTAATTTCAATCAAGCATTATTTTTCTTTTATTTATTTTGATGTTCATTTTATACATCATGTATTACGTATAGGATACTTTATATAACATATAGGGTGTTTCATAATTTATGGGTCAATATTTTAAGAAGAATTGATTATTATTACTATTATCATTTTATGTAATTTTTGGTTTTGGTTTAACTTTTTATTTTTTTCTCCAAGCTTTTGTTTCAACCACCAAAGAAACAAAATATTTAATTAAAGCACAGGGAATATTGTGTACCACAATGTAAAGAAACATAATATTTAATTGGATTTTAAAATTTGTATAAAACAGGCAATGTATGAAGTGGAGGCAGTTTGAATATTCTTTAGGATTCATAATCCAATGTAAAATTTAGAGTGCCTTGACTTCTACAATGCAAATGACCGGCGATGACTTCTAGAACTAGGAAGACTCAGAAAGAATGTGCAAGAATGTTGACATGACGGAAAAATCATATAAATACTACCGGATTCTCTTCCGGGTAGGAGAAGTTCTATTTTGACGTCGAAACTCTGCGAGTCAAATTATTCATAATTAGTTTCTGTCACTCCGTCATTTTGTCCATCAGAGGTTCTGCTCGTCATCGTTATCAAAAGTAAGTGATTATGCATTGTCTTCTCTAGTCTTTAAGTCATACCAGTCCACATCATGCTCTGTAGTTTTTCAGTCATTCAAGATCAGTTCATTAAATTCTTGTTCTAAATTATTTCTGTGTTATCGAATTTTATCTTTGAAATTCTACTCCCATGTTTCTAATTCTGAGCTACGCTATCTACGCCCCCAAGACTTGCATTAGTTTAAATTACTTCTTGGAGGAACTGGGTGGATGTTAAGGCCATTCAGTAGTTTTCATGTATGAGAATTGTTTGGGGTTTGCGACCCAGACAAGAGGTCTCCGTTCGACATGCCTCCAGAAGTTTCTAACTGCCTTTTACGTCACAAAACCGGTCACGTTTGAGGTAGATTGCAAACCTATTTTTAAGGTTTTAGCAATATTATAATCTATCATTTTATTACAAGTTAATGTGCAATTCGAATTACGAAAGTCCCTGCCAGGAATTACGAAAGTCCCTGCCAAACGAAGCGTGTTTGTTACTATACATGCACAAAGGACTCACAAGATTGTGATACTGTATATATATTGCTTGTTGATAACATGTATAGGCCCTATTGTTACATCTGAAAAAGAAATGGAAACCTGTTTGATGAATCATCTCCAGATTTCTAGGCGGTCATACAAGTGCAGCTTAGTCTGTGACAGAACAGTAGTTTGACGTGACCGGTATCATTTTATTGCCAAACAGAATCTTCGGAAGTGGAAAGAAACACAGTGGGTAATGTTTAATTAAAAACCTTTGTATTGAATTGGAACATTTTTTATGTCATTAGGAGTGAGAAGCCAAAGATTTTATCTGCAACAAATTCCTTCTGTAAACTTCCTTTCACAACCAAAACTTATGACACAGTATGGAAGATTTTTGTGGTAGGAAATGTGGCCGCAGTGGCTCAGTGGCGTCTCCCCGCTATTCTAGTGGGGAGCGTGTGTGCCTTTGATGCACATGGTCCCGGGGTTCGACTCTAGATGGAGAGCATTAAGATTTTTAACACTCTATTGTGAATCGAATTTCACCTAAAATTGTAGGTCTCCGTCTCACATAGCCTCTGTGCTGAAAACAGACACTACACTCCAACAAACAACAACAAATCTCGAAGCAACTATAAAGCCAAGTAATCAAAATCTTAGATTCCATTTCAAGTATCAGTATATTTTAAGACTACGTTTTCCTATAAAATTTATTCAGTGGCGTACACAGAATTCCATCAAGGGGTTTGAGTTCAATTCCATATTACTTGGCATGTTTGTATACACATCTTAATATGGCAAATGTTTATTTTTACATGTATTGCTCAAGGGGTGTTAAAACCTGGGACCCTTTTTACGTACGCCACTGACTTTAATTTTCATAGGACAATTACTGTTTTCTTAGACTTGCTGAATTCATAAATTAATTTTGCTACCCAGTAACCACATATTAACCCTTTCAGCCCTGATTTTTTGTTTACTCTCCGATTTTATTTTTAGTTTGTCTTATTATTCTTTTTGACTTAACAAATGAAATACATCCGTCAATTTCTTTGCAGAAGTCATATTTAGAGAATTAAGGATGAAACATTTTGCGTGCACTAGGGTTGAGATACGTATGCAAAATACAAAATTACATTAATCCAAAAGATCATAGTGAATCACTAAAGCAGAAGGAGAATTTATTGCAAATAGTTTGTTTCGCCAAGAATAAAACAGTCTACGTGGCTGAGTTTCGTCCATCGTGATAGCCTCTGGAAGTACTTTACAAGAAATGTACGTTGCTTCCTGACAACAGATGAAAGCATCAGAGAAATAGCGGAAAGTGATTTAGACAACTTCAAGGAATACTGACATGAAAACAGAGCCATTTTGAATCCTCCAGATTAATTATATTAATCTTAAAATATGATGTACGCAAATGTTACCACCAGGTCTCAAAGGGTTAAACATGCATTTCGCGGTCTGCAACCCGATTTCCAATAGTGATTCTGGACGAACATTCATCTACCAAGAGATAGAAACACGCAATGAACCCAGGAACATTGTCGAACATGATCGTTTTGGTGTACAGGTGTTCTTGTGTGTGCGATTAAAAAAAGAAAGAAAGAGAAGAAAAGAAAATGAGTTCGTGGCTTCTATTGCTACTAGTGTCGCATTTAAAATAACATATAGTACATAACTATTAGTCTCGTAATCTTTTCTTTACCTGTAAAAATTTGAACTGCCCGGTAAGTTTGTCTAGGGTAATTAACAAGCACAGAGTAGTACATACCACATGTTTAGGGAAACTTTGATAAATAAAAGATTTCCACAGTCCTCTGATTTGAGAAGAATTTCCTTTAAGTTAACTGTCATGAAATAAAAGACCAACTTTTCAGTCCGGAGAAGAAGTCGCCTACTTAAGCCTTCATAAAACCATAACTTCAAATCGATTTTCTTTAACACAGCTAAGCTGTGCTTTAATCATGAGAGAGCAGAACATGTGTTTTCTTACATCATACTCCCTCACATCTTAAAGACAATTTCAATAATCAGAAAGCTGTCTGGTCTAAAGTCCTAAACATGGAATGGTCTATAAACAGACTCTCCATCAAAAAGGCTAATTCGGTTACTTATAGAATTGAGTTGGTTGAATATAAGAAAATTCCTCTCACCAGAGAAGTGAAGCGCCTTCAGCAGAATCTTCGTTTGAGGTTAGGTTCGCATCGAGAACTAGTCCAGTATACTTTAAGTTTACACTCAGTTGAATACAGTCAGATTGTTGTTTAAAAACAGTCTTTGAACCTCGCAAACAAGCATTCTTCTTGCTCACAATTCAAATAAGGCTCTCACTCTAAAATCCCTACGACTTGCTCCGTTACTATGGAAACCAGGTATTGCTAGCAATCTTAAATATACGTGGAAATGTCAATATCCATAAAAAGTCAATATCCATATGTCAATATCCATGAAAATGTTAAATGTTGCCTACTAAGAAATAACATAAGAGTAATCTATTTCTCTATCCGGGGATTGATTTACCTTGCCTTAACTAGAAACAAGTCGAACTGTCTCAAAATAGTTCTGAATTCCACTCATATACTCAGAAATAACTTATTTCAACAGATATACTGCCTGCTTCAAAGCTTGTTATAGAGAATACTGCTCCAACTCGAGTTGTATATCCCAGAGAATCCATTATTCTCGAAGCGAAACCTTTAAGTCAGGGTTGCCACTCTTGAGACAATCGATGATGCCAAATACGGGCCTGAATTACCATATATTTTTCTAAATTATGCCAGATTCTTTACCAATCTTTCCACACTCGTTTTAAAGACCAACCACCACTTATTTTCATTAAGAGAAGCTAACTATATTCATGTACTTGTATTAAAGAAATAACATGACTCTTTCATATATATATATATTCAATTTTTGTTTAAAGGTATTTGAATGACTTAAATTTATATTTGTACGTTTTTAGTTCATATCCGTATCAAATACGAAGTTTATGATGAATCAACTACACAAAGTAGGATCCAAAAACGCTCATTGCAATTTGTTCCATCCTTCAGTCGAACCAGAAACTGAAACATAAAGAGTGACATTTTCTTTTTAAAGATACTTTGTCCAGCTAAGTATTGTGAAGGTTTATGTTAGTAGAAGGAATTGCATTCCATTATATAAGCGCAATTTCACAACTTTATGTATACATTAGTAAATATCGAACACCCTTGTCCATATGATTAGCGTACGCGTCTTTGGTGCGGGAGACCTAGGTTCGATTTCCGATGGGAACTCCTGTGGTTCTGAACCCACGTTAATTTGTAAGTTCACGTCTCATATAGCCTTGATGCTGAAAGGGACACTAAACTCTAATCTAATACTAAATACAAATATTTAAAGAAAAATGATGACGCACCAAGATGACTTGAATTTGGCTATCAAATCCATTTTGTGTTTTCAGTTATTTTCTAGTAGTATTTTTTCTAGACATCCTTTCAAAAGACAGTGATGCAAGTTTCGTAACTGCGAATTCCTGTTAGAAGCCATGAAATTATCCGATTAGATGCAAAATTTCCCGTCCACTAAAATAGATACCGTAAATTTACAATATCTAACAATAAATAATTTTGAAAGATATCTCTTTCGAGGGAAAAAATGAAGTGAAATCTTTGAGTTTTACGTCCCACGGTTATGCCGGTTAGGCTAAAGGAGAGGGGTGATGATGAGAAATTAGTGAAATCGTGGAATGAAGAAAGTGGGAGGAACGGAAGAACCCCGAGGAAACCCACGCACACGGTGTTTGTCCACCACAAAGTTCACTTGGTGCGAGCTGGGATCGAACCAGGGTCCCCAAGCACCAGAGGTGAACGATCTACCACTGAGCCACCGCGGCCCCGCTTTAGAGAGGCCATGACGTATAGTTGAACTCATTCTCGTAGTATGAAAGGCATTATTTATAATTATGCATGATAGGATCACAAACAAAATTTAAAAATATTATGTGCACTTTCTTTTAACAAACATTATATTGTCTTTTATGGTGTGGAAGGGAATGTGATGTTCGAAAAAAAAGTCCTTAACACGATTCTTGTTGCTACACACTGCATGTTCCTAGCCACAGAAAAGATGCAGCGATAGGTAGGCTATTTTTCAATTGCTTTACATTAGCTTGATGTTTCAAGTCTTTTGTGTGTTTCTGAAGTTCACTTTTACCACAAAAGAGCCCAATATTAACATGTCTTACATAGCTTTGGTTCGATTCTCAACACGGACTGCAACTACCCGTTAAATTGTGCATCCGAAAGGCACTCTTTGTTAAACTTCGCTTATCACCGCTCATCTTAATAATATATATAACTTCACCGCGAAGCAAATATTGCATTTCTCTCTTTCATCCTAACACAAAACACAACTAACCACAGCTGTGACAGGAAGGAGCTATTTCGAAAAGAAACAAGCTGTGCTTCATAGAGATGTGTACCAAATGATAGAAGTATAAAGTATTGTTTTCTTTCCTGTTTATTGATATCAGTTGGTGTTCTTAATGAGTTTATTCATTAGTTTAGAAAGAGTATATATGGAATTTGGACATATGTTGTACGTATTCTCCTGAGAAATTGATGAGACCAGAAAAATTATTAGGACAGATGGAATAGGTTTAAACGCATCTACGTGACTTTATCAAATATTTATTCTCCATAATGGTACCACGCGGAAAACTTGGTATAGGCCTACTTTTATCTTTGCCTCCCTCTGTTAGCTGTTTTGTAACATATATATAGGATGGTTTTAATATTTCTTCTGATCATTAAAACAACAATGGTACCTGTGTGCGTGCAGAAATGCAAAAGCACAAGGTAACTTCCTATTTGTTTTGGAAACAACAAACACATTTCACGTGTGCGAGAGAAATTGAGCACAGCGAGATCGGGTGTTTACTCACGGTCAGTTCGCAGCAGGAGTCCATGGTAAAAGATTTGGCTATCTCGAAAACACTCGCAAAACCTTACAAATACAAAAGACTGCGCTTCAAAGAAAGTTTAGACACAGATGTTTCAATTTTCTTTTAGCATCTTTCTTCAGCAAAAGAGTCGATTTATTGTATTCGAAAAAGGGAAGGGAGAAAGGGTGAATTTATATTTTATGTTGTTGGTAACGTTGTAAGTAGTATAAACAATACATACCGCTTCCGACTCTGTACTGAAGCACTTCCTTTAGCGGTATATCACTAGATCTGTCCTGACCCTCATCCCACCTCAAGTTGTAAAGTAGAAAGGGACAGAAGTATTCAACATGACTCCGCACTTGAGTTTCAGTTCACAATACTAAAACCAGTGAGCAAGTAAACAGTCTTTTGTAGGATCGTGTTTTACTTCTTGAATTTATTTTTGAACATTTCTGTGAATTCAACAACAGAACGCAGTAGAAATACGGACTAGTTTTTACTCCAACCATTACTTTCGCTCCAACCCAGGGATGCCACATTTATGATTTCGTATAATACTAGATTTAGTGATTTTACTATTGAACTAGTGATCTAGTACGTACTTGGGTAAATAGGCACATTCTAGTGATTTTTTTGCATTTTTTTCTGATGCAGACAAATGAGAAGGAAATGGTTCTTAAAATAAAAGGAAGAAGTATATTGGAGTTCAAAACAAATGTAGAAACCTTAAATTATTTTTTCTTTTCCCTCTGACTGTATGAAACCCCTGCTGTGTAACGACCTTAGGTAAACAACGGTTATCTTTGGTCCGCTACCTCCTTTTGTTAGCCGACATGAGATGGGTTACTTTTTTTTTTTTTTTTTGGAAGAAAGTGAAGAAATAATTATCCAGTACATTTACGTTTTGTCAGACACACAGGCGCAGTCTGTACTTGTTTCCTAACGAATTTTAGCAACATAACATAAATGAAACATATGTACCAGAAAATAGAGGCAGTACAAACGGAAATTTTCATCTGTGACACATTTGATGAGAAATATTGTTAGATGTCACGTGCAAGCACTCTAAACATGTCCTATCCTGTAATTCTATTCGTATGTTTATGTAGGTGAGACTGAGAAATCAAGAAACAATAATAACTGGTTTTCTTCCAGGGGAAAAATCTAAATGTGAAGGGGTGTTACACTGGGACTTTAATTGCGTCCTTTGTACAAGATTAACAAGTAATAGCAATTTTTAATTTATCTTAGTTCTTGGGGAGAGGAAGATGGAAGCGAACCCTCGTAAGGACCTCTGCAAGGAAACATGAATACTATCCGCCACTGTTTGTTACATTACACAAAATAGTTTTATATATATATTGAGTTTTAGTCAGGGTTTTCATTCTGCAGGAGAGGAGGGGATAGTAATACCTGACGAACATTTTCTATTCTCAGAGTGTTGCAATGATAGCATTTCCTCCATTATAACTTGGCCAAGCTAGTTGCATTATATGTAAGGATTAAGTTAGCCTAAAAAGCTTAAATTTCTATGGCTGTTTTACTCTGTACCCATATTTCTCATTTTCGGTCTACGGGACTCTGTGTCCGGAAATTTTCGATGGCTTCCAAGTCGGAAAATAAGTGTATCAAAGGCATATATATTATATCTATGGTTATATGAGGCATGGATCTACAGTTTAAAGTGGGATACCGGTAACAACTTCATGAGCTTCCACCGTAAATCGAACCAGAGTCTCCCGCGATCAAGGCGTATGTGTTAACCATACAGCCACGAGGAAATTCACATAAGCACACACACATATATATATTGTTGAGTTGATTTTGACTTTACCGTTTCTTTCAGCAGCGAGGATATATGAAATGTAGACCTACTGATTAACGTGGAATCCAAACTACATGAGCTCGCGCCGGGAATTGAACCCGAGTCTTCCACGGCAAAGACGCGTACACTAGCCGCGGAGTTCACACACACACACACAGAATCAGAGTCCTCACACACCAAGGGTGGGAGCTGTGCCACTGAGTCACAGCGGCCACGGGGCTAGGTCGAGTCTACTTTACTTTCATAGTTTCTTAGTACATAAATGTTACGATTATGAAATAGATTTTCCTTAATGAGCTGCATAAAAACAAAAGCTTTCGAAATGCATTAAACAATTAGCTCGATTTGAGTGTGAACTTAAAGTTATATCAGTGTGTAAATAGGATACGCACCAAAGCTCCAAAACTTAATACACTATTTCTCCTATATAGTCAGCATGTATCAAGCAATCCTTCAGCTTTCATTTGAGAGGATGGAAATCGAAGGCCCCTGAACAACTATGTTACTAATGTGCGGAATGTATTTATCTTGCAGTGAACTGCTTTGATGCCAAGTGGCCTAACTCCAAAATTGAAATTTTCCAGGAGTGAAAGTTAAAGTTCAATATCTCATGAACAATCCATATTTCTTTTATGTTGGGAACCAAAACCATAACTACTGTATGTAGTTCATTGTTTTATAACTTAGTGTTTACAAAAATCCTTTTAAAAAATATCTATTCATAGAAGTGAATGGTACTTATCTGTACTAGTTCTTGGCATCCAAGCAGTCCATTTATTGTAATACTAGCTTAATATACCCATTCTTCGCATGGGGGCTGTATTTGGAAGTCAACACCTGTGGAAGTATCACCATTCATTTCAGTGACCGCGAAAACTATGGATTTGACACTAGTGTCAATCAATATGGGCTATTTATACATGTCTCGGTATTCCTCACCCGCTGATACCCGGCCCGCATACAGTAGTAGCTGAATGTGCAAGTCATCGCTGATGGAAGTGTCACCATTGATCTCAGCGACCGTGAAAACTATGGATTTGACACTAATGTCGATCAATTTGGATTAGTTTTACTACATGTCTCGCTAAACGCCCCCTGAGACCCCCTGGTTCCAATTTTGACAAAAATGCTTCGCCTTAGACTGGGACCTGGACCAAGGTATCCGTGATCAAAATTTGGTAACTCTCGGTCAACTTGTCTGGTCCCCAGGTTAGTCCCAGTAAACGTCCCCTCCGAGACCCCCTGGTTCGAAATTTAAAAAAAAATCGCTTCGCCTTGATCTGGGGCCTGGACTAAGGTACCCGTTACCAAATTTTGAGAACTCTCGGTCCACTTGTCTGGTCCCCAGGTCGCACACAGACAGACAGACAAACACACAAACAAACTCTTTATTTTATTTATATTAGATAAGATATACTATGTAAAATAGTCTCGTATCATAATATGTGATGTACAACAAATGTTACATTATATATTATCAGTAGCTCGTGATATGCTGCAACATATTAAAGCCTCAGAATAGTTGGGCCATCCGCCATTTTGAATCCGCCATTTTGAATAACCATTTTTGCTTTATCATTAACCAGCACAAAATTAAATGGGAATAGAGTAATGCAATAGATGACTTCGGGCTAGAAGTTAATCAGAAATACAATGGTGGCGTTATACCGTTGGATTTATGGTAAAATTTGCTATTAATAAGGTGTCAATGTTATGCTTTTTGTTTAAAACTTTTCTCTGAATCAAAATGGTGGATTTGAACACGGCTGCCATCAAGACAACTCTTACCATAGACCTAATATTTATCCACCTCCTTTTTATTTAATTATTATCATAAACACAAAATTTACAAGGTGGGGTAAAGGACTAATACATATGCTGCAACAGTATTAGTTTCCCTGTAACTTTTTACCAATTGCGCGTAAATCAAAATTAACGTCACCATTCTTCTTCTGATTAAATTTGCGCCTTAAATCATGTATCACATAACCCTATTCCTATTTTAAAAACTTAACCTTAATTCAAAATGGCGGATTTCAAGATGGCCGCCGTCAGGTATACCCTTACAATATGACTTCCCCCTAGTCCTAATATGTACCCATATATTTGTTATTCACCTTTGGTCGTTACAAGAGGTCTTACAGGGCATTTACCTCCAACTGTATGCAGACTATTTTGTACTTCCATGTGATGTTCTGGTAGCTGTATCTCCTAAACCTCTGGAGCTTCGCACCTAAAACTTCACTGAAATACTGACCATATTTAGTACTACTTTCTCATATGTGTCTCAGTCAGCAACTCGATTCACTCAAACGTAAGGTTTACTTGTCAGAAAACTCGATTCCCATACCCCGAAAACGCAAACATTTTTTTTTTAAATTGAGACATCATTCGCAACCACAACCTGACGACCAGCTGTTTTTTTTTCTGTTTTGTTTGTTTGTTTGTTTTGAAATACAGTACATGAAAAGTAGTAGTTGTTTTCTTCCAATTAAGTCAGTATACTATGAATCGAATGTACTGTAGCGTATATCCACGTACTTCCTGAATTTTAGGTGGCTATACGATAGTTTCCAAAACTCAGAGGTGGGTATACGCCGTATACCCGCGTATGCCCTCCATTACATCTCTGATTATAACTATGCTAAATTACTATAGACTACCAACTGCTCATTCAGAGAATTTATGAAGTTCACTTTATCGCAATAGTTTTATACAAACTAGATTTAGACTACGGATAATAGTTTTATACAAACTAGATAATCAATTATTATTATTATTATTATTATTATTATATTTGCAGTACAACCAAATACAACGACATTAACTATTAGTTCTAATTAACTGAATTGAGCTGAAAATTAAATCTTGATCTTTAAAGATTAACTATTAATTTTATGCGTTCTGTACCTTTCTGAAGGAATAAAAGCTGGAATTGGTTTCAAGGCTGTTTCTGAGTGAATACTTTCTTCAAAATAATATTAAAAATTATAGAAAGATTTTCGAGACATTCGAGTCGAGTCGAGATTTTTAAGAGCCGTCTCGACTCGACTCGTGTCTCGACTCGAAAATTCGAGTCGAGAAATACGTTTGTCTCGACTCGTCTCGAATTTTACAAAGCGTGTCTCGACTCGAATCTCGACTCTAATTCGAGTCGAGTCGAGTCGAGATTCGAGACATGTCTCGACTCGAGCGCATCCCTACGTAAAACTCAAAGATTTCATTTAATTTTATTGCTTTCTCTTTTAAAAAAAAACAATATACGTCTACCATTTCTTTTCTGGGAATATAGGTGGAAGTATTTTACAATTACTTATCTTCTTTTCGAATGCAGAAATACCCAATCAAAACTTCATACTTGGACGTAGTAGCTTCTAGCATTGGACTCCCCCAAAACTTCGATCCCTCGCAACAAAACTTTCTAGATGCGCGTCTGTCCCTAGTTGTATTGTTTAGGTGAATTTTCCATTAGACTTCAACTCATTATCCTTCGTATTCTTCATATACCTTTGGATACCATATCTTTTCAATCACATTATTCATAACCACAAGAATTCTATTCCATATCAACACTATACATTTTGTATATTCAATCATCTGCTTTCAACTGTTTTCCTCCTCTCCACGTTTATAACAAATTCTTACAATACTTACTGTTCAACAATGTTTATAAGTTCATTTTCGAGGTAAGATATGTCGTTTTATCTGTATAAGCGTTCTCGCATAATTGCAACACGAAACTTGTAGAAAATTAGATTCATAATATATAATCTGCTTTTTGAATAGCCATTTTTCGAAATGACGGCTCTATGACGTAAAAGCACTCTTCTGTGATTTCAGGGGCCGCGGTGGCTCAGTGGTATAGCGTTCACCCCCTGGTGCAAGGGGTCCTTTTTTCGATCTCTCAACTCTTGCCGAATGAGTTCTGTGATGGATAAATACCGTGTGCGTGGGTTTTCTCAGGGTTCTCCGGTCCCTCGCACTTTCTTCATTCTACTCATTCATTTATCTATCATCATCACTGTCTCCTTTAGTCTAACCGGCATAATTGTGAGTAGTAAAACTTGAATATGTCTTGATGAACTTGAATGTGATTTCAGTGGGTAGTAGCTAGAGCATACAAGAGAAGGGTTGCAGACGCCAACGTTTGTAGTTTGCTAGTTGTTCTGTCCATGTTGTTTTATTCACAATTGAGGGAGTGAGCGTAACAGTGGTCTAACCCACATTTTTAAAAATGTAGAAAAATCAAGTTAAACACATTTTTTTTTGTATAATATATATATGTACAATGTATGACACATTCAACGACTTGTGGTTGCTTCTGGGATATCGTGCAAAAAGCACATGTTGAGTTGATTTTGAGTTTAACGTCCCGTTCAGCAGCGAGGCTATATGAGACGTGGACCTACTGATTAACGTGGAATCCGAACCACATGAGCTCCCGCCGGGAATCGAACCTGGGTCTCCCACGCCAAGGACGCGTACGCTAGAAAAAAAAAGCACATGTGTTTAACTTTTACTTGATTTTTCTCCAGTTTTAAAAAAATGTGGATTAGACCCAGTGTTGGGCAAAATCAATTGACATCAATTGCATTTGATCAATCAATTGAAAGTAATTGCTGTGGAGATCAATTGCAATTGAATTAATTGCCAATTAATTTCAATTGCAATTGAATGACTGAATTCAATTGCAATTACTTTCCACAGCAATTACTTTCAATCAATTGATTAATTGCAATTGATTCTCCATTATTAATGGCCAACTGCAATTAACAATTTACCATTACTTACTTCAACTGTTAATTACTATTAACAATTAAATTACAGATGAATTGTTAATGGTTAATTCAATTGAAATTTGCCCATAACTGGTTAGACCACTGTTGCGCTTACCCCCTCAATTTGAACAACAAACTGTGACATTATGGAGAACCCAGTTGGAAATATGTGTTGTAATAATAAGAAGAAACTTTCAGTTTTAGTCCAACAATTATTTTCCTGTTGCCTAAAGGAGACCGATAATTAATCAAAATGAATGATTATGGAGGAATGGGCGCATTGTGAATGCGATTAAGCACAGGAGATCCTCGACAAAAGCCATGGAAACCATATTCTCTAGCACGAAATCACATGGCCTAGTATCGAACCGAGTACTTCTCGTTCCAGAGGTGAGCATCCTATCGCTAAACTGACATACCCCAGGAAATGTTTGTTATGAACGGAGTGAAGAGAGATAAATCAGACTATAAGTTCGCTGTTACTTCTTTCTCTTGCAATACACGAGAGTGATGTAGTTATTACATGTTACTTCTTTCTCTTGCAATACATGAGAGTGAAGTAATTATGACCCGTTATTTCGCTCTTTTGCAATGCACAACAATGAAATATCACCTGTTACTTCGTCTCTAGAAATACATGAGAATGAAATAATTATCACCTGTTACTATTTTGTCTTGCAATACAGGAGAGTAAAGTAATTATCACCTGTTACTTCTTTTTGTTGCAATACACGAGAGTGAAGTAGTTATTACATGAAATCAATCCAGTCTTCCGTAAACGATCATAGCACGTAGAAAGGAGATATTTAACCTAAATCTAAAGGTAAATTTAATTCCTGTTGATGATAAAGTTTAGCAAAAGATACGAAAAATTAATAATATTTCTATTCTGTCTACCCTAAGACGACCTCTCTGGAACTATTATATTTTGTTAACTAGTATTTGCCAATTTAAGTTAAGAAAAAAAAATGGTGTTACTTTGCAGAAACCAGACTTAAGAAAATGAATATCCCATAATAAAGTTGAGTATTCGTAACGTGGGAACTAATCTTCAGTTAAAAATGAGTTCAAGAAATGTTAAGTTTTTGAGCAAATTATAATAACACAATTATTATAAGTAAATGAATATTAGGAAAACGTAATTACTTCAATAAAATTCTTACACTATACTTTATATTTTGTGCATTTATGTTTATTTAATATTTTTGTTCACACATACTTTTCCAGGTAAACTTTCTTATGTATTTTCTGCACATTATTTATTTTGTTTCAATTTACTTTATAAGGGTTATTAGTGCTTATTTAACCATAGTATCCATAACCTCCATATCCAAGACCATAACCTCTGTAGCCGAGTCCGTAACCACCATAACCAAGTCCATAACCTCTGTAGCCAAGGCCATAACCTCCATAACCAGCATAGGCTGGGTAACCTGGAAAAATAAGATAAATATTCAGTCTTTCATTGAGAGGCTTAAATTGTAGATATATTTTTACTTAATTTTTACAACCATATTAAAATGTCTGAGTGAAATACAGTAAAATGGTATCAGTTCTCCACCTATGTAACTTTGACATTCGCTTGGCCTGTCTTAAGCCTGTAAATATGGGTGTGTTATATTATTGGTATAGCTTTGATTTTTATGGAATAATGGCATATACGTATAGAGAATACTGAACATTAACAAAATGTGTTTCTTTAGTTAAGTAACATTATTCTGTTTCTCTTGTATCATTAGAGAAATGTTTATTTTTAGAGAAATGTTTGTTTTTAATTTCAGTAAGTTTTAGAGTAAAACGTTTCTTTTCTGTGGTGTAATCAGTAGTAGCAGTTCGTTATTTATTTTAGTTAAAATAAGTAAGCACTATTCGTGATAAGGGCAGGGGTAAAAGTGAGAGGTAACGCGGGGGGACGCCGTTACCCCACTTCCAGAAAATATCTATGGTGTCCCTCCATTTCCTAAAAAATTGCACTGAGCAAAGATAGGCACGGGGGACGGTGTGACGTCATTTCCCCCTACATTTTCAGATCCATTTTTACCCCTAGATAAGGGTAAGCTTCTTTATAGTTTATGAAAAGAACTGCAATGTAGATAAAAAAAAAAAAAAAAAAAAAAAAAACAGAGAAACGTTTTAACAGAAAGTGATAGGGATGTGTGTTATAAATGTATTGTAGAAACCACATAATGGTACCACGCATGAACGCGTACACATCTAACAGTACAGACTGTACAATTAATAACAGCAGAATATAAACGATTAAAATAACTTACCGATGTATCTTCCATATCCAAGACCAAGTCCATAGCCGAGACCGCCATATCCAACACCAGTGTAGCCAAGTCCAATAGAGTTAGCTGTTTCCAAAGAATCTTCTTTCTTCTCCTCTGCAGTTGCTTTCTTTTCCTTTGAGGCTTTCTTTTGTTCAGCGGCAGAAGCCAATACAATGATAGCCATCAAGGGGAAAACGACGAAAAGCTAGAAGCACAGACAATATAGAGAAAATTGATATAATCAAGTGATAATGATTCAAAATTTCATTTTTTTTTTTTTGTTTCTAATTTATACTGTACTATGGAATAGAGTGGGAATTAAATTTTGTTTAACTGTGTCCGTCCACTAATCAAGTATCACAGCAAAATATGCAAAATATAATGACAAAAGGCTTTGCAGTAGCAATTCAATATATGAAGAATAACTGAATACTCTTGTTAAGACTGAAAATTTTAAACAACTTCTGTATTCCGTATCAATATTGTCACAGAGCCAATACGGTAAGAAAAAATAGAATAAAATGAAATCTTTGAGTTTAATGTTCCACGGTTATGCCTGTTAGGCAAAGGGAGACGGTGATTAAAGCAAGTGAATGATAAACGGAAGAATTGTTGGAATGAAAAGTAGGAGGGAACAGGAGTACCCCAAGAAAACCTACGAGGACGATGTTGTTCACCACAAACTTACTTGACCTTTAATCTCATGCATAAGCGTTAAGCACTCTACCAGAGCCACCACGAAAATAAATAAATGCAAATTTTTCGAAAATAGCTCGAAGAATTTTGTTTATATTTCATACGTTAAAATTTCATTAATTAACTTATATTGTGGTAACTTCCAGAAGAATTAATTTAGTTTAGAGGATGAGCTCCTTTCGCACGATTTTCTCAGAAATTGACGAAAGCGATTTTGTTCATATTTCATAAACATATGTTTAGTTAATAACCAAACAATATGGCACAACTCGTTTTTCCTTTTAAAGAAAATCACATGGTGTGTTTCACTCATATGATGCCTTAAAAAAAATCTCTCAAATGTGACTTTGTTTTGATATTTCATAAACAAATAATGAAATTGTTAACAATCCTCATATATGGCATAAGTCATTCTCATGAAAACTCCATAAGAGATACTTTAGTTTCGTAGATGTTTTCTCTTTGGACGAATGCTTTCCAACACACCTTATAGCTTTGTCCAATTTTCTCAATATTTCAGTGATAACTGCAACATAATGTTTTACTTTAAGAAATTGAGGGAGGAAATTTAGTGCGGCGGCTATACTATTTATTTTTGAGATCTTGGCAAATGACTCAGGTTTTTCCTCTGTATTTCCGTTCTCTTTTCATCGCTTTGGAAGGCGGAATACAGCATTGATTCACAGGTCATAGGACACAGAGATCAATCAAGATCGAAAGTTCCTCATTTGCTCAAATTCAACACTTTTTTCTAATTAAGAAGTAATCAAAATATTCTATATTGCCACAATGACAGAGAGATACCTGCATTGAAAGCAGGGAAAATTAAATAAAAAGGGAAATGACATTTTTGTGTCATTGCAAATTTCACTTAGAAACTCTACTTACTTTGCACTATTATGCTACAATACTAGACTGCAATTAACCTTGAAATAACATCACTGAAGATCAAATGTAATATATTGCCTTACCTTAGACATGATTGTTGTGTTGTTTGTAGTTTATCTTAAACAACTGATAATTGTAGCTCTGTTTAACTGGCTTTTATACCTAAATCAAATATCTACGAAAGGAAGTTATTTTCGAGGAATTTCATTCTCACCACCTGAAAAAGCGATTTGCAGAAGAAAATTAATTAATTAATTTCCTTCCCTTCTGCTTCTGTTGAGGAGAAACTTAACAAATAAATATGAACCACGTGTGAATTGCTTTAACGGAAAATCCAGTGACCTTCTACCTGGAAACATTAATGAGAACTTTTCTATAGAATGACTGCAAAGGGGAAGAATGTCCGCTCTTCTCACAGAAAGAATAACGTTTATGGAAAAAATATAAAAAAACAATATCCCATATAATATTAGTGTTTTATTTAAACGGTATCGCATCGCAGTTTGCTATACATACGAAATCATAGAAATATAATGCCAGTAAAAAAAACAACAAAAAACAGCATAACATAGACATTACTTCACTGAGAAAAACATCGTATGTGGCACAGGTAAAAACGTAGGTTACATGTGTATATACTGTAGTTTTTGGACTTAACGTACAGCAAACATATAACTGAAAAATACATTTTGTACGTACTTTCCGTATAAGTGTTCCGAATAAAAGTACTTTCCGTACGAACTAAAAAACTATATACAAGCAGTCAGGATCTCACATACAGATGGACACATGTAACATATAGCTGACGTATGTCACATACGTATACACATGTCATATATAGAAGACTCTTATATGTCAGACATGCTGCAATGGCATGATGTAACATCTAAGCGGGGAAAAGGGCAGTACATATGTAGCATATGGATTACGTATGCTCCGTACTGATTTTTGTAGTAAACATAAGGATACCGAATATTTGTACAATATACGGCTTTCCGGATAACGGATTTTTCTGAGTGCAACTACGGTTTTACACACGGTTTTAGTAGTATCCCCTTTCCTGCCCTTATGTTGTTTCAATCTCTGGTAAGTAGTTACTAATGATACATTTACCTAGTTATTTCATAGTGTAGACTCATAAATATTTTTTAATATGTCCTCTTGTTTGGTATTGGAATGAAGAAACAAGTACTGTTCGGGTTACAATCCTGAAGAAAAAGTTAAATCCAAGCGGGATATGGCTGCAATAGGCATTAGAAAATTAGCACTCTTGACAAACGAAGTTCCTGGGTTCTTGTCGTTAAAGCAAAGTTCACTTCGTGGTTACGTAATGCCAAATTCCCTTTTGTTTATGGCATTACGGGTACACCATATAATGGGTAACTCCACATGAACGTAATCAAAATCAGCTACTGTCTCTGGTAATCTGTAGGATAAAAAATGTTAGTATTATTCTTTTTTTTAAAAGAAAATATTGTTTATATTTTGTAATTTGATTCTCATTATTATACGTGTTTGTTATATAGAAAATTGTTTATTTTTATTATTTCATGTCGATGTAAAGCAATAAATAAATAAACAAATAACTAACTAACTAACTAACTCTATGGCCTATGGAACCCGGAGGTTCAATGCCGCGTTCACAAAAGCTCTCCACTAACTTCTATCCTTAGCTAACTGCATCCAGTTTCTACTTTGTATTCCAATCTCTGCGAGATCCATCTTAATATTGTCCTCCCATCTGCGTCTAGGTCTTCCTAATGGTCGTTTTCCGATTGGTCTTCCAGTCAAGACTTTGAAAGCGTTTCTACCTTCTTCCATTCTAGCTACATGACCCGCCCACCTAAGCCTCCTAGACTTGACGACCCTAACAATGTTGGGTAAACCATATAAATTATGTAGTTCCTCATTATGAAGTTTCCGCCATTCCCCATTCCCGTTCCTCTTGGGTCCGAATATTCGTCTCAGGATCTTGTTCTCAAATTCTTTCAGTCTATGTTCTTCCCTCAGAGTAAGTGACCATGTTTCGCAGCCATACAGAACAACGGGCATAATTATCGTTTTGTATATTTTAAGCTACAAATTCCTCGACAGAATTCCCGACGACAAGAGATTTTGAACCGAATAGTAACACGAATTCCCTGCTTTGAGTCGACATTTAATTTCTTCGTGAATATGATTTCCCTCTGTTAATATTGATCCTAGATATTTGTAACTATCCACTTTATCAAAAGTATTATTTAATATTTTAACGCATCCATAATTTGCTGTATTCTGGTCCCGACGCACTTCCATGTATTTAGTTTTCTCTGCATTTACTTCTAAACCCATGTCCCTGCAAGCGTTTAATAAGATCTCTGCATTTCTTTCTATTGTTCTCCTATCATCTCCTATTAAATTTACATCATCAGCATATGCCATAACCTGGTGAATACCGTTCAACTCTTGGCCCTGGTTGCTATCTTTGATTTTCCTTATAGCGTATTCCAAAACGAAGTTAAATAATAATGGCGACAACGCATCTCCTTGTTTCAGGCCATTTTCTACGTGAAAGCTCATGGACAAAAATTTTCCTACCCGGACTTTACTTTGGGATTCATTTAAGCATATCTTAATTAATCTAATTAGCTTTCTCGGTATTCCGAGTTCTGTAAGAACGTTGTATAATGTTTCTCTCCTAACCGAGTCGTACGCCTTTCTAAAATCGATAAATAGTTGATTTACCGGGGTATTGTATTCCCACTTTTTTTCGAGTATTTGGCGAATGGTAAATATTTGGTCGATAGTTGATCGATTTCGTCTAAATCCGCACTGATAATCTCCAATAATTTCATCTGCGTATGGGGTCAGTCTTGCTAACAGAATATTTGAAAGAATTTTATAGGATGTTGACAGAAGAGAAATGCCTCGATAATTATTACAGTCAGTTTTGTCGCCTTTGTTGTGAATTGGAACAATGATTGATTCTTTCCACTCTTGTGGCAATTCCTTCTTGTTCCAGATAAGGAGAATGAGTTTGTGTATCTTGTTCCACAATTTTTCGCCTCCAGCTAAAATTAACTCAGCCGGAATTTCATCTACACCCGGAGATTTGTGTTTCTTTAATTTCTTTATAGCGGTTTTTACTTCTATTCGGTTGGGTTCTGGAATATACGGTTCTGCGGTGTGTATCACCTTTTCTCCACGCACACTAGTTTTTGGTTGCGTGTTAAGCAAATCGTCAAAGAAATCTTTCCATCTATTTAAGATGCTATCCGTGTCAATGAGAACTGTACCGTCAGATTTCTTTAGTATATAAGCACGAGGTTGATAGCCTTTCTTAAATTCGTTGATTCCCTTATACATGTCCCGGATGTTTTTATTTTTACTATTATCTTCAAGTTCCTTAATTTTAGCTTTCAAAAAATCGCGTTTCTTTGTTCTAAAAGTTTTGGAAGTTTCCCGCCTGATATCTGCGAACTTTTGTGTAGTTATTTCATTCGGATTTTGTAGCCAGCGTAATTTTGCCTGTTTTCTCTTCTCTGCTAGTTTTATGCATGCCCGGAAAATGCTGTACAAAACTTACATATTGCGATTGACATTTAAATTTATTTCGCAAATTGCAATGCAAAAAAAGCAAAACTTAAAGACAAGATGCAAACTGCACTTCCGGTGAAAATATGTTATTATTTAAACTGGGTTGACCTCGAGGTAAGAGCATGGAAACAGTACGTAAGTAGTTTAATTACGGAAATTTAACTGCAGACCACAGGGAAAGCGTGTTTGCTATGTGCCATTGCATTGAATTAAATATGGGAATGTTGAACTTTCCCACTTTACTGGGAAGTTAGAAAATGTGACGTACCATTCTCTTACCTCGGGTCGCTCATATATTGTTTCGATGTTATATATACTATAAACGTTCAGTGATAATGACCCCTTTGCCCCAAAATGCAACCTTTCCCCCTTTAAATGTATTTTAGGTTTTCAATAGTACAAACCAATCCACTACGAACTGCTCATAGAAGTGCAAGATACCTTTTGCACTTTGATATATTGCATCTGGAAATAATGCATCTTAATGAGATTTCGAGGTGCAAAACTCCATCTTATGTTTCAGAAACAAGATCACTAGGAAAAATACCACAGAAACTAGATCACTAGGAAAATACCACAGAAACAAGATCACTAGAAAAAATACCACAGAAACAAGATCACTAGGAAAAATACCACAGAAACAAGATCACTAGGAAAAATACCACAGAAACAAGATCACTAGGAATTGCCAATGCGCAACTTAAACAGAAACGTAACAATAGTTAAATGATAGTTCGATTATCAGTGGCATTAGCGCTCTCACGCGGTTTCTCGAAGTACGATTATGAGAGTTATAGTGTCATGTAGAGCCATTCATGACGAGTCGGAAATTCAAACTCAACCATCTTTGACTTCTGACAGTATTCATGCCGGCCAAAACATTCATTGCATAACGCGGGTTTCATATCGTCCAGGCGTTTTGACTTTGGTTTATTCTCATTTTACACCCAAGTTGCACCGCGAGAATCAAACCATGGTCAAAATATGTTATAGGCGAGTTGATGCTGCTTCTATGGTGGAAACAGAAGGTGGTCACTCAAACATAAAGCAAAAATATTTGAATTCGAATATTTTCGACACACTTTTCGCTAGTAATTTGAAGGGTTAAATACATTGTTTCTTATTTTCGTCAAGGCCCTTCAAATAAACTATATTCATATTTTGTTTCATCCTCGTAACTTAAGTCGTTAACGAGATATGAACAATTTTTGATTTTCGAATTTTCAACACTAACTTCGAAATTCTAAGGAATTTGAAGTTGATTTTTTGATCAAAGTTATCTTTGGATATGAGGTACCATTGGTATAAATATCACAGCAATCTGTGTAAGGGCACTTTTCACCTTCCCATTCGCCTATACCCTTTCCTCAACGAAGGTTTTTGAGTGATTAAGTAACGATATTTTCTAACCGTTTTTTTTATTTGTCTTCTTCTTATCTTTGTAAAGTGGTTTAATTGACTACTTTATGTTGTCATATTGATTACCAAGCTTGTGGCGTATTTACGATTTTGTTTTGGGGGGGGGGACTTTGCCCGAAAATGTTAAAATTCAGCAAGATATTTCATATACTTTACTGTAGTAAGTAAGGGTTTTGGGTGGGGGCTTAAGCCTGGAAGCCCCCCTCCTAAATACTACTGGTAGGGAGATTTAATTTATGCTAAAAATGGAGTATTTTACGCAGTTTTATAATTATACTTTCATTGAAATGCAAGTACTAAGGGGGAAAGAGGTTTAAATATTTCCATAAACTTACTAAAGAGAGAAAACAGAGTAGTGAGACTGTTTTACCCTCTTTCCACCGTAGTATTGATCATTAGCGGTATGCCTGGCATCTGTTCATAATTATTAAATTTGGGCCACGAAGTTTTATGACTTATGACAGTTCCAACCAAGATTTAAAAGTTTAAATAGTCAAATGTACACCGATTGGTGGAAATAGTTTTACAGGTGGTGAAGAATTAAGAATAATTTTCACATCCGCCTTAACGGATGTTATTTCTTTTGCTATAAGATAGACAGTGGCGGATGTAACCCGGGGCCGGGTACCTAGGCTCTCTAGTTTTTTGAGTGACAAAAATAGTAAAAGCTATTATTTACATAGTTTTGAAAGTTTAGTAACCTCATGATATAAATACCCTAGTCTGGATTCTGGACGTCCCCCCCTGTTTTTATCTTCTATATCCCCCACTGGAGATAGGTGATTTTACATTTCATATTCTCCTTTATTGTTTAATATTTAATGCTTCTACCTTCATCTTTCTACACGAAGTACTCGATTACCATACTTAGTTCGATATTGTTTTATCTAGTAGATATGAGACATGTATAGATGTCGTTTCAATAGAGGGAATCAAAACATTTCATTTGCTAAATATAGTTGGGTTAGTTGCAGGCGTGCACCCAGAAGTTTTTCGTGTGAGGGATACAAGTTTAGGATGAGAACAAATACTACAAGACATTACGTCATGTAGTATTGGACTGGTGTTTTCTGCACTCAAAAAGACGATAAGAAAATGTTAAGTACTGCCATCCATATTCCCAGAAAATACAATAGGATTAGATTGTTTTTATAAGAAGAGAAAGAGTACAAATGAAGTGTAAATTTTCATGCTTCATCAGTCATCTCTCTGCTCAACAAGTATAGTTTTATTAAGAAAATGTACAAATATAGGTTGAGTTACCAAATTTGGGGGAGTCCGGAGCCGGTAGATTTTCCTGTGGGCAGGCACGTAGCCACCATTTCGTGAAGGGGGGGGGGGGTTCCGTGACATGAAATACTGTGGTCACTACACGAGGGGCTCGATCATTCTAAACTATTTTACTGGAAGATATATTGGTTCTTTTAGCCAGGATTTCGTAACGGGGGGAAGGAGGCGCAACATGAAATTCTGAAGGCCCAAAAGCTCGATCAATCTAAACTACTTTAATACCAATATATATTCGTTTGTTAGGACAATAAAATGAGGATATATTGGTAAGTATTTTAATAACAAACTATGAAGAAATCTCGAGTGAAAAAATAAAAAGAAACGTATTGAAAAAGATTTTAAAATTTTTAAGTTGTTCCTCTGTTCATTCAAATATAACAATTTTCCTTTCATTATGACCTCAACATACTCAATAATGCCTTGTAAAATATTTTACAATATCTAGGTTCCTTTCTGTGTTAAATCAAATGTTAACAGAACTTTCATCATATTTTTTTTTTCTTTTTATTATTCCGTCAACTACTGTCTGTTCCCAATGACAGGTTAATAAAGGAGCAGTACAAAATTGTTTTTGAAATAACATGTTTAATACTGCAAGGATCCGATGACGAAAAATTATGATAAAAAATGTCCACGTTGTTACACAACGGCACTATGCTTTCGGACGCTTGAAATCTCCCTGACTAGTAGCAGAAATTCTGAGAATTCCGTAACTTTTCAAGAAATTTCAAATTCCCTGACTCTTCCAGGATATTTCGCTCACCTCTCCACCATGTATTTCAAATAATACAAATCTCCTCATAAGAAAGAGTGACCAAAAGCTTCCTGTATTTTTAATTTTTTTTTTTACCACTGATCTTCCTTTTTCTCATTTCATTTTGTTTCATCCTTCCTTAATATTTTGATTTCTGGTCTCGAAGGGGGTGACCCCCCGGACCCCTCCTTGGCTACGTGCCTGTTGTGGTTATATCCCTGGTTTGTTGTGACTAAAGTTCAGGAAATAAATTCGGAGGTTGTTTGTCCCTGAAGCATCACCGTTCGTTCGATCTATGACGTAACGCCAATTTATAACGTAAGGTTCACAGTTCATATATTTATATAAACAAGGTTAGTGATTTATCAAAATTCGTATAAACACTGTATCATGATATCACCTTTCTATTATAGTGCGAAACAAGTTAATCGTTTACACTCTTTAAAAATTGTACATACAGTCTTCACAAGATGGATCCTCTATTATATATTATTTATTTTTCGTTGCTATGACAACTAAACTCACATCGTCGAATCACTATTATAACAAAATATCATCACATAACAACAGAAAAGTAGTCACATCTATTTCTCTTTTCATATTCTTCTTCTTCCTTTTTAGAAAAGCTTGTGCATAATTTTAAAGTACATTTTGCCCATAAATACAAATAAAGAGGTTAACAATACGAGTATCGTTGTAGATCTTGCTTTTAGAGGTTTTTGTTTTGAACTTAACTGATTAATAACGTTAATATCAAATTAACAATATCAGTGATGATATCAAGAGGGGGCCTGAAGGAATTTCCCTTTTTCCTGGGGCCATAAAATTCCCTCTCGGTATCATATGTCCTATCATGGACAATGCCAATTACCAGTATTTTTCACCTCCAGGAAATTGAAGTCGCTCCGCGGAGAAAATCTTCTGAAATTACCCTTGAACAAGATCACTTTGATTTCTGTCTACTTATTCAGTTGATATTCTACGCATTCCTTACATTCGTGAATTAAATTTTCTGTAGTCTAATGACGAGGTATGTTCTTATAACGGAGGTAGGTTCACTAGAAGTACACAGAGAAAAATCCGTTCTCCGGACAGCGGTATATTGTACAAATATACGGTATCCTCTTGCTTACTATAGAAATCAGTACGGAGCATACGTTATCCGTATGCTACATAGGCACTGCTCTTAGATGTTACATCATGCTGTTGCAGGGTGTCTGACATCTAACAGTTTTCCCTATATCACATGCATATACTTATGTTACCTTCGTCAGCTATATGTTATATACGTCCATTTGTATGTGAGATCCTGACCGCCTACATTGTTTCATACGGAAAGTACGTATAGATGGAACACTTATACAGAAAGTATTATAAAACATGCGTTTTCAGTTATACGTCTGTTGTACGTTAAGTCCAAAAACTACAGGAATTACGCATGTAACCTATCTTTTTAAGTACGCCACCTACAATTTTTTTTCTCAGTGTATGATGATTCGGGTACGATTGGTTCAGACTTTGTTCAAGATTTGTAGGTTTCGTTCTTACAACTTTGTTACTCTGTAAAGGAAAGAAAGAGCAGTCAAAGATTAAATTCGTTTCTAGAGGTGGGAGTTTTGTAGATTTCGAAACTATGCTATGTATAAGTATGGGAGGTGTTATAAAGTGATTATGTCCGTCCGTCGTCCGTCTGTTGGTAGAGATAGAGGAAAACGGCACTACCTCCAAGAATAGATTATATATCTCTCCCCTTAACCCTCCACTTAAACCCGAAATGGTAGAAATCAACCATTTCGTGTTTGAACATTGATCACTATAGAACAAGAACGTTAAATGTATACCGGAAAGAGATATTTTTGAATTGATTTACCGATCTAATTGGGATTGGTATTCAGATTGAGATTTTTTTGGAATCGGGCTTGCTTTATCCTTCTAGAAATGAAAGGATTCAATACCTTACAATATATTTCATACTCACTCTTATCTATCTGCTAAAACCGGAAACATAAGAAATGTACTGTCACTTCTGGTTTTAATGTCGATTTCTATTAAGCAAAAATACTATGAAATAACAGGAAATGGCTTCCTGGTAGGATTGAGCATTCGAAGAGTAAGTCCTATCTCGATCTTTATATCTCTATTCAAACAGGTGAAACAGGAAATTATGAAAATATATGATTTCTGATTTTAACGCTTGTTGCCATACAGAGGAAACGAAAACCTTCTTAATATGGATTCAGTTCTTCAAGAATATTGTAATATCCAATATATTTATAAACATCACGTGTTTCTACACATGGGTCATAAGCAGCCAACAGATGCCGTCTACGAAGAAGGACACGAGAAAACACGAGGAGGACACGACAAGTCACGAGGAGACTCCTACAACTCCTCTGTAGGCTCCACCTTCAAAATCTCGTATAAAAGAGCACGTCGAGAGCCAGAAGACATCAGTTCCAGCTGATCATTTCTATCTTTCTGTTTGCGCTGCTTTGGGCAGGAGAGACTCCGTAACCTTACCTATACGCTGCTCTGGGCAAGAGGTTCCTATCCTATCTCCACGCTTCACTGGGCAAGGGATATTATCTACGTCTACGCTGCACTGGGCAGGATATAGCAACCCACTTCCGTGCTGCACTTGGCAATAAACACCTACCCACCTCTGCTAGGTGCGGAAGGTTCCTCTCGTTTCCACATTGCACTGAAGAGAGACACCAACACACCTCAACACTGTTACGGGCAAGAAGTCCAATCTCATAAAGAAAGGGCTATTATTTCGAAATAGCTACTTTTGAAGCATAGTGTATAAAGAACTTGAATAGAACTATTGATCATAAAAGGTGAAGAAAAAGAAACAAGCCGTTTACCGTCTCTACTATAATTACAATATACAGTATTTGATTTCAGTTAATATTCTTCTTTTGGAATCATAAGAAGTAAAAATTAGCACAACTTCCAGATTCAATATTAATTCCTATAGTGTAATAATTGTAATATAAACTGTTTCGGTATATGTTCAGCGTTCGAATACCAGATTCCACCTGTGAACATATCCCAGTGTTGCAACAGGAAGTTACAGATGTACTACATTCGGTCAGTGTTTCTTCCAGACCTGTTTTTTTTTGGGGGGGGCACTGCCCTTCCGGAGTTCTGAGAGTGCCCCCACGGAGCAGACCAAATTAATACGTTTATAATATAATAACACATAGAATAGTATCAGCAGTGTCCCACCAGAATACTAAGTATGACCTCCTGGAACGTTATTTCTGAAAGAAACACTACTTTTGGTTTCAGTATTGAATTCATAGTTTGGAAGCCTACATAGTTTGAAAATGAGAAACAAAAGTGACTTATTCCTTCTTTCTAGAATTTTACTTGCAGTTGGGTTACCTTAGATGTCGTAAAAAAAAAAAGTCCTTCATCAAAACTGACAGTTATTGAGATCTGTCGTGATTCAGCATTATCTACAGTGCCCACCACTTGCGCTAACATCCATAGATTTGATTGTAGATCATATAATCTAGAGGTGACAACATTGTGTCCATTGATTTGCTTGGAGTTCTTGATAGGACGTAGTTTTAAAATGTAGCAATTTGTGTTTGGTTACAACGATAAAACTGGTTCCTTTATAATTATAACTTGAGCCATTAAAATTGACGGCAACTTCTATGCAATCACTTCCATTCATTTATATCTTGTTTTTCTGGTTGTCCTGCCAACGACGTTCTAAAACCTTATTTTAACATATGAATATCTTTAATTATTAACATTATCGACAATCGTATTATTATTTGAAATATTTCTTTCTCTTCTTCTGCAGCCAGCCTAGTACATATTTCGAATAACTTACGACCCAAAGTTACAAATATACAATAAATTACAAATATATAATACTGTTGTATGGTAAGAACTCTAATTGATCAGAGATAAATCGATGGTTGAGAGCCAAATGGGCGTAGCTACCGAATTTTGATGTTCTGAATTCTGAGCTATGAGGACATGTATCACGGCTTGAATTTTGTTGTGACAGAACTAAACTTGAATTGTAACTTAAATATCATTTTCCGAGGACAACACATTTGAAAATATTGTAAAAATACAAACTACCACATTTTTAAACTCAAGTGCTAAAAATGCAGTTATGCCCCTTTGGCTATAAATCATCGAAATCGTATTTAACCTTGGGAAACACAATACCTATTGAAAAGAAATAGGAACAAAGTACCAGGGTATATGAATTGTTTGTTGAGTTTAGAAAGTACTGCGACTCGGTTAGGAGGGACACATTTCACAACATTCTTACAGAATTTAGAATAATGAAAAAAACTGTTTAGAATAATTAAAATATTTTTAAATGAATCCCAAAGTAAAGTCCTAGTAGGAGAGATATCACGTCGAGAATGGCTTGAAAGGAGATTCATTATTGCTTGCTATTATTATACTTCGTTCTCGAGTACGCTATAAAGAAAATCAAAGATAGCAATCAGGGCCTAGAACTGAACGATATTAATTATTTGATGGCGTATGTTGGTGATATAAATCTGATATGAGATGATAGGAGAGCAACTAAAAGAAATGAAGAGTCATTATTAAACGCTTGCAGGGACACGAGAAGTAAATGCAGAGGAAATTAAATTTGCCGGAATCGTATTACTGTAGATACGTCAAAATATCAAATAATATTGTTAAATTCTCTCTATTTATGCAGGGTAGAGCAATTATCGTACACGGGAGATTGGACTTTCCCATCACCTTTTATTATAAAAGATCCTCTTGAATACAAAAACATATCACAATAAGTAGTTTCCTCTATTATTTTTAGGTAAGAAAGTGGAAGGAACTCAATGACCAGGCGTCGTAGGTCTTTTGTATATAAGGTTACTTTCTTTGACCAGGTATCGTGAGAGTGAACGAGTTTGTGTGATTAGGTGTCTCTCGGTGACCGGGCGTCGTGAGAGAAAAAGGGAACCCAATGATCAAGCGTCGTAGGGCTTTAGGAAAGGTACCAAGCGTCGTGAGAGGGCAAGGTGTTCCCAATGGCCAGGCGCCTTAGGGCTTTTGGTGGTTTGATCAACCTGGAGAGATTGATGATTCTTGAGGTGTGCTGATGTCTTTTATCTTAAAATGTCGGCTACCTTCATTGATCTCCGTCTTGCTGACTGTTGACGATGGGGGGCGACTTCTCTTCGGTACTGTCGTCTGCGCTGTATTTATTTACTGCAAACATGTGTAATAAAGACATTGCTACAGCTTGGTGTGAAGACATGCAGAACCTTACAATACTTTCGACAAAGTGAATACTTTCAAATATCTCGGGTCAATATTAACAGACCAAAACCATATTCACAAGGAAAGTAAATGTCGACTGAAAGCAGGAAATTTGTGTTATTATTCAGTTCAAAATCCTTTGTTGTCCCAAATTTTGTCGAGGAAATTGAAGCTTATAATATATATAACGATAATCATGCTCTTGTTCTGTATGGTTGCGAAACGTGGTAGCTTACTCTGAGGGAAAATCGCAGACTGAATATTTCAGAATAAATCCTGAGACGAATATTCGGACCCAAGAGGAACGGGGATGGGGAATGGCAGAAACTTCATAATAAGGAAATGCATACGTACCGTTTCCCAAACATTGTTAGGGCCATCAAGCCTAGGAGGCTCAGGTGACCAGGTCATGTAGCCAGAATGGAAGAACGTAGAAACACTTTAAAAGTTTTAATTGCGATCCAATCGGAAAACAACTATTAGGAAGACCTAGGCGCAAATGGGAGGATAATTTTAAGATGGTTCTCGCAGAAATAGGAATAAAAAGTAGGAACTTTATCCAGTTGCCTAATGACAGAAGTCAGGGGTGAGCACATGTGGACACGCTATTGAAACTCCGCAGTTCCATAGGCCAAAGAGTTAATTAATAACTTTCGCTATACGTTCATTTTGGATGACGCCGATCAGCATCTGATACTATGTTCCGGATGTGCGGCGGATGCCTATTGGCGTCTTGTGCTACATTTGAGTCCCTACCAATATCTATATCACATAGCATCAAAAACAGGTGATATATGCGATAAATGCCTTTTGATGTCCTTTCATGAATTACTCTACACATACATATGTTATGAAATAAAATTATCATTCTAAAACAATATAAAAGTACCAAGAGCGACCATGTTGTGGTTTCCAAAGGGGGGAAGTATAAGCGACGTTTCAAATATAGTTTCAAATTTTGCTGTAACTAATGTAAAAATTCTATTTGGTTTTCAATATTCCCAAGTTCAATTTCCTCTTGGGGGGCGAGCACCCCACCTTGCCCCCCTTGAAAAGTACTAAAACAAAATAATAGAATAAGTACCATATTAAAAGAGAACTATGATTAACGTGTTAAGAACTTACAGGTGGGCAAAATACATTTAGGGTATCATGAGAACAAACACATGCTACAGTAAAATGTCATTACTTTGAGATTTTATTTTATTTAAAGTATATTAGCAAATATCATATTTCAGGTATCGGATTTCTTAAGAAGTAAAATAATTTAATTTGACAGTACTGTATGCATTTCAGTCTAGAATAGCCAATTATTACTTTAAATTGCGTTAATAGTTCATATTGCCGTCAATATTCCTTTGAATATTTAAAGAACTTTCGCCCTCGATCTATATGGTATTTAGCCTCACCTTGCGTATGCAAATAACCCTTTTAAATCTTTTTGTATTTACAGATCGCTGGCTTGAAATAAATTATAACTTTTTAAGGCCCTTCCCACTTTACACACACGATTTACACTGGCAGGGATGCGCACGAGTCGAGACATGTCTCGAATCTCGACTCGACTCGACTCGAATTCGAGTCGAGATTCGAGTCGAGACACACTTTGTAAAATTCGAGACGAGTCGAGACAAACGTATTTCTCGACTCGAATTTTCGAGTCGAGACTCGAGTCGAGTCGAGACAGCTGCTAAAAATCTCGACTCGACTCGAATGTCTCGAAAATTTTTCTATAATTTTTAATATTATTTTGAAGAAAGTGCTCGCTCAGAAACACTCGGCACGAGTATTTCGGAAACTGCAGGACTTGTCAGGTGTTCGAGGAGTGCCGTGGTGATTGTCTTCAGCAAGTGGCGAAACCAAGGGGAAAAGACGTCCAAATGTCGAGAGGTTGGGTGCCCCCACCTCATTACAGATGTCGAACGTTCTAGTCTGGGCAGATTGGTAAAACAGAACAGGCGGCGAACTGCGTCGGAACTAAGATCAGAGTTTAATGCTGGGCAAAGTACAAGTGTATCTGAACTAGTTTTGTCAAATTTCCGGAAATTTTGAACCTGTATTTTTTAAAAAACGTTTTTTTCGATTTTTCTGGAAAAATTGAAAAAAATAAATATGTTTGTATTAGGTTAATTTTACTAGTAATGATATCTTTTTTTTCAAACACGGGAAAAATTTAAATTCAAAAATTTCAATATTGCGAATATTAAAAAATAGCACTCGAAAATAAAATTATTCCAATTATTATCTATATATTAAAATACTAGATTTACGCGTATATGTTTCTCCTCACAGAAAACTTTATATGTTTGTCTCCAATCCTTTCAACAATGAGACCTCGAACTCACAAGTGCTAGAAACGTGCCGTTTTCATTTGTCGATTCCAAATTTTATGTAAATTGTCCAGTTCTAATTGAATATTTTTGTAAAAAAAAAAAAAAAATGGCCATTAGTTCTTTATTGCATTTATAGGGGTACACAAGAAGTACTGTGGGGGCGCGGTGACTCAGTGGTAGGACGTTCACCTCCGGTGCATGGGGTCCCTGGTTTGATCCCAGATCGCGCCGTGTGGACTTTGTGGTGGACAAACACCATGCTCGTGGGTTTTCTCGGGGTTCTCCCGTTTCCTCCCACTTTCTTCATTCCACCATTTCATTCATTTCTCATCATCACCGTCTCCTTTAGCCTAACCGGCATAACCGTAGGACGTAAAACTAAAGATTTCATTTCACTAGAAGTACTGAAATTTTTGAAAAAGTAAAGCATCATACCCTACGAGTTATATATTCCAACATCACATAGTTGTATATAGGGGTTGTATATCTGTCAGGCGTTTGTTTCATGGCCAAATGATAATGAAAACGAAGGATAATCATTTCTCCAGTCTAAGATTAATCTTCATTGTTTGGAGAGGTTTTTTTTTCAATTAAACACCGTTTATCACTGACATAATTAATTGTGTGTACTTTATTTACTTATTAAATAATGCATGCAAATGCATGCATACACGATATGGGCATTCAGTAAATGGATACTTGAAAATTTGAACTCAATTATCTATACAAGCCGGCTACGAGTCTTTTGTTAGCCGGCTACAGGTGCAGTGCAAACTACTCTTTGGATTGAGCTTCTTACCGGATGTGTAGCCTACCGAAGGACCATACAGATGTTATCGAAACTATTGTGCTTTGTGTTTTTTTGTATGCTTTGGCAGAAAGTTCTGTAGATATCGAAGCCCGCCAGTGAAGCCATATCTAGCATCTTGGTGCTAGATCTAGTATAATTCACTCCCATCTAGCATCTAGCATCTTGACTTTAGCATCTTGGCAAAATCTCATTGTTTCCTCTGGAGAACAGAAAAAGAACGAAAATTTAGATGGCTCACTGAGCGTTGGGAATTACCCTTAGTTGAAGCGATGGTTGGAGTAATAAAACCAGTTAGTATTTCCGCTGTTGTATTGTTGAAATCACAGAAATGTTCAAAAATAAGCAAAACGTGACTCTGTACAAGATGTTTACTTACCCATAGTTTTATTATTGTCAACTGAACCCTGAGTGTCTGGGATGTTTCTGTCCCTTCTCACTTTACAACTTGAGAGGGGAGGGAGGTATGACCGCTAAAAGAAATGCTTCAGTGCTGCATCGAAAGCGGCATGTTTTGTATATATTTCTTCCCCTGATTCTCTTTCCAATACAGAGAACCGACTCTTTAAATGAAGAAAGAACCCTGAACCCTCCCGAAAATGCAAAAATGAATGATACAAATAACAAATCTATGGATGAATCAAATAATGCAGATACATGAGAAGATGATGACGTGTGTCTTGTAATTGTTATATTAATATCCACTGGATTAAGTGAAAGTATAAAATGGATTTGATGACTGCCAAATTGACGTCACCTTGGTAAGTCATTATTTTTTAATATTTAGTAATATTAAATTAGATTATAGTTTAGCGTCGTTTTCAGGAGCAAAGCTCTACAAGACGTGAACGTACAGTTTAAAGTCGGATTTGAAACACATGAGCTCCTACCATGAATCAAAACTCGTTCGAGAAAGGCGCATACGCTAGCCACATAGCAACGGGGAGCTCAACATTAAGTGATATGTATATTAAGTTGTAAAATTATATTCGTTTAATTTTCACTAATATAATCTTCACAATGTAAAGCATTCGCTAGGCACGTTATCTTGTTTAAAAACAAAAAGCCTATCTCTTATGTTTCCGTCTCGAGGTTGGACTGCGGGATGATAGAAATCCGAAAGAGATGTTTTTATTATATTTTGTGCAGTAGATCTGCTCCTTCTTAATCTCCGTGTTTGATAAGAATGAACCTCCCTGGCTCACGAAAATGTACACTTAATATAACAAATCATGCACATTAAATGCCAGACTAATATAGCAAACATTGAAGATGCCCCCCTAGAAAATTTTCTTCGGCCGCCCATGTCTGGAGGTACACAATTTCGCAACTTAGTGGATACGATGTGGATGTATTCAAAGTCTACTGATTTACCCATAAAATTTAAATTTTATAACATTATTCTCAGTGAATACTATTATGGAGAACTATTTTTTTTAATTCGATCGCTAATTTTTTTTTTTTTTTTTTTTGTTCACCAGGTCTCGGTAATTGTCTGGCACGAAAAATGAAGTTTCTACAAGTGTTTCCCCAGCATTTTTTTTTTTTAGAAAGGGGTCCTCCAGGAGCGTTATTGAGGGTGTAATTCCTACGTTTGTTATATACATATATAGATAGATATGTATAGAGATACTGCGTATATACATATAAAGATAAGTAGGAGCGGGTCTTTAAAATTAGTTCGGAAAGATAATATGAAAATCTAGCATAATTTGCAAGAATCTATCTAGTCTAATATATATAAAATAAATAGTTTGTTTGTGTTTGTCTGTTTGTATGCGGTCTGGGGACCAGACGAGTGGACCGAGAGTTACCAAATTTTAGTCAGGGGTACCCTGGCCCAAGCCCCAGATCAAGACGATTCTTTTTTTTTTTAATTCGGACCAGGAGGTCTCAGGGGGCGCTTACAGGGACATGTAAAAGTGGTAGAATATGGCCGATATTACTGTCGAATTCGTAGTTTTCGCGGTCGCTGAAAACTCTGATCACATTAACTTACAAATTCACCCTATTCGGGCCGGGGGTCACCGGGGGGATCGGATACCGAGACAAGTAAAAGTAATCCAAAATGACCGATATTAGTGTCAAATCCATAGTTTTCGCAGTCGCTGAAATCAATGGTGACAATTCCATTAGCGATGATATGCAAATTCAGCTATAATTTTATGCGGACCGGGAAAAATCTTTAAGTTTCTACGTCCCACGGTTATGCCGGTTAGGCTAAAGGAGACGGTGATGATGAGAGATGAGTAAAGGGTGGAATGAAGAAAGTGGGAGGAAACGGGACAACCCCGAGAAAACCCACGCACACGGTGTTTGTACACCACAAAGTTTACTTGGCAGGGGCTGGAATCGAACCCGGGACCCCAAACACCAGAGGTGAACGCTCTACCACTGAACCACCGCGGCCCCCAATGAGGTTGGAAGCTGGTCAGTCATGGCGGGAGGTGGCACATGCCATAGGAGTGGCACAAAGTGTGATTTCCCGATTGTGGAATCGATTTCAAACAACTGGAAGTGTTCGAAGAAGACAAGGACAGGGCCGTCCACTAGCAACTAAAGCCAGAGACGATCGTTATCTGTTGTTAACAGCCCGTCGAAACCAGAATACAACTCTGCTACCGCGAGCCTTCCGAACAACAACAGGACGCATAATATCTACTCAAACGGTCCGCAATCGCCTTCGAGAAGGTGGTCTCTACGCACGTAGGCCTATGGTGTGTGTCCCATTAACTGCACGACACCGTGTTGATCGAAGAGCGTAGGCGGAGGAACATCGTGGGTGGGGACGCAATGAATGGGGCAATGTTTTGTTCTCTGACGAGTCTCGATTCAGTGTAGAGCCTAATAATCGACGTGTTTTCATCTGGAGAGAGTGTGGAACACGACACAATTCCATGTTTGTGCGAGAAAGATCCCAGTATCATAGTGGTGGACTGATGGTGTAGGCAGGAATCAGCATTGGTGAGCGTCCTGAGCTCCACATCATCCGAAATGGCTCTTTGACGGCTCTCAGATATAGGGATGAGATCATGAAAACTCTTGTTCTTCCTTATGCTGGTGCCATTGGTTATTCGTTCCTTTTTATGGATGACAATACTTGTCCTCACAGAACTCGGTTAGTGGATGAGATGCTGAGGGTATCGCTCGGATGAAGTGGCTAGCATGCTCTCCGGATCTCGTTCCAGTTGAGCATGTCTGGGATATGCTTGGCAGACGAATTGCCGCTAGGCCAGTAAATCCAACAACCATTCCAGAGCTGGAAGTCGCTCTTCTGGATGAGTGGCACAACATCCCCCAAGAACTCATCGATAATCTGATTGAATCCATGCCACGCAGGTGCGAGGCTCTGTTGGCTATTCGAAGTGATCATATGACATATTAAGGAACAATCAGTGTTGTTGCTTTGCCTGTTTATGGGCAGTTCAAGAGATGCACACATAACCGTCTTGTGTCATGAGCCATGTGAACAAGGTTTTCCGTGCCCCAACACCAGTATGTGCCCCATTTTTCTAGTGTATCTTAAAGCATTCCTTCTTGTATGATATATATGAGTCAAACACAAGCTTATTCATACACTATCTTAAGGTCTTGTGTGATATTTCAGCTGAACCCCTAATTTTTTTGAGCATTATATACAGTATATATATATATATATATATATATATATATATATATATATATATATATATATATATATAGTGGCGGATTCAGGATATGATCAAGGGAGGGGCTAAACCATAGTTTGCAGTTTTATCCAGTGTAAAGCAGGATTGAAGCCCATTTTATGCAGTGTATACCTGAGTGTGAAGGGGGGGCTATAGCCCCCTTGGATCCGCCTCTGTATATATATATATATATGATCGAAAATGGCCTCGAATCCATACTCGCTGAGATGAGCAGAAGATGCCGTTTAAATCCACAAATTCAGCCCCATTAGTACTCTAAGGAGGATGGTGACATGTAAAGATAATTGAAAATTATCGATATTAATGTCAAATTCATAGTTTTGGGGCTCCACAAGTTCATTAATGACAGTTTTGGTGCTCTTTGTGTCCAAAATGAAACGTATTTTCCCTGTGCGAACAATGGATATTCTGCTAGTCTGTGATAATAACTAACGGAAGTTTAATTTAATATATTTCTCGCTGCTCAAATTTACTCACTTGTGCGGTATATATGTGTAAAGTAGAATTAAAACCTGTTGCTTTAAGTATTTTTCCGTTAGCGAAATACATTGTATATACAGTAGGACGTCGATAATCCTAACGTCAAAAATCCGAATGCGGTCCCTAGAAGCTTTTTACATTTTGTCTTAACGCTAGCGATAAACAAACAATAGCGTATCCATCGACGTTATGTGAAGTCAGTGTTTTTACAAAATTTCATTTATATGTAATTGTTTGTCATGTATTTTTATTTTTATTTTTTCTTAGGCCTATAAGTTTTAAGTGTGACTTACAAGAACAGTGTTATTTAGAGTACAAGCAAGTTCTGCAGAAACATTAAATGTAAGTAGCCTTACGTACGGTATTGTAATTACTGTATGTACTGAATAACCACTGTATCGATAGAAGAACATACCGTACAGTATGTAAGCCTAAATGGCATTTTCTTGGTCATTTTCGAAAATCCGAACAATTTGAAAATCAGAATACCTGTGGTCCCAATTAGTTCGGATTTTCGACTTCCCACTGTATATGTTGCAGACATGTTACAGCAAGTAAGATTACTAGCATCAGGCTAACAAATAGTTTTTAAAATACATTTTCCTGTTTTTGCCAATATTTCCGAACAAACGATTTTTTCTAATGGTTTCAAAATTTCCGGAATTTTACATAGAACAATCAAGATATCTCTATGAAATATATGTTTGATTTAACATATTAACTAAAATGATTCTGTGATTAAATGATGATTCTGATAATACCCAAATTTTCCGTTTTTTCCCCAGCTCGGAATAACAGTAAAAAAACTGTTTTTTTAACCCAAAATTTCCGTTTTTTTCACAGACCTTCACAACACTAGTCTGAACACAGACTCCTAACGATGGCGAATGTTAACACCACGACATCGGCAACTATAACTAAAATGAACACGTGACCATCGCCACTAGACCTTGGCACAATGGCAGAGCGTTGCATTGTCTGATGAATCCCGATATCTTCTTCATCATGACGATGTGAGGGTGCGAATCCGTAGTGTTCATAGGGAACAGCTCCTTGACATCTGTACTGCGGGACGGAGACAAACTGGCTGCGGCTTAATTATTATCTGGGGAACATTCAGGTGAGCATCTATGTGTCTAGTGGAGCTTGAGCAAGGCACCATGACGGCCGAGGTATCGCACGCTGCTTGCAGACTACGTACACCCCTTCATGACGGCCATGTTTCCCATCGGTAGTGGCATTTTTCGACAAGATAATGCACCATGTCGCAAGGCCAGGAGTGTGATGGAGTGGTTCGAGGAACACAGGAGCGAGTTCCAAGTGATGTGCTGGCTCCCAAACTCTCCGGATCTGAACCCAATCGATCACATCTGGGATGTGATTGAACGTGACGTGAGGGTGCATCACCCCCTCCCCGGAATTTACGGGAATTAGATGACCTGTGTGTGCATATGTGGTGCCAACTCTCTCCAGCGACCCACCGAGGAACATTGCGACCATGCCAAGACGCGCTGCCGTTGTTATTCATGCCAAAAGGTGGATATACTAACAATTAGGTAGGTAGTCATAACGGTCTGGCTGATGTGTGTGTATATTTTAACTCGTATATTTTGTCTCGACTCGAATTTCGAGACGTCTCGACTCGAATTCGAGTCGAGTCGAGACAGAGACTGTCGAGTCGAGACACGAGTCGAGACAGCAACATATTTTCGAGTCGAGACACGAGTCGAGACAACATTTTCTCGAGTCGAGTCGAGACAGGCTTAAATCTCGACTCGACTCGACTCGAATGCATCCCTAATTTTATTTTATTTAAAGTATATTAGCAAATATCATATTTCAGGTATCGGATTTCTTAAGAAGTAAAATAATTTAATTTGACAGTACTGTATGCATTTCAGTCTAGAATAGCCAATTATTACTTTAAATTGCGTTAATAGTTCATATTGCCGTCAATATTCCTTTGAATATTTAAAGAACTTTCGCCCTCGATCTATATGGTATTTAGCCTCACCTTGCGTATGCAAATAACCCTTTTAAATCTTTTTGTATTTACAGATCGCTGGCTTGAAATAAATTATAACTTTTTAAGGCCCTTCCCACTTTACACACACTTTTGCAGAACGAAATCTATTAGGAAAAATAAATGGGCTGACATTTATGACACATGTTTGGAATCATTCATAGTAATAAGAAGAAATAGCTGAAGATAAACTGATAGAACAATATACCGTAATACTAGTATATATGAGAAACTGTTGAAATGTTCGTAGCACAACCAAGTTGAACTGCAGATGGAATGATGAATTTTTAAAGTTATTGTGCATATTCACCCCGAAGTACAGTGCACTTCCTTGCATGGTGCTCGAATTTTTACTTACCAGTTAAAAAACATTGAAGACAGTCCCTTCCTCGTCACCATTGTTCCGTAACAATAATCACCTATTTATCAGATACAAAATTGTTTTTTGTCAAGCGTTGTTTGAACTTGGAGAATAAGTAATAGTCTGACGGAGCTAGATGTGAGGAATAGGGAGAATGATCTAGACACTACAATCCTAGAATATGCAACATCAGTTATCCTAGAGAAACGTAATTCATTTCTTCTTCTTCTTTCAATTTTCCGCATCGTTGCATTTTCCGTTTATCTTTCAGTCCTGTGAGTAATGCAGAGTAATACTCTACATTAAATGTCTGACCCTTAAACAGGTAGTCTATGAGTACGACCCCCACTCTTCTCCCAGAAAAAATGTAAACACTTTCCCAGCCGACTTCATCTCTTGAACTTCTTGAAGAGAGGGGAACCTCAGTGCCGAAATCTAATTGACTACTATTTCGTTTCAGGATCGTAATAGTATAACCATGTTTTGTTCATGTTACGCTTTGAGGCAGATATTGGTCGGCATTGCAGTCAAAATAGGATATGACTTTTCTTGATGCTCGCATTCTTTCACGCTTTTGAACTGCTGACAGGGTTTCTGAAACGCCGACAGGGTTTGCCGAACTGCTGACAGGGTTTGCCAAGAGCTTGCGCATTCCATTATGAATTATGTTACCGACGCGTATCTGAGAAATGCCCATAATCTCTGCAGATATTTTGCTAAAATTGTGTCATTTCCAAGAACAACGCCATGAAATCCATCCACGATTTCGGAGATAATCACTGTTTTTGGTATTCCCGTATGTGAAGCATCATCTATTGAGGTATTGCCAAGTTCAAACTGTGTTACCCACTCTTCACCACTGCATATGACGGAGAAAAGTACCTTAGTGTTTCATTGATTTCTTCAGAAATTTGCTTCGGTGACTTTCCTTGGTGGAACAGCAACTTGATGAAAGCTGTGTTCTCGATGTTCATGAAATTTGTTGGTTGGGCATACAGATCATACCATCCTCATAAATACAATAAGAATTCCGTTATTAACCCTAGAAATCCAAAGTTATTTCAGATAGCAGATCATCCCAAGAGGGGGCTCCTCGAGCCCACTAAGTAATTTATTTATACAATCAAAAGTAAGAGCATTATAAGATGTTCTTAAACCATAAGTGCACTCGTACACAAAACACACAAGATTTATTTCGTTTTCTATAGAGAAAGCTGCAGTATTCTTAATTGAATAGGCTATTATTTATTTACAAACACATTCTAAAGTTGCTCATCTAATGACAGGCAAATATGTGCAACGTTGCAAACAATTTTCCTCAGGTGAATGCCATTCTACATGTGAACAGTAGTGACAAACAATGGATTTTTAAGAATATTTTTGGCACACATGCTTTCTATTTATAGAACAAGTTTGTTTGGACTGCGAAACACTTGAGTATATTAGTCTTCTCGCGCTGGCATCCCTGTAGCAAATATAGCAACGTCCTCTCGCAGTTGGATTCTCTGGCGCTGGCATTGTTTGAGGCCCAGTATTGACTCCACTGAGAACAATCCATTGCGTGCAAGTCCCTCAAGGTCATTAGTACGATTCTCAACAATAGGGGTTAACAGTTGTTTGTGGAGTTCTTTCAAAAACAAATTGCGTTTGTTGCGTTTCTTTTCGTTCCAATTTGGATTCCTGAGAGAAAATAACGTGTATGTATTGACACCAACAGTATCAATTAACGTGAAAAACACTGACAGAAGCCACCGTCTAGTCCCTCGTTTCACTGTGCACAATCTACCCATTTGAACTATGGTATCTACGCCTCCTTACGTAGAATTGGAATTCAAGTTTAAGTCCGGTGTTTGCTTTTCTGCGTTTTCAACTTTTGCATCCTGGTGCATAGAAAATAATAAAAGCAGATCATCATTACAAATGTACGACACTAAAGTCACAGGCGGTTTATTGGACTACGGATCGGTAAACTCAAATTTTGACTAGTGAAGGGTTCCGTTGGTTATCGTCTTTAGCTCCTCAGGAATATGTCTTCGATTCAGCTTTAGAGTACCTACGAGAGTCAGCGTGAAATCATCATAATGTTCTTCTTACTAGCTTAACTGATGTATAATATCGATCTGTAGTGAGATTACGACCAGTGCCTTTGATAGGTTCAACTAGCTTCTTAACCAGTCCGGCATGTTCTTTCTCTGACACGGCTGTTTCTTCTTTAACTACATACACATGCTTCGAAACGACAGTCCTGGTTTCTGCATCGCACAACATACGAATAAGACTTTCTTCTCTGCTTGTTTATCATCATAACGAATTATTTTCAGAAGTTTGGAAAATCGTTTTCGAGACATTGTCCCAACATAAATTCGTCGACCAAATATTTCTGACCACAAAGTCTGGGGACTGAGTGTACTGTCTTTGGTGGCGCCCATTAGGATAAGTAAGCCAATAAAACCATAGATTCGTTTTTGTTTCTGAACTGAATGTTATATCTTTGAGCTTTTTGGTTGGAATGTTCAACAATCACTTTCGTAATTTCGAGACAAAGGAATTTCATGAAAGTTTCTTCAGGAGAATTAACTTTTTCCTGAATTTCGCAATCCTGGCTTCTCCCGTAAAATATTTGGTTGTTTCCTTTTGGATATACGTGGATCACTTCTCACATTAATACGACCACTTTTTAGACACTAGCTTATTATTATTCGCCGCGCAATCAAAAATCTCTTCACTGCTAACTTCTGACTCAACTTCACTTTCAATTTGCAAAATGATATCTTCTAACTCGCTATCCTCTTCGTCGCTAAAATCATATTCTTCGTTATCTGTATCTGTATTCAAAAGTTCTCGCAGCCTGTGAGATTTTCAAAACAAAATCGTAAATTCCTCTACCAACAGAATGTCGAGCTTGTAAGAAAATATATAAAACGAACAAAGCTGCTGCCAATAGTGTAGAACGCTGTTGCCAGGTTTGCCAGTGTGGCCAGGTACACAGTCTATTTGATTCAGAGTTGTATTTAAAAAAAATCATATTTTGGCCCGATAAAAGTCCAGTGGTTAAATCAAAAACATTATGGTTTTAAAAAGTAATTTCAGGTAATCAAAAGAGGGGACTCCTCGAACCCACTACAATAAAATATTGTATTCTTTGGACATCTAACGAACTACTTCCTATACAACTATGTCAGACTATCAAAGTAACCGTAACTAACAAATAACTAAAAAAATGGTTGATCATATGTTGTTGGAACATTTAAAAAGAAACTAAGTTGTTGGTTGGACGAGCTCCCCCGTTGGGAGTCCTTGGGTTAATATGAAAATCTGTATTTGTATGCAGAATATGGTCTCTGAAACTGTACAATTTTATCTTTCTACCTTCAATTCTTTTCGGTTGGAATACGAATTTTTCAGCAGCTCTTCGTAAATGTAGGGTCTATTTGATAAATATAAACAATTGATTGTAGGTAATCAACGTAACTATACTTAAATAAGTCACTTCCAACTGGTTGATCTATGACGTAGGAACGCCTCTTTGTAGTTAGCGATGGCGGAAAGGAGATGACGTACGAGGACAAAAGAACAGATATTGGCTGTGCTTGTTTTATGCTTCCACGAGTAACATGCTTGAAAAACTATCGACTACGTTAGCTGTTCTCTTCTTTGCCTGTTAACACTGTGTTTATGAATAACAAGTTTCTTCTGAGCTTCGTCCCCTCTCATTGTGGTTTAACAAGAAGTGGGACAGTAAACTGTGATGTCACAGAGGATTTAGTTAGAAATCATTGACTTAGATACTGACGTGCATAACTAAAGTGTCCAATAGAATAACAAGATGTAGATTGCCATAGTTGACTCTTCCTAGAGTTCCGTAGTCGCTAACGCTCTCGCCTTTGGTGCGAGCATTCCCGGGTTCGATTCCCGGTGGGGGCACTCGGTCAAAAAGGTGTAAAACGCTTTTTTAGGCCAGCCATCCTGAAATTAGGTTTTCCTCATTCACACCAGGAAAATGCCGCGCTGGTACCTAACTTATTGACCCCAGGCCACTTCCTTCCTTCCCCAATCCTTTCTTCCTTCCCCTTTCCCGGATAGTGTGCTCGCCGAGGGACGTCATCCCTCAAACCTGGCGGGCTAAATGGCCTTAGATGCCGAAAGCCCAGAAATCTAAATCCTCAATCTACCTCTTTCTAGAGTTCAACGTCTCATTATGCATCGGGGTCATATTAAATATGCTTATTTGTAAATAAGAGTATATTTAGAATATAGACAAAAAATCTAAAACACTTCATACTGGACACTAAGTTTGGCCCTCCACTGTACAACAAGTGTTGCGGTTGCCGATCGTTTTTTTGCTTTCAATGTGTCATGTGGACCTTTCTATTCCGTCAGCAGTAACCAGTTAACCTATCAGTGTCGTGGTGTGAAAGTGGTGCGGTAAAATGGGCGACCAGACAGACTTCCAAAGAGGCATGATCGTTGGTGCCCGTCTGGTTGGAGCTTCAGTGGCAACAGTGGCAAACATTGTGGGAGTATCGAAAGGCACTGTGTCCAATGTCACGAGGACATACATAATTCATGGGCAAACGACGTCTGCAAAGCACAACAGTGGTCGAAAGACAATCCTGTCAGATTGGGACCGGAGGGCATTAAAACGGATTGTAGCAGCTAAAAAGAAGACCACTGCAATGAAAATTACGTCTGAACTCAATTCTGGCCTACAGAACCCGGTTTCATCGAAAACAGTGCTACGGCAACTTCATAGAATGAAACTTCATGGAAGGGCCGCTATCGCCAAACCCCTGGTCACAGCAGTAAATGCGAAGAGGCATATGCAGTGGTGCAAGGAAAACAAGGCGTTGGCTCATGAGCAGTGGAAACACGTAATGTGGTCCGATGAATCGACCTTCACCTTGTTTCCAACAACCGGTCGTGTTTACGTATGGATACGAGTAACACCGTCTCAGGCCTATGATACAGACTGTCTGCTCTCAACTATAAAGCATGGGGTGGTTCTGTTACAGTATGGACAGTAATATCGTGGTTTTCTGCAGGTCCCATCATAGCCCTGCATGGAATGATGAATGCTAAGGCGCATGAGGCCATTTTGGGGGACCAGGTTCTACCCATGACCCAAATATTGTTCCCTGATGGTGATGGCATCTACCAAGATGATTTGGCACCCTGTCATGCTGAAAAAACGGTGAAATCATGGTTTGAGGAGCATGACCAGGAGCTATCACACCTCCCCTGGGTCCCACAATGACCAGATCTGAACATCATTGAGCCATTATGGTCTGAGTTAGAAAGGCGTGTTCGGTCTCATTACCTTCCACCAGCATATCTTAAGGAACTGGAGCATGTTTTGGAGTAACAATGATACAAAATTCCACACACCACGATTCGGGTGCTTTATGCGTCCATTCCACGTCGGATCCAAGCTGTTTTGGTTGCAAAAGGAGGCCCCACAGCATACTAGGTATGATTTTCGCACTTTTGCAAACGTTTTAGTTTTTTTGTTCTATCCCTATATAGATAGATAGATAGATAGATAGATAGATAGATATAGATATGGATATATACATGGCGGCGATTAGGGGGGGCAAGAGGGGGAAGTTGTCCCTACTTTCTTGAAGTGACCCCTTAATGTAGTTTCATTTGGAAATGCAAAATTTTTGTATGTATTACTGGTTAATAGAAAAAAATGGTGCCTTGTAGTATTCGCCGTTGAGTGAGTACGTATTGTTTTTTTGTCTTCCCGTGGAGTTATGAAAGCTACAGGAATTGCATTTTAGTTGCAATTCAAAGCAATTAATATTGAAATTGCATTTTTTCTTTAAATGTCGTAGCATATGCATGTAGTAGAGTAATTCGGAGGGAAGTGAACATAGTAAGTATGAAAGTGAAAAATTCTTACACAGAAATGGTAGCACGGCTGATTGACAATTATATATGAATAGGACAGACCTTCTACATTCTGAAAATACAAGTATGGTTCATATCGTGTCTGAAGTAACGAGCACAGAAAGAAATGAATCACACAAGGTAAATTATTGACTTCACCATACACGTGGAGGTGAAGTGAATATCCATATGGGGTGAAGTGGTGAGAAGTGACATGGATATAATGTAAATAACAAGATATAAGCTGCTAAATAACGAATATACAACTAACGAAGAACACTACATGATGTAAAGGTACATAAGCTATTGTTGTAGAAATGCTTAAGAAGCAAATAGACATTCCAACCCGAGATCGTGTCCAAAGTATCGTCTCGGAAGCATTGAGTTGTTAGACCGTACAACAAGGACCACAATATTAAGTTCCGAATAGGTCTTGAACGCAGGTTTCTCCTATACGAGATTGTGGTTTGGAGGACAAATAAGAAATAGTTAGATGTAAAAATGTTCTTTGGTCCGTACATGGAATAGTTAATAGGACTATTTATATCACCCCAAAATATGTTAGTCACTTCACCTCGTCGTCTTTTTTTTTTTTTTAAAACATGTTTTGTATATTTATGTTCGCAATATATTGACGCATGTATATATACATGCGTACCTAATAATCGCTTCATGCTACTTTGGAGGTATTGCGTACAATACGATTACTTCAGGAAAGAATTGCCTTACTTTCTTACTGTTCCATATTACAATAGCAACAAAAAAGGTTACAAGTCTACTCACCTTCCCTGCTGTCCATGCTCGCTGCATTCAATAGTCAATTCTTTTCTTTTTACACTTCTTTCTTCGTCATCCCCTTAGTTAATACTGAATATACATTGGCTTTGCAAAGTGAGCAGTGATCATGCTTTGTTGCCACATAGCATTAACCTTAACTCTATTCACTTCAACCCTATGGTCACTTGCCCCCGAGTTACTCTATTTATTATCTTTTATTTTCTAAGAGTAATAATATATATTTAATGGCATGTGTGGAATCAAAAATATAAGTTGTTCATTATTCCCCAGTTTCAATATAACTTCTACAAAACAAGCCTCATTATTCATTACTATGATTAGTATCATCCTTTCTGTTTATTTGTTTTGCAGTTTGTTATTAAATAATCTAATCACACAAATTTCCAGACAGAATTTTAAGATGTTCATATGCAAGGAATCAAATCTCTTCTTACATATTCGTTGTTTAAGAATGCAAAGGGCCAGTACTTACTTGCGTTGCACTTGTCAAACTTACTTGCGTTGCACTTGTCAATTTACTTAATATAATATGAAATAGGATATACGGTATTTTAACTGAAAAAGATAGTATCCTATTAAATATACAATCTTTCGACGAACAAAGTGTTAGAAACAATCAGGAAAATTAACACTGATATACAAATATTCGGATTATGTCTTACTCCCCAATTTTAACGTCCAATCGCCGCCACTGGATATATAGATATATAAACAACTTAAATAATTCCTTTCTTACTTCATTTCTGTATGTCGAAATTTGCATTTAGATGAAACCGTCCATGCCCAAGTAACTATACCATTCGTGTTTTCTGGGCACGCAATCCACAGTTTGATTCCAAGTTGAGATACTTTCTTCGGATACAAAACCAAGTAATGGCTGGAATTTGGCTGTAAAGAGTATATTCTTTATCACTTATCTTCAGTACTAAAAAGAGATATCAAGTAGTGAAAGAGTGCCTAAATATAGGTATGTCTTATGAAAAATTTTGCAGACCAAGAATCTCATTCCGTAACAATTTACGTCAACGCAGTCCACAATTTGCGTTTTAACTTGCGATATTTGACATTGCAGCAAACTTAAACTTTCTGCGTCGCGCTTTGCAAAGTTAGGGAAGTCCGTTAGGGAATGAGACCTATAGAGTTCAAAAGGTTAACATAAAAGAAATACGAAGTTATGTATTGATATCAAATAATACTACGAAGAAAAATTATGTTACAGAACAGTAACGAGATTTATAACCACTACAAACTGTTCAGTCTTCATTGGTTATAACGACTCTTTTATTATGAGTATACACTGAATTCTCTCAATATTTTAACTTTAAATTGAAGTGGTTTCAACTAATTTCAGTTTTAAATAGCAATCAGTGAAATTTTCTGCTAAAATTTAATCAAGTCTAGGTCGATATTAAAAACGGTGGTTGGAAGTACTACTAAATCGGAAATCTTCCGTCGAAGAAATACGTTTGCTCACCTTTCAAACGAGGACTAGCTCGGGAGAGTAATGCTCCCGGAAGTAGAAACGAGAAACACAGTTCTGATTGGTTGGCGTTATCCACTTCTTGTTACGTTGTTTCAAAAAAGCAGAAATCAAACGCTTCCTGCTGTCGGCCTTGGTGGCCGAGTGGGCTAGTGCTATTTGCAAGTAATAGAAGTCTCTTTGGGCGAGAGTTCAAACCCGGCTGAGGAAAGTTTTTTTTTTTACATTTTTATAACAATTATTAAATTAAAATAATATGAAAATAATACTTAAAAAGTGATTTATTTATTTTTGTGCAGATAAGTAGTTGTAGTACTTATGCCCTTGTACTCCATGATATAGGGCTCGTTTTGTTCCCCTTGTACTTCATGATATAACTTGTGACCAACTTAAAACAACTGGCTAGGATAGCGCATAAAACAGTTGGCTAGAGTAGCGCGCGGAAAAACGTACTTCCGGGAGTATTACTCTCCCGAGCGGATCGTTTCAAACGAAACTATATCAATATGTGAAGTAGAAATAGTAGGAAAACACTTCTGGTTGACTTCGAATTTGTTTCAGAAGGCTTCTTGATCCCTCTTTCTTTCTCTCTCTATTCTCTAGATTCCCACTTCATCTTTTCCTCCTTCACAAAGACGCTCGTGTCTTATGAGTAACAAGCTGAAATACCCGCTATTCGCACGAGGAAAGTGGGTTATGAAAAATATTTGAACATCGTTCTTCATTTAGATAAAGATTTCAATGAAATCGTTACGATAAAAGTTCATAAGATACTCTATTTTGTGGACACATTTTGTATCCCCTTTATTCGCTTTAACCAAAGTGACATGATAAAAAGTCCCTCTTCAGATAGGTACCACGTTATAACTATTTTTTAAAATTCATATCAAACAGTTCAGCAATTTTCTTGTGATGCGATCACAAATAACAGGCTATGTAGACTTTAATGCGACGATGGTAATTGCAGAAATACCCCGACCTCCATCGATATCTGTGGTATCTACCCATTCGTCTTTTTGTTTGCCAGTCACCAACGTGTTTATGAAGCCAGGCTTCCAGTTTACTACTTGTTCTCCCTATCTGGCTTTATCCAGAATGGGAGCAGCAAACTGTGACGTTATAGAGAACACAGTTAAATATATACTGTAATAATAAAAATAAAATCTTTCAGTTTTACGTCCCACGATTATTTTCCTGTTGCCTAAAAGAGACCAATAATTAATCAAAGTGAATGATCATGAAAGAATGAGTGCATTGAGAATACGAGCGGGCACAGTAAGTCCCCGACAGAAGCCACGAAAACAATTTTCTCTAGCACAAAAACACATGGCCTAGGATCGAACCAAGGATTTCTCGCAACAGAGATGAGCATTGCTTTGTTCAATTGACATACCGGAGGAAATGTTCGTTATGGACGGAGCCAAGAGACACAAATGGGACAATGATTACCCTGTTAGCTCCATTATTTTGCAGTACACGAGAGTGAAGTAATTATGACTTGTTACTTATTTCTCTTGCATCATATGAGAGTGAAGTAATTATTACCACTTATTTCTTTCTCTTGCAATACACGAGAGTGAAGTAGTTACCATATGATAGGCTACTTATTTCTCTCGCATATTATGAGAGTAAAGTAATTATCACATGTTACTTGTTTCTCTTGCAATACATGAGAATGAAGTAATTATCACATGAAATCAACTTGGTCTACCGTAAACGATCTTAGCGTGTCGAAAGTTGAAATTTAACCAAAATATAAAAGTAAAATTCATTCCTGTTGATGATGATAAAAGATACGAAAAATTAAGGATATTTCTTCCCTGTCTCCTCTAAGTCGACCTCATTAGAACCATAAGCAACATTAATGTTGGGATTCGTAATGTGGTAACTAATCGCAAGTTACAAGTGAGTTGAAAAAAGTTGAGTGTTTGTGCAAATTATAATAATAATAATTGTTATTATAATGAGCAAATGAATATTTAAAATATGGCATTGCTTGAATAAAATTCTTATACTATGCTTTATACTTTGTGCATTTATATTTATTTAATATTGTTGGTTATACATATTTTTCAAGATATACTTTCATAGTATTATCTCAACAATATTGTTTTTATTTGAATTTACTTCATTACGCTTATTAAGGTTTATTTATCCATAGTAACCATAGCCTCCATATCCAAGACCGTAACCTCTGTAGCCGAGTCCGTAACCTCCATAACCAAGGCCATAACCTCTGTAGCCAAGGCCATAACCTCCATAACCAGCGTAGGCTGGGTAACCTGGAAGAATAAGATAAATATTCAGTCAATCATCGAGAGGATTGAGTTGTAGGTGTTAGTTCAATTGATTTTTCGCCTTTCTAGATCTACCTAATATGTATTATTATTCAACCGTTTAAAATGTCTGAGTGAAATTGAGCAAAATCCAGTAAAATCTTCCCAGTTCTTCACCGTTGTAAATTCGATATTTGCTTGTCCTTTCTTAAATAGGCCTATGTAAATATGGTCGTCTTATATTATTCATATAGTACGGAATTTATGGGTTAATGCTATATAACCCTATAGAGAATATTCAGTATTTTTGTAACAAAAATGTTTCTTAATTGAGTAACATAGTTGTATATATTTTATTTTAAAAATATTAATTTTTAATTTCAGTAAAATTTAAAGGGAAAATAGTTCTTTACTACCATGTAATCAACAAAGATAGCGTGGGCAACAAAAATTTGATCCATGACCTACTGACTCACCACCCACCGTGACCTATCACTCACTGGGCTCATGACCCACCATGACCCACTCTTACACACCACCCTCAAAACCCATCATCATCATTTCTGACCCATTATCCACACCCTCCTGTCCACTGACTAAAGAGTTTACACTTGTAACATAACAGTTGAAATTATCAGTAATCAGAATTTGAATTTCTACGATCAATTGCTCAAGCACCGCTCTGTTACAATGCCGGTAGATCTGATCTTTACGATATAAAATGACAAAGTGTTTGTCATGGATCATATTACGATGAATTTCCATTTAGTTATCATAAATAATTATTTCTTTGTTGAATTATAGATACTTTTAAGTAGAAAATAGAATGAGATTTCAAAGACTCATGGTAAAGTAGGCCAACGTAAAGAAAAAACTGTAAAATACCATTGTATCTCGAAAGACAAGAAATAAATCCTGTTGCTATTATTACAATCACAAATATGAATGTATAAAAGTGCCTTAAGTTCCTTTTTCAATTAGATACACCCATCTCACTGTCAGAAGGAAGAAAAATGGAGACCTTCAAAGCAAAAATAGACAAATTCACCAGTGTTGAGAAGATGGTGTCTACAATGCACAGAGCAGAGTGGACGTGAGAATCAGAGAGGGTCATGGTGGGTGGTTAGTCGAACGTCTTATTGACTCATGACCCACTGACCCACTCACAAATCGTGACCCACGACCCAGTGACCGTCTCCATCTCTGGTAATCAATAGTAGCAGCACTTTATTTAAACCAGGTAAAACAACACTACTTGTGATAATGGTAAGATTTTTTATAGTTTGAGAAAAGAACTACAACATAGATAACCAAGCAGGAACAGAAAACATTTTCACACAGAGTTAATGATGTTTGTTATAAATGTATTGTAAAAACTATATAAAGAAATCACGTATGAACGCGTATACATCTAACAGCATACAGACTGCACAAATAATAACAGTAGAATATAAACGATTAAAGAACTTACCGATATATCTTCCATATCCAAGACCAAGTCCATAGCCGAGACCGCCATATCCAAGACCAGTGTAGCCAAGTCCAATAGAGTTAGCTGTTTCCAAAGAATCTTCTTTCTTCTCTTCTGCAGTTGCTTTCTTTTCCTTCGAGGCTTTCTTTTGTTCAGCGGCAGAAGCCATCACAATGATAGCCATCAAGGCGAGAACGACGAAAAGCTAGAAGTACAGATAATAAAGGGAAAATAGACATAATCAAGTGATAATGATTCAAAATTTCATTTTTTTTTGTTTCTAATTTATACTGTACTATAGAATAGAGTGGGAATTAAATTTTGTTTAACTGTATCCGTTAACTTTCCCGTCACTAATGAAGTATCACAGCAATATATGCAAAACATAATAACAAATGGTTTTCCAGTAGCAATTCAATATATGAAGAATATTCACAGGTTCTGTTATTCTCTTGTTAAGACTGGAAATAGTAAATAACATCTGTTTCCCCTGTCAACATTCTCACGGAGCCAATATGGTAAGAAAAATGAAATGAATTGAACTCTTTGAGTTTAACGTACTTCGATTGTGCCCGTTAGGCCAAAGGAGTCAATGATTAAAGCAAGTGAATGATAATGGAAGGATTGGTGGAATGAGAAAGTGAGAGGTGTACCCCAAGAAAACCCACAAGAACAATGTTTTCCTCCACGACACATTTACTTGGCCTGGGATCGAACCGGGGATCCCATGCACAAGAGTCAAGCACTCTACCACTGAGCCATCACGAAAAAAAATGCAAATTTTTCGAAAATAGCTCGAAGAATTTTGTTATATTTTATACGTTAAAATTTCATTAACTAACTTATATTGTGGTACAAGTAACTTCCAGAAAAATCAGTTTATTTTTTTAGGATGAGCTCTTTTCGCACGATTTTGTCAAAAAACCGACTTAAATGATTTTGTTCATATCTCACAAATATATGTTTAGTTAATAACCAAACAACATTGTACAACTCGCTTGTCCTAAATTATTCCGCAAAATGTAATTTACTAATATGATGCTTAAAAGAAGAAACAAATGTGACTTCTGCGATTTTTGTTGATATTTCATAAACAAATATTTGGTTAATACGCTAAACATAAGTTATTCCTCATGAAAAATCCACAACAGATACTTTACCTTCATGTGTGCTTTGTCTTTGAATGCACTTTCCGGAACATGCTTTACGATTTCGTTTGTGTTTCATAATACCTCAGTAATAACTGCAACATGATATTTTAGTTTATAAAATTGGAGCAAGGCATTTTTTTCCGGCGGCTATACCTTTTATTTTTGTGATCTTGGCAAATGACCCAGATTTTGCCCCGGTATCTCTGTTCTCTTGTTAGTGCTTTGAGAGATGGAATGCAGCAATGATTGAAGTCATAGCTCACAGAGACCACCTGAGATCAAAAGCTGCTCTCTTGCTAAAGCTCAATGATCTCTTCCAATCAAGAAGTAATCAGAGTATTCTATATTGCCATAAGCTCAAAGAGACACAATTTTCAAAGTAGGGAAAATTTAATTTAAAAAATGATTTTTGTGTCATTGCAAATTTCAGTTAGAAAATCTAGCACTATTGGGCTACAATTATGCACTGCAATTACTTTGCAAGAATATTATTGAAGACGAAATGTAATATATTGTCTTACCTTAGACATGATTGTAGTGTGGACTGTGAATTGTTTTGAACAATTGATAACTATAGCTCTGGTTAACTGGCTTTTATATCTAAATCAAATATCTATGAAAGGAAGTTATTTTTCGAGGAATTTCATTTTCACCACCTGAAGAAGCGAGTTTCAGAAGAAAATTAATTAATTAATTTCCTTCCCTTTTGCTTCTGTTGAGGAAAAACTTAACAAACAAGTATGAACCAAGTGTGAATTGCTTTCGCGGAAAATCCAGTGAACTTCTACCTGGAAATATTAATGAAAACTTTCCTATAGAATGACTGCAAACTGGCAGAATGCTCATTCTTCTCACAGAAAAAATAAGGTTATGGAAAATATTTGAACAATCATCCCCATATACATACATATATATCAACCTTTCATTTAAGCGGCATAGCATCGCAGTTTGCTATACAGACTCATTTAAATCTGTAGATAGCAGTTGTGATAAATTTCTTCTCGAAAACCCGACGTGTCCCTTTAGAGGTTTCTTTGATTCTTGGTATTACATATCAATCCACTATGGAGTACTCACATTATTGAAGAGTAACATTAGAATTCACGACTAAGAGTCGTAGTTCAACATTTTATTACAATAACATATGGAAATAAAGCGTTTCGATGATCTTTCAAAATGCAAGACCTCAGTGTACTGTTTGGAAATTAGATAACTAGCGTTTTTATCCCTATCTCTGTCCTTTTGTTGTGTCAATCTCTGGTAAGTAGTTAGTAAATGATACCTGTACACAGTTATTTGAACGGTGTCCCAAAAGAACACAACATGTGAGTTCAAGTTTTGTGTCAGTTGGATTTTATACGCCCAAAAGGCACAGTTTTTTTTTTCAGAATTCGTTTCATCCTGGTTCTGGAAATATTCAATTGTTGTGAACATCGGCGAATAGATATCGCCGGACTTACGGCAACATTATCACTCACGATGACAATGTTTTCCGCAGAACGACTAACACGAGAACGCCCCAAGGGTATAACGTCCACAACCAAACCGGTTTTCTCAAGTTTGCAATTAGTCTCATTACAAGCCGACTTATTCGGTGCAGTACATTGGTCAAACATTCCAAATAGTTTGTGAACAGTCCGTGCACAACATTTACCACATTTGTGATAAGCTTTCACTATGACAACACAGACGACTCTTCGGCGCCCTGTTACTACTAATCACAAAGGCAACAGATGAAAATCGTGTTACGTTCACTGCTGTCAACTTACTAGAAGTGGGCGTTCAAAAGTTCCGTTCCTTATGGGTCACTAGGGCCTGTCGGTTTTTTCAATTTTCAAAATCCTAAAATGAGGGGTGCTAAAAAGTTGAGACTTGACATTGTATTTCGAAGCATATATTTACAAATTAGATATAATGTTGTTTTGCTAGGTAAATATCAGTCCAAAGTTTTGTCATTTTCGTTTTTTTTTTTTTTTTTTTTTTATTACAAGTTTACTTTTGTCGTTCATACATGGCGCCAGCGTTGTATTTCACTTATTGAGTAGAAATACATGCTTGTTAAGATTAGTTTTATCTATTTGCACATTGCTGAATTACAGTTTTAATATTATGTCAAATTTATATTCTACAATCATTAAATTAGATACATTTTCAATTTTAAACGGGTGCTAAAGTTTTCACATTTATTATATAATAACTCCAAGGGTATAAGATTCAAAGCTTCAAATTTGAATGTGTCAACTTCTTCAACTAGTCCTTATATTAACACCGTGGTTTCTTGATGTTTCTTTACAATGACTTCTAAGACAAAAACAAAACGTAATACATTTACACATAAGAATAATTTGATTGGAACCGGCAGAGAATTATTACCCTCTGAACTTCCCGTCATTAAGCTATGTTGTCATTAAGCAGAAAATTTGGTATGATGGCTTGCGTGCCACAGCTTCTATATCTACTGCCGCCCTTATGGATGTTGGCTTGATGACCGACAAAGACCAAAGGCTTGTGATTGATCTCAAGAAAGTGAAGAGAGCACACGAAAAAAATAATGAAATTCGTGGACCAAGGATTTGATGAGATCCGTCAGCAAGGTATAATCAACTGCATCTTCTTTGACGGCCGTGAATATATTACGAACGTTATGTTGGTAGCAGAATATTCAAATCACCAGTTGCCTGGGATTATATGAGAACAACACTATTCTGTTTACAGCGAGCCAGGTGGACGTTATCTTTATCATTTCACTCCTCAGAAAGATTGTGACAATAAAACGCAAGCTGAAATTTTTGCTGATAATCTTGAAGATTTTAGAAGGGTATTGATAAAATCTTACAAGTAATTGGAGGTGATTCTACTGATGTCAACTCTGGTTGGGAAGGTTGTACTATGCATTGGGTAGAAGTCAAACTCGGTCGTAAGCTAAATTGGTTAGTGTGTACTCTTCACACCAGCGGGTTACCTTTGCGACACTTAATCACACACTGGATGGCATAATTGTGTCTAGCAATCAATGGAAAGGTACTATTGGAGATATACTAGACGCAGTTACTGGACTTGAAATCGATCCTTCATAGCAAAAACTTCCAATTGGAGAGCCTCTTATTGAGCTGAGTGAAAATATCGTAAAAGATTTATCTACAGATCAAGCATACGGATATTAGATTACACAGGACTTTCTCACTGGAAAACTTCCATGGAATCTGGCGCTTCTTGAAATTGGCCCAGTCAGTCATTTAAGATGGGCGTCAAAAATCTCATAAATCTTAGGTGGATAGTGAAATACATTGTTAGTGTCTATTACCCTGCTTGTTCAACATCAAAGTCAAGCATTGCTGGGGAAAAGGGCCACTCCACATCTTGTTTCAACTGCAGTGACTTAATATGCAGAAGATTGTTGTGAATGCTGTACTTCAAAAGATACTTAACTTGAGAAATGAGGCAGTACAAGGAAATCTCTCTGTACGTCCAAGGAGAACACCTGCTATCGACACCAATGCCTCCGTTCGTGCTGGAGATGATCGACTGGTCTAAAGGTGTTTATGAACCTCCCTTGACATACAAACTTTCAACAGTAGTAGTAAAGAAATTTGTAGACGTTCCGATGAAAGTACCACAGTGGAATATCACGTTCAGTCTATAGAAAGGTGTATGAAACAAGTCACAGAGGCGGCAGCAAAATTCTATACGCATGGGAAACGTGAGAGGTACATGATAGTTCAAGAAGCAAGTCCACAGATAATGTCCTAAAATGAATCAAAACAGGACATAATGAAACTTGTTTTGTGAATAACTTGTGCATTAATAGTATTACTTACTTGTTGCTGCTTCTTGAATCATTTGTATTAAGTAAAACAATTACAACTTTATCACCAAATGTAACACAAATGTAGCATATATATAGTAATACTATAGTAGTATGCAGTGGCGTATTTACGATTTTGTTTCGGGAGGGGCTTTGCTAACTTTCGGGGGGGCTTTGCCTGGAAATGTGAAAATTCTGCAAGATATTTCATTTACTTTACTATACTAAGTAAGATTTCGGGGGGGGGGGCGTAAGCCCGGAAGCCACCCCCCTAAATACGCCACTGGTAGTTCGTAAGAAGTGTATAAACTGTATGATGCAGCAGTTACAAAATAATTCATTATAATTGAAAATTAGTAGTTCATCAATATGGTTGAGTAAGGTACTTCTAAAATCAATGAAAAATGTGTTTCTCGAGATTTTTAACAGAAGCTACACACTTCAAACATGCAGAATGTTACCTGTTTTTACTAAAGCAATTATAAAGTATAATAGTACGTAATCAAAATAATGCTTTCTGTTCTTAGTAACTACAATGCAATAATATAAAGTCTAAATACAGTATTTCAGTACGTAGGTCTATGTATGAAGAAATTTTATTGAGTGTTTTTTCAAAGTATTGGTTATATACTCTTTCTTACTGTACATCTAGCATTATTAATATGTTTGATGATTAATAAAATGTTTCATACGGAAAAATAATTTATTTTATAGCATTGCATGGCATTTTCGAAAGTATTTCAGTATGAAATTCCGAAAACTGCTCTTGTGCTATATTCAAATCTTGATTTACCTAGCTAGAATTTCTTTAATCACAAAACTAAGTACGGATTTGAATTTCTCATACCTAAAAACATACTTTTAAGTCCCCTCATCATGAAAATTTGCAGAAAGTATATTTCACCCTCAAAAATGACACGCCCTAATGGGTCACCCTTTAGTAGGGCCTATTGACTCATAAATATTCTTTTGGTTCGTTCTTTTGTTTGTCATTGAAATGAAGAAAGAAAAGTACTGTTTTATTCAGTGGTGCAAATCAGTCTTCAACATTGGGACGGGGGAGGGAGGGACGGGAAAGATTGTTCCATAATTCTTTTTTTTAAGCGATGTTCAATATATTTATGAAATTAAAAAAAACATTACTGTAGAGGATCAGGGGAGCTGAGTTGTCTTCAATATTGGGAAGCGGGCAGATTTGAGGCTTATTCTGGGGAAGAGGACATCAATTTCATCTCACTTTCCTTTGTGGGAATTGGACACGAACCATCACATTTCTCCCGCAAAAAAAAATCAAATAGGATTATTAGGGGGGATAGTCCCTATAGTTCCAATATGGGAGGGGACATGTCCCACCGGTATTTGCGCCAGTAGTTCGATTTACAACTTTAACGAGTGAAAAAAAAAGAACTGGATCCAAGGAGCATTTGGCTGCAATAGGCGTTCGGAAATTAACACTAGTGGAAAATTAAATTCCTTTTTTTTTGTCAGTAAATCAAGATTTACTTCGTGGCTACGTAATGATAATTTCCCTTAAAGCAGAAATACAAATTACTGAACAAAGCAAATTAAAAAAAAAATAAATGTGTAACAGTTTCGATAACTAACTAAACATATTAGCTCCACCAAACACTGTTGATGGCTACACATTTATTATTAGCTACAATAATGGCTACACATTTATTATTAGCTACAATAAGTGGTTACACATTTATTATTAGCTACAAATATTTGGCTACACATTTATCATTAGCTACAATAATTGGTTACACATTTATTATTATCTACAATAATTGGCTACACATTTATTATTAGCTACAAATAATTGGCTACACATTTATTATTAGCTACAATAAGTGGCTACACATTTACTTTTAGATGCAATAATTGCCTACACATTTATTATAGCTACAATAATTGGCTACACATTTATTATTAGCTACAATAATTGGCTACACATTTATTAATATCTTCAATAATTGGCTACACATTTATTATTAGCTACAATAATTGGCTACACATTTATTATTAGCTACAATAATTGGCTACATATTTATTATTTTTAAATAAGCGTTGTTTGGCTCAGGAATTTGTATTTGTACTTTAAGTTATTTAAGATGGCAAAGCTAGTATGAACCAAATAACTATTCAATTTCCCTTTTGTTGATGGCATTATTTCACCGTATCACGGAAAACTCCACAAAAACATACTCAAAACAAGTTACCACCTTAAGTAATCTGTAGAATTAAAAACAAGGTTAGTATTATTCTTTTTTAAAAAATATTGCCATTACTATTTTGTACTTTGATTTTCATTATCATACGAATTTGTTATATAGAAGATTGTTTATTTTTATTATTTCATGTGGATGTAAAACAGTAAATAAATAAATAGAACATTTCTTTGCTATTGCAACCGAGAAAAGGTAGACGAAGATTACAAATTGGATAGTGTCTGATGAAGCCAAAGTGTTAGTTGGCGAGACTGTAACACGTATGTAGTTTTTAAATGTGAATATATTGTTTTGTTCAGCAAATAGTTTGTTTGTGTTTAAGTATATACAAAGCAAAGCTTCTACTTATGGAAAAATATTACAAATTGCGATTCAAATTTAAATTTGTTTCGTAAATTGCTACGCAAAAAGCAAAACTTAAAGACAATAATAAGAATCACTTCCTGTGAAATTTCATTGTTAGGTAAAATGGGTTGAGCTTAAGATAGAAGCACAGAATAGTACGTAGGTAGTTTAATTTCGGAAATGTATCTGCAGATGGCAATGGAAGCGTTTTTGGTATGAGTTATTGCATTGCGTTATGGGAATGTTGAACTTTCGTTTCCAGTTTACTCGAAAGTTTGGAAATGTGACATACCATTGTCTTTTCCTCGAGTAGCTCATATATTCTCTTTAGATGTCATAAATAATGGGTGTTTCATACAGAGCGCAACTTTTGAAATGCTTGCCATTTCTGTTGTAGTACGTTGACAGCACTGAACGTTTTATAGCATTTTAATTTGTTTGGTTAATAGTCACGCAGCGCCTAATAGCGCATGATCCTCATAGTGAAAAATTATTACATTGTTCTATCGTGAGGCGCTCTATTCCTGCCCGTACAGACAACAGAAAACGATCATGAGCTATTTCAACGCTCCGTAACTACTAATCACAAAGACACGAGATGAAAACCGTATAACGTTCAGTGCTGCCAACTAACTAGAATAGAAATGCCCGAAATGTCAAAAGTTATGCTCTTTATGGGACACCCTATACTATAAACATCCTTTTGCTTTAAGTGTATTTTAGGTTTTCAATAATGCAAATCAATCCACTACGGACTACGAGCAATATTGCTGGAGACTGTTCATAGAACAACAACAAAGGTACTCTTTGTACTCTGACATATTGCATCTGAAAATGTGTCATCTTAGTGAGATTTCAAGGTGCAAAGCTCTATCTTACATTTCGCAAACTAGATTAGTGGAAAAAGCACGGAATTTTAGCAAAACTCTATTTTATATCCTATCTTTTCATAGTTTCTTCAAGCACTGGTAAGGAGTTCGTAAATAATCCATCAAGTTATTAAAATAGTACTGGTTCACAAATATAGTTTTCGCTAAGTCCTCTTGTAATGTGACATGTCTGCAACAAAAATTCGGCACTATGTCAATGTAAAAGATGTCTCTGTTAAAGAATGTACAGAATCAATAAGGAAATTAAAACCAACTAAATCTAGTGGAGTCGATAGTATTCCTTCTTACATTTTTAAAAGTTGTGAGAATATTCTTCAAAATCCACTAAATTTCATCTATAATTTGATGTTAGCTACTGGAATTTATCCTGATCCTTGGAAACATAGCAAAGTTATTTCAATTCTAAAGAAAAATAATCCGAATGAAATTGAACATTACAGGCTCATTGTTTTAGTTTCTACATCTTCTAAAAATCTTTGAACAATTTATACATAGTAGAATATTTGTGCAGGTCAAATCGTATATTACTTTATCCCATCATGGTTTTCGTCCTAAACGATCCACTTTAACCAATCTTTGTACATTTACTGAGTTCCTATCAGAATCATTAAATGCCAATCGCGTGGTTAATTTGGCATATATCGATTTTTCTAAGGCATTTGATAAACTAGACCATTCTCTTTTATTCACTAAGTTAGATTTCTTTGATTTATCTGTTAAAATTGTTATCTTCATATTTAATCAATCGGAAATATACAGTTATTTTCATTCGTGTGCCATTTTCCCGTTATATTAGATCTACATCATCTGGCGTCCCTCAAGGATTTAATTTAGGACCTTTACTAATCGTACTGTTCATTAACGGCTTGTTATCTGTTGTCAAATACTCACAGTCATTACTTTATGCTGATGATCTAAAATTTATAAGGAGTTTAATTCAATTACTGATTGTAACAAACTAGAACATGAACTTTGATTCATGTTATCACTGGAGTATAATTAACAATTTACTATTTAATATTAATAAATGCTCCGTTATGAATTTTACCAAAAAAGATTAAAAAAATAAAAATAAAATATGATTATGGTATGAATGGAATTCAGCTGGATAAGAACGGTTTTACTGGTGATTTTGATATTACAACTGTTATTAAACAATCATTTAATTTTCATTTGAAATAGTTAATTTTCGAATCTTATAAACGTATTGGTTTTGTTATAAAAACAACAAACCATATGGCTGATATTTCTACAATCAAAATCTTATATTACACACGTTTACTTAGTAAATTAAAATATGTTAGGGAAATCTGAAGCCCTTATTTTCGAATTAACATTGATAACATAGAACTTATTTAATATAAATTTGTTTATTTGAATATTTTTAAACAAAAGTATAATAGATGGGCTAAAATAAATAGGATATCATACTCTGTTATGTTGCGGGAATTTTGTATTTTTATGTTAAGTACCCGAAGATCATGGTGAAAATATTTTATTGTATAAGATTATTAACATTTCGTTGATGTTCAAGATTATATGCAATATCTTAAGCTAAACACAAAATCTATGCTTAGGAGTTACATACACAATTGTTTATAAACAGGTCAAATATTGTTCAATATTAACATTCTCCAGCAATGCAGATACGATCTTCACAGTCATTTAACTGCTAAAGGTGTATATCCGGACATTAAGAGCCTGCCTTACGAAAAGTAATACAAAATTTACCATTTTTCTTTGCTTGATTATTCATCAGTGAAAGGAGATAATGAAATGCAAGTCCCCACAATCACAGGTAATGCTATTCTACAACAGAAAATATGAACCTGAAGAATGTTCAGTGTTGCCATCCATAGAAACTACAGTGTTGCCAGAAAAACAATTTCCCTAAAATCTAAGTTAAGGCAGCGAGTAGAGGAATGAACTCAACCGCATTTGATTATGTATCGTGTTGTTTTGGTTTCTTGTGAACTACTTTTTAATTAACATTATTATTTAGTTTTAATAACTGTATGTTAAAACTATTTTGTTTATTACAAACTAAATACAACTATTATTTTCAACATAGTCCGATGAAATTTTCAACATAGATGAGGTTTGTGCCTTAGAATTTCATTCTGACAGCACAAAGAAGCGGAGGGGAATATATTTAAAAATAAATAAAACTTAATAACTCTTTAATCACAAGACCAATATCGATCTAATTTGCCACACAAATCAAATTAGAGCCTGGGATTGTTTTATGTCATTTCACTTTGACGGGAAGGGGGAGGGAAAGGTGGAGACATATAGAAATACATAAAAATGAAAGTAGCTGCGTTTGTGATTCAAAAACTCGTGAACCTCTCGATTGGTTTCGATCAAAGAAGGGGTGGCGAAAAGGGCCAAAATCGGCCCCCTTGATTTTTCAATTAATTTATGCTATATTGGTAGTACTAGAGCAGATATGTATGAAAAACATAATGTTAACCAAATATATTTTGCAATTAAGGTTTTACACTGCACCATTTGTTAACAAAAAATGCACAATCGTTTTATATTGTAGGTAACATGGACAATAAACTAACATTACTGATGAAAACGAAACAAAATGAATATTAAAAAGACAAAACGTTTCCTTTTTATGTTGTCAAAACACCATTTGTGGTATCCCCTATTAGAACTTCGTGATATAGGCCTACTACAAAATGACAATATCACAATAGTCATTTTATTAGTTTGTTCTTGACAGACCACTTAGTGCCGTAACACAACATGTAGAGAGAGACACACGGTTCTATTGTCACTTTCCTGTCAATCTGAGTCCCCTGCGTTGTCATCATCAGCATCTTCGTCATCAGACCAGCCAACTGCAGCATCTTGTATAAAATCTTGATAATGTGCGGAGTGTCTTTCTTGTTGGTGATGAAGGTGTCGATAGTAACCAAGAAACCACAACGCATAAGCAATGTGAGCACAGCATCCAACAACACGTGCTGGAACTTTACACTGGCAATACCAAGATCCAACTGTAGCTATATTATACTGTATCCATAGAGTGTGTATCTTGGACGATGTGTGTCGGCTCTGAATTAAAACTCTTATTACATCTGAACATTCTCTGTGTGAAAACAACTTGTAAAAGCCAAGTTCATCTGTATGTTCAGCTGTATAAGAGGTCGCCTGTTTCAGCTGATATATGCTTAAAGTCAGTTGTTTAAGTTCTTCAAGTGTTAAACGAGGGAAGTCGGTCAAAGTGTCAGCAGTTATTTCTTGCCAAATAACCCTTTTTCTTAACCACTTTTCTGCAGTCACGCTGTGTTGCAACTCATTGGCATGGAAGTGCAATGCTAACGTTCTTTCTCCTTTTTTTTTCACTTTCATCATCTTCCATTATTCGAGGAGGCCTAAATGCATTCCAGATGCTACTTACAATTTTGACATAGTCTCCTATGTATGGCACTTGAGAATTGGGCATGACGTGGGCTAGTGCTTGAAAAGTTTTTAGTAAACCATTTCAGGCTTCTACTACCCATCTCACTGATGTAACTAATCTCGACTCAATTAACCTCTAGTGTAGTATGTTGACTTTGTTTCTGTAGGAAATGTGGCATCTTTACTATTAGATTCAAGTCTTCCAAAAGATTCACACTGTCTCTGAATCCTCTCTCTACGATGATGACATCATCCTCATTAAGCCAACGTCTTAAACCCTCTGCTTGTTGACGAATATGCGCTGTGATAATAGAGTCATCGTTGTTCTTCCCATCTGCACAATATGGACCTAAGACATGCAAAAAGTACCCTGTGGTGCTCACCATCAACATGGGTTTAACCAGGGGTCTACCTTTATGGATTGAATATGTCCTCCTCTGAAACTGGTAGTTCGAGCTCTTCTCTATATAAATGTACGTTCCATCCACAACTATTACAGCTTTATCCTCTCCTTGTATGAAGATGGTTTTCGCAAATGCTCTGGTGTGTTTCTGAATAAAATCATCTCTAGTAATATGATTGAAACCGATATGTTTCGGAATGAATTCAGACATAAGAGCCTTACGAACAGTGTGAACAGATCGTTTTATGACATCTTTGATAAGGCAAAAATTGTAGATAGGATATTTATAGGACAAACCACAGCGAAGTTTGGTTAAAAAATACCGCTAAACTAGTTCGGGCACTTTTGTTGACAGTGTGTTTCACGTGACTACTTATGCTTTCAAGAAAAACATTGAACTGCTCAATTGTGGTCCCGATTAGTCTCCAATCGTCGTTGTTATTCAAAACATCAGGAGTGTCAAAGTCTAATCCCTTCTTAGATGTATTGTTACGCAGTCCTTCAATCAGATCTTTTATTTTGGTTTTGTTGAAATTGGTCTGATCACACATTTTCGCGATCACTTCATTACTTCTGAGAAAATCACCTACTAAATGCCGTGAGCAACACCGCACTCCTTTAGGAATAATAACACCATTTTCAACAAAGAACTTGCACCGAGCTCTTGGAGGGATCAGTTTAAGGTTTTTGTCGCTGCTGCAAATGATAAATTTTTTTATGCGTATTAGCAGTCCGACCCAAATCAAGGCAAATGTTTTTTGGTGACTCAGGACGAAACGTAAATATTTCCTGCGATGCGGCAGTAGGCATCTCTTGTGCTGCGGCAGATGTCGATGCGGACGGAGTTTGCGAGGAGCGGTCCTCCGAACGCGAACGTAATTTGCTTCGTCGTTTCTTGTATCCCTCAGTGTAACACTTGCCACAAAATCTCGTATTTACCACCAAATGTTTGTTTTTCTTTTTGAAATACTCTAATATTTCCAAGTTACGTAACACTATTAAAGCACGTAATACCATTCGAGATCCACAACAATTACAATTGTACTGTTTAGACATCTTCGAACAACTGTTCTTTACACTAAACAACACGAAACATTCCCATCCGACCTTCACTCGACATGCAACAGCACGACCTGGAAGCAAAGCCGTTACTGAGTAGTTACGATACAGAGTGGCCTTGTCAGCTGTGTTCTCAGTGTGCTGTAGTGGTTGAGGGGGGAAGGGGATGGGTTTCCTTTTCACTATGAGCACTGTGGAGTACTGTGGCCATTTTTACAAATGTTAACACTTATCCACTCCTACACAACATACTTAAAAATCATTTTCGTACTCCGTTGCGCTATATATGTAATAACTTAGTAAATGTCGAAAAACAACCCCTTTTCAAGGATTGTCTTGCAACAAGCCTCCTTCCATAAATATTTTTCTATAAACCACTCTGCACTGTATGAAAATGCTTATTATTTTTTGACGTTTTATATCTTATAGATTGCTCATATAGGTCAAATTCAGTCCGTACCGCTACTTTAAAAACGACCCCCCGCGGGGGCCGATTTTGGCCCTTTTCGCCACCCCTCCTTTGCAACATATATGGGGTTTGAGCTGGGATGGTTTTTACTTCAATTTGACGCTGATCTTAGGAAATTCTAACAAAATCTAATAATATTTATGAAAGTATGAAATAATATCTGAGTTTTTACGTTCCCCGATTATGTCGTGTAGCTAAAGGAGATTTTGGTCCTCGAGGTTTTTGGACGGCGAGGTTTTGAGCAGGCGAGATTTTGGCACACGAGGTTTTGGCAACGCGAGATTTTGGACGGCGAGGTTTTGGCAACGCGGTGTTTTGGCCTGCGAGGTTTTGGGCGGCGAGGTTTTGGCCCGGCGGGATTTTGTCCTGCGAGGTTTTGGGCGGCAAGGTTGCCGCCGCGAGATTTTGTCTGTATCCCCTTGATAGGCGATGAAATATTAATATCAATAAATATCTTTACAAGTGTTTCCCAAAGCAACTCAAGTTTCGATTTCGAAGCACTATTTCTCATGCACTATTTCCCTGCAGTATCTTCAAAATACTTAAGAGACATTTAGCTGTCTGTCTATTATGTTTTCAATGTATTTGATTATATCATAAACTGAGAAAAAGGGTATTTTGCCTACGTGAAATCGTACATTTGTAAATCCTGTAGATTTTGGATTTAACGTGTAGCAAACGTATAACTGAAAACGGATGTTTTATAATACTTTCTGTATAAGTGTTGCATCTGTACGTACATTCCGTATGAAACAATATACGCGGTCAGGATCTCACATATAGATGGACGTATGTAAGATATAGCTGATGTATGTAACATACGTGTACGTATATGTATGTAATGTACGGAATACTGTTAGATGTCAGACATTCTGCAACGGCATGATGTAACACCTAGGGGTAGTGCCTATGTAGCATACAGATAACGTATGATCCGTACTGATTTCTATAGTAAGCAAGATGATTCCGTATATTTGTACAATATACTGCTGTCCGGAGAACGGATTTTCTTCAGTGTAGTATCTTTCAAAAATGAAATTGTAAGAAATCGACTATTGAAGGATAGTTGTCAGAATTTATAACGCGAAGAAGACCGATGTGTGTTTAGAAGCAGGACACTGGATAAATTTCGCAGTAAGAATGCACATGTAGCCTATAGAGAAGTGTGATAGAGTGTGCTTCAGTTGTTACTCGCAAAGATTCTAGTTTCTTCTGAAGCGAATATATTGTATTGACATTGGGAAATGTGATAATAATTAATTCAAAATCATATAATATTTGCTTCCTTCGTGAAAGCCTTCAATTTGCAATTTTAAGTTTATTTAATCAAACACGGTACTCGTTCCGGTAATAAACATTTCAATTCTCTCCTTTCTTTTTCGATTCCACTTCAACAAAACTCACGATTAAACTTGAAACAGTGTAGCAGTCCAGATTTTCCGACTAAATATCGGAACAATTTATGAACATTTACAGTATGGTCATAGTTATAAGCTTGCCTTTTGCTTAAATACCAGAAATAATTACTTGTAAATAATGAGTCACACTCATCAAAGTTGAACAACAGAGAGTAATTAGATTTACTCATATTAGTTGAACATAGATGTTCAAGTAAATTAAAGATTTTTTTTTTTTTTAAATTTTGCACGATAGTATTAACTTATGTTGTCGAGAAAAACCGGGACACGATATTTTTTTACAATAAAGGTAATGTTTTGCTTAGTGAGTTTTTAAAATCAGTTTAAGGAAAATTTATGTCTTCGAACTTTCACATCAAGAGTGACCCGAAACAAGGAGATGCGTTCTCGCAATTATTATTCAACTTTATTCTCAAGTGCGCTATAAAGGAAAGTCAAAGATAGCAACCAGAGCCTTGAGCTAAATGATATTTACAGGTTATTGCGTATGCTGTTGATATAATCTGATAGGCGATGATAGGAGAGCAATAGAAAGAAATGCAATGGAGTTATTAAACACTTACAGGAACATGAATTTATAAGTAAATACAGAGAAAACTAGATATAAATGGAAGTTCGCCGGAATCGTATACCGTCCTGCAAATGATGGATGCGTCAAAATATCAAATAATGCTTTCTACAAGTGGACACTTTCAAACATCTAGGATCAATATACTAGACCAAAAACTAAATACATTAGACCAAATTAAATGACGATTGAAAGCACGAAATTCTTGTTATTATTCAATTGAAAATCTTTTGCCATCACGAATTCTGTCAAGGAATGTGAAGCTTAAAATATACAAAACGATAATAATGACTGTTTTTCTGTATGGTTGCGAAACATGGTCGCTTAATGAAAGGATGCAGTCTCAAAGTATTTGAGAACAAAATCCTGAGACGATAAGGAGAACGAGAATGGGGAATGACAGAAACTTTATAACGAGGAACTGCATGATTTGTACCATTACCAATGTTTGTTAGGTTCATGAAGTTTAGAAGGCTCAGGTAGACAGGTCATGTAGCCAGAATGGCAGAGAATGGGAACACTTTTAAAGTTTTAAATGAAAACCCAATCGGAAAACTACCATTAGGAAGACCTAAGCGCAGATGGAAGGACGATATTAAGATGGATCTAGCAGAAATAGGAATACAAAGTAGAAACTGGATCCAGTTGGCTAAGGACAGAAGTCAATGGACAGGTTATGTGAACGCAGCATTGATTCTCTGGGTTCCATAGGCTATAGAGTTAGTAACTTGCGGTACACGTTTGGATGACTTCAATCGGCATCTACCGGTATGTTTCGAAAGTGCGGCGGACGCTAACTGGCGTCTTTTGCTACATGACAATAATTTCCCCACAAATATCCTTATCACATGACAGAAAAACAGATGGCATATGCGATAGATTCATTTCGGTGTCCTTTCGTGAACTTCGTTACACATAGATATATTTGTCATGAATTCAAAATATCCTTGTAAAAGAACATAAAAATAACAAATTATAATAATTTCCATATGAGAAGTGCTCTATACTATAACGAACGTGTTAAGAAGTTGTCGAACTCAGTAGATGAAGTAATAAAATTTAGGGGTTTTTGAGATTTTAATATTTTATTTAAGGTATATTAGCATATATAATATCCTCAGGTGTCAAATTTCTTATGCAATAAAATTTAAATTGGCAGTACTATATGCATTTCAATCTAGAAGAGCCAATTAGTACTTTAAATTGCGTTAACAGTTCATATTACCTTCAAGTTTTCCTTTGAATATTTAAGGAATCTTTGCTCTCGATCTACATGGTATTTAACTCCATCGTGCGTACGCAAATTATCTTTATATATTTACCAATCGCTAAGAAGTCATAACTTTGTAAAGCCTCTTCCCACCTTACTCACACTTTCGTAGAGTGAACTCTCCTTGGAAAAACAAATAAATGTGCTGCCTTCTTTATGACACATGTTTGGAATCATTCACAGTAAGCAGAAATAGCTGAAGATAAACTGATAGAACAATATAATAGTACTATATATGAGAAACTGCTGAAATGTTCATAGTCTAACCAGGCCCGTATCCACGGCGAGAGGGGTAGGGGCCGGGCTCCCCCTAAATTTTCACTAGCCCCCATAAAAGTTTCACGGTAGACTTGCAAATGAGCTATAATATGGTGATGAACTATAATATGGTTGGGTCGGGCCTCCTAACTTCTACCGTCCGCCCTACATTTCGGGGCTGGCTACGGGCCTGAGTCTAACCAAGATGGAGTGCACATGGAATGATGAAATTTTACCGTTATTCTGCATACTCACCCGAAGTACAGTACACTTTATTGCACGTTGTTCCAATTTTTACTTGCCTGTTAAAAAACAATCAGAAGACAGTCCCTCGCTACCACTGTTCCGTAGCACTGATCACCTATTTATCAGATACAAAATTATTTTTTTGCAAGTGTTGTTTGAACTTGGAGAATAAGTAATAGTCTGACGGAGCTAGATGTGGGGAATAGGAAGAATGACCAAGGCACTAAAACTCTAGACCATGCAATGTCAATTGTCCGAGAGAAACACAATTCCTTTGTTCTTTCTTTCAATTTTCCTCGGCGTTGCACTTTCAATTTGTCTTTCAGTTTTGTGATTAGTGCAGAGTAATACTCTGCATTAAATGTCTGACCCTTGGACAGGTTGTCTATGAGTACGTCTTCTCTCTTATTCCAGAAGAATGTGGTAAACACTTTCCCAACCGATTTCTATCTCTTGAGCTTCTTGGGGCAAAGGAAGCCTGAATGCCGCCATTGTTTCGTTTTAGAATCAAGTAATACAACCATGTTTTGTACATGTCACTATTCGGGACAGAAATTGATCGGCATTGCAGTCAAAATACGAGATGACTTCCCTTGATGCTCTCATTCTTTTACGCTTTGGATCTGCTGACAGGTTTTTGGAAACCTAGTTTAAAGAGAATTAACGGGCAAGTCATTTTGAATTATGCTGCCGATGCATTCCTGAGAAATGTCTCTGTCATATTCTGCTGAGATTCTCTCATTTTGAAAATTAACGTCATGAATTTTGTCAACGATTTCCGAGGCAGTCATTGAAATGAAATGAAATGAAATCTTTGAGTTTTACGTCCCACGGTTATGCCGGTTAGGCTAAAGGAAACGGTGATGATGAGTAATGAATGAAAATGGTGGAATGAAGGAAGTGGGAGGAAACGGGAGAACCCCGAGAAAACCCACGCATACGGTGTTTGTCCACCACAAAGTTCACTTGGCGGGGGCTGGGATCGAACCCGGGACCCCAAGCACCAGAGGTGAAGGCTCTACCACTGAGCCACTGCGGCAAACTTAATATGATCGTTATTCGGAATATGATCGTAGGAACATTATTTTCTTCAAATGACACTGCAACGGTTTGTAGGGTATGTGAAATACATGATGCATTGTACCAAGCTGTTGATTTTATATCAGCTCGAACATTAAAATTCCGATCAAATCTCAGTTACTGATTCATACAAGTGTCACTCAACTTCCTACATTTGCAAAATGGTGTGTATGGGTTTGGTTTACAGTTGCACCAAATAGTCTTGCATCCAGTGGTACAGGTACAGGTAATCAACTCCTCACAAGCGTTTGGAATTGGTGGCAATGTTAATAAATGCGGGACAGGTTAATTATTCTTCATTTTCCATTTCATTGTTAAAGGGGAAAGCAGAACTGGGTGCTGCAAATGGGCTTGTCTTCACACTTCACCAGGAAGTATGAGATTGTACATCTTGGTGTTGTTTTCCGTTTTGCTTGTAGGATTTGTTGTATTCGCGGACATCCGAAATAATTAGTTGGATGAGCCCCTTTACATTTGCACATTTTGCTGGTGTGTCTCTGGTCTTGTTTTCGCATTGGTACGTCCAATGAGAGCAGGCACACTTAGCGCACCGAGGCAGAGCTTGGCAAGTTACTTGCGAATGCCCAAAACTTTTTCATTTGAAGCATTGGGAGTAATGTTTCTTTTTGTAGTGGTTCTGTGCGAACTTTCATGTGTAGCAATGTCTTCTGTGAAGATTCTAGTGGGTTGTAGAGTCTTCTTCAATGTAATGCGTGATATAGTATGACCAATGCTTTAAATTTGAAGCGAAATTAGGGTTGCCAACTGGCCGGTTTTTCACCGGCCTGGCCAGAAATATTGCTGTTATTTTGATTAAAGGCGGTAACCGCTGCAAACTTCTTACCAACCCATTTATGACCGGTTTTTTCAAATTTGTATCTAGTTTGAAGTATATACTTAAAAAGTAACTTTCATTCTGTAAATCCAAAGCTATCACCTTTCACCATTTATCAATGATTAATATATTTTGTTCATCTGTTTACATAATTTTAAAGAGATGATAGGGACTGTAGAATTTTACACATTTATTGAGAGTAAAAAAGGACTTCTTAAAGCAATTTCCTGTAGTTGAAGTTTAAGTTTAAATAATAGATTTCATTTTCCAAATTCAAAATTGTCACATACTGAAAATGAGTAAACACATTAATTACCTTTCTTTTAATGAATGTTCTGAATTAAGCGTAAACATCGACGAGTGCTAACTCTTTTTATTCAGTTTCTGAATTAACATTAAACACGAACAGGTACGAAAAGCTAGTTGCTTCAATAACATTCTTAGTGCATACTGTGTTTTATGCTATTGTATTTATTTTATACTTTTGTTCACATACATAATTCTTACACATATTCTATGTACAGTAATGTTTTGGTTTAACATATAGAGGTTAATAAACATTTATTTATCCATAGTATCCATAACCTCCGTATCCAAGACCATAACCTCTGTAGCCGAGTCCGTAACCTCCATAACCGATGCCATAACCTCTGTAGCCAAGGCCATAACCACCATAACCAGCGTAGGCTGGGTAACCTAGAATAATAAGGTAATTATTTATGCGATTATAATACATAAACATTTAAATTTAATCTTCTTCTATTCTAGATTAATACGAGTAAAATAACTATACCACAATTATATTAAGATGTTGGTAAGATACCGTAAACTCATTAGTAAATATTCATAAATATTTGCTCACATATTGAAGACTACCAAAAAATGATAATAAATGATAGTCCAATTTTGACAACTGATTGTTTTGGTTAAATCATTTACAGTGTAAATATGACCATGTTTTCAGTATTACCAGTATAGCTCGAAATTTAAACACTTTCCATATTTTACTTGCTTACAGATTCTAGCAACAAAAATTCTAATTTGTTGACAATCAGTCTCAACAACTTAAGTTACTCTTTCTCTGAGTTTCAATAGAAAGCTAATGTTTCAAAGGAAACGGAGATGTTTTATGTGGCACGATCAGTTGATTCGTTGTAGTAATGCGTTCAAATTTGAAAACTCCTCCACTGAGAATCAAACCCTCGAGACCTCGTGAAACAAAGATGCACCACATGTTAGCCACTAGACCAGTACTGAGGTCATACTTGATCACGAATAACAGCGTAGACTATTATCTATAATTGGTAATATATAGTTAATGAATTGATTTGATCTCAGAGTGTGATACGAGTAAATTGTTTTGCTGATTTGGGAAGAGGTTAGAATTGTGTATGAAATAATAAATAAACGAAAAGGGATGAGAAAGCATTTTAGCTAAATATTATAGCGGTAGGTGTTGTTATTCAATTGTCTCAGGGTAAGTAACACGCATTTGAAGGTGCGAAAGTTATGGCGAAATACTAGAAGTAGGTGCTAATTTAGAATTTGTATAGATTCGTAAAAGTGAGTTTAGCTACGCTGGTATTTTCAAAAGAAGACTCCTAAGTCATTGCGTAGTTGCAATTCAACTGAAAAATGTTAACATTTTACATATCGTGTAAATAATTACTGTACAGGATGGCTTTCTATTTGGGACATAATAAGCAGTCCTAAGGGCTGCTGCAGAAACAACGTTCCACACTTTCTTCACCTCGGCGTTTAGTCAGTACCAAGCCTACCTTTTGCCCATGATTCTTGAGGCATCCATTTCACATAGGATGGGTGAATTTAACATCTTTGGAACAATAGTTTAACGTAAAATACATATATGCCTCTACATGGAGCGACTTCGAGCCGTCCAATTGGTACCACAATCGTCTGGTTTATTGTAAGCAAAACATGTAAAAGTATATTAGGAGAATTCCTATCTGTAAAAGTGTTACATTTGAGCTGAAGAACTTACACAGAGTCCACTTCAATTTTCAAAAGACAATATTTTGTTATTTGCCTGCAAGTTTCAACAATTTATTACACAAAAAGACAAAAAAGTTGCACAATTCCTGTGCTCTGTGAGACGGCTAATTGCATGACTGAAACTTTCTCTAGGATAACATTAACCAAGTTTCACCTTGTACTTAACATCTATCACAGGGCATACACGCAGCTACTTTTGGAGTTGTAGAAATATTGAAAGACTTACGACTCTTCCTTGTAAATAATTAAACTTTTTTTTTTTTTTTTTTACCTATGTATCTTCCATATCCAAGACCAAGTCCATAGCCAAGACTGCCATATCCAAGACCAGTGTAGCCAAGTCCAATAGAGTTAGCTGTTTCCAAAGAATCTTCTTTCTTCTCTTCTGCAGTTGCTTTCTTTTCCTTTGAGGCTTTCTTTTGTTCAGTGGCAGAAGCCAACACAATGATAGCCATCAAGGCGAGAACAACGAAAAGCTAGAAATATAAGTGGAAGAGAACATGAGAATAGTATATCTCCAAACTATTATGCAGACTGTGTTGCAAATAAATAAATAAAAACGATAGTCGTCTATTTCCTCTAGGGAATTCCTGTAATATTAGCCATCGGTAAAACTATCGAACATAAAAATAAAAACGTTTATATTTGTGCTTTAATTAATATTTTTAAGGTTTCTGATAGCTCCAAAAGTTAGCAAGAAGCCCAGAGGTAGTAGTTCTCAACCTCTTTGGGCCTAGTATCCAGCGTCCCCGTCATCTTAACTCAATCCACGCATGCACAATGCTGAATGTATGTAAAACTTGGACGATGTCGTTTAAGAAACATAAAAAAAAGCACTAATTCTGAAAATTAACCTTGAAGAACCTACATTAAAATTGATAAAAAATTGATAATTTATTAAATCAAATGACTTTCTCTAATAACAAGAAAGAAGTCTCAAATGCCTATTAAAGAACCTATTACCCCCAATCGCCGCTTTTCGTTAAAGTGCCTCCTTAGGAAACGAGACGCCACATTCAGAACCAGAAGAGATGTTTTGATTTGATTTAATTTTGAGTTTTGCGTATCGTTCAGCAGCGGGACTATATGAAACGTTCACCTCAGTTTAACGTGGGATTCGAACCACATGAGCTCCAGCTGAGAATCGAACCCGGGTCTCGTACGTCAAAGGCTTGTACACTAACTAAACCCTAAGAGACGAAAGAGTAGAAGATCTATTTCAGTCAATCTATGTTATATCGACAGTTCTTCCTACTGAACTTTGGCTAGTAGGCTATTATTGGCCACATCATTAATCAAAGATTTCTTTCGTTGAAATTTCTTTGAACAATTGCTGCATTAGGGAGAAGTAATCAGGTATTTGGTAGAAAAGGTGCCTAAATGAGCAATATAGAGCCTGGGCGTACCCCTAATTGGTGTTTTATGACGGTTTTAGGTTTACCCACATTTGTTTGGTAAAATTGCTTGGTAACTGGAAGAAAATGGTATCCAAGACACTGTTGTAATACAGCAGGATGGAGCACTAGCGCACTTTGTGATTCACATGCGCAATTACCTGAATCAGACGTTTCCTGGCCGCTGGATTGGAAAAGGTTGTACATCTTCACCAGCTCCCTTTGCCTGGCCTCCAAGAAGTCCCGATCTGACGATACCAGACAATGCTCTCTGGGGTTTTATAAAGCAACAAGTAAGAAACACTCAATATCACACAACGCAGAAATTACGAGCAGCTGTGGAACACGCCTTCACCCTCGTGACTCCGGAGTATCTCCGCAAAACATCTGCGAGAACTTCAGATCATACCGATGTTCTCAAATCAGCTATGTTACGACATGGATGGTGATCATACCGATGTTTATGACCCTTAAGACTCTTAAGACTTCAAGGTAACTGGGTACAGACATTCTACCATAACTAACACTATACTGTTGAAACTGAAACTAAAGGGGAGGTACGCACACTTCCGGACCACTCTGTATATGTAAATTGGGGGCGCCGAATTTCGTGTTTATCCCAAGTGACACAAACCCAAGTTGAAGATCTGTCAGTACTCTATAGGCATATTAACGAGGATATAATTATCTGGTGGAAACCTTCATCATGAAACGAATTACAAAAATTTTCATCAAAATCACACCATTTCTTCAAACAGAGATGACAGGGAAAGTATTATTTTTTTTTTGTGAACTTACAGTATAATAATGAAATATTATAAGTTTATAATGCATGTGAATAAAGCAATTAGGAACAGGTAAAGAAATTACTTAAAGTTTAAAATTACCGGTAATTTAAGTGATTTAGAGGAAATTAATAATTACAGCACTCGTATTAGATATACTACTGTTATTAATAATATACTACACTATACTACATCTACTGTTATTAATAATTACAGTAGATGTAATATAGTAATTGTAGTATAGTAAAAGCAGTATAGTAAAAATAAGTAAACGTTTTAGTGGTAGAACAGATAAGTCCTGACGACTCTGTTGCATTTCATGCGGGTTCATAAATATGTAGAATATTAATGTTAGGTGACGTTTTTCGAACAAATATTATGGTGATGATGCACAGTGGAATCGACAAGGTTTTGGGTTTTCCGAAGTGTTTTAAAAGAAACGTATTTGTGTGGAGACCCAAATTAATGTCTCGTTAGATTGTGCCTGAAAAGTGGTGCCAACCAGTGGGAAAAATTTCGTTTTGTGAAATCTTTTGACATTCATTTCTTGAAAAGGGATAGAGGGATTTTTTGTCGCAATTGGGAGCAAATATGGGATTTTTGATTGACAGCAACAAAATTCTTTATGGGTGGAAAGGGGACGAATGACTCCTTAATAATCTTGAGATCAGTGTTAATTGTCAAGTTTTGTCACCTGAAAATGTATGCTAGTGCAGAAGTAACTTATGATTCTCAAAAGAAACAAGCTCCAAAAAGAGTAAATTGTGCTCTAGTATTTTTTTAAATACAAATAATGTAAATAACGGAAAAAATAAAATGAAAAATGAGAAACAACCAAGTTCGGAAACATTAACACTAAACGACTAGACAACAAAGTTCGGAGTATGTTTAGTACAAGGGGTCCAGAAGCACGTAAAAAACAAAATTTACAGGAGAAATGAATGATGCAAGTACTTAGACGTAACATAACGTAGCCAAATCTAACCTAACCTAATATAAACTAACCTAAGCTAACCTGAACTAACCTAAACTAACCTAATATTAGTAGAAATAAGCGAAATTCTATCATTTTTTGGAAAATTATGCGGGACCCCTACACTAATAAACTAAACTAACCTAACGTAACCTAAACTAGGCTAACCTAACTTAAACTAACCAACTCTACCCTAAACTAACCGAATGTGAGCAGAAATTACCAAAATTGTAACATTTTTTAGAGAAAAGAGATGGTCCCCTTCTGCTAAACATAGGCCCAAAGTTCTAATATCCTTATGTTCATTACAATAAGTTGACACAAAAGAATTATGTAAATACTAAATCCTGACGACCAAATATACTTGTTTTTGTAAATATGTTCATCTGCCTCTTTCAGTTAAGAAAAATGGTTATCTATCAACTACTTGATAAACGCAAAAGATCAAAATTTACGAATAGCTTACTCATATGTTGAAGAAGATGTGTAACATACCTAAGTTCAATTTTTATTGTTATTTTTTCAATTTTAATTTTGTCATTAGTATAACGTGGGAAATTCAAGAGCAAAATGGGAATTTCTACTTCCCAAGATGGGATTTTATAATGTTTCTGGTTGGCATCAGTGTGCCTGATAACGAAACACGCATACCTGAAGGCTTCACCGTTCAAATTTGTACAGAAGTATACGCCACTGCCCTAATGGAGTAAGCTGTTATCCTATTAACTCAGAAAGTACTTCACGTTACATCCAAGAGACTGCGGAAATGGTTTCTGTAAAGTTCTGTGGTAATAACGCACTGAAACTATGTAGTAGTGACGCCTTTACGTCTTGAAAATGAGTTTGATTGGAACAAAGAGCTATTTTCTCAATGTTGAAGCCGGAGAGATTAAATATTAAATAGCTATATTCTAGTGATGTTTAATTGTTTGCTGAAAACTGCTTCTTGCAATTTAATACCGTTTTCACAATATAACGATCATTAATACCGGAAGTTGTTGATTTCTGTAACTTTCGGCTTGAATAGAGGGAGGTTAAAAGGAACCTTTTTGTTTAACAACTCACAATTTTTTTCTTTAGGCTAAAGGAGACAGGTAATTAAAGCAAGAGAATGATAATGGAATAATTGATTGGATTAGAATGTGGGAGAAAACCCCGAGAAAAATAACGAATATGATGATGTCCACCACAAACTTACTTGGCCGGGCATACAAACAGAGACCCCACGGACAAGAGTTAAGCACACTACCACTGAACTGAATAGAGGAATAAGAAAGAAGATGATACCTATCCTTAGAACACTAAATCGATTTCGAAAAAAAAATGGCTCTCGCTATCTATTACCGTTTGGTTTCCATAATTATGAACGTTAAAACCGAAAGAGCAGATTTCTTCAAGTCTGAACTGAATATGACATTGATCAAAGAATTCAATTTGTACGTAACTTTTGAATCATTATGTCAAACTTAAAACTGATAGTGATTCATCAAATAGTTCTTGAAATTGTTATGTCTCTTGGACGGATCGGCAGATGGATGCACGGAGAGACAGGATAAATACTTAAAGGAGTTATATTTGCGAAACCAAACTGCTTAAAAATTCAATCACAATAAAAGTCTTTCTCAAGATAAATTAGGCTCTCTTACCTTACTTTTTCACTCTATGATTATAAATACTTTGTAGAATACTTTTAATAATTTGGTGGTGCGGTTGGTAAGAGTTTGTCTCCTAAATGGGTAATTCTAGCTCAATTCCTGATTTAGAGGCAGGATTCATTTCTGCTTCCATTCTCCTCCAAATGCGGTTCAGTTTTTGACCGAGTCTCTTTAGAAGGTTTTTTCCTAAAAGTTTTTATTTTGTATTTTAATCAACACCGAGGTTATAAAGGATTGAATCCAGTAAGCCTATTAACCTGAGCAACAAACCACGGTCGAGGCTTTAATTCGTTACAGTTACCGGCAAGCTATTATGCAATACCAATCCTCACAGGAAGTATAGACTGTTCCTCACCACATTATCTTTCCTCCAAGAGAGTTGAGCACTGATATTTTTAAGGAGTGGTCTGAGGGGATATTTCCTGCCTGGAGTTACGAAAATTCCTCCCGGGGAAAATCTCCGACCGTGGTCAATAAGAGTTACCGGTATTAGCGCAGTGTAGTTTAACCTCCTGCGTATTGGAATTCTCCCCGAGAGAAGTTGTTTTAAATCATCACTGAACTAGGGTTAGGGTAAATACCTCGTCTCTATTTAGAACGAGTACCTGCAAGGAGACAGCTGGAATGTGGTATCTGTTATACCACTTCATATATATGCGAAATCCAGCTAGTATGGAACATTACTCCTATATTTGTTGCGGTCATCAATGCCTATCCCAAATAAGGTTTACGTTTATAATTACATCCACTTCTTGTTTTGCCTGAATGTTTTGATCGCAATCAGTTGTATCCTTATCGTCATAAGTGCCTTTACATCGCCGTGACGGGTATGTGACAGTGACGTACTCCGAGGAAGGGAAGGTTGCGTAAGAAATTGTGATTAATTTTCAAGAGTTTTTATTTTGACTAGTGAATTAACTTAGGTATAGGAAGTAAAAGCACAGATTTGAAGCATCAGTGCAGTCATCTCTGAAAAGATTTGTATTATCAATTTTTCAATTTATTGTCTTATATGTTAAGTTAAATACCACATGAATCACTTATAGAGTAGATCGTGTTACTTTTTAAAATCGCCGCTGTAGCCTATCTCCAGAGATGACGTAGGGAGAAGAGAAAGAAAGAGATACGACATCTGTATGATCTATCAGATTCTTTAAGGAACTATAAGAGTTAGAAAACCTGAGTTAGTTAAACACTCGTAAGAGAGCGAAAGAGAGATCTAGAAATCTGAACTTTTAGAAACGGGTGTCACTAACTTGTTCCGCCACAAACGAACTTCGAGGTCGTTTTTTTCACATTGTTTTGTATGTGTTTCGTGCCGTTTTGTGCGTCACCTCAAGGGGGTCAAAATGAGACGAAAAGGATTAACTGTTCCACCACTATCGAATTTCGACGTCGCTTCCTTCATATCGTTTTATCGTGTCTTGTACCATTTTATGAGCCTGTTTCCACGTTTTGTGTGTCACGGGAAGTGGGTTAAACTAGGTCTCCAAAGTGGGACGAAAATGACCCACTATTCCGCCACTATCGAATTTCGAGGTCGTTTCTTTCACATCGTGTATTGCCAGTTTTGTGCAGTTTTGTACTCCTATTTTCACGTTTTCTGCTTCACAGGAAGTGGGTCAAAAAGGGGCGTCAAAAGTGGAACGGAAACGACCCACTGTTCTACCACTATTGAACTTTGAGGTTGCTCCTTTCTCATCGTTTAGTGCCCGTTTTGTGGAGTTTTGTGCATCTATTTTTACGTTTCCTGCATCAGAGGAAGTGGGTCTAAATGGGTTTCCAAGGTGGAACGAAAATGACCCACTGTTCGGCCACTATCGAATTTCGAGGTTGTTTCCTTCACATCGTTTTGTGCCGCTTTGTGCGTCACACAAAGTAGGGCAAAATGGGCCTAAAAGTATGGCGGAACAAGTTAATCCTGATCCGCCACCAACGAATTTCTAGGTAGTTTCATTCACATCGTTTTGTGCGTGGTTTGTGCCGTTGTGTGCTCCTATTTCCACGTTTTGTGCGACAATGGAATTGGGTCAAAATGGGTCTACAAAGTGGAGGAACAAGTTAATGCTGTGCCGTCCTCATCGAATTTCGCTTGTGCGTGTTTTGCATTGTTTTCTGCACCTTTTTCAATATTTTGTGTCATCGGAAGTTGGTGAAAATGAGCTCAGATGTGAGATGGTGAAATTAACCACCTGTGTCGCCTTAACTCCAACACAAAAACTGTAACAGTTCGAAAGTCATCGACACTTACGATATTATATATATGTAAGTATATAGCATTACATCTGTGTATGTGCGGACGTAATGCTATATACGCACATGAAAGAGACAGGAATTTTCGCCCAAAATGAATACCATCTCCCACTTGCTTAGATTTTTTTTAGAGGAAGCCTATAAGGAAAATGGAAATAGGCGCACAATTCGAAAAAGAAAAACAAGAACTAAACGATGCGAAAGAAACGATCTCGAAATTCGATAGTGGCGAAACAATGGGTCATTTTCGTTCCACTTTGGAGGCCCATTTCAATCCGCTTCCAGTGACACATAAAACGTGAAAATAGACGCACAAAACGGTACAAGACACGACAAAACCAAGTGAAGAGTCGACGTCGAAATTCGATAGTGACGGAACAGTAGGTCATTTTCAAAACACACAGACAACAATGTGAAGGAAACAACATCGAAATTTGTTGGTGGCGGAATAGTATTAAATTGTTCCGCAATTTTTATGGCTCATTTTGATGCACTTCTTCTGACGCACAAAACGTGGAAATGTAGGCACAAAACGGTAGAAAACAGACACTAAACGCTGTGAAAGAAACAATCCCGAAATTCGATAGTGGCGAAACAGTGTATGGTTTTCGTCCCAAATTGAAGGCCCATTTTGATCCACTGCTGGTGACGCACAAAATGCAGAAATAGGCACACAAAACGATGAGAAGAAAACGACGTCGAAATTCGATAATGGCGGAACAGTGGGTCATTTTCGTCCCAACTTGAAGGCCCATTTTAACCCACATGTGATGACGCAGAAAACTTGGTAATAGGCAAACGAAACGGCACAAACCAGACACTAAATGATGCGAAAGAAATGACCTCGAAATTCGATAGTGGCAGAAAAGTGGGTCAAATTTGTCCCGCTTTGAACGCCCATTTTGACCCACTTCTGATGACGCATAAAACGTTGAAGTAGGCGCAGAAAGTGATACAAAATAGGCACTAAACGATGCCAACTAAACGACCGCGAAATTCAATAGTGGTGGAATAGTGGGTCAGTTTCGTCCAGCTTTCAAGCCCCGTTTTGGCCCACTTCCATTAATGCACAAAACGTGCAAATAGGCACACAAAACAGCACAAAGGAGGTACTAGACGATGCTAAAGAAACGACCTTGAAATTCGATAGTGGCGGAACGGTGTGTCATTTTCCTTCCACTTTGGAGGCCCTTTAGACTCACTTCTGGTGGTGCACAAAACTTAAAAATGAGCGCACTAAACGGCACGAAACATGCACAAAACGATGTGAAGGAAACGACCTCCAAATTCGTTGTTGACGGAACAAGTTAATGACGCCCGTTTCTAAAAAATCATGTTTTTAGATCTTCCTTTCGCTCTCTTACGTGTGTTTTTACTAGTAGTGGCACAAAATCCGGTTTTTCGATATTCGGTTTTTAGGAAAACTTGACAGTTTTTGAAAATTTTCAAAAGTCTGATTTTCGCCGAAACCTGTTTCCTTTTCTACAAACACCGGTTTGTTTTATTACTGAAAACAGTATCGGTTTTCTCCAACACCAGTTCAATTTTTCATCAGCTTTCTCAATCATCAGTTCAGTAGCTCAAAAATATGTGTAAATTCTCATAAAAACGAAGTGCAAACCGAATACTTAAAAACCAATATGTTCAAAAACAAAACTGCTTTTCTTGTAAACGGATCTGGTTTTCGGAGAACAACGAAACTCTACTCAGGAGAGAAACCGAACAGGGTTTTTGAGGAAACTGTAACCAGTTTGACTCAAGAAACCGAAATATTTTTTTTTAAATAGAAAACCCCAAACGGATTTGAGAAAACCGCTATGTTTGTTTTTCGGATTTCAGTTTTACTAGAAATCTGTTTACGGTTTTTATGAAAACCGGTTTTGCCATCCGTAGTTTTAACTCAGGTGTTCTAACTCTTATAGTTCCTTAGTGAATCTGATAGATCTTACAGATGTCGTATCTCTTTCCTTCTCTTCTCCCTACGTCATCTCTGGAGATGAATGTTCTGACAAATAGGCTACAACGGCGATGTTAAAAAGTAAGACTATCTACACTATAAGCGATTCATGTTGTGGTATTTAACTTAACATATAAGTCAATAAATCGACAAATTGATAATGGAACATTCCATTTCAAATCACCAAGTCATCAGACTTGACTATCTCAAATTTTTTTAAAAATTGATGCACAGCTTTATTACAGTGGAGGATGATAAAATTCCAAATATTCTCTCTCTCCTCCTGAAAGTGTCCCCATATAGGGTGTTCAAAAATGTCAAAAAAGGACATTTTTTCAGTTACAGTGATTATTTAAAATTGTCATAAAATGGTTAATATGTGCACTAAAGACATAAAACAAACACTTTTTAAAAGCATAAAAGACTGCTCTACAAGTTGTACTATATTGAAAAAAACCTGTAAAATAAAAAATAACACTTCGAAAATTCAAATTAAAATTCGAATTTTGAATTTCGCATAGAAATGTCCCTGCGAATTTGTTCAAAATTGTCCAGATTGTAGTCTCATATGTGTACTAAAACACCACTAATTTGCATTTTAGGCACTCAGTGGGATCCGATTCAAAATTCAACATAAACCTAACATTGCACGATATTGACCATGTGAATATCTGAGTTCAGATCGATAACCATTTGCCTGTTGCTATTTACCTGTAGCATCAAAGGAATTTATATTCAATTTCAGTTTTTTCTCGATGTATTCGTTTGTATTTATACAATTATCCACCTATCGAATTATTTAGAGAGGTATTACGTTTCCGGACAGTACTCAATACAGGTCATTATTCTTGTTAGTCAGTATGGATGTTTCTAAATTTATATTGGCTACATTGATACATGTTATTTTTACTCCTTTGTTTCAGGATTGCTGTCAGAGATATGTGGAAGTGGATAATTGAAATAGGAAAAAGAATCTTTGACTAATTGTTTGTGCTGAAAGTGTGTGAAGTTTTTGTGAACAGTGTCACTATGTTTCATAACACATTTGATACAAATATTGTGAAGGGGAGGGAAATAAATCCCTCCCTTTCATAATAAGTTCTATTAGCACAAAAGATATTATCGCAAGTGCTTGGAGTATCTAACTGAAATTAATCCTGGCAGGTTCACCCATTAACTTGAAGATTCTGTTTTAATACCATATATTTGATAATCCCATAGGAACCAAGCTCTAGATTATGAGGCAGACATGCTGACTGAAATTTGATTGGTAGATATAGGTTTTAGCACCGAGGCTGTATGAGACGTGGACGTACAGTTTAACATGGTATACGAACCACATGTGCTTTCACGGGGGATCGAACCCGGATCTTACACACCGAAGGCACGCTTGCTTATCATAGGCACAGAAGGAAATTTACTTTAATTTAAAACGTTTCTTTTTCGCAGGTGATCAACAGAAAGGTAAAAACACAAATACGTTAGCTAGGAGTCGAATGCAAAAAAATAAAACCTCTTGAACTTCAACCAATTTGCTCAGATCACATAATTATAGGTATTGACACAATTTGGTACAAGGATGAAACAGTAATTAACAATTTAATAAATAACATACTTGATAAAAGAGATGTAATATATTTTCTTACCTTAGACATGGTTGCTGTGTTGTGTGTGTATTCCCTTGAATGAAACATAACTGAAGAGTTGTTCGACGGTGCTTTTATACTTTGAACGTTGTATTCTATGGAAGGAAGTTATTTTAATGGAATTCCATTCTTCAAAATTTCTCCTGGAAAATAAAATTGTTGCAAAGGGAAAATTAATTAGTTTCCTTCGTTTCTGCTCCTTTTCTTCTAATTTTCCGTTTCTCCTGAAGTGAAAATCAGTAAAGATGAATCACTTGTAATTTCCAGTAAAAGAAAACACATTAGCCCAGTGGCGTACTAGAACTTCATCAGAGATTGGAGTTCAAGCACTTAATCTCATATCGGGCTCGTGGTGGTTGAGTGGTAGAGCGCCCACTTCTGGTGCGTGACTCATTCCTCCCACATTATTCATTCCACCATTACATACATTTCTCATCATCACTGTCTCCCTTAGGATCGGTGCATAGAATAATTGTGGGACGTTGAACTAAATATTTCATTTAATTTTCAATCTTATATCTTTTCAGGACAAAAGTGATTATATAAAATCTTGATCACGAGAGTAGTTTAAGGGTTTAAACTGCAAAGCTCTCTCTTTTGTACGCCACTGCATATACCTGCACACGAAATTCTAGTAGGATACTTTTTTTAGATTAGTTTTGATTAGTATAATTGTCCGTACGCTAGTAGAAGAAAGCTCGTCTATATTATTATAATAATAAAATAGTAAACCTGATTTATTTATCAAACACCCAGGCCATAATACTACAGATAGCAACATGAAATTTGGAGAACAAACTCTATGTACCCAAAAGCAAAGGACAAGAAAAGCCCTTTTGAAATACCTATTCTAAGATGGATAAAATAAGACTGAAATTTTTTTGCAAGAATAGAATATCTTATTACTCTCTACAGTTAGGATAAAGAAACGTAGCAGCGTGTAAACTAATCATTATAAGTAAATAAGCACGGGTTTTAACGTTCTTGAAAATTCCGCTGTTAAAACAGAAAGGGAGGTTTAAATAATATGCAAATATCCAATTCTTTATTCAGAAGAGGTCCAACGTGAGGATTTACCTGATTCTGAGGTATGAAATTTGATATATAAACTTTTAATTAAAAATAAGAGAATATACAATATGTCCTATCGTTTTTTTTTAAAAAAAAATCCGATCCTAAAGGTAAAAATATTTATGAAACGTCTGATTTCTTTTATTCAGAAAACTCCCAATGAAAAAATTCGTGATGGGAAATTCGCTAAAATTCCTCATTATATATGATCGAATATTTGTTCCAGTGTTTTCGAAAATTCTTCTTCCAAAGAGGGAAGTGGGGGCAATATCTAAAATATTAAAATTTCAACAATTTCAGTTTTTTAATGATTAAGTCTTATAGTTTTCTGCGAGAAAATAACAACTTTTTTATTATCGTGATTCATCTAGGTATGTAGAATGACATTTGAATTAACATATTTTACAAAATAGAGTAAGTTTGAGAAACATGTCTATGCTGTGAAGAGAAGACCATAATGTTAGTACATTATTATAGTTTTAAAGGGGAAAGTTGAGAAAAAATAGTAGGAATATTTCGCAAATTATGAACTAAAATTTTGTAAAGGAATAATTAACACTTCTGACCAGAGTATATGCACTTATTTATCAAAACAAAAATACAGTGTAACGGTTTCGATAAGTTAATGTTATCTTCATCAGACACTAAGCGAAAGAGATATTTTTATGGTATAGAAAAATATACTGGAAGTGAAATTACTAAGATTTATTGTTTGTATATTAAGTCTTTCTTCCTCGGGCCTCATCCGTCGGCCACTTGCCCTGATTTAATTACTTTTCCACCTGTTTATAATTCAACGATATAAGATCTTTCCCTTTGTCCGCTCTTGATGTCTATTAGATATAATTTAAAAGTAACAAAAATATACTAAATACTTCTGATTATAAATTTATGAATATAAAAAAAATACATATAGAAATAACAAAAATGTAACAATATAGCTTTATATAACTTATATAGCTATATATACAGGGTATTAATGAACTATACTGACAAACTGTAACAAGTGATTGCTTACATCAAAATAAGAGAAAAAGTTCATATGGACATGTGGGCAAAAGTACATAGTTTCAGAGCTAGGGCTGTCCAAAACCGCAAAAATTCAAATTCTAATTGACCCTATTTCGAATTCGAGAAACTATGGATGGTCGTCCTTATCAGCGTCAAGGAAGTCACGCACACTCAATCCAAAAATGCATATTTCAGTAATGTTCAATAGGTGTACAGAGTATTACATGCAGGGTGAATTTCGGAGTTGCCGGTTCCTAATACTTCCGACTTCCCTCCGAATCACTGGATGTCCATTGTTGTTAAGGCTTTCCTCCTGCCTACTTTGGACCCCCCTTGACCTCAGTGTACATCTGAAAATTCTATTGAGAGCATACCTGAGAATTACACCCTGTAAGGAATACCGTGTACAGTGGGCCACAGAAATCCTTGATGTGCAAAGTCCGCAAGATAGGCAACCCAATTAACGCCTGGTAGAGTAGCTAGAACAGCAGTATGAAATTGCCACACCTGTTAAAAGAATTAATCGTAAAGTGTGTTTTTGTGCAGGAGTGAGGAGACACGCTGGCTGACGAATTGACAGAAGGGAGTTTTTGGATGCTTGTGCTCACAGTAAACAGCACAATAGCAGAAAAAATATACGGACACCAGAGGCGCCGATGAGAACATAACAGTCGGGGAACTTAAATAATCTTATAATTAACTCAAATGAGGGATTATAAACAAGTTAACTTACTTCAAAGTTAACAAGTTGACTATGCAGATATATGTATCAAATAATATACGGATAGATTATGCGTTATGTAGTACGTTATTTTTTAAGTAAACACAAAGCCTTGCGCTGAGTTTGGAAATTATTAGCAATAGTCCTACCTGCAAATCAATTAAGATATGGGTCGACCATTCGGGGGAAGAGCCCAGCCTCCTATGAAAATTTTGTGTGTCTAACAGGGCCTGAGCTCCTAGGTTTCGGCGCCACGGATTAATACGTAATATTACTTCGAAAGAAGAACTTGTCCGATTTCATTATTCGTTAAATGACTTTTGAAACTGTTAAATATTGGAATGCAGTAATATATTTATAAGTATTAAAAATGCAAAATTCGATAACACTCAAACGAGTTGGAGAACCTATCCGTACTAAGCGTATTTCCCCTTAAATTGTAAATAAAACTGAAGGTTCTTGATTTGAATAATATTTGTGAAAATTTACACATTGAGACACAAGGAGAAAAAGGAGAATATAGTGTCAATAAACAACAATTTATAAATTCACGAAATTAACGGTTAATATAAAATATAGAACCATTAACAGAATTAACTCTGTAACTCGTTTTCTCCATTCATTTTTCTTTCTTTATTTTCAGGATTATTTCATCACTGAATTTCTCCACTGGAGATTAGCTTTCATTTAGCAGCATCCAACTGGAGCTCAGCCTTGTAAATGAAACATTTTAAAAAGTTGTAAACAGCAAAGGGAAGACTCGAACTCGGACCACCGGTTTAGACAACCACAATGCTAACCACTCACCTAAAGCGTTACTTATTTGGGCGCGATTAAATAAAGAGCCTTTTCTGTTCGCTCAAAACAGTAGCTTGGTAATAGTCAAATTCAAAACACAGGAATATGTAATAGAGGACTCGAATATCACTGTAGTCACTAAACTATTAACATTTCAGATTTTTTAAAAAGAACAAAATACAAAACTCCTTTATTTTGAAGAAATACGACGCGTATATTATACTCGTAAACAAACTAAAGACGAATCAATTACTGCGTAGTAATCGTGGTTCAGTGGTCAAGGCGCTTGACCAGTAATCTGAAGGTAATCAACTCGGATCCACGAACAACCTGCACATTTTTTTACTTTAGAATTTTCGGTGATCAGCGATGACACATGTTCTATTATCTTCAGATATTTGAATACTCGGATGTTTTAATACTTGAACTATCAAATCTTTAGGAATAATAATAATAATAATAATAATAATAATAATAATAATAATAATAAACTAATAATAATTATTATTATCACTCAGGGCATAACATTACAACCAGAAACGTGATATTTGGAAGAATATTTCGGTTTTGTTTAGTGTTGCCCACGAAAAGAGGAATTTCTCATCTCGTTTCTAAAACAAAACAAAGAAATTTGAGACGAGAATTAACATTTTACATTCGAGACGGCACAAGGCTAACTGAAATTATCGTCTCGCTTTGGAGATGAGAATTGAGACGAGACGAAAAGTATCGTAAACATTTCTCGTTTTATCTCGATTCTCGGAATAGTGTATGTCCATTCTTTAAGTAACAATTGCTTTTTAGACTGAATCTGATACGCTATTTTGTCACTTTGTATTTCGGAGCTCATAGGATTTATTAAATTCTGTGTAGGTATTTTTGTAGCAAAGCTAATATAATTACTTCTGCATATACTAAAAGTTAGTTTATTATATACCTTACTGTTCAGTGATATTCAGTTATTTTTATTGCAGTTATATTCCTTAAAACGTATAGTAGAATACCTTCTACATGAAACTATAGTGGAACGCTTACGTCCAAAATTTTCGTAGTTGCAGAGCTGTGTCCCGTAGGTCCGGACAAACTCCCGAAATCCCGACTTATCTCGAAGTTTTGTCTAATTTTAGGGCAACTTTAAAAATGTTAATACAAATACATAATAAGACGCTTTCTTTGGATAAAAGACTGGATTATGTATGCATTATATTGATACTTTAACAAAATATACATACGAATATAAAAAAAAAATAGTTCCTATTTACAAATTTTGGTTGAACGGATATATAGAACGTGTTGGAAATGGCGAACGAAAATATTATTATTTCTAGCAGTAGGAGTAATAGTGGAAGACGTTCGGAATAATTGCTAGGAAACATTTATGACCCATATTGGGCCCTAAGCATGATACTTATATATTCATGAATTGTTTGCTAACCACGTTACGTTCTTCTACACAACGAATAAAGGTTGTAGACAGACATGTGGAGTCATATTGCTAGTACAATATTTCCTCTGCGAAGAAAGCCGTTTCCATTCTAATTTGTAAGACATTGTAAGAAAGAAATTGAATATTTTTAATTTCATTACACACCAGAAGTATGAATATAGATGTTTGGTAAAAACAACTCACCAGAGCGGGAATTGAACCTGGGTCCACTGCATTTTGAAACGACTGCTTACGCCACTACGCTAAGACTTCTCTGCTAAGTAAGTGTCAAAAAACCTTCGTGTATGTAGCAAATTGCACACGTTTACAATAATGACGAAACACACTGATTTCGGTCATGATAAAATACTATATTCGAGAGACTTTAAATTTAAATTAGAAAACAAAAATAGACATACATACACGGAAGGACATAAAGGAGAAACTGGTTTTAAGTGTAATTCGACCCCTTAACTGGAATCTTATGCCTCAGACCATTTTCTTTTCTGATTCACCGAAAGTATCTCCGTAGCTTGTGTCTATTATACTTAGTAATACTTGTTTTACAGTTATTTTCAGTAAACTTGAACGACAGGGAAACGAACACAGATACATCGAGGACATACAATTTCAAAGGATCACCCACCGGGAATCGAACACTGACCGCGAATACTGAACTATCTGAGGCAGTGATGACGTGGGTCAATGACCCACCACCCATCGTAACCCACGACCCACCATGACCCTCACTTGCCGTGACCCACTCCAACCCACCACCCAACATTACCGACTCTGACCCACCACGACCCACCACTAACCGTGACCCACTCTGACCCACCACCCACCAGCCACCATGATCCACTCTGACCCACAACCCATCGACCCACCACCCACCAAAACACATCGTCATCAACTCTGACACATGATCCACGCCCTCTTCTTTAATGGCTAAAGAGTTTATACTTGTAATAAAATCATTTTGTTAAATTCTAACGAATCATAGTTTGAATTTGAGTTTGAATTGAGTTATTTTTACAAACCAACCCATCAATTTTGCATATATACCAACCCACTATCAATTTTGCCAACCCTATCATAAAGATGAATTTTAAAAGATGCTATGTGACGTTCTGTTCATTTTCAATAAAGAGTTAATATACTGAATTTCAGCTCTGTAAGTTTAACGGCTTGTGAGATACTCAACTTTTTTCGCACCGTAGCGAAAGGGCGTGAACCTTCTTTAGGTGATAAATCGGGTCCAATATTTCAATAAAAGAGGAGAGTCCCTGCACAAATATTTCAGTGAAAGAGGAAAAGTCATTCAAATATTGTGAATACAAATTTATGGGCGAAATTTTGTTCCATTGGAACTTTTTAAGAGTTTGAAGGGCCGCCTCTTTGAACATTTTATGTGATTATTCTGGCAAACGAACTCATTCAAGATATTTCAACAATTAATGTTTGTGCCAAGTTTGGTCTGAATCCGCTGAAAATTACGGTGGTTATGGCATTCATAAATAGCATTATATATATATATATATATATATATATATATATATATATATATATATATATATACTGATAGATAGATAGACACAGAGAAGGAGAGAGAGAGAGAGAAAAAAGTGCCTCGCACCCTTCTCCCATCTCGCACCTGTGCTACGTCAGAACCGGGCCTCCTTGCAAAACGTATTGACCAGCCTAACCTAAACACAAGTCTCTTAATACTCAACGTAGATACGTGGTCAAGAGGTTTAATGTAGTGATTGTATTTTTAATAACCATGAGTATGGGTTTTGGTCCCCTCCACTTACATTTTTTTTTAACTTTTTGCACGTTGGAACGTTCAATTTTTATTCTTTACGTATTTTTGCAAATGACGTTTACATTTAAAATAAGAGGAATTTTCGTGGCATTTGTTCGGATATTATTCTCTTTCGAAATGAAGACAAGAATAAAAGCAATAAGCAAAGAGAAAAACTATTATTAATACTAAATATTACCAATAATAATTGCTACGAAATACTAAATGTGACCTCTTTTACCATCTCTTATGAGCTGTATGCATTATTAACAAAATTTGAAAAAAAAAAACCTTCTTCCAGGGGATTCGAACTGGCGTCCTTCGGATTTGTAAGCTAGCCTCTTAACCACTACACCAAGATATGATCTTCGTGAACGCTTAGTTGTCGGTGTATTTGTTCTATTTCTATTTTATGTGCCCACTTCGACAATCTTTGCTCTTTTTCTCCGTTTAGCAGCTGTTTCTGGCTTTCTCTTTCAATGTCGTCCTTTGTTTACACTATGCACTATTCGTATTCACAGTTTGTGCCCCTCTACAATGTCTTATTCAGATTAGACTTTTCTTCTTGCTGCTGAGTAAACATTTGATTGATTTAATTCTCATAATCTCCATGGATGGAGCGCAGGAATGCCATACTCAAAAAACAGGTGTACATTTACTTTCCTGACAGACTATACCTAAAGGACGTAATTAGGACATGAGAGATATATGTCCGAAATAACGACATAAAAACAAATGACTGTTAGAGTGCGAAACTGAGCCAGGTATATAAATGCTATATTTGTAGTACATAGTTGCAAATATCAATTAGGTGTAACAAGTACCTAAAACTATAGGTAGCTCAAGAACATACTAAGCACATGAATATCATGTGTGCCAAGTGTCGGGAACCTAAAAAGTAGCTAGGACACCTAAATGGCACATACATTATGTGCTATTAGGAATGGCAACTGTCACCGATCCTTTGAAAGTGAATATGGAAGAACCATGAAGTAAAGTAAATAGACACTTGACATTTTGTTATAAAATTACATGGCAAGTAGATTTTATCTGATGACAAACGGTTATCGTCGAGTATTCGCTGTTAAATGAGCACTCTGATTAGGCAAATTCAAAAGACCTCAACAATTTATCTCTCTGCAAGCGATGTTGTTTTCATCGCCTTCGTGGCCAAGACCGGTAGAGCACGCGGCTAGTAATCTAAAGGCTGAGAGTTCGCGTCCACAATGGAGTACATTTTTTACTTGTTTAAAGTGTTTTCTAGACTCACCTTAATGTAAACACATTACGCATATAGGCGATTTAACATATTTTGGGGGAGTAATTTTGTGGTTTATTGACGCTTACGGCATGGGGAACATAACATGAATGCAAAGCTTGAGGGGCACTGTGACTCAGTGGTGCCCTCCCCGCTGGTCTAGACAGTTGCGCCTGAGTTTTCGTAGAGGCAACACGTCCTCTGTTGCTCGCGCTTTGGTGCTGATTCTCCAAGTGGTGATTGTTTCTTTTTTTTAGTTTTATGTTGTGCTTTATAGTTTTCAACAAGTGAGCTTACGATTTCATTTGGGTGATTTCTCCCCATTTTTGTTGAGAGTAGTGCAAGATTACGAGTGAATAAGATGGCCAACATCAGGCTTAATACACTTCGAATAGTCCCCAATTCGATTTCGCTCCACGAGTGGATACGAACCACTTTTGAATTTTCACAAGATGCAGTTCTCAGTACCGAACTCGATTTTCCACGTAAACTTTTATATATCAAATTAATTACGCAACAGCAGTGTGAACAGATTATTAATAAATTTGACAATAAAGTGACGTATGTAGATGGCGAAGGCACTTAGAATCTTCCGCTTGACTCAGCTTCTCATGCAATTGAATTGGTACGTGTCCTATGGAAATTACTGATACCAAAGTGAAACAGATGCTACAAGTTTATGGTGACATTCTTAGCATTAGTAACGAACTTTATACTGACGGCCATTACTTTAAATTACGTACTGGCCGCAAAGTTGTGAAAATGATTCTTGAAAAGAATATTCCTTTCTATATTACTCTTACTTCTCTTCGCTGTTAGGTGACGTGCCCCGGACAGACAAAAACTTGTGCGAAATGTGGAAGCGACAAGCATTTGGTGTCTCAGTGTGATTGCCGGACATTTCGCGGCCGTTTAGATGATCGGTCCAGTGCTCCTTCTGGAAATTCTACTTCGTGTAACCGAATTCTTCGACTTATATTACGACTTAAGGATATGCCTGCTATTCATAATTATAGTGCTTTCCCGCTGTTGAACACTAAGACTTGTCCCGCTCCTAGTACCACGCCGACAACTCTGGATGACCCTGCACCGACAATCCCCTGCGAGGCGGTTTCTGTGTCCTGGCCCAGTGATGCATCCTTACAGGTCCCTCTTCCTGGCTTGCCAGTTTCTCTCTGAGTTTAACCCAGACATAAATAAGGTAGGTGACTTATCTAAGACGCCCGAATGTCGTGGACCCCAGCCACTAACATCCGATATTTCAGGCAATACTCAGCCTGTAGTTGTGGTTAGTGATCCACCCTGACTCAGTGCCACCTCTCTCCGATGTGCTCGACTCGACTTGTAGCGGTCCCCAGATTATGCCTACCTCCAGTGTTGACGGCATTAATGAACCCCATATTAGTGAATAACTTAAAGAGAAGAAACGCTCCAGCCACGAGGTTAATACGGGCAAAGTTCTGAAACTGATCGGGAAGACCTCCTATAATTCGACTAGCAGAGTAACCCGTACTAGATTAAGACAAATGTCTCAATTAGAAGCTACTGCTCACCCTATTGATGGGGAGGTTTTCCACGTGACTTTGGACACCACCGCTACACAGTGAGAATATGCTAGTGGTCTTTTTGGGACTCTTGTTTTTGTTTATATTGCGTCTTTTTGCTCCTTTCCTTGCGTCTTCTGTTTTGTTGGTGTGTCCTCCAACCCGCTCCGCACTTTTCATTGCAGCCCCCAATGTACTCCTTTTAAAGTAGGAACGGTAAATTTTAATGGTCTCACGTCTCCTACCAAGCATAGTGCAGTTTTTGGTTTTATTAAATGCTACTCACTTGATATACTGTTTGCCCAGGAAGTGACCGTAACCCAACTTCAAGGTCTTTACAAGCACACCTTCCCAACGAAACCGTTAACGGCACAGGTACTGCTCTTATATTTCGCAACGATTTAAACTTTGAACAGTTATACAAGCACCCTAACGGCAGGATTATTACTGGAAATGTGGATAATGTTCGATTTTGCACCTCCTATGCACCCGCGTGTACTCACAGATGGCGTGACTGTCATAATTTGTTTAATTTCGAGGTAGCCTCCGAATTACATGACAATTCCCGTTTGATTATATGGGGCGGAGATCATAACAGTATAGTTTCCGCTCAAGATTCCACTTCTACTTCGAACTTCTGTCCTACTTTATTACAGGTTATTAATAAATTTAATTTATGTGATGTCTGGCGTCATTTTCATCCCCACAATCCTGGGCACACGTATTTCGAAGCCACTGGGTCTTCACGTCTTGATTCTTTTTATATCTCAAATCTTTACTTCCAAATGTGCAATCTATTGAAAGGATCCCAGTTTGTTTTTCGGATCACATGGGACTAGTTATGACTATCCAGTTACCACTTCAAAAGCTTCTGAAATATAATCGCTTATGGCATTTAAATACCGGCATGCTTTCTGAGCCAGAATTCCAGCAGCTGCTACGCCAGCGCTGGAGAGAAATAAATAAGTAACATTTGAGAAAGACCAATATTATCCAATGGTGGGAACAACGGGGCATATCAGCTTTGAAACAAATCCGCAAAGAATACAGCAGAGATCGGTCACAGCGATTTCATGAACAATATAATTACTACTCTCAGCTTTTACATGACTATCATGCTATCATTCTTAAACAGGTCAAGAGCACGCGAATCAATCATTTTCGACCTATTAGTCATGCCTGTTGTGATCATAAACGTCTCGCCAAAGTTCTAGCAGCCCGGTTACGTAATACTTCAAGTTCCATTCTGTTATCGGAACAATTTGGCCCCGATAAGCAGTATCCTATCTACCTTGCTTTAGCGAATATTAGGGACACGATAGCATATTTTGAAAGTCGTCCGAATTTAAATGCCGCGCTTGTGATTACTGACGTTTCTCAAGCGTTCGATAAACTAAGCCATCAGTACTTATTTACAGTTCTCGACAGGTTCCATTATGGCCCAATATATTTAAATATGCTTAAGGTGTTATACGCCCAGCGTACTGCCCAAATTAAACTGAACGGAGCCTTCCCAATTAACCGGAGGCTTATTCAGGGGTGCCCTTTATCCCCCAATGCTCTACAGCATTGTTGTTATGGCGATTCTGCATAAGATCCGGACTGAAATGACTATGTTGTATGTCCTTCCAGCTACCATTAAACTTCAGACTTACATAGATGATATATGTTTTTTCTTTCGTTCACAACGGGATTATAACAGATTTCAGATGATAAGCGGCATGGCCTTGAGTTGGCTTCACGCGGCGTCCAATTGGCTTTGAGCGGTGTTGACAATTCGCGACAAGCAGTCCGCACGCTGACTTCTCGCACTACTGCGAATTTTGACAATACCAGAGGCGCTTATTAGAAATATTGTATTAGCACATCAACTGCTCACTTTACGAAGTAGAGAAAAGAATTACGAACACATACGTGAAAACTACATCTTTTTATGTCAACTGGTTGTTATGATACACGCTTTTAAAGGTTACCATATAAAACAATTAGTACAACGAGCGATGAGTCCCGCGTCTAATTTCCAGTGGATTTTTCTTCAATTTGGAAATAGAACTCAACTTTTATTATAGAATAATCATGGGTGTAACCAGCAGGTTGTTCTAGGGGAACATTACTTTCAGGGGGAGGAAAGCTTTTTACACATTTAAAAGAGAACAAATGATCTCTTTCAGAATATGAAAGCATTTTAACTCACCATACATACTATACACATGTTATATTTTCACGATGCTACCTTATCAAAAGACGGATGTTGACAGTACTGAGTTGAAAACCGGATTGTAGATGAATCAATAACCTATTCATAAGAAAACAAATGCTGTTTATAGTAGTCTGTTTATCTGACTTTGTATTTATATGGGTTAAAACAGTAAAGGAAAAAAAAAACTCGAAAAAATATCAACTCAGATATTATTATGCAATAATCTAATAGAGAGTTCATACGGTGTGCTCTCAGTTAGGGAAATGAGAATATAAAGCATATGGTTAATTTTAGTTGTTTTAATTAGGTACAGAAACCGCATTGATGATGTTTGATTTAAAAAAAAATTCATATTTTATTATAAACGTCCCTCATTTGCATTAACTATTAAATAAGTTTATTAAACACATACCACGAACTTCATTTCGGAGTTGGAAATAGTTTGGAAAGACAGGGCCCCCTTTTCCCCCGTGGCTACACGCCTTTGGAATCTGATTCATTTATATATATATATATATATATATATATATATATATATATATATATATATATATATATATATATAATATGCCTAACATCGTAAGAACAAAGTATGGGAAGTTCGTAATATTGTTTTGAAATTTACTTCGGGATAAATTTTTCCTTACTCGACAGAAAAAACGCAGTATGTTTTTTCTTTCTTCACGTTTCACTACCTTACATATATGCGACCACTTATTCCCTCTTTCCTCCTCCAGCAGGGATTCAAAAGCACCAGGCGTCTGAATGGTGTCGTAAATTATCGTAACCCAAAACAAACTCGATCATATGGACTTGCTAAGGAATCAGACGGATTGTTTTTGTGTGACCTAGACCAAGCACAAGAAAGTTATTTGTTATGAAAACTGAGAAGGAAACAAGGAAAGGTGCTAGTTGTGTTGGAACGTAACTTCTCTTCTAGCATAAACAGAATTCATCAGTGTCTGGGTTACTTTCTTTCGTTGTACTGTAGTTCGTTTCTTCTCCAAAATTATAGTTGACAATGTCCTTAAGCAAACCGAGTACAAGTGCTGAGCCTTCTTAAAAAATAAAAAAATAAATAAAAATAAAAAATAAAGTGCTACGAAATCAGTCTCGAAGAATTATTTTTTGTGTTTACATTTTTTTAGCCCATGATAAATTTACAAGACTCAGATTCAGACAATGACGAAATATTAACTGACATAGTGAAAGTAGTGTTGAAGACGAGTGTTTAGCATATCCACTGGAAAAGTTAATAGGTAAGTAAATTAATTGCTATATATACTTCTAGGATGCACAGTCAAAATTCTTGAGTTTGCTGGAATAGTATATTTACATTGCGAATAATGTTGAAAATGTATGTCATAACCTCAACTGGAGGAAGAGCGAGAAGGGAAAGGGGAGTCCATGATCCGGCAACACCGCGCGGAATATCGCGCACCATTGGCTATTGCCCGTGATGCTTTACATCTGAAATACACAGTAAGATACCATTTTTAATAATCTTCAGATATTTAGTCAACTGTCCGGTGCGGAATTACATCCCACGAAAACTAAACTATTCTGTTTGAATAATACGTCTTCTTGCACTTTTGCCTCCCACTTCCCTGTAGTTTGCACTCCTAAAATTCTAGTCATTATTTGGCATAACAGTATAAAAGCATCTATTCAAGCAACATATGGAGCTGTTGTTCCTAAGGTCATTAACTTGCTTTATAAACACAAAGCACGAAATCTTACGTTACATAAGAGAGCGACCTTCTTAAAAATGTTTGCTTGCAGTTTATTGTACTATAGTATGCAGATTTTTGATCTTTCTGTATCACACGAAAACACACTTAACAAACATCTGTTTGCCTTTTTGTGGTATCAAACACCACTACGCGTTCATAGTAGAAATGTGTGTACCAGTAAGCAAGTAGGAGGGTTAAGTATTAAAGACGTGGCTCTTCAAGGTCGTTGTCTGTTATTAAATTGCACGTGCGAACTCTTACCTTCCTTTTCTGAGTCTTTCTCTGCTAAAATATCATGCGATGTCTTAGACACGTGACTCTCAGTGCACATATTTCTATCCAGAGCTGGTCTCAACCTCATCATTACCTCCGCACCGTCATTTTAGACATCGCGTATGCTCTTAAAAGTCACACAGCTGTTGAAGACATGAGTGTCAAGCAATTGTATACTTATTATGCAAATTTTCTTCCCCCCTAAATGTGTCACACGACACGCAAATTGTTCTTGGGAGCAAATTTCGCATAATATTAATTCTTCTTTTTTACCACCTGGAATGAGAGAGTTATGATATAGTTTAGTGCATAATATATTTCTTACTAACCATAGAGCATGGGAAATCGGTCTTCAACCTGATGCTCAATATATCCGATGTGGACAAGTTGACATTGCTTGCAAGCCTGTCTTTATACTCAGCGTATGTGGTGTAGTTATACAAACATTATCGCACGCATACTCCGTGTTGATTCACAGTTTATTAATAGTGTGCCTTTTTTCCTTTTGCCGGATTTTAAATATAATCCACGTCCTAAACACAATACTATAGTGTGGTTAACTATTCACACAGCGGATATATTACTTACAGAAAATAAGCTGAAGACACAAGCAATGTATATTTATAAACTACAGTGTCCCTTTGGAACAATACCTCCAGATCTACGATTACGTTATTTTGCTCACTGGCCGACTGCTGTTTACTATTTTTTTCTGTGTCTGTGTGTGAATTTTGTATGAATATATTTAATATGATTTCTTTTCAATTGTGTTGCAGTGCTATCTTTTGTGCTTTGTGATTCTTTCTCTGTTATCAATATTATATGTACATATGTTATGTAATAATTTTTGCAATAAAAATGACTCCAAAAAAGTCGGTAGAGCACGCGGCTAGTAATCCAAGGGTTGGTGGTTCGTGCCCACCCTGGAGTACATTTCTTTACTTGTTTAAAGTGTTTTTAGACTCACCTTAATGTAAACATATTACGCATATAGGCGATATTTTGGGTGAGTAATTTTGTAGTTTATTGACGCTTACGGCATGAGGATCATAACTAGAACATATTAGGCACGTTCCGCAGGTACATGTCAGGCATGTGCCTAGTGGCGGACAATCACTTGCCATCCATGTGATTTCTCTCTCAGAGGTACATAAGGCCCATACTGGACACATTCCCATGTACCTGAGGAAACATGATAAGCATATGCCTGCTATGTGATTGTGCTGTTAGGGTATATGTTTTCGTACATTTTAAATCAGTGCATTGTAATAAAAGTAACATGAGAATAGCAGGACCGAAATAACTAATGGTCAACTGAGGCTCGGTGGCACACTTGGACACTTTTAGAGAAGGGTTAACTATGCTTAAATACAAGATTTCAGATAAAAGTGCACACGGAGGGAAGTTATCATGGTTTGAAGTGAAGCTTACCATTGAAAATCAATTTGAAAAAGTTTTTGAATCTGGCCTAATCGGTCAGTAACAATTAGAATGTAACTATTTAGACATGCGTAAGAGATAGTCAAGTGGTTTGGGTGATTAATCTGTTAATCAGATATTCAATTGTTTAAACCTTCTAACTAAAGAAGGTCGCGAGGTGTTACTTTGACTTCATATCGATACTATGCTCAATCGGCTCGTTTTTACATATGAAAAAAATACGCAAATGGACAAATCCTCGACCGGAAGCGTGTTCGAAATGCGAGCGTTCAAAGATCAAAATTGAACAGATTTTGCGAATAGTTTGAAGTTACCAATGTTTGAGATAGACGCTTCATTTTTGGTATCGGGAAGTTTTCTTGGGTACCCAACATAGTATTGAGGTAAAACTATACACAGTTTGCAAGATAAGGGCACTTGTTGAGGAGGGGGTGAAGAGTAATGGCATCTTACAACTTGCAAATTGCCTCCTGTTAGGCACATAGTATCGATAAGCTAATAAAATATACTTACTACCCCTATTCGACTGTATTATCATTCAAATATCACTTTCCTGTATGGCTACCTTCAAACTGAACGATGGCATTTGTCTCCGAAACGTTTTGCCAGGCTTGCGAAATTCAATCAAGAACGTCGTGGTATTCATAATTAATCTTGTAATAATTTATATATTGATGTTCTTTCCCTTCTGTAGGAGGTAGGAGTGAGACCAGTGTTTTCTTAAAAGGCTCTGTCTCCAATGTATTGTTTTGTCAGGATCAGCTGTTAAAATGAACTTAATCCAGTTTATTGTTAAAATGAAGGTAATCCAAATAAATTATCCACTACAGGCTGGCACTGAAAGTGAATACAAATATCAGTGTACATCGCCGGCATTTCATTTGTAGTCAATCGCGCGAAAATAGCGACTCAAATTGATCGCGCAGCGCCAGGCCGGTCGCCCGCGAATCTATCCTGAGCGGTACTCCGAACCTTGTCGGGCTATGCTTATGCATTCCGGAAGACGGTGCTTCAATACACCATCGCTTGCCATCGTTCTTTTAGTTTTCAGCGAATTGAAATGCTGATTACGGGAAAATATTGGTCAAGTTCTAGAGAATATTTGAAGATATTCAGCAACAACATACGCCTAAAAATCAAAAAAAAAGAAAATGATTAACGGGAATGTGCGCTCAAAGCTTTGAAAAAGGTGGCTTTTATTTTGGACAAAACTAATGTTTGCATACATTGTCGCTAGCCGATTTGTTTGTTTTTTGGCCATACTGATCGCCGATTATCGAAAATATTCCCTGAAGTTTGGTCACTATTTCCCAACACGTTAATTTTACGACTAAGTGTTTCGGAGACAAATGTCATTGTCCAATTTGAAGGTGGCCACAGAGGAAAGTATGATCTGAATGAATGCAGTCGAACAGGGGTGGCAAGTACATTTTATCAGTCTATCGAGGCGGTGTACAAACAAAAGGCAATTTGCAACTTGTAAAACAACATTACCTTCACCTCCTCCATAATAAGTTTCCTTATCTTACAAAATGCTTATATTGTGGCCTCACCACTGTGCTGGGCATCCAAGAAAACGCCTCGATACCAAAAATGAAACGTGTATCTCAAAAATAGTTACTTCAAACTTTTTACAAAATCTGTTGATTTTGAAGTTTGAACGCTCGTAATTCGAACAGGCTTTCGATCCAGGATTTTTCCGTTTGCGTAATTGTTTCATGTGTAAAATCGAGTCGTTTGACCATTGTATCGATATGAAATCAGAGTAACACCTCGCAACCTTCCCTAGTAAGAAATTAAGATCATTTTATTTTCGCTCAAATGCAAAAAAAGAAAAGTGTTTCTTTTTTACTTCCAATGCTAAATTTCAAACTCTCATTACTTCTCTCTCCGTGTACATTTTCACCTGAAATTTTATATTTAGACTTAATTGTTCAGTCTTACATTGTTTCCAAGTTAGGACAGAAATAATGAGTGCGTCCCGTTTGTATTCAGTTTCTGAGTTAAAACCCAACAACGACAGGTGCGTACAGATAGTCCGCTTTAATTGCGTTCTCAATCCATACTGTGTTTTGTGCAATGGCACTTTTACTTATTTGATACTTTTATTCATACATACTTCTTACACATTGTCTATGTACAGTAATGTTTTGCTTTTGAACACATAACGATTAATAAACATTTATTTAACCATAGTATCCATAGCCTCCGTATCCAAGACCATAACCTCTGTAGCCGAGTCCGTAACCTCCATAACCAAGGCCATAACCTCTGTAGCCAAGACCATAACCTCCATAACCAGCGTACGGTGGGTAACCTGGAAAAATAAGTTAATATTCAGTCATTTATTTATGGTATTACATTATAGAAGGATTTCTATATTATTTTCTTCTCCTGTATATTACTAAGAGTAATATAACTATAATTGAATTGTTTTAAAATGTACATAAGATACCGTAAGCTCTCTTCTTCATAACTGTTTACTTAGATATTGGAGACTACTAAAAAATTAATAAATGGTGGTTTGTCAAAATTTGACAAACTACTTGTTTTGATTCAATCATATAAATATTGACCATGTTTTCTGTATTACCAGTATAGCTCGAAATTTATAACGAACTCTATATTTTTACGTATTTTCAGATTCCTGTAACAAAAATAAATAAATAAATAAATAAATAAATAATAATAATAATAATAATAATAATAATAATAATAAATTTGTTGTGTCCTAGTCTTCAAGTACGTAAGTTGCCCTTACTCTGAGTTTCAATACAAAGCTAAACTTCAAAAAAAAAAAAAAAAAAAAGTTTTGTATAGGATAATCAGTTGGTAGTAGTTTGATAATCCTTTTCAGGACCAAAGTAACGTTAGTCTTGAAGTTAATAGTTTAAGATGGAACTTTCGAACCTGCATAATGCATTCAATTTTCAAAGATCTCCCATCGGGAATCCAACCTTGAGACTACGTGCAACAAAGACACACGTGTTATGCACTAGACCAGTGGGGAAGTCAGAGTTCGTCACGAATACCAGCGTATTATCTACAGTTGGTAATCAATTAATATTACCTCAGCGTATGGTAAAAGCGAATTCTTTTGCTGTTATGGAAAGGCATTGGAATTTTATACAAAATGGCAAATAAATGAGAAAGGATGAGAAAACGTTTTAGTTAAATATTATAGAATCTGGTGTTATTCAATTGACTTACGGTAAATAACACGCATTGGGAGCTTAAAAGATCTTATCAGGAAGGAAAATACCCCATAAATAGAAGATCTGATAGTATTTCCGTACTTATACACTCTAGAATAACATTTAACCAAGTTTCACTTTGTACTTAACATTCATTCCGGGATACACACGCACCTACTTTTGGAGTTGTGTAAATATGGCAAGACTTACGACTAATCCTTGGAAATAATTAAACTATTTTACCAATGTATCTTCCATATTCAAGACCAAGTCCATAGCCGAGACCACCAGATCTAAGACCAGTGTAGCCAAGTCCAATAGAGTTAGCTGTTTCCAAAGAATCTTCTTTCTTCTCTTCTGCAGTTGCTTTCTTTTCCTTCGAAGCTTTCTTTTGTTCAGCGGCAGAAGCCAACACAATGATAGCCATCAAGGCGAAAACGACGAAAAGCTATAAACATAAGTGGATAAGAGTACAACGATAATGAATCAAAATATGATAAATAACCTCTGTATAGCCTTGGTTCGCAACTCAAATTAAATTAAACAAGAGCCACACTAAAATAAATACACACACTTCCTTTAGTGATTTTCTTCCATTTTATTTATATTCAGTATATTATGTTGTCATGCCAACGGGCTGCCACAAACCTTATTAATTTAAACATTGAAAAATCTATATTTTATAAACATTCACATATCTATTTTCTTTTTCTTCTTCTGCATATATAAATCAGCAAGCTAGTATTAATATATAATGTAGCATTATTGTACAAGCCTAGTATTAATATACAAGGTACCATAAGGTACCATTGTACCGTTATAAGAGAACATTAAAATAATGTATCTCCAAGCTATTATGCAGAATATGTTGAAAATAAATAAGTAAGTAAATAAATAAATAAATAAAAGACAATAGTCATCCATGTCTTCTAGGAAATTCCTGTAATCTCAGCTATCAACAAATCTATCGAAATTAACAATAAAAAATGTTCACATTTGTGCTTTGATTAATATTTTTAAGGTTTCTGACAGACCGAAAAGTTAGCAGGAAGCCCTGAGGTAGTAGTTTTTAACCTTTTTGGATCTAGTACCCAACGTCCCCTCGTCTTAATCCAAGCCACCCATGCACAATGAGGAATGTAAAACTTGGACAATGTCGTGTAAGAACCATAAAAAATCATTATTTTTTAAAATTAGTCTTGAAGAAGCGACATTATAATTGCTAAAACAATATAAACTTTTGATAATTTATTAAATGTACTGGCTTTCTGTCCCCTAAAGAGTATTGGCCACAATCGGACTGTTTCGTTACAATGCCTCCTTTGGAAACAACAACTCCCATGAGAGTCGTTAACACCGACGTTAAGAATTATCCTAGGAGATGATTTGATTTGATTTAATTTTAAGTTTTCCGTCTCGTTTAACAGCGAGACTATATGAAACGTGGACTTATGTTTAACATGAGATCCGAACCACATGAGCTTCCATCAGGGAATCGAACCCGGGTCTCGTACGCCAAAGGCTTGTACACTAACTACACCATAAGAGATGAAAAATAGATCTACTTTAGGCAATCTATGTTATATCAACAGTTCCTCCTATTGGACTTTGGCTAGTAGACTGTTATTGGCCACATTATTAATCAAAGACCTGTTTCACTGAAATTTCGGGAACAAGGGCTACATTAGGGAGGAGAAATCGGGCATGTGATAGAAAAGGCGTCTAAATGAGCAATATATGTGTAAATTGGAAGTGCCGAATTTCATGTTTACCCCAGGTGACACAAACTCAAGTTGAAGATTTGTCAGTAACCTACAGACATATTAATAATCTGCTTGAAACCTTAAGCATGAAGTGAATTATTAAAATGTTCATCAAAATCACACCATTTCTTCAAACAGAGATGACAGGAAACGAATTTATTTTTATTATGTGAATACACAGTATAGTAATGAAACATATTGAAATTTGTAATGCACGTGAATAAAACAATAAAAAATAGATAAAGAAATTACATAAAGTTTAAAATTACTGGAAATTTAAGTGATTTAGAGAAAATTAATAACTAAAATACTCGAAGTAGAAAATTATTTAAGCGTAGCATATTAAACGTTTTAGTGATAGAACAGACAAGTTCTGACGATTTTCTTAGGGTACTAGGTGTTACTAAATGTTTTAGAATATTGATGTCAGGTAACACTTATCGACGAAATGTTATCGTGCTGATGCTCAGTACAATAGACAAGGCTTCGGCTTTTCCGAAGTGTGTTTAAGAGAACGTATTTGTGTGGAGTTTCAAATTAATGTCTCGTTAGATTACATGTGACAACGGACCACGCATACCTGAAGGCTTCACCCTCCAAATTTATACAGAAGTATACGCCACTGCCGTAATAGAGTAAGCTGTTAACCTACTAACTCAGAAAGTACTTCACGTGAGAGCGGAACAGACTGCGGAAATGGTTTCTGTAAAGTTTTATGGTAATAACACACTGAAACTAAGTAGCATTGTCACATGTACGTCATCAGAAGGAGTTTGATTGGTAGAACATGATATTTTCCCAATGTTGAAGGCGGAGAGATTACATATTAAATATATTCGGAGTATGTTTAGTACAAGGGGTCCAGAAGCACGTAAAAACACAAAATTTACAGGAGAATTGAATGATGCAAGTACTTAGACGTAACATAACGTAACCAAATCTAACCTAACCTAACATAAACTAACCTAACCTAACCTGAACTAACCTAAAGTAACCTAATATTACTAGAAATAAGTGAAATTCTATAATTTTTGGAAAATTATACGGAACCCTTACACTAATATAACACAAACTAAACTAACCTAACCTAAACTAACCTAACATAAACTAACCTAACCTATCCTAAAATAACCGAATGTGAACAGAAATTATCAAAGTTGTAACATTTTATAGAAAAAAGACCTGGACCCCTTCTGCTAAACATAGGCCATATATTCTAGTGATGTTTAATTGTTTGATGAAAGCCGCTTCTTTATTTATTTATTTATTGAACAAATTCCCAGATCCAGCATAACTTTGCCATTTTACACAGGGACATGCTAACAAAAGAAAGAAAAAAAAACAAGGTAACAATAACAACAACAGAAAAAAGAGTGTAAGAGTAAAACTATTCCGTCAAAGCTCGCTTAATTGCTCTTTCAAACACTGGGTAGCTCGACAAAATGTCCACATCAGTTGTTACTTGATTATAACAGTTTGGTATTCTATAAAAAAGAGACCTCTGTATAACAGCCAACCTAGGACGGGCAAGATGGAATAGGTGGGTATTCCGGGTGATGCGGGAAGGGACACGTAAGGATAGTTCCTGAAGTAATATTTCCGATCTTAAGCTTCCATTAACTATTTTATGTAAATATTTCAGGTCAGAGATAGTTCTGCGTACTTCAGGAGTCTGAATATTAAGATGTCGCAAGAGTTCCTTCTTAGATAATATTCGAAGTGCAGGAACACGAAAACGGACTATAGCGATGAAGAAATTGAGAACAGAATCAAGTCTGGAGAGATGTGTAAGTGCTGCCATGGCCCATATGGGAGAGCAGTATTCGATCTTGGGCGCTATTAAAGTCTTATAAAAAGTTGCTAATGAAGAAAAAGTGCGTAGTTCGGTGAATCGATAAAGAAGTTCCAACATGCGCATTGCATTCTTGCCATTTAATACCAGTTTCACAGTGTAGCGATCGTTAAAACCGGAAGTTGTTCATTTCTGTCACTTTTGGCTTGAATAGAGGGTTAAGTTGAAGGTTAAATGGAATGAAAGGAAATCTTTAGGTTTAACATCCCACGATTTTGCCCTTTAGAATAAAGGAGGAGGATAACTAAAGCAAGTGAACGCAAATCGTATAATTGATGGAATGAGAATGTGGGAGAAAATAAAAGTACACGAGAAAAATAACGGACATGGTGTTGTCCACCACAAACTTACTTGGCCGGGGATCCAAAGAGAGACCCTACGGACAAGAGGTCTACCACTCAAGCAATAAGTCCCCCCTCTGAAAAGAGGATTGAGAGAGAAGATAGTGCCCATTCTCAGAACGCTAAATCGATTTCAGGGAAAAGTGATTCTTGCTATCTATTAACGTTTTTCTTAATATAATGATACAGTTTAAAACCGGAAATATTTTATTTGTTGGAAATATTGGAAATCCGGACTGTATATCACAGTCATGAACGAATACGATTTCTAGCTTTTGAATCTTTATATCAGTGTCAAAATTGATAGTGATTCATCAAGTAGCTGTTGAGGTTTTTATCTCTCCCGGACGGACATACGGACAGACAAAGTAAATACTTAGATGAGTGTTATTTTTTAAAACCAAACTGCTTAAAAGTCAATCACAACAAAGACTTTCTCAGGATCAATTAGCTCTTTTGAATTGCACTAATTCACTCTATTATTATAAATACTGAATAATATTATTTTAATGTCTTGAGATTGATGCTGTGGCCAGTAAGGGTTTGTCCCCTAAACGGATAATCATGGTTCGATCTTTAATTGGAGGCAGAATTTGTTTCAAATGCGATTCAATGGTTCACAGAGTCGATTTAGAAGGTTTTTCTAAAGTTTTATTTTGTACTTTTAATCAACACCAAGGTTATAAAGTATGGAACTAAGTAAGACTCTTAACCTGAACTACAACCCACATTCGAGGCTTTAATCCGGCACAATTACCGAATGACTAGGCTATCATGGAATATCAACCCTAACAATAAGTATAGACTGTTCTCCACATCATCATCTTGTTTCCAAAAGAGTTGTCCAGCGATAATTTTAGGGAGTGTCTGGGGAGCATTATCTATCCGAAACTATGAAAATTCCTCCCAAGGAAAAACTCCGACCGTGCTCAATAAGGGTTACCAGTATTACCACAATCTACTTTAACCTCCTGTGTATTGAAATTCTCTCCGAGAGAAAGTGTCTGAAATCATGACTGAACTTAGCTTAGGTCTAAGACCTCGTCTCTATTTAGAAGAAGTACATAGATGGAGATAGCTGGAAAGTGGTACCTATTATATCACTTCACATATATATGCGAAACTGAGCTATATGAAACATTACTTTTATATTTCTTGCATTCCTCAATGTCTTTCCCAAATAGAGCTTTTGTTTGCCTTTACATATACTTCTTTGCCTGAATATTTTGATCGGAATCAGTTGTCTAGCCTATTTATTTCGCACAACTTGAATAGAACAAAGATAGGATGATATGTTTCTTTCCCCACCTTGTTGTAAAGAATATACGAAAGATTCGAATAATTTCCTGAATTAAAAACGTTATGTTAAGAATTACAGTAACATGGCTTCCATGTTTATAACTCACTATTTCGGATGTCATGAAAAGTATTAAAATTCACTCTCAAGTCTACGAAAGGGTGGATGCCGTTTAGTTAAGCTACATACGATCAGCACAAAGGATATTGTCGCAAGGGCTTGGGCTATCTAAACTGGAGGTGATCCTGGCAGCTCCCTCATGTACTCGACGATGCTGTTGTAATAACATATACTTCATAAACTCATAGAAACCAAGCTCCGTTGTTATGAGGTAGACATGCTAACTTTGGTTGGTTGGTTGTTGGAGGTTTTACCACCGAGGCTGCATGAGACATGGATGTACAGCTTAACGCGGGATCCGAACCACATGTGCTTAGGGGGAATCGAACCCGAGCCATGCACGTACACAGAGAAAAAAATCACTGCTGTTCAGATACAGATGCACATGCCAAACGTATGAGTATGATAACTGAGCATGTCTCGTAAAATGTAATTAGCTAAACTTATCCAGTACATGAGCCCGATTGATTGGTAAGCAGCTTCCTGCCATACTGTTTTACTATGTGCTTTCAGTAACACAGCCAATATAACGTCTGATACACTGCTTATTCCGTACTTCACAACAGTCACTTAACTATATATGTTGAGTTGCCATAGCTATACATTTGGCAGGTTCATCTGGTGGAACTGAATAGCAGTGAAGTTTTTCTCTGTGTACGCTTATCATAGACACACAAGGCAAGTATGTTTCTTTTCCTCAGGTGACCAACAGAAAAGGAAAAAATCATGCTTTAACTAGGACTAGGACTTAAATCCAAAAATAAACATCGCTTGTACTTTATCCTATTTGCTTAGATCACATCATTATTAATATGGACACAATTGGGTACAACAATGAAACAGTAATTAACATTGTAATAATTAGTACACTTGAAAAAAGAACTGTAATATATGTTGTTACCTTAGACATGGTTGTAGTGTCGTTTGTGTATTCTCTTGAATGATACTTAACTGAAGAACTGTTTAACGGTGCTTTTATACTTCAAATAACGTATTCTATGGAAGGAAATCACTTTTAATGGAATTTCATTGTTCAAAATTTATCCAGGAAATGAAAATTATAGGAAAGGGCAAAATTGATTCATTTTCTTCTAATTTTTCGTGAACTCCTCCGTGGCTAAGCGGTTAGCGTACGCGCCTTTGGCGTGGGAGACCCGGGTTCGATTCCCGGCGGGAGCTCATGTGGTTCGGATTCCACGTTACTCAGTAGGTCCACGTCTCATATAGCCTCGCTGCTGAAAGGAACGCTAAACTAAAATCAACTCAACTCAACTCTTCTAATTTTTCGTTTCTTTTGAAGTGAAAAGCAGCAGAGGTAAATCACATGTGGAATTTTTAATAAAGAAAACACATAAACCCAGTAGCGTACGTAGAATTTCAACAAAGCAAGGAATTGAAACACTCAATCTCATATGGGGCTGGTGATGGCTCAGTGGTAGAGCGTTCACCTCTGGTCCGTAGAGTCCCTGGTTCGATGTCAGCTCGCGCTAAGTGAGCTTTGTGGTGGACAAACACCGTGTGTGTGGGTTTTGTCGGGGCTCTCCCGTTTCCTCCCATTTATTCATTCCAACGTTACATACATTTCTCATCAACACTATCTCCCTTAGGCTCGGTGCATGTTCGTGGGACGTTAATCTAAATATTCCATTTAACTTCATTTCGTTTTCAATCTCACTTTTCAAGACAAACGTGATCAAGTGAGTGACTTAGAGATTTATACCGGAAAACTCTCCCTCGTGTAAGCCACTGCACATTCCTACACAATAAATTATAATAGGAAATGTTCATAAATTAGTTTTGAGTAGTAAAATTGCCTATATGCTAGTAGAAGGAAACTTCTGTATATTATTGTAATAATAAAATAGTAAAAATGATTCATTCATCAACGCGCAGACCATAATAAGGGTGTAATTTGGACAAAAAACTCTTCGTATACAAAAGCTAGGGATAAGAAGTACTCTTTTGAAATACCTATCCTAAGAGGAGTAAAAGAGGGTTGAAATCTTTTGGAAGAATAAAGTATCTCATTACTCTCCAGAATTAGGATAACGAAACTTGGCAGCACATGAACTAATCATTAAAAGTAACTAGGCACGTGTTTCAACGTTCTTGAAATTTCTCTTAAATGTTCTTCCTCTTTTTTTTAGCTATTATTCACATATAAAAGTCATTGAATGTAATATACATAAACGAAGAAGAATGTTTTACATCAAAACATAATAAAGTGAAGTAATATACGTAATATTAATCTTACTATCCATAACATAAATTTTCAGCTTACATATTATATTTATATTTGTTTTTAGCTTTAATACATTAAATTATAGATCTCATCTTATATGACTTTGGTATTGACACAGAGAGTAAACACAGAACAATTAGTCTACCACCACTCGAAGTTCCGGTTTTTGATAGATCTTATCTAGTTATCTGGTTTTAGTTATCTAGAAAGCATAGCAATAATAGCGCTGGGTGTCTATGTGGCTACCACGAATCAGAAAGCTGAGTAAGCAGTCTGATGTACCACATTTTCTCATTACCTGGAAACGTTAAGACGTTTCCTTTCTGGTATATCATCTTTCTACAAATAGCTTAGATGCTCTAGAAGATTTATTGCATATTACTAAAGTGCGCCAAGCAAACAACGTGCAAATAAAAGTTAAGTTTTCTATAGCATTCGCACATTTATTGATTCAATATAATATACATTAGTGTTGAGTCATAAATTCTTTCCTAACAGAAACGACAACAGAGAAAAAATACCAAAATATTGAAGAACATCATTGTTAAAAGAATAAAACTTTCAAAGTCCGGCATGTGTTTCCTTCGGTGCATGTAGTCCGAGATCTGCTTCTCGGGTGGAGAGAGAACATTAGTTACTTTATAACCATTCACTTTCATTAATTATTCGCCTGATTTAGGCTAAAGGCTATAATGGGTGGAAAATAAACTAAAACGTTTCATTTCATTAGATTTTAGGCCATGCCAGGAACTTGAAAATCATCTTGAGTGCCTGAAAGTTGTAAGTGCGTTACTTGTGTTGGTTGAAAACATTTGCTGACGCGTAATGTAATCTAGGGATCAGAGATTGACAAATCCTTGCCTTCCGATCCATATCCTCTCCTTTTTGCAAAGAAAAATATTTGGTCATCTTAAAAGACCCTCTATTCCTGATCATCTTTGCTTACACAGTTAAACCACAAACGAAATACTTTAGTCAGGAAATGAATGTGGAGGAGCTGCTATGATCAAGAGAAAAATTATGTATTAATTTTTATTCATTCAATCATACTCTGATATTATGGAATGTATTAATTTCATTTCCGGAAAGAAATAAATTTCTGCTCACATATACAAATTTAATTGTCATTATTTTCATTTCTTTTAATACTTAAAATGTTTAATTTTTAGTTATGAAACTGTAGACCCAGTGCCCTTTCTTTAGTAGTAAACCAACACTTGCTCAGCGAGTCCTCTCTGAACATAAGGGTAACATAACAAAGCGATATTATCTCAGTCGTTATTTGAAATGCATGTCTTATCTTGTTTTAGCTGTGAACACACGTTTTGAAAACAAAATTCGTTAAATGTTTAGCAGACGAGGTCAGAAGTACGTAAAAAATACAAAATTTACGGGAGAAATGAAAGATGCAAGTACGTAGACCTAATATAACCTAATTCTAACGTAACCTAACCTAAACTAAAATGAAATAACCTAAACTAACCTAATATTAACAGAAATAAGCGAAATTCTATCATTTGTTTTCGAAAATTGTGCTGTACTCCTACACTCATACAATCTAACATAAACTAACCTAACCTAACCTAAACTAACCTGAACTAAGCTAAACTAACCTAATGTGAACAGAAACTACCGAAATTGTAACCTCTTTAGAAATAAAATAGTTGGACCCCGCTTCCTAAGCATTGTCTCAAAATTCTGAGATTCATTATTTTAATGAAATACTGGTCTAAGTGAAAAAAGATGAAGAGAAGAAAATATTACTCATATTCTGTTGGAATTTGGTGGATAAAAATATATTCGAAATAATGAATGTTTATCAAAATTTATAAGATCGCCTTGTGTATATGATATTCCGTTACGTCATTGTTGTACAGGCTTACACAACACCAGAAGTTAATCATCTACGGATTGATTTTTAAAAAAAATATTTCCTCTAATTTCATGAATGTTCTGAGTTAACACTCATCAATATTTGCCATCAGATAGGTGATAAGAATCATTTTCAATACATACTATATTTTGTGTTACTGAATTTATTTTTATACTTTTATTCACATATAAATATTTCTTGTCCTTATTCTATGTACAGTAATGTTTTGGTTTATCACTTAAAAGTTAATAAGCATTTATTTAACCATAATATCCATAACCTCCGTATCCAAGGTCATAACCTCTGTAGCCGAGTCCGTAACCTCCATAACCAAGTCCATAATCTCTGTAGCCAAGGCCATAACCTCTGTAGCCGAGTCTGTAACCTCCATAACCAAGGCCATAACCTCCATACCCAAGGTCATAATCTCCGTAGCCAGCGTAGGCTGGGTAATTTGGAAATTTAAGTTAATATTCAATATTTTATTTATGGGATTACATGATAAAAAAAAAAACATTTGTATTTAATCTTCTCTTCTACGTTAATACGAATAACATAACTATCACTAATAGCATTCCAGACTTACTCAAACCTTCAAGGCTAAGTTTTTAGGCTTGCACAAGCTTGCAATTTTAGATTGCAGACCTAATCAAGGTTATGGCAAAGTTGCTAGTTCTCGACTGCAAATTTAATTCAGACTTGTCAATAGTATGTAACATAAGTCTATCTCTACAATTTCTTTAAATAGACACACCCGTCAAGCTTGATTTAATGTTTACACTTGCTAAAGCCATACACATTGAGAATCTCTAAGGTTAGGTCTAACGTGCACACGTTTTTGCGCAGCCTTCAGTCTTACATCTATTGTAAGTGTATACTCAAGACTATCTGGACTTGAAGCATTCTTAAAATTTACACTTGGCAAAATCTTATTTAGAGTAAAATCTCTAAGCTTAGGTCTATCAAGGAAAATTAAGGGCAAAATTTGACTTGCTGTAGGCATGCTTGCTTACTGGGATTGTTCAATTATTTTAAAATGTGGGTGAAACATCCTAAACTCTTGTATTTATAACTTTTTAGTCCAGCGAAAAGTAATAAATTGCAGTCTAACCTTATTAACTGATTCTTTTGGGTGAATTATCTAAATCTCACTGTGTTTTCTGTATTATCAGTATAGCTGGTAATTTTTTTTAACAAAGTCCATATTTTATTTATTTTCAGATTCCAGCAACAAAAATTCCAATTTATTATGTTCAAACCTCTATTACTTAAGCTAATCTTCCTGTAAGTTTCAAAGGAAACGGAGCTGTTTTGTATGGGGTGATCATTTGGTTGGTTGCAGTTTGGCTTCCCTTTCGAGCACCGAGGCAACAACAGACGTGAACTTGTGGTGGAACTCGAGCTACAGTAATCCGTTCAGTTTCAAAAACTCTCACACAGGGAATTAAACCTCGTGCACCAAAGGCGTGGGTGGTAGCTACTAAATAAGTAGTGAGCTCAGACTTGATCACGTATTAGAACGTGTTATCTACAGCTGTTAAAATATCAACAACCAATTAATTTGATCTCAGACTAAATTCTTTTGTTGTATCGGAAAGGCATTGGGATTGTGTGCGAGATAATAAATAAATAAATAAATAAAAAGAATTAGAAAGCATTTTAGTCAAGTGTTATAGCAGTAGGTGTTATTACTAAATTGTTCTGAGGTAAACAACTTTGTATACGGAGCTGAGCAAATTATCTCGAAAGTTCTCCAGAGACTTTCTGTTCATGTAGCAGAAATAGACCTTAATTCAGAATTTCTATAGATTCATAAAAGTAAGTTTCACTACACATGGATTTTCGAAAGAAATGCAAGTTTTTGTGCAGTTGTAATTCAATTGAAAAGGGTCGATCTTTTTCACATCGTGGAAATAATAGGATAAGGCAAAAGATGTTAACATTAAATGGGTGTTATTATTGTTTTTGTTTTGGAGATTAATCCATGGCACGCCGATATTCCATTGAGAAACGAAGGAATTTAGCTACCTTTATGGATGTTTTTCAGTCCCCAAGCATCGTACAAGAAAAAATCTCTGCCTGGACCGGACGGGATGCACCTTCGTGACTGACATTTGGTAGGATCTAGGTTTTAAGGACGGGATCCGTTCAAGACGATTACCAGGGAAACACTGGTAGAAAGATATTTGTTCGAACTGCAGAGAATATCTTCCTCGTCCAGGAAGTGATAATAGCCAGTCCAACTAAGTCCTCGCGCAGTCTTTCTCCAGAGACTAACATTTCTGGGAGGTCAGTAGCTAGAATTTTACACCGTGATTTAGGTACGAAGCCATACCACTTGCTGATTTGCAGTATCTCACAAAAATGGACAAGCAAGCAAGTGTGAATGCTGCACAAATTATCTTGGAAATGGTGCGCATTCTGTTCATATTTTCTGACGAACCAACTTCCACATCAGCTGTCGTGTGATCAAAGACAACTGTGTCATCTGGGCGACCGAGCATCCACAGGACGTTCGCATGCACATGTGGGATTTTCCCAAGGTGAATGTTAAGTGCGCAGTGAGAAAATTTGGAGGGGTTGGATCCTTCTTGTTTGAAGAAGAGACCGTCAGGGTAGAGATTTACCTTGCCAAGAACAGCATTTTCGTGCAGGAGAACGTGCTACTTAACATTCTCGAGTGAGGGTACTTTGAGCAAGACGCGTCCCTTATTGTCATATGGTTCGGGATTACCTGAACGACACGTTCGATAAAAGTTGGATTGGTAAAGGTGGTCCTCTCCCGTGGCCAATATGTTCCCCCGACCTGACGCCATGTGATTTTTAGTTGTGCGGCATGATCAAGGATCGTGTGTATGCCAGCAAACCTTGCAACTCGGACGACATGAAGCACTGCATCACTTGCTGTTGTTCCTCTTCAAATGGCCCTTAGGGCCATACAGTCAGCAATGGACAGACTCTGTAACTGCATTAAGCGGGGTGTGTGTCAAGATAAAACCATGTAATCAAATCCTTGCCTTGTAATTTCACGTGAGTACCCATTTAATGTTAACATCTTTTGGTCTCACCCTGTATAGGATTAAGGATGGTTTCCTACTTGGGACCTGCCAAGCAGGTGCGGGAATAAGGTTCCCACGTTTTCTTCACTTCCTCATATAGTTAGTAATGTATCTTCAATCCCCACAGCTATTGCCAGGCATCACTTTACATAGGCTGCGTGAACTTAAAAAATAGTTTAACATGCAATATATATATGTTTCTACGGGGATGGAATCCGAGCAGTCCAATCGTTCAGCTCTTTGTAAACGAAACATGTAAAAGCAAATTAGGAGAATTCCTATCTGTGAGAGTGTTTCATTTGAGCTAAATAACTTACAAAATTTCCAATTCAATCTTCAAAGGACATTTTTACTTTACTTTATACATTTTAGTTACACAGTTTATTTTATTATTTGATTGCAAGTTTCCGAAATTTATTACACAAAAAGAAAAATAGTTGCATAATTCCTGAATGGTGTGCTTCATAAGACGGCTATTTGCGTTACTGTAACTTTCTCTAGAAAAACATTAACCAAGTTCCACCTGATACTTAACATTCATCACAGGCTCGTATACACCACGCACCTCCTTTTAGGATTATGGAACTATTGCAAGACTTATGACTAATCCTAGTAAATAATTAGACTATTTTACCTATGTATCTTTCACATCCAAGAGAGAGTCCATAGCCAACACCGCCATATCCAAGACCAGTGTAGCCAAGTCCAATAGAGTTAGCTGTTTCCAAAGAATCTTCTTTCTTCTCTTCTGCAGTTGCTTTATTTGCTTCGAGGCTTTCTTTTGTTCAGCGGCAAAAGCCAACACAATGATAGCCATCACGGCGAAAACGACAAAAAGCTTGAAATGTATGTGGAAAACATAACATTGATATTACTTGGAACTACGTATTACACAGAGTATGGTGAAAATAAATAAATCAAGACAACAGTATTCTATTATAGGAAATCCCTGTAATCTTTGCTATCGATATAAATATCGAAAATAGCAATAAAAATGTTCATATTTGTGCATTCATTAATATTTTTAAGGTTTCTGACAGCACGAAAAGTTAGCAGGGACCCCTAATGTAGTAATTCTTAACTTCTTAGAGCCTAGCACCCAGCGTCCCCGTCATCTTAACCCAATCCACTCATGCACAGTGCTCAATGTAAAACTTGGACGATGTGCGCTAAGAACAAAAAAAAAAAAAAAAAAAGCACTAATTCTTAAAATTAGCTCTGAAGAACCTACATTAAAGTTGATTAAAAAAATGATAATTTTATTAAATGAAATGGCTTTCTCTAATAACAAGAAAGAAGTCTCAAATGCCCCATAAGGAATCTATTACCACCAACTATTTATTTTCGTTAACTTGCCTCCTTTTGAAACGAGTCACCCACGTTGAGAACCATAAGAGGTGCTTTGATTTTTATTTAATTTTGAGTTTTGCGTCTCGTTCAGCAGCGGCAGTATATGAAATGTTCATATAAATTTAATGTGGGATCCGATACATATGAACTTCCGCCGAGAATCAAACCCGGTTCTCGTACGACAAAGGCTTGTACACTAACTACACCCTAAGGGATTAAAGAGTATTGATCTACTTCAGGTAATCTATGTTATATCGACAGTTCTTCCTATTGCACTTTGGCTAGTAGGCTATTATTGGCCGCATCATTAATAAGAGACGTCCATCGCTAAAAATTTCAGGAACGCTTGCTGCATTAGGAAGGAGTAATCGGGCACCTGATAGAAAAGGTGAATAAATCAGCAATATATATGCAAATTGGGGACGCCGAATTTCGTGTTTACCCGAGGTGAAACATACCTAATTTGAAGACCTGTCAGTAACCTACAAACATATTAATTAAGGTATAACTATCTGCTTGAAAGTTTCATTATGAAATTTTATTAAAATGTTCATCAAAATCAAATCATTTCTCCAAACAGAGATGGTAGAGAAGTATATATTTTTATAATGTAATTTCACAGTACAGTATGGTAATGAAATATTTTGAAACTTATAATGCATGTGAATAAAGTAATTAAGAATTGGTAAAAGAAATTACATAGAGTTTAAAATTGTTGGAAACTTAGTTAATTTAGAGAAAATTAATAACTACAACACTCATACTATAAAATTGTTTAACTGTAGTATAGTAAACGTTTTAGTGACAGAACAGGTAAGCACAGTTAATTCTTCTTTGACCCATGTGTTTCATAAATATATTTTAGAATATTAATGTCAGCTAACGATTTCCGAAGAAGTTATCGTTCGATGCTCAGTGGAATCGCCAAGGTTTTGGCTTTTCGAAGTCTTTAAGAAAACATACTTCTGTGAGACCCAAATTAATGTCTCGTTAGGTGGTGTCTTACAACGAAACACGCATACTTAAAGACTTCATCCTCTACATTTATACAGAAATATATGCCACTACCTTATATAACAAAATACTTTGGTTTGTGTAATATTTACCTGTACCTTGGGCAGAAAGTACTCATACATGTGCACTATGCTTAGTAGAATGTTCATTTCATATTAACAAAAGAAGAATGTTTTTAATATATGTAAGTGATTATTATGGGATAGTTGTTGATATGGACATGTTTTATGATTACCTAGTCAGTGAATTTGTGTACTTAACAGTTTTAAGAAAAGGATACTATAAATTATATCAAATAATAAACCAGTTTAACATCGTTTATAGACGTTGTCAGTTTTATTAAAAAGGTGAGATTAATGGTATTTAAAGATCGAAGTTTATATTTTTAATGTCAAAGAATTACTACCACTTCGGATTTTTATCTCAGCAAACGAACCAGGTTTACGACTATCTTTTTGATAAGTCGCTATAAAAATTTGGTTTACCTCACCCGGGACTTTGTAAATTCAGTTCCCGAAGAAGAAGAGTAAGGTTGAATTTACTTTTATACTACAGTTAATGAATAAGAACTTAACCATATTGCGAAGTGGTAAAGTAATCATAAGAAAAATGGACAACGAAGCAATGCAGCAGGAATCAAATACTAGTGACCAAGGTGAAACTAGTGTAACACCAGGTTTGTCATCAGAGGATCGACTCTTGTTAGCTTTACAGCGACAATTCAGGCAGATGTCTACCGAGATAAACAAGCAAAATGAAGAATTAAGTAGACGAATGGAACAGAAGTTTGACGAAGCTAACAAGACCATGGAACAGAAGATAGAACTGAAGTTTGACGAAGCTAACAAGCAAAATGAAGAATTAAGCAGACGAATGGAACAGAAGTTTGACGAAATGGAACAGAAGTTTGACCAAGCTAATAAGCAATATGAAGAATTAAGTAGACGGATAGAACAGAAATCAGATGAAACGAAACAGACAATTGTCCAGGTGGTGAACGACATATCCTCACAGTTCGAGGAAAAGTTAAAAAAGATATCCGATGATTGTCAGGAAAAGCATGATCACCAAAATCAAGAAATCTGTGCTGTAAAAAAAGATTTAGAAGTAATAGAATCTTCCATTAAACAGCAAAAGATCCAGGTCAGCAACAACTCTAATAACATACGTGTAAATACACAGTTGTTAGCTACTATTCAGGAAGAGATTAGAACGTTACAGGCTAAAGACAACATTTACCGTAATAACTTGGGTAGTGATCGCTTTGAGTTGCCCCACTCACCAGAGATGAACTCGCCTTCGCCGGGGTCTGATGAAGATATTATACTAGAAGAAAGTTGTCCGAAAAGCACTGATGAGCGAAACATAGATGGTGTCACGACACAGCACGTCACGGATAGAAACTATCACTCAACAAGAACAAGGAATGAGAAAAAGAAGGTAAAATTAAGTGTTAAGATGAGTGAAATACGAGCTATGAGCAAATTCAGTGGTAAGTGTAATGAGAATGCTACTTCTTTCTTAGAGAAATTCCAAGACGAATGCAATATAATGTGTATCGAACGATCACAATATATGAAATTAATACCCCATGTATTACTCCCACCTTGTTCCTTATGGTTTAAGGCAATACGTGATCACATTAGTACATATGAGGAATTCAAAGCGGCATTGATCGCAAATTATGAAAATGACTTTTTGCTGGCAAATAGAGATGCCACCCTTAGAAATCAACACTTCAATCCTCGATTGCACAAATCTCTTGTAGAATTTGTTGTAAATGTCTACAACGAATTAAAGGTCGTTAATCCTTTGCAATCGGAATCGAGAATAATAGCATCGATTCGAAATTTGCTTCCATTTAAATTGCAACAGATCTTATTTTCCACACAGTGTATGAGTTTCAGCCATTTATTGATGCTTGTCCAATGCTACGAAACTCAATACCATGCCATGAATTCACAATCAGGAATAGGTAAAAATAAGAATAATTCAGATCATTTGGTGCCTGTTCGGAATTTAAATATTCGGAGTGTGAATAATACAGAACCTAACCTAAGCCGAGTATACTCTAGCAATCAAAATGATCAGAATAGACAAGGTTATGTAGGGAATCCGCCTAACCTAACTAATCATGGTAATTATGATGTCAGATCACTCAACCGCAATAGATATAAAAATAATCGAAGTACTGAGCGAAATTTCAGAAATACAGCGAACTATGTGGATAGACGTAATTGGAGATCAAGAGATGGAACTTCATACCAAAATCAAAATCACGATGAAAGACGTGTACGACATGATGTAGAACCTAATCATGATTGTGCGGTACAATGCACTTTATTAGATTCATATGCAAGTACGAATGTAACATGATTACCGTCAATGAAATTAGGTTAAATTCATGTTAGTTGTAGATTCTTGTAAATTTTCATTTTAAAGTTTATGTGTTAATATCAATAATGAAAACGATTCTTAAAAATACTTGAATTGCTTAAATAGAGTTTTAGGTAGACTGGAAAATTAATTTTCAAATGATTTTTATTCTTTCTTGTTAATATGAGGAATTATAATTCGATTTATAATTAATTAAAAGCAAAGATTATTTATATTAGATTGATTTGTGTTGAAAATTTAATTGTCCAAGATTATGTTAAAAAGAAGATCCATTCTATAAAATCAATTATTCAACGACTACTTTGAATGATATTCTTCTTTATTATAACATCTTAGTGCTACGATGTATACCTTTAAATGCAACATCTGACTTATTTGTTATTTAATGCGCCCGAAAAGATTAATCTTATTTGTAACCCACGTTTGTCCTTTACATTTTTTGAAATCGCACTCTCCGACGATTAATTAAATAAGCGACGATATTTTAATAAGAAGATATATTAATAATATAATGGATAATAATGGAATAAATATAATTAATGTAATTAAAGATAAATATTGATGAAATGAAAGATTTGTTATGAATGTATTTATATATATGTATACGTGAAATATAATGAATAGATATACAAGGTGCGATTAAAATATGATGGACATGAGTAATGTAAAGAACACTAATGTAAACGGACCAGTGGTTCTTGAAGATAAAAGCCAAGCCTACTCATGACTTTTATATTCAGTCCCTTTGTCGAGCGACATTTTTATATAACAAAATACTTTGGTTTGTGTAATATTTACCTGTACCTTGGGCAGAAAGTACTCATACATGTGCACTATGCTTAGTAGAATGTTCATTTCATATTAACAAAAGAAGAATGTTTTTAATATATGTAAGTGATTATTATGGGATAGTTGTTGATATGGACATGTTTTATGATTACCTAGTCAGTGAATTTGTGTACTTAACAGTTTTAAGAAAAGGATACTATAAATTATATCAAATAATAAACCAGTTTAACATCGTTTATAGACGTTGTCAGTTTTATTAAAAAGGTGAGATTAATGGTATTTAAAGATCGAAGTTTATATTTTTAATGTCAAAGAATTACTACCACTTCGGATTTTTATCTCAGCAAACGAACCAGGTTTACGACTATCTTTTTGATAAGTCGTTATACTTAATAGAGTAAGCTGTTATCCTACTAACTCAGAAAGTACTTCACGTGACAGCGGAACAGACTGCGGAAATGGTTTCTGTAAAATTCTATGGTAATAACACACTGAAACTAAGTAGTATTGTCACATGTACGCTATGAGAAGGAGTTGATAGGTAGAACATGATATTTTCCCAATGTTGAAGCCGGAGGGATTAAATATTAAATATATTCTAGGGATGTTTTATTGTTTGCTGAAAGCCGCTTCTTGGAATTTAATACCGTTTTCACAATAAAGCGATCGTTAAAACCGGAAGTTGTTCATTTCTGGCACTTTCGGCTTGTATAGAAGATTAAATTGAATGAAATGAAATATTTCGGTTTAACATCCCACGATCTTGTCCTTTAGGCTAAAGGGGGTGGGTGATTAAAGCAAGTGAATGATAATAGAATAATTGATGAAATGAGGATTTGGGAGTAAACGAGAGTACCCGAGAAAAACAACGGACGCGATGTTATCCACCACACAATTACTCGGCCGGGGATCCAATCAGAGATCCCAAGGATACGAGGTAATCGCCCTACCACTGAACCAATAACTCCCCCCTCTGAATAGAGGATTGTGATAGAAGATAGTACCCATTCTTTGAACGATAAATCGATTTCAGAGAAAAGTGATTTTTGCTATCTACTAACTTTTTAAAAATATAATTATACAATTTAAAACCGGAAATATTAGATTTGTTCAAGTGCAGACTGAATATCAAATTCATAAACAAATTCGATTCCTAAATTTTGAAACTTTATATCAGTGTCAAAATTGATAGTGATTCATCAAGTAGCTGTTGAGACTTTTATGTCTCCCGGACGGACATACGGACAGACAAAGTAAATACTTAAATGAGTTTTATTTGTTACAAAAAACTGCTTGAAAGTCAATCACAACAAAGGCTTTCTGAGGATCAATTAGGTCTTTTGCCTTGCACTAATTCACTCTATTATTATAAGTACCGTCTTGCAAATTAGTCTATATAAATCTTGGAACTTTATATTTTATATGGCAAACATCTGTATGAGATTTAAAAGAAATCTAACTTATAATGTTGCATTTTATGGATATTGCGTTTAAGCTAAGGAATGACAAATTCATAATGAACTTTAAAAAAATGTTTCAACGATGAAGTGAGCAATCGAAACATAATTCCCGTATGAGCTAGGTGCGGAAGCCCGAGGTTCGATTTCTGATGGGAGCTTATTTAGTTGTGGACCCCATGTTAAACTGTCACTTGTACACTCATGTCGCATACTGACTCAGAATTGAAATTGGAGACTGGAAAGATAATTGGCTTGTAATCTTTAAAAGCTTGCAGTTACCTGAAAAGCATGCATTTTGCAAATTGCACGTACACCTAATAATAGATCAAACTAGCATATCAAGGTATAAAAGCTAATCTCTCGCTGAAACATCGTGATCCACACTTAATCGTCGAACTTTTAGCTTCCCAAAAATATGCTATAGGTTTCCAATATAATAATAATAATAATAATAATAATAATAATAATAATAATAATAATAATAATAATAATAATAATAATAATAATAATAATAATAATAATAATTTATTTTATATTATATTGTACTTAACACCCAGAGGGGCCGCGGTGATTCAGTGGTAGAGGGTTCACCTCTGGTGCATAGGATTTGGGTTCAAACCCTACTCCCGGCAAGTGAACTTTGTGGTGGACAAACACCGTGTGCGTGGGTTTCCTCGGGGTTTTCCCGTTTCCTTCCACTACCTTTATTCCACCATTTCATTCATTGCTTATCATCACCGTTCTCTTTAGTCTAACGTCCAAAGGCAATAACAAAATATAAACTTTTATATAGTATAATCATCAAAGGATGTGCAACACCAAACATACATATATTTACTATTTAAACATGAAATTACAATAAGTATGCCATTTTTTTATCTTCTTCAAGTTATAGTTTATACAAAAAAAGAAAAACAATCTATAATTTATCAACTAACATCTAAAAATATTTCCTCTTGAAAGTCTTAAATTTATATTGAAATATATCTAAACCTATAGTCTGAATTCTATTACCCACAACCTGTAATTTATACAGTGGAGTGGTTTTATTCTCGATAGGCTCGATAAATTCTCAAATATATGCTAAAATCCATGAATTGGTATAAATAATACCTTTAAAACTGTTGAGTGGTCCATTTTTTTTAAAAAAGAAAAAAACTATTTCAAATTCCCATTCTTCACTCGAGAAGAAATTTACGGTAATATTATTCATGAAATATTTAAACCCCTTCCCCTCAATAGGATAAGAATTTTAACCAAAGTGAAATGATATAAGCAAAATTTCAATCCAAGTACTTACTATGTTCAAAATTCATTTTAAACAATTAAAACATTTCCTCAGTCTGACCATTTTATAACTACAAAATAAACAAATTAAGATATTGTAGAAATTGCTGGCTTTCTCACTTAGAGGCAGAATTTTCGAAAACAGTGCACCACGCTCCCTGGAAAATTTGGACAATATTTATAGAATGGTCAACTATACCCAATACAAAATTTCAGATGGAAGAAAGTTATGGAGGCTAGAAATGAAGTTTAGCATTGAAAATCAATGAAAAACAGATTTTGAATCAGACTTAATCGGTCACTAACATTTACGGGGCTAGAAATGAAGTTTAGCATTGGAAATCAATGAAAAACAGATTTTGAATCAGACTTAATCGGTCACTAACATTTATGAGGCTAGAAATGAAGTTTAGCATTGAAAATCAATGAAAAAAAGATTTTCAGTCAGACTTAATCGGTCAGTAACATTTACGGGGCTAGAAATGAAGTTTAGCATTGAAAATCAATGAAAAACAGATTTTGAATCAGACTTAATCGGTCAGTAACATTTACGGGGCTAGAAATGAAGTTTAGCATTGAAAATCAATGAAAAACAGATTTTCAGTCAGACTTAATCGGTCAGTAACATTTACGGGGCTAGAAATGAAGTTTAGCATTGAAAATCAATGAAAAACAGATTTTGAATCAGACTTAATCGGTCAGTAACATTTACGGGGCTAGAAATGAAGTTTAGCATTGAAAATCAATGAAAAACAGATTTTGAATCAGACTTAATCGGTCAGTAGCAATTACAATGTAACAATTTAGATGTGCGTAAGAAATAGCCGAACAGTTTGAGTGATTAATGTTCTGATCAGATGTTCAAATTTTCAAATATTCTAAGAAAATAAAGTTGAATTATTTTTCGCTCTTACATAACAAATTCCGTTTGTTATCGACTTCCAATGCTTAAAAAACCTCAAACCTTTATTACTTCTCTCTCTGGGTGCACTTTCACCTGAAATTTTGTATTAGGCATTTTATATTTCGGCTTACATTGTGTTTACATTATGTGACCGGCCTTACAAGTTTGGTTTGGGCGACATCTCACCATTTTCCAATAAGTCTTAAATATGTTCAAAAATTGATTTCAAACAGTTCACCTGTTTTTCCGTGTTAATCAGACAGAGAACCTTGATATCACTTATATATTAACCACATATTTGAAAGTTATCTCCTTTCCCCTTAAAAGCAGAATATTTGAAGATGATGGAGCATGTACTCACGTTTTTTAGCTAAAAATTTTATGTATCAAGTTTCACCTCTCTAACGTAAGGTGAAAAGCTCCGCATAATTGATTTAGTTATGATAGAATGAATTGCTATACGATGTTAATTATTCGTAATATAATAATATACAACATATTATTATATCAGCTAATATACAACATTAATATTTCATACTTCTCACACTACTTTATGTAATGTGCGAACAATCTTCCAATTATTATCTAAGAAAACGTAAGTGACAATTTGTTAGTGAACACCTAAAATAAATTGTTCACTAACATTTAGAGAGCATCTTATATACGAAATAAATTGTTACATCATCATATTTTCGCATAGAAAGGAATGGCCTAGAGCAAACGCATTTAGATCATACACAGTTCTTGACTAGATGTAATTGTGTACGAAGCCCTTTATCCGATTTTCGACTCGGGTTTCGAATTTGTAAGAGGGGGTAAATTGAAGTCGTAGTAATGCACGTTTCACGCAGTATCCAAGAATGCCTTGTTTATATGCAACCCCATTACGTCATGGTTGTGCGGGCTTACATAACAGTAGAGGATAAGCATATAGAAATTGAGTAAAAGCATTTCTTCCCTTTCTTTTAATGAATATTTTGAATTAACAGTCATCAACAACGAGTTTTTACTCTTTTTACACTTTTTATTTAGTTTCATAATTAACACAAAAACAATAAGTGCGTACAGGTAGTTGTTTCAATAACATTCTGAATGCATACTGTGTTTTGTGCTATTGTGTTTATTTTATACATTTATTCACATATACACTTCTTACACACATTCTATGTACAGTAATATTTTGGTTCATCACATAAAGGTTAATAAACATTTATTTAACCATAGTATCCATGACCTCCGTATCCAAGACCGTAACCTCTGTAGCCGAGTCCATAACCTCCATAACCGAGTTCATAACCTCTGTAGCCAAGACCATAATCTCCATAACCAGCGTAGGCTGGATAATCTGAAAAAAATAAGTTAATTTTCAGTCTTTTATTTATGAGATTGCATTATAGAAGTGTTTATGTTTAATCTTCTTGTCTCCTAGGTTAATACGAGTAATATAACTATTGTTAAATTGTTTTAAAATGTTGGTGAGATATCGTAAACTCTCGGACTGTTGACTTTTTACTTACATATTTGAAACTACCAAAAGAGAACAAATGGAAGTCTAATTTCGAAATCTGTTTTGGTTGAACCATATAAATACGGCAATGTTTTCTTTCTTCAAAACTTATAACAAATTTCATATTTTACTTATTTTCAGATTCCTGCCAAAAAAAACTTTCAATTTGTTCTGTCCAATCCTCAACTATTTTTAGTTACTTTTACTCAAAGTTTCAGTAGAAAAGTGGAATTTCAAAAGAAGAAAAGCTGTTTTGTATGCGATTATTATGTGGTTGGTTGTAGTTTGGTGTCCCTGTTCAGCAACAAGGCTACAGGAGGATTGGATTTACAGTTTAAGGTGGAACCCGAACTATTGCAATGCATTCAAATATGAAGACTCCACAAGGAATCAAACTCTAAGTTTCCGTGCACCGAAGACGTGTGTGGTCGCCACTGGACAAGTAGTGAAGTTAGAGTTGATAATGAATCCTAGCGTTTCATTTACAACTGGTAAAATATCAATTGATATTGTCTCAGCGTGTTTTAATAGTAAATTTTTTGATGATTTGGAAAGATATTGGAATTATGTACGATATAATATATAAACGAAAAGAGTTGGAAAAACATTTTAGCTATCATAAATGTTATAATAGTAGCAGTTGTCTCATGGTAAATAACACGTATTTGGATCTGCGCAAATTATCTCGAAATACAGAAGTAGGTGCTACTTTTAAATTTGCATAGTGAGTTTATTTTCACGGATATTTTGGAAAATAGGCATCTAAGATTTTGTGCCGTTTCAATTCAATTTACAAGTGCTAACCCTTTACTTCCTGTAAATAATATAGGGTTAAGAATGCCTTCCTATTTCGGACATGTCAAGCAGTTCTAAGGGCAGTGTGGAAATAAGGTTCCACACTTTCTTCACTTCGGCATATGCCTCCCCTCACACGTTTCTTCACGTATCCGTTTTAGACAGGCAGGATGAATTTAACAGCTTTGGAACCAGGGGTGGACTGGCTATGTAAAAAGGGCGCGGTCACATACTCTGGGAGGGCGCCGTCCATCTGAGGCTTTCGCTTGTATGGAATACCCCTTCCTAATAAAAGAAAGTGCCGTAGGGCTTCCCCCGGAAAATTAGTACACAAAAAACAACAAAAGATTAAGTAGCTATTGCAGTTAATCACGATAGAATTATACAAATTCAATATTTTCATAAACAAACAAAGAGACTTTGAGTACTAAATACGAGGCGTGTTTTTTTTTTAAGTAAGGTCCGTTTTGTTGTAGACACTAGTAGTTCGCGCGCATACCGCAACTAGCGTGTGCGTCGTGTACCGGCATGCAGTCTTGGGAAGTGACGTAACGCAAGTAACGCGTTACTTGTAACGCGTTACTTTTTAAGTAACGTTTCCTAGTAACGCGTTACATTTTTTCCAAAGTAACTGTAACGGTAACGCGTTACAAATTTTTAAGTAACGTACCTAGTTTGCGTTACTTTTTTCGCGTTATATTTCTGATGAGTAACTACAATATATGTATTTTTTTCGAAAACAAATGTTTCTTTTCTATAAGTGAATTTCTCAGAATGGAACAATGGAGCATGAACGATGTCAGCGACCGACGATTTCTGCACTATTCGCCTTTTCCCGTTTCGCCTTATGACCTCTAGCAATGAAATTTGCATGCAAAACCTGTTATCACTTTTCATCTTAATGTAAGGCGGAACGGGAAATCTCGATGTGCATTTTCCCGTTTCGCCTTGCGAACTTTATGTTGGTAGACTTGTAAATACATTCATAGATACAATTTGATTTGTTTATTTATATAACAAAATATAGTGCCACTTGCTGTTTTTGGAAGATGAGGACAGCCTCAGGGAAATCACGTGTACTGATTGCAAGCAACTAAAAGATTTTGTCTTAGATTTTGACAGCTCCAAATCAATACATTAGTGAGTGAACTACGAGTGCAATGGTACTGGTAGTCTTTTTTACTTTGATTGGTGTTGTTTTTATAAAGATGGAAAACGAAAATATTTTATCGTTCGAACATTTCAGAGAATACTTTTTCGTAAAAGCTGAAGATGATTGTGAAAGAATTAAAAAGTAAAGTGGTGCCCCGGCGGGAAATATTTATCAACAACTAGGGTGCCATAATTAACGACATTCAGTAAAGGGTTAATATGAATAAACTGTATTCTGATGAGCAGGCCTACTTTATTGATGTAATGTTGATGGTATGTAATATTAGAGTTATTTTAACTCAGTTTGCTTATCCTAAGGTCCCGTTGATTATAGAGTTTGGAACAACTAGCTTTAAAAAGCATATATCGATATTAGAGTTACTGGCAAGTTTTGATTCACCCCCAGTTCATGTGTTCTCATTTTGTCAGTTGTAGTGTAATATTTCTCTATATTCTGTATTTTTAATTATACGTAGCAACATTGTTATTATTATATAATTAGTTTAGCAGAATATCAATAAACAACCATTTTTTCCTAATGCATAGGGATGGGCACGAGTCAAGCTAAAACTCGACTCGAATCCAAGTCGAGTTTCGAGTCGAGTCAAAAGTAATATTCTCGAGTCGAGTTCCGAGCCGATTCACTGTTTTTGGCGTCGAGTTTCGAGTCGAGTCGAGTTTGATAAATGGCTCGCTCCTTTTAACTCGTTTTGAAATCATGGTCTGATTGCACTGGAAAGCGAAAGCCATGAGAAATGTAAGCTAAGCAGTAATATGGAATACTTTAAGTTACTCACGAGAGGGGACACTGCTCGCATCTCGTCTCGTCTCGATAGCGACACTACGAGGTTTTTTTTTTATAACAAGCTTAGCTCGGCTCGGCTTAACTGAGCCGATGGCTCGAGCCGGGTCGCTTGGGGTGAACCATTGGCTCGAGCTGGCTTGGTTAGGATGAGCCATCTGCTCGGTTCGACTCAACTGAGCGAAGGGTTCTAGTCGACTCGGTTGGGTGAGCTGTTGGCTCGGCTCATCTCTCGGTTTGGATCGATAGTGAATGAGCTGCGAGCCGATCTGCTCAAGTCGTTGACATTCCTAAACCTGGCTCGGCTCTCTTCTCGGTTTGGGTCGATAGTGAATGAGCTGCGAGCCGATCTGCTCGAGTCGTTGACAATTGTAAACCCGGGCCGAGCAGTTTTGAAGATATTTGGCCAGTGCCCTGTAACTTTTAACAATGTTTGGCTCGAGACAGAATACTCAACCTAGACCCTCAACCAAAATTCAGAAGCTCGTGAACAATGTCCTTGACTCCTAGACTTCACGGTTACCGAGGTTGGCAATCAACTACTTTTTTAGTATTCAGATATAAACCGCCTATCTTTCATGTTTATACACAGTGTTATAATATTTAATAATAATAATAATAATAATAATAATAATAATAATAATAATAATAATAATAATAATAATAATAATAATAGCGGTAGTAATAGTAGTACGGAAAACTGAAGTAATAAGATTTTTCACATATTCAAAGTTTCGGACCTAAAAGTAACGCGTTAGTAACGCGTTACTTTCAAAGTAAAGTAACAGTTACTTTTTTGAGGCAAGTATCGCGTTAGTAACCGTTACATTTTAAGAGAAAGTAAAGTAACTTGTAACGCGTTACATTTTTACAAGTAACTTACCCAACACTGCCGGCATGCCTCGGGAACAACTGTGTTCAGTTTCAACTCTGTAGCTGACCTGTACGGTTGTGTTCTGTGCTTTCACAATGTTTAAGACTATCAAGTAGCCCACCGCGTGTGAGGTTCGCTCAGTGATACGGTTTTTGTCAGCAAGTAACCTGTCTGCTCCAGAAATTCATCGACAGATTTGCGAGTGCAAGCAAAGTGTGTAAGTGGGTACGAGAATTCAAAAATGGTCGTGACAACGTCCATGATGAGGACCGCCCCGGTCGCCCTTCTTCGATTACAGACGATTTGATGGCTTCAGTTGAAGCGAGGGTTCGTGAGAACAGATGCTTCACAATAACAGGTCTCTCAAACGAGTTTCCTCACGTGTCGAGATCAGTGCTTTACAAAATTGTTTCTGAACACCTAAAATTTAGGAAATTATGCTCCCGTTGGGTCCCGAAACTCCTAAAGAGGACCACAAAAATCAAAGATTTGAGTGTACCATGAAGTTCTTGACTCGTTATCACGAAGAAGGTGACGGCTTCTTGAGTCAGGTCGTAATTGGAGACGAAACATGGGTTTCGCATATCACGCCCGAATCGAAGCAACAGAGCATGGAATGGAGACACACACAATCACCTGTAAAGGTGAAGGCCAAACAGACTCTGTCCCAGCGGAAAATCATGGCGTCGGTGTTTTGGGATAGGCATGGTGTTTTGTTGGTCGACTTCATGCAACGAGGAACCACTATCAATGCAGAAGCATACTGCCAAACCCTGTGAAAGCTACGCAAAGCGATTCAAAACAAACGACGTGGCATGCTGACAAAGGGCATTGTTTTTCTCCATGTCAATGCAAGACCTCACACTGCAAGTCAGACCCGCGATTTGTTGGACAGTTTTGGCTGGGAAGTTTTAGACCACCCACCCTACAGTCCTGATCTTGCGCCGAGAGATTACCATCTGTTCCTCCACCTCAAACAACACCTCAGTGGCAACCGTTACAATGATGACGACGATGTGAAAACGGCAGTGAACTCTTGATTATCGGAGCAGACGGCAAGTTTTTATGAAGAGGGTATTTTGAAATTGGTTGAGAGGTATGATAAGTGTTGGAACAAACTTGGCAACTATGTCGAAAAATAGAGTAAAGTATATACTTTCTGAAAATACATTTACTTTTCTGAAATAACCTTTCGTTGTGTACTTATGTTCAAACGGCCTTACTTTAAAAACACGCCTCGTATATTAGGCCTATATACTGTAAATCTGCACACTTTAACTGAGACTACAAAAATCACACCAGTTGTTTAAATTCTTCGGCTACATTTTTTAACAGCCTAATTTTGGCTGAAGATTTGAGTTAAGTTCGGGGCTTATGCTATTTTTCATAATTATGTCCTTTTAAAGCTATGTTCATCATAACATTAACTTATTTTTCATCTATTTTTAAAACCGTTAATAAAAAGTATAATTGAAACATTTACTACAAATTAACAAAAGTAAATTTAGAATTAGATACCTACCTAGCGAGAAAAGAAATTCAAAAACAAAACTGGAAAATGAAAGTAAAGTCACTGCTTTATGCTTGAAGGAGCCTTCGCATCTCCTTGCTTTTCTCACACATTTTGTCAGTAATAAGATTGTTGTCTATTTTGGTCAGAATGTCTCTTTCTGAGTTCATCAAGAACAATGATTCCAGATGTTCATCTGTAAGTCTTGAACGGAGTTTTGTTTTTATGTAACGCCACTAGCGCCTCTAATGGCGGAAGTGGGAGGGAGAGACATGAAAAAATGATCCAAAATGACCGAGATTTAGTCAAATCAATATATTTCGAAGTCGTTGAAATCATTAATGGTACCACCAAAGCCTAAAACAGAAAGGGCAAGGCCGTAGGCCGAGTAAAGACGGGATCTGGGGCGGAGCAGTAGGGTGAGAGGGTTGATATATAAAAATCATCCAATATGACCGATATTAGAGTCAAATTTATAAATTTCAGGGTCCCTAAGATCATTATAATGACATTCCCAAAGCCAAAAACAGAAAGAGCGAGGCCACAGGCCGAGCAAATACTGGGATTTGGGGCGGAGCGTAGGGTTGGTAAGGGTGATAGGTAAAAATCATCCAAAATGACCGACATTAGAGTCAAATCTATATATTTAGGGGTAAATCTAATATCATTAATAGCATTCCCACGCCGAAAACAGAAAGAGCGAGGCCGCAGGCCGAACAAATACCGGTGTCTGGGGTGGAGCCCTAGCTGGCCAAAGGCTAGCGAATTTATAAAATAATTATGTAGCTTTGTTTTTTTTTTTAATGTGTTCAGGGAGGAAACTGTGCGCCTTCCCGAGGCTAAGACGGGTCTTAGCCCCTCCCGAGGGGGGCGCAAAGTCACATTTGTGAGGAGGGCGCAGCGGCCATCGGGCCGGTACTTGATTATGGCCAGTCCACCCCTGTTTGGAACAACAGTTTAACATGAAATACATATATGTCTCTACGGGGAGCGAATCCGAGCCGTTCAATTGGTAGCTCAATCGTCGGTTCTTTGTAAACAAAATATCTAAAAGAAATTACTAGAATACCTATATGTGAAAGTGTTTCATTTGGGTTAAAGAACTTTCACACTGTTCAGTTAAATTTTCAAAGGACATTTTTACGTCACTTGTTATTATTTGTCTGCAAGTTGCATAATTCCTGCACGGCGTATTCCGTAAGACGGCCAATTGCATGACTGAAGCTTTATCTACAATATTAAACACGTTTAAACATATACTTAACACCCATCAGAGGGTATAGATACACCTGCTTTTGGGGTTGTGGAAATATTGCAATTCTTATGACTCATCCTAATAAATAATTAAATTATTTTACCTATGTATCTTCCATATCCAAGACCAAGCCCATAGCCGAGACCGCTATATCCAAGACCAGTGTAGCCAAGTCCAATAGAGTTAGCTGTTTCCAAAGAATCTTCTTTCTTCTCTTCTGCAGTTGCTTTCTTTTCCTTTGAGGCTTTCTTTTGTTCAGCGGCAGAAGCCAACACAATGATGGCCATCAAGGCGAAAACGACGAAAAGCTAGAAATATAAGTGAAGAGAAGAACATTGAAATAGTATAACTCCAACTTGTTATGCAGAGTAAGTTGAAAATAAATAAATAAATAAAAAAACAATAGTCATCTATGTCTTCCAGGAAATTCCTGTAATTTCAGCCATCAACAAATCTATGGAAATTAATAATAAAAAATGTTCACATTTATGCTTAGATTAATATTTTTAAGGTTTCTAACAGTTCAAAAAATTTTAAAAGAAGCCCTAATGTAGTATTTCTCAGCTTCTTTGAGCCTAGCATCCTGTTTCCATGTCATCTAAACCCAATCGAGCCATGCACAGTGCTGAATGTTCAACTTGGACGATGTCGTCCAAAAACCATAAAAAAAAAAAAAAAAACTGTAATTCTTAAAATTAGCCTTGAAGAACCTACATTATAATTGGTAAAAAAAAATAAACTTTTGATAGTTTATTAAGTTAAATGGCTTTATCTAATAACAAGAAGGAATTCTCAAATGCCCCCCAAGGATTATATTAACTCCAATCTCCCCTTTCATTAAAGTGTCTTCTTTTTTAAACGAGACGCCCACGTTGAGAACCATAAGAAATGCTTTGATTTGATTTAATTTTGAGTTCTGTGTCTCACTCAGCAGCGGGACTATATGAAACGTTTACCTCAGTTTAACGTAGGATTCGAATCACAAGAGCTCCTGCCGGGAAGCGAACCCGGATCTCGTACGCCAAAGGGATGAAAGAATAGAAGATCTACTTCAGGTAATCTATGTTATATCGATAGTTCTTCCTATTGGACTTTGGCTAGTAGGCTATTATTGGCCACATCATTAATCAAAGACGTCCTTCGCTGAAATTTCAGGAACAATTGCTGCATTAGGAAGGAGTAATCGGGCACCTGATAGAAAAGGTGAATAAATCAGCAATATATATGCAAATTGGGGGCGTGTTTACCCCAATTTAACCACACAAACCTACATTCAAAACCTGTGAGCAGTGGTGCCCACCCCCCTCATGTCCATGACGCACCCCCCTCAATTGCCAATCCGTAGGTGTTCTTCCATGAAAAAAAAATCTTTTCGATTAATTTTTACACCCTCTCAAACATATTTATATAGATTTTACCCCCCCAAATATTTCAATGACGCAGTTTGCGTCATAGCCCCCCCTTGTGGGCACCCCTGCCTGTTAGCAACTTATAGACATATTAATGAGGGTTTAACTATCTGTTAGAAACCTTCGTCATGAAATGAATTATTAAGATGCTCATCAAAATCAAACCATTTCTTCAAAGAGAGATGACAGGCAGGGTATATATTTTTATTATGTGATCACAGAGTATAGTAATACAATATTTTGAAATTTACAGAATATGCGAATAAAGTACTTAAAAATAGGTAAAATAAATTACATAAATTTTACAATTACTGAAAATTTAAATGATTTAGAGAATATTAATAACTACAACACTCGTATTAGAAAATTATTAAAGTGTAGTGTAGTAAACGTTTTATTAGCAGAACAGACAAGTTCTGACGACTAAGTTTTCGGACATGTTCTGTATAAACATGTTAAAGAATATTGATATGAGGTAGCGTTTTAATGCTCAGTGGAATCGACAAAGTTTTGGGTTTTCCGAAGTGTGCTTAGGGTAACGTACTTGTGTGGAGAACCTAATTAATGTCTCGTAAGATCGTGACAGACAACGAAACACGCATACCAGAAGGCTTCACCCTCCAAATTTGTGCAGAAGTATACGTCACTGCCCCAATAGAGTAAGATGTTACCCTAGTAACTCAGAAAGTACTTCACATGATACCCAACAGACTGCGGAAATGGTTTCTGTAAAGTTTTATGGTAATAAAATACTGAAACTAAATAGCAGTGTCATCTGTACGTATTGATTAGTTTGATTGGTACAACATGATATTTTCTGAATGTTGAAGCCGTAGAAATTAAATGTTAAATATATCCTAGGGATGTTTAATTGTTTAGTGAAAATCGTTTCTTTTGCAATTTAATACCGTTTTGACAATATAGCGACCAACAAAAACCGGAAGTTGTTAATTTCTGTCACTTTCGACTTGTATAGAAGGTTAAATGAAATGTAATGAAATATTTCGGTTTAACATCCCACGATCTTGCCCTTTAGGCTAAAGCAGGTGGGAGATTAAATCAAGTGGATGAAAATGGAATAATTGGTGAAATGAGGATGTGGGAGTAAACGAGAGTACCCGAGAAGAACAATGGACACGACGTTGTCTACCACAAAATTACTTGGCCGGGGATCCTAACAGAGACCCCACGAATACGAGGTAAGCACTCTACCGCTGAACAACTATGTCTCCCCTCCGAATAGACGGTTAAGGGAGAAGATAGTACCCATTCTTAGAATGCCAAATCGATTTCAGAAAAAAAGACAGTTCTCGATATATATATTACCGTTTTTCTCTCTATAATGATCAACGTTAAAACAGAAATAGCACTTATTTATGAAAGCAAAAATACAGTTTAACGGTCTCGACAACTTAACGTTATCTTCATCGGACACTAACTACAAGACATATCTTCATAGCATAGAAATACATGCTAAAAGCGAAAGCGCTAAGATTCATTGTTTGTATGAGAAGCCAGCTGAGTCTTTCTACCTTGGACCTCATCTGTCGACCATCTGCTCTGACTTAATTACTCTTTCACCTGTGTTTATCTTTTCCAAACATCTGTAATACATCTGTTTATAACTGACTAATCGTCTTAAGAACTTTCTCTTAGTCCTCCCTTAATGCCTATTGGATGTATGTAATTTAAAAGTAACAAAACTATACTAAATACATCTGATTATTATTAATACAACGATATAATATATAGGTAACAATAAACAACATTATTAGATAAGTGGATAAAATTACATGTAAAATTTTCTAGTCTTGAATTTTGGTTAACAGGGAGTTACCGTGGTCCCGTATTTTTGAACTTTTTTGGGGGTTTAAAATGTAGAATTCGATGGATGACTTGTGTTGAATGTCACCACTTTTGATTTCTGGAAACGATCGCTTCAAGGACAAATCAGGGGGTCAAAAATAAGAAGTGAAGTCATTTAAGCAATGCTTACCAACGGCCGACTGGGACAAAATGGGTGTCATTCGATTCGTATTCACATGTACGTATATGAATAATTGATATTCCATTTTCCCGACTGTTCTATTTTGACCCCGAAAATTAACGAAACTGTGGAATTTTGGATGTTAGATTTTCCGTTAATTGTCCGGATCAAAGTTGAATTTTCGGAAATATGGCATATCAATTATTTATGTACTGTGAATACGAATCGAATGATACACATTTTGTCCGAGTAAGTCACTGGTTTGCATTGCTCAAAATCCTTTTCCGTCCCAGTCGGTTATAGGCGATCGTTGCCCAAGTTGTCCCACTTTTTATTTTTGATCCCTAATTTGACCTTGAAGCGATCGGTTCAAGAAATCAAAAGTAGTGACATTGCACACAGCAAATCGAAATCTACATTTTAAACGCAAATTTTTTTTTAAAAAAATACAGGGCCACGGTAACTCTCTTTTAACATTGATCTTTTCCTTCAATTTGTTACAATAATTTACCCCATAGCTCATACATTAACAGTTCACTTGTCGAATTTTATTAATTTGCCACTTTTTTCTTTCTTTAACCTTTACGTTTCCTTCCATTTCCTTATTTTCTATTTTCACTTTCTGGTCTTTGTACATCTTCCCAATCTTTATTGTTCCCCGTTTATTTAACATGTTTGTAAATGGCGTAATTTTCTCTCATAAGTCTCAAATGATCTCTTTAAAGAAATTAGAAGAGAGCCAGATAAGAGAGGAATACCATATAGAAGTTTCGAATAGATTCTCAGTATTAGAAGATTCGGAGTGCACTAGTGTTGAGAATACTTGGATTGAAATTAGAGATAGCATTAAAAGTTCAGCAATAGAAAAATTAGGACACGCGGAAATACATAGGAAAAAAACATGGATCGACCAGAAATGATTTGATCTAGCAGAGAAGAGAAAACAGGCAAAATTATGCTGGCTACAAAATCCGAATGAAATAACTACACAACATTTCGCAGATATCAGGCGGGAAACTTTCAAAACTTTTAGAACAAAGAAACGGGATTTTTTAAAGCTAAAATTAAGGAACTCGAAAATAATAGTAAAAATAAAAATATTCGGGACATGTATAAGGAAATCAGAGAATTTAGGAAAGACTATCAATCTCGTGCTTATATATTAAAGAAAGCTGACGGAACAGTTCTCACTGATATGGATAGCACCTTAAATAGATGACAAGATTTTTTGACGATTTGCTGAACACGCAGTCAAAAACTAATGTGCGTGGAGAAAAGGAGATACACACGTCAGAACCGTATATTCTAGAACCCAACCGAATAGAAGTAGAAATCGCTATAAAGAAATTAAAGAAACACAAATCTCCGGGTGTAGATGAAATTCCGGTTGAGTTAATTTTAGCTGGAGGCGAAAAATTGTGGAACAAGATACACAAATTCATTCTCCTTATATGGAACAAGGAAGAATTGCCACAAGAGTGGAAAGAATCAATCATTCTCCAATTCACAAGAAAGGCGACAAAACTGACTGTAATAATTATCGAGGCATTTCTCTTCTGTCAACATCCTATCAAATCCTTTCAAATATTCTATTAGCAAGATTGTCCCCATACCCAGATGAAATTATTGGAGATTATCAGTGCGGATTTAGACGAAATCGATCAACCATTCGCCAAATACTCGAAAAAAAGTGGGAAATACCCCGGTACATCAATTCTTTATTGATTTTAGAAAGGCGTACGACTCGGTTAGGAGAGAAACATTATACAACGTTCTTACAGAACTTGGAATACCGAGAAAGCTAATTACATTAATTAAGATATGTTTAAATGAATCCCAAAGTAAGGTCCGGGTAGGAAAATTTTTGTCCACGAGCTTTCACGTCGAAAATGGCCTGAAACAAGAAGATGCGTTGTCGTCATTATTATTTTACTTTGTGCTGGAATACGCCATAAGGAAAATCAAAGATAGCAACCAGGGCCTAGAGTTGAACGGTACTCACCAGGTTGTGGCATATGTTGATGATGTAAATTTAATAGGGGATGATAGAAGAACAATAGAAAGAAATGCAGAGATCTTATTAAACGCTTGCAGGGACATAGGTTTAGTAGTAAATACAGAGAAAACTAAATAAATGGAATTTCGTATGGATCGTAATACTGCAAATTGTGGATGCGTTAAAATATTAAATAATACTTTTGATAAAGTGGATTGTTTCAAATATTTAGGATCGATATTAACAGAGGAAAATCATATTCACGAAGAAATTAAATGTCGAGTAAAAGCAGGGAATTCGTGTTACTATTCGGTTCAAAATTTCTTGTCGTGGTTTCTGTCGAAAAATTTGAAGCTTAAAATGTATAAAACGATAATCATGCCTGTTGTTCTGTATGGTTGCGAAACATGGTCGCTTACTCTGAGAGAAGATCATAGACTGAAAGTATTTAAGAACAAGATCCTGAGAAGAATATTCGGACCCAAGAAGAACGGGAATGGAGAATGGCGGAAACTTCATAACGAGGAACTACATAATTTATACGGTTTACCCAACATTGTTAGGGTCGTCAAGTCTAGGAGGCTTAGGTGGGCAGGTCATGTAGCTAGAATGGAAGAAAGTAGAAACGCTTTCAAAGTCTTGACTGGAAGACCCATCAGAAAATGACCATTAGGAATACCTAGGTGCAGATGGGAGGACAATATTAAGATGGATCTCGCAGAGATAGGAATACAAAGTAGAAACTGGATCCAATTAGCTAAGGATAGAAGTCAGTGGAGAGCTTTTGTAAACGTGGTGTTGAACCTCCGGGTTCTATAGGCCATAGAGTTAAGTTAACTTAAGTTTTATGAAGTTTCGTTTGGCGCTGTAATCCACATCACCCCTTTCGTGACAGTAAACCGCTGTTAAGCATTCTTTCCTATACCATCTTATAATCAATCGTCCATCTTTTCTTTCTATTGATATGTCCAGGAAGTTTATAATATCGTTTTTCTCCAATTCCATTTCCAGTCTTATTCATTCCTTTTCATCTTCTATCTTCTGTACTGGTGTTTCTAGTTGTCTCCTTGTTCCTTGTTCCTTTTTATGGGTTTGGCAAATCCTATAAAAATGTTTACTGGTCAGACCTCTAAAAGCGAGACACAAACTAGTTGAAAATTCCATTCTTCATGCGAGAAGAAGTTTTTGGTAATATATTTGTGAAATATTTCAACTCCTTGCCCCAATAGGACATGAATTTTATCCAAAATGAAATAATAAAAGCCCAAGTAGTCAATAATTATGATAACTATGTTCAAGCTTCATTTTAAAAAATTAAAACACTTCCTCATTTTGGTCATTTTATGAATTCAAAATAACCAATTAAGGTATTGTTGCAGTTACTCCCTTTCTCCGCAAGAGGCGGAATTTTTAATGACGAGTTTATATGCCAAGTCCCATATTTTTTGATGAGGGGTTCATGAGATACTGTAACTTTTGCATGAGATACTATAAATTTTTAATTCGAATTTCCTTTCTTATGATATACATTGAAAAGAAAGTAACATGATAAAACCACGCATGAGTTAATAAGTGCTCAGCTGGCGCTCACAAGCAAACTGGCGAACTTTGACACTATTTAGAGAAGGGTTAATTATGCCTAAATACGAAATATCAGGTGGAACTGCACGCAGAGGAAGTTATGGAGACTTGAAGAGGAGTTTAGTATTCAAAGTCAATGAAAAACAGATTTTTGATTCAAACTTAATCGAGAGGTCGCGGTAGAGCGTTCACCTCTGGTGCTTGGGGTCCCGAATTCGATCCCAGCCCCCGGCAAGTGAACTTTGTGGTGGACAAACACCGTGTGTGTGGGTTTTGTCGCGGTTCTCCCGTTTCCTCCCACTTTCTTCATTCCACCATTTCATTCATTTCTCACTATGATCGTCTCCTTTAGCCTAACCGGCATAAACGTGGGACGTAAAACTCAAAGATTTAATTTCATTTTTTTCAAACTTAATCGATCAGTAAATATTACAGTGTAACAATTTAGACATTCAAATGTTGATTTGTTCAAATCCACTAAGAAATTAAGTTTTTTTTTTCCACTCACATGCAACAAATTCTGTTTCTTATTTACTTCCAATTCTAAATTTCAAACCTTCATTACTTCTTTTTCCGTGTGCACATCAACCTGAAGTTGTATATTTGGGCTTAGTTGATCAGCCTTACATTATGTCCAAGTTTGATCAGATTCCCAGTGGGCGCCAGTGACCGTTTTCTAATAAGTCTTAAATATGTTTACAAATTCATTTCAAACAGTTCAAACAGTTCAAACAGTTTTGCCCGTGATAATCAGAGAACCTCGATGTCACTTCTATAGACGGGGCTCAGAAGCCAAACCGATTAACTCCATTTTTGTTGTTTCTTATTTCTACACATTTCTGACTTAGAAAAGATACATTCTTTTCAGAGGCAAAATCGATTAATTCCATAGTGTAACAATTTGCCACTAGAATACGTAAACGTTCTGATTACTCTAATTTAAATACATTGTATCTAAGTTACTAAAATGCTCACTACTGAAAAACCTTATTTGATGGAGTTAATCGGTTCTTCATTTGAATGGCTGACATATTGACCAAGTACTTTAAAGTTTCTCCCTTTTCTCCTTATAAACGTAATAATTGAAGATGATGGAGGATGTGCTCACATGTTATTTTAAATAACATTTTATGTGCCAAGTTTCATCTCTCTAATATAAGATGAAAACCTCTGCCTACCTGGTATGGTTATAATAATATACGATGTCCATTATCATGTTAATGTCAGCTAATATACAACCTTAATGTTTCATATTTCTCACGTTGACTGTATGTTACGTGCAAAGAATTTTTCAGGTAAAGTCTAAGAAAACTTAAGGAACCATTTGAAAGTGAATAATGTGTTTGTCATCAGATTTTCAATTATAGGAATGACCTAGTGCCAACAAATTTGCTTCAGGTATAGATCTTTGTCAGATCTAATTCTGTATGAAGTCCTTTATTCGATTTTCGGATCGGGGGTTTCTTGTTTGGATTTGGGAGATAAAAATGTATTCGAAAGAATGAGTTTCCAAGAATGCCTTGTGTATATGCAACCCCATTGCGCCACGGTTGTGCGGGCTTACATAATAGCAGAGGATAAACACCGAATAATTAAGTAAAACCTTTTCTTTCCTCTTTTTATTGAATTCTGAATTAAGAGTCAGCAAAAGCAAGTGCTTACTCTGTTTATTCAGTTTCTGAATTAACACCCCACAACAACAAGTGCGTACAGGTAGTTACTTCAATAACATTCTCAATATACATTATGTGTTTTGTGCTATGGTACTTTTATTTTATACTTTTATTCACATACATACTTCTTACACATATTCTATGTACAGTAATATTTTGTTTAACACATAAAGATTAATAAAGATTTATTTAACCATAGTATCCATAACCTCCGTATCCAAGACCATAACCTCTGTAGCCGAGTCCGTAACCTCCATAACCAAGGCCATAACCTCTGTAGCCAAGGCCATAACCTCCATAACCAGCGTAGGCTGGGTAACCTAGAAAAATACGTAAGTTAATATTAAGTCATTTATTTATGGTATTACATTATAGAAGGATTTCTATATTATTTTTCCCCTGTATATTACTAAGAGTAACATAACTATAATTGAATTGTTTTAAAATGTACATGAGATACCGTAAACTTTTTTCTTCATAACTGTTTACTTAGATATTGGAGACTACAAAAAAAAAAAAAAATAATAATAATAATAATAATAATAAATGGTAGCCTAATGTTGACAAACTACTTGTTTTGATTGAATCATATGAATCAAAGTGTATTAGCTATGTTTTCTGTATTGCCAGTATAGCTCTAAATTTATAATCAACTCAATATTTTTTTACTTATTTTCAGATTCGTGTAACAAAAAAATCCAATTTGTTGTGCCCAAGCCTTCAACTACGTAAGTTAGTCTTTCTCTAAGTTTTAAAGAAAGCTGAAGTTCCAGAGGAAAAAAAAAAAAAATATTTTGTATATGATAAGCAGTTGATAGTAGTTTGACGGTCCTTTTCAGGACGAAAGCTATGGGAGGTATAGTTTAAAGTGGAACTTCGGAACGACCATAATGCATTCAAATGTCAAGGCTCCTCCACAAGGAATCCCCCAAGACCCCAAGACCCCGCCCATCAAAGGGGCGCTGGTTACCCAATAGACCAGTGGTGAGGTCAGAGTTGATAATGAATGACAACTTAGTATCTATAACTGGTAAAATGACGATAATCAATTGATTTGATCTCAGCGGGCGGAGAAAAGGGAATTTTTGGACTGATTAGGAAAGGTATTTGAATTGTATACAAAATGAGAAATACGTGTAAAAGGATGAAAAACCAACTTAGCTAAATGTTATAATTGTAGGTGTCGATATTGAATTGTTTTAGGGTAGATAACATGCAATTTGGAGCCACACAAATTGTACCGAAATGCCAGAAGTACGCGTTAATTCAGAATGTGTACAGATTTGTAAAAGTGAATTTAGCTACATAGGTATTTTCGAAAGAAGACATCTATGTTTTTGTGTAGTTGCAATTCAACCGGAAAATGTTAACTTTTTACATATTTCGTAAATAATATAAAGTAAAGGATGGCTTCATCTTTGGGAAATAACGAACAGTCCCAAGGGCTGGAATAGGAATATGGGTTCACACTTTTTACACTTCGGTATGCAGTTAGTACCTTACCTCCTTTCCGCTCCCCATATTTTCTCAGGTACCCATTTTACACAGGCTGGGTGAATTTAACAGCTTTGGAACAATACTAAAGCGTGAAATATCTATGTCTGTACAGGGAGCGAACCCGAGCCGTTCAGGTAACGCAATTGTTTGGCTCTTTGTGGACAAAACATGTAAAAGCAAATTAGGAGAATTCCTATCTGTGAAAGTGTTTCATTTGAGATAAAGAAATTTCACAATTTCGAGTTCAATTTACAAAATATATTTGTACGTCACTCTATGTCTTTTAATTACACATTATTTTATTTTGTCATTTGAATGCAAGTTTCAGCAATCTATTATTGAAAAAAGTTGCATAATTCCTGTACAGTGTACTCCGTAAGACGGCTAATTGCATGACAAACTTTCTCTAGAACAACATTAACTAAGTTCCACCTTATGCTTAAGATCCATCACAGGGTATACACGCACCTACTTTTGAAGTTGTAGAAATATTGCAAGATTTATGACTTATTGTAGTAAATAATTAAACTATTTTACCTATGTATCTTCCATATCCAAGACCAAGTCCATAGCCGAGACCGCCATATCCAAGACCAGTGTAGCCAAGTCCAATAGAGTTAGCTGTTTCCAAAGAATCTTCTTTCTTCTCCTCTGCAGTTGCTTTCTTTTCTTTTGAGGCTTTCTTTTGTTCAGCGGCAGAAGCCAACACAATGATGGCCATCAAGGCGAACACGACGAAAAGCTAGAAATATAAGTAGAAAAGAGAACATTAGAATAATATATCTCCAAGTTATTATGCAAAGAATTCGAAAATAAATAATAAATAAAAACAATAATCATCAATCTCTACTACAAGGAAGTTCCTGTAATCTTACCCATCGATAAAACTAGGGGAAGATGGGGTAATAAGAGACAGATAAAATGGCTGATAGTTTGGTTTATCATCAGAAAAACAAACAAACAACAACAAAAAAAAAAAAAAAAAAAAAACATCCACAGCTTACTGTATCCTTCTGTGTGCAAGCCTAAAAAATTCAGATTGCTTTTAGATAACTTCTTTTATCTTTCTACCTTCTTTTTAATCTTCTTTCAAAAAGTGTCTACCAAAAACTTTAGGTACCTAGAGTCAGTTTTTTTATGAAGAGTTTTTTAAACCAACTTAGTTATAAATGTTTCTTAAAAAATTGGTTGTATAAATTTGTGCAGCATTACTGATACTTCAAAGTGGAATTGTTTCAGTTTTTCTCTGATAAATGAGCTTACCAGAAAATTCGTGTCTCTTATTACCACCCCTTTTTTTGTCGGGGTAACAGGGGACAGTCTTTTGGTCTTTCCAAGTTCACTAACTGAAGATTAATATTCCACTGTCCTCCTCATATGATGATATTCAAGAAGTGAATAAAGTTTCTATATTTTATATGATACTGTAATTTTATTAGGAAATGATCCGTTCATTGTTAAAAGAGCACAACTTGTAAATATTAACAGGCTTTATTCTGTTAAAAAGAGAGAATGTTTGGTTTAAAAAGTTTTGGTCTAGGCCTATTTTCTGTTTCAGTGCTTCAAGTTTCATTCCATTATTATTAAAAATATTCACGCAGGCTATTTTTTTTTTCATTTTGGTGTAGCCTATTTAATTTTAAATAGCCTACTGTGTAAGAAGTCACTGTATCATAAACAGTTGTTTAACGATATGGGCCCTACCTTTTTAATAAAGAAAGGTTTATATGACTCCATTATGTTATTTTGTCATTCGAAAATGTTTAGAATGAGTGAAAAACTTCAGAAATTATGAAAATCTGTAATTTATAGTTTGTAATCAAAAGCATTCAATTTCCGATTACGACTTTCACTAACCTTAATTTTCAGATGACAATTGAAATAAAAGTAGAAAGAATAATAACATGTAAAAAGGAAGTGCAATAAAATACACCTTACACATATCCCCTGTAACCCCAGTTGAATAACAAGGCACAGCATGAAATAAATCTGGGAAGCGTCTCTTATTACCCGATACGGGATAATAAGAGACAACAAATATTTTTTTTTCGAAGTCTTCCTGTACATTAGAAGAAATAAAATGATTTTCTATTGTGTTGCCCAGTTACAAAGTATATACACACAGAGAATCAGAAATATAACTTGAAAACTGTTAAAATTTTAAATCACTTTTGTCTCTTATTGCCCCGAGTGTCTCTTATTACCCCATCTTCCCCTATCTAAAATATTTGTACAAAATGTTTACATTTTTTATACTTTGATTAATTTTTTATGGGTTTGTGACAGCTCGAAAAGCGAGCAGGAAGCCCTAAGGTAGTAGTTCTCACCTTGCCTTTTTGAGTCAAGCCCTCACTTGGTTGAATTCGATTGACCTGCGCTTCCTTGAACCTAATGTTAATCTAATCTACCCATATAGAGTGATGAATGTAAAACCTGGACGATGCGGCTTAAGAACCATAAAAAAAACATCAATTCTTAAAATTAACCTTGAAGAATCTACATTATTATTTATAAAAAGGGTTAATATTTCAATTAAACTTTCATTAATTTTTAAATGGATAATGACTCGTCTTATAACAAGAGTAAAATCCCAAATGCCCTCTAAATAATGTATTGCAACCAAACGCCCTTTAAGTTAAAGCGCCTCCTTTGGAATTGAGAACGCACTCTGGTGCATTAACGCTCACATTGAGAACACTGGCGTAAGGGATGATTTGATTTTAAGTTTTGCATCTCGTTCAGAAGCAAGACTATACGAAACATGGACCTACAGTCTTACGTGGGATCCGAACTACAGCAACTCCCGCCGAGAATCAAATCCTGGTCTCCAACGCCAAAAGCTTGTACAGTACATTAACTATGCCCTAAGGGACAAAGGCAATCTATGTTGCATCGACAGTTCTTTTTCATTAGAACTTAACCAGGTATTATTTGCCACACCGTTAATCAAAAATAGCTTAGCTGAAATATCAGAAAACAGGGTCGGATTAGAAGGAGCAACCGGGCACCTGGTTAAAAGGGCGCCTAAAAGATGTATATATATATATATATATATATATATATATATATATATATATATATATATATATATATATATATATAAAATATGTGTGTGTGTGTACAAAGTCGGGAGCGCCGAATTTAGTGTTTGTTCCAGGTGACACAAACTCAAATTGCGAGTCTGTCAGAAACCTATAGACACTTTAATTGGAGTATAACTATGAATTTTAATTTAAACCTTCATTGTAAGACAAATTATTCAAACGCTCATTGAAATCATAGTCTTCCTCAAGTAGAGATGGCAGGACATATATTTTACTTTTAATATGTGATTACGCACATACAGCAATGATTTTTTTAAAAATTTAGAATGCACATGAATAAAGTAACTAAAGAATAAGTAAACAAATTATACATAAAGTTTTAAATGCTGCAAATTTAAATAATTAAGGGTAGACTATTAATTATAACAACCAACATAGATAGTTGCTTAACTTTATAATAGGGAACGTATTAGATGCAGAGCACAAAATATATTATTTGTCCAGTCTTACATAAATGTGTTGCAAAATATTACGTCAGGATACGTTCTTCGAAGAAAAGTTATCACACCAATGCTGAGGATAATCAACAAGGCTTGGGGTTCGGCGAAGTATGTTTTCAGATCGCGTGTTTTCATGGAGATCCATATTAATGTCTCGTTACATTATGTCTAACAACGGAACATGCGTACCTAAAGGCCTCATCTCCAAATTTATAGAGAAATATACGCCACCGCCACTGTCCTGCTAGCTCAAAGAAAATCAGACACTTTAAATTACACTCTCTATATACTGTGGAAATGTTATCTATAAAGTTCTAGTTACTAACACACTGATGGCAAGTAGCAGCATCAAGTGTCTCTCTTGTGGAGTTTAGTTTGTATGACTTTATAAAGGGTATCCCATAAAGATTGCAACCATTTCTGTTCTAGTAAGTTGGCAGCACTGAAAGTTAATAATAAACAATTAAAAATAAGATGTTTCAGTACATTTTTCCAGAGTTTGTACAGATTAATGTATCATTAGAGCCAAAAGTATCACTGTTTAAGACTAAGCTGTTCGTTACCCTAAGAGGAAGGGCACGCTTGCTCTGTGATAGAGCGCTTATCTCTGTGCGTGGGGTCATGGTTCGGTCCACGGTGATGTAAATTTATGGTGGACAATACCGTGTCCGTGGGATTTCTCAGGGTACTTTCGTTTCCACGTACATTCTCATTCCACCAATTTTTCTATCGCCATTCATTTGTCTTACTCATTCGCCTCTCTTAGCCTAATGGGCATAACCGTGGGACGTTAAACTAAAAGGTGTCAGGATTTGGTTGTCGAACAGCATCAATTTTTATGTTTACAAAGTATTTGCTTCATTTCCTCGAAAACGACTGAGGAAATGACTTTTAACACCCACGCATATCTCTTTGTTCAGCTTAGTAAGACCTACCATAAGCCTCATGTTTAGACATTTTTATTTATTATTATTTAACGCTGACAATAAGGTAAAAGTTAACCTCCTTTTGGGCACAACATACAGTGGAATCAATATTAATGCACAATAACATCAACAAAAATTAGAAACAAAACGCAAGAATGTCACACTGGTAATGTTCCCATACTAACGAAGTAGAACTGATAAAGGCTCTGGAAAATGCCACTCAAGATGACCCAGTGAATAGAACCCGTACCCTCCTGACACTCAAATCACGAACGCTAACTAGTGTTGTTCACTAGGTGTCAAAGAAACATTAACGTGTCTATGTGATAATACTTGTACAACAAAATTAGAATAAACTAGTTTTTATAGAGACAATGTCCGTAATTGTAACATATAATCCATTCTTTTAACTCATTTCATGGATTTTTTTTTTCTGAAGTTCACTTAAAGCAAATGAGCATTTACAACTGGTAAGTGTTGGCCTTACAAGCGAAGTTACGGTAAGTGGGCTAGAGCAAACATTCGCACGGAACACTTGCACAAGACTAGAGCTGAAACTATATTTTAAAAATATATATTTTCTGTAGGCAGCAAAACAATTTCCCAAATATATGCATTATTCCAGAACTTATTCAGGTTGTCACTATTAGGTACGTTTTCTGTTCATGAAACAATAATTCACTATTTCGGATGCCATTAAAATATTCAGTTTACTGTGCGAATCTATGAAAGACTACATAACGTTTACTTAGACTACATAACGTTTACTTTATATGTGGTTAACTCAAAGAATAGTATCGGAAATGTTTGTGCTATGTAAATTGGAGTTAATTCAGGCAGCTTCACTCATTTATTAGATGATGCAGTTTTAATACTGTAAATTTGATAATCTCATAGTAACCAAACTCGAGATTATGAGGTAGACATAATTTAAATTTGGTTGGTTGATAGAAGTTTTAGCATCGAGGCTGTATGACACGTGCACGTACAGCTTAATGTGGGATTCGAACCACATGCGCTTTCACGGGGGATCGAACCCGGATCTCACACACCGAAGGCACGCTCGTTTATCATAGGCACACAAGGAAATGTACTTTAATTTAAAACGTTTCTTTTTCTCAGGTGATCAACAGAAAGATAAAAACACAAATGTTTTAACTAGGATTCGAATAACGAAATAAATATCGCTTGAACTTCAACCTGTTTCCACAGGTCACATGATTATACATACCAACACAATTGGGTACAGCAATGAAACAGTAATTAACATTGTAAGGAACGAAGTTGATAAAAAATAAAGAAATATTTTCTTACCTTAGACATGGTTGTAGTGTTGTGTATTTCCTTGGATGATACATAACTGAAGAGCTGTTTGGCCGTGCTTTTATACTTGAAACATTGTATTGTATGGAAGGAAGTCATTTTAATGGAATTCCATTCTTTAAAATTTCTCCTGGAAAAAGAAAATTTTAGCAAAGGAAAAATTTAATTAATTTCCTTCGTTTCTGCTGCTTTTCTTCTAATTTTTCCGTTTCTCCTGAAATGAAAACCAGCAAAATAAAATCACGTGTGAATTGTAATAAATTGAACACATTAGTTCAATGATGTGTGTAAAAGTTCAGGAAAGAGATTGTACGGGGTTCCCTGGTTCGATTCGCTTGCATGTAAATTTGTGGTGGACAACATTATGTCCGTGTATTTTCTCGGGGAACTCCCATTTTTTTCGCACATTTTCATTCCAGTAAATCTTCCATCATCATTTGCCCTTATCATCCCTCTCCCTTAGCCTAACGGGCATAACCGTGAAACGTTAAACTGAGAGATTTTAACAGTTTCGTAATCAATTCGCCTAATTCCCATTTCACCTCATTTTCACAGATGTTATTCATTGATAAAATTCACAGAGTTTAGGGCAGATAAACGAAAAAAAGATTTAAATCAAAACATAATAAAAATTATGTAATATACACGTTATTGACGAAAATATACAATAATATAAATTGTCATTCTACATATCTTGTATGTATTTATTGTAGTTTTTATGTGCTAAGTTATAGGTCTCGTCCTAAATAGCTTTGGTGCTGACACAGAAAGTAAATAGATAACAATTAGTTCAACCAACCCCCAAAATGTCCTGGGTTTGGTGAGGTTTTGGGAAGTAGTGCTAAAGATTCGACTGGGTATGTCTTTCCTTTCTTTTATTTGTTTCTTTTGTTTATTTTTCCTTTCTTTTGTTTTATGTTTCTTTACTTTTCTTTCCTTTTTTATTTGCTTCCTTTCTTCTTTATTCTTTTATTTATTTTTTAAAACACTTTTGTTTGTGGGTTTACACAGCTATAGCAAATTCTAGCTTCCTGTCAGTTTAGTGCATGTTTAAAAGGCTTTTAAAAATGTACATCAGATAGTACAGGAAAGAAGTAACCATTCAAAACACATGACAAATAAATCTCTAAACATTCTATTGTGAGATGAATATATTTATTGGCATAATTAAATGGATTTTCAAACCAATGTTTTAATGTGAAACATTTGTTTTCACACAGGGGCGCATGCAGAAGTGGTGCTTGGGATTCAGATCTCCTCTCTCTCTCAGAATTCTCGATTTTCTGTAAGTTTAGTCAAAATTTATTGGCGATTCTTCTTCTTCTTCTTCTTCTTCTTCTTCTTCTTATTATTATTATTATTATTATTATTATTATTATTATTATTATTATTATTATTATTATTATTTTACAATTTTTAATATATACAATTTGTCATATCGAGTTTGCACTCCCCAAAACCTTTGAACCCCTTCCAAAATAAATAAATGCTTGTTTACAACACAATCAGTGCGGAAAAGATACAACTCTCATTTGTTAATGGATAAAACTGCTCTAATGATCACCATTTGTTGTTTATACATTTATATTCCTTCATGCATTATTACAGAAAAGAAGTAAAACGACATTAACATGAAATTTGTATTTGCGTTCATGGAGGAACTTCACATTCTCATCTCTAGATATCGAGCAAATAATGTTTTCTTGTAGGTGCAAACCCAATGGAAACATCGTGGCAGATATCTGGAAAACTAATATTTCTTACCCGACCTAGACTCTGCTTTCGTCTGTTTATATTGAAAAGATATTCCGAGCCCTACTCGATCTTAAGGTTGAAATTGATATATACGCGGAGGTAAAATGTACACTTAATTTTTCGTGTCCTGTACCCCATGTATATCCCTTTTTTTGTGACACAAAATTTAAAATATAAATATTTAATACACAAAGTTTGAGTCGTCTAATCCTCATTGATACACTGTTCTTAAAGGGGTGCAAATGAAATTTGAGGATTAATAATACAGAAATGTGTACAATCACCAATATAATTAAACAAAATTTGCTGAAAACTATGTATTTCTACTCACATATACAAATTTAATTATAATTGTTTTTCTTTGTTTTTATGTGGAATTTTGAGGTATAAAACTGTTGATCTATTGTCCTTTCTTTAGTAGTAAACAGACACTTGCTCAGTGAGTTTCCACTGAATGCAAGGACAATATAACAAAGCAATAATACCTCACGCGTTCTTTAAAATGCATGTCTTATCTTTGTTTTAGCTGTGAAGACACGTTTTTGAAACACAATTCTGACATTCATTATTTTAATGAAATACTGGTCTATGTGTGGAAACATAGAGAAGAGAATATATTAGTTAAATTCTATTCGCGTTACGGTATTATATCTTCCAGTATGTTTCAAAATAAATTATGTCCACTATTTAATCAGAATATGACAATAAACTAGCGTTATTACCGTCTGCAAATACAGTATATAAATTCTGGAACTTTATATTCTATTTGGAAACATTTGTATGAGATTTTAAAGAAATCTAACGTTTAATGTTTCATTTTATGGTTGTGACTTATAAACTAAGGAAGACAATGACAAATAGATAATGAAATTAAAAAGGAAATTGTTTCAACGATAAATTGGAACAATCCTAGTATATTCTCCGCATCAGAGCTAGGTGCGGAAATCCAGGGTTTCATTGGTGATATGGGTTCATTTAGTTGGGGATCCCATGTTAGACTGTCACATGTAGACTCAGTATTAAAACGGGATATGAACTTCCAACCAACCAAATCATCAGTCTTAGAACTCATAAGATTGAGGGAAGATAATTGGCTTATGATCTGAGAAAACTTGTAGTTACTCTGAAAAAACATACATCTTGCAATTTCCACTTAAACCCAACAATAGATCAAAGTATCAAATCTGCGTAGAAAAGTTGATCGTTGATCTTTTGCCGAACCATCGTGACAAATAATTAAGCGTCGAACTTTTAGCTTAACAAAAATGTGGTTCTAGGTTCCTAATATAGGCTCGAAAAATATTTAAATAAATTCCATAACCTATGAAATCTTACAAACGATTCCTTTAAAATGTTGACTGGTCAAATCTTTAAGAGTCAAAACAAACTAGTTGAAATTCCCCTTCTTCGCTCGAGAAAAAGTTTATGGTAATGTTATTTGCGGAATATTTAAATCCCTTTCCTCCAATAGGATACGAATATTAGCGTCGAACTTTTAGCGTCGAACTTTTAGCTTAACAAAAATGTGGTTCTAGGTTCCTAATATAGGCTCGAAAAATATTTAAATAAATTCCATAACCTATGAAATCTTACAAACGATTCCTTTAAAATGTTGACTGGTCAAATCTTTAAGAGTCAAAACAAACTAGTTGAAATTCCCCTTCTTCGCTCGAGAAAAAGTTTATGGTAATGTTATTTGCGGAATATTTAAATCCCTTTCCTCCAATAGGATACGAATATTAACCAAAGTGAAATGACAAAAACATAAGTCAATGCAAGTGTTCAAGATGACTTTTAAAGAATTAAAACATTTCCTCGCTTTGGCCATATATGAATAAAAAATAACCGATTTAAGATATTGTAGCAATTACTGCCCTTCTCACTTAGAGGCAGAACTTTTGAAAACAATACATCGGGTGGTCACATATTTATAATGAATAGTATATATGTCAAGTCTCATCTACTTACGATGAGGGGTTCATGAGACACTGTTGGATAAGCTTGCATATGTGCATTATTTTTATTCATATTAGTTTCATTTTTTGTATATAGTTTAGTGGTTTTAGTGAATTCTTTGTGATTCTTTTAGTGATTTTTCTGGTGAGCTTTAGTGAGTTGTGTTTGCATTGGCTGGCAACAGTGCCTTCAGTGTGCTATTCAAGTGTGTCTGTGCATTCGACAATGTGCTTCGAAGTTCAACTAGACAAGCATATTCATTCATAGTTTCAGAAAGGCATATTTATTCATAAGCTTTAGAGAAACTCATGTTCATTAATATACAAGATTTACATGTTCTTAACAGTGTTTTAGAATGTTACTCAGTTTATGTGTGATCGAAGACAAAGTATGATGGTTAGCAAGCAACATGTGGTTTAGCTAGCAGCAAGCAACGATTACTGCAGGAAGATGTTAAGATAAGTAATTCATTGTACTAATATTTAAGTATTATATCAATCATTATGTTAACATACGAACAAAGCATGTCATGTTTATTATATTAACACATGTACCTTTAAATAAGAATTGAAGCAAGTAACATTTAAAATATTCGTCAAGTCTTATTTCTCGTTCCTTCATGATATCTGGGTGAATCAGTAATATGGGTTTAATCATACAGTTCATTAGCTTTGGATGTGATATGTGTGATTTGTAAATGAAGTACATAAACATATCACCCCTTCATACATCATCATTTTTTTTTGGTCCTCCGGGCCGGATGTCAGAACGAGAAACGTGACTTTGCATTGTTTCTTCTCGTTGTGTTTGTGTGGGTGCTGGCTGTCATAAGCAGGACAGAGCTGTTCATATCAGTATAGTGGTGTGTGTGCATTCAACCCAGCTGAATTCAAGGTTACACGTTTGTAGGTCACTCAGAAGTGAAAAGAAAAATATATTGTCAGCGGTTTGAGTAGTTAAAAAAAAAAGACTGAAACAATGGCAGAAGTGCAGTTGGGTCAATTAATTAAGAAACGTGCTTCGGTCAAAGGTCAGGCAACAAGAATACAGACATTTCTTCAAAAACTACAGAATGAAAATAAACCTAGCATACAAGAAGCAAGAACAAGGCTAGTTGCACTTGAAGGGGTTTTTATTAAATTTGATGAGATACAGTCAGAAATAGAGCTCTTAGATGAGACGGGTGAACAAGAAACGCACAGAATTATATTCGAGGAACTGTATTATGATTCAAAGGTTAAGTTACAAGAATTTATTGATAGTTTTGAACAAAAAACGGATTCAGGGACAGCAAATAACAAAGCTGGAAATTCTAGTAGTAGTTCAGTACAATTGCCTAAAATTTCCTTGCCCACATTTTGTGGTAAATACGAGGAGTGGTCGCCCTTTAAGGACATTTTCATTTCCCTTATTCACAATAACGAATCATTAAGTACAGTTTGTAAGTTTCAATATTTGCGCACATCGCTCAAGGGAGAAGCGTTTACATTAATAGCAAATCTGCCTACAGTAGAAGTTAATTACGAAATCGCATGGAAGCTTCTTGTTGAACGCTACGAAAACAAACGGTTGATAGCTTCGACATATGTACGAGGGTTGCTCAATATCAAGCCAGTAATGAAAGAAAACGCTAAAGACATTAGACAATTTGTAAATACTGCACGTAGTAATTTTCAAGCCCTTAAAGCATTGAATTTGGACAAACCTTTGCATGACGTACTACTAACACAACATTTAGTAGAAAAACTTGATTTGGCAAGCAAAAGGGAATGGGAAGCTGAGCAAAGTAGTGACTCCTTTCCATCGTTATCGGAATTATTTTCATTTTTAGAAGGTCGTTGTCAAATGTTAGAAAACATTCGTCCTACTCAATCTGAAAGTACTTATGACAACAAAAGTTTAGATTCCAAAGCAAAAAGAAAGAATAACAGTCAAGTGAATTCGTTTGTTACTGTGCTTCCAAATGTATGTAATATTTGCCGTAGCAAAGAAACGCATGCAGTTTTTCGTTGCCCAGAATTTCTGAGTGCCAACATTAATCAAAGAAAGGAGCTCGTGAAGCAAAATAAACTATGTTTTAATTGCTTAGGTAATAAACATCAAGTAAAGGCATGCAAATCAAGTACTTGTAAGAAATGTAATTTTAAGCATAATACACTGTTGCATGAAGACACTACTCAGGAGGCTACTAACAAAGACAGTTCAAGCAAAACAAATAACAATAATACTAACGTACCTAAAGTTAAGGAACAGAATCAGATTAAAGTTCAACCACAGGACTCTTATTGCTCATTTAAGATTAATTATGGTCAGCAAGTCTTATTAGCAACAGCGTTAGTTAACGTAACAGACACTAAAGGTCGTTTTCAACAATGCAGAGTGTTATTAGATGCAGCGTCTCAATCGAATTTTGTAAGCGAAGCTTTAGTTCATAGATTAGGCCTCAAGAAAACGAAAAATCGTGTTCCCATTAGAGGTATCAATTCTGTAACCTCCGAAGCTCAGTACAGTGTTAAAGTTCATATTTATTCAAGAACATGTGATTTTAATGCAGTGGTCGATTGTTTAGTATTGCCAAACATTACAGGTTGCATACCTTCTAAGGATATCGATTACAGTAATTGGAACTTGCCAAAGGATATTTGCTTAGCCGATCCAAATTTTAATCGCTCGTCGTCAGTGGACATGCTTATAGGTGCGGGGTTATTCTACAGTCTCCTCGAGCCAGGCCAGAAGACTAGAAAAGGACATTATCCAGTTTTGCAGGAAACGAAGCTAGGATACGTTGTCGTCGGAAATATGCCTTCAATACCCGAAGAAGCCAACCAGTCGGTAATTTCATGTTTTGCTCAGATGGAGACAGACTTGGATACACAATTGAGAAAATTCTGGGAACTCGAAGATCTTCAGACTAAGATTTACACGCCGGAAGAAGAAAATTGCGAGAAGCATTTTTTAAAAAATACAACCAGAAATGGAGATGGAAGATTTATTGTCAAATTACCAAAGAAGGAAGAGAATGCAGTTTTAGGAGAGTCTTACAACATGGCACTACAAAGATTTAAGCAGCTTGAAAGAAGATTGCTACAAAATCCTGAGTTTCATAAACAATATGCCGCCTTCATGGATGAGTATTTAAGTTTGGGTCACATTCGAAAAGTTACAGAAGAAGACGTGAACAGCAGCAGCAGTTGTTATCTTCCACATCATCCTGTATTCAAGATGGACAGTACAACAACTAAATTAAGAGTGGTTTTTGATGCAAGTGCAAAAACGTCTAATGGCAAATCATTGAATGACATTCTTCATTTTGGGCCAATTGTTCAAGATGACTTGTACTCCATTATTTTAAGGTTTCGGTTGTATCCAGTTGCATTTACAGCAGACTTAGAGAAAATGTACCGCCAAATATTAATTCATGATGAGGACAAGTGTTTACAACGCATCCTTTGGAGAAATTCAGTAGAAGAACCGATCCAGTCGTATGAGTTACAAACAGTGACGTACGGGACTTCGTCAGCGTCCTTCTTGGCAACAAGATGTCTGAAGCAAATAGCGGAGGAAAATTCCAAGAAATTTCCAGAAGCGGCAGAAGTAATAAAACACAATTTCTACATTGATGATGTGTTAAAATCAGTACCAAACGTGTCAAAGGCCTTAGAACTACAGAAGGATCTTATTAATATTTTAAGCAGAGCAGGTTTCAAGCTTTGTAAATGGAGTTCTAACAAAGAAGAAGTACTTCAAGGAGTTCCTGAAGACTTCAGGGAAAAACAACAGCCAATCATACTTGGTCAGCAAGACGGTGTTAAGACTTTAGGAATAGCATGGATTCCATTAACAGACAAACTCATAATTTCGAACAAAATTTGTAAAAATGGAACTGCAGTAGAAAGTAAGGTTGCAATGACAAAAAGACAAGTCGTCAGTATAGTGTCATCTATCTTCGATCCATTAGGTCTAATCGCTCCAATTGTCATCAAATACAAGAATTTCTTACAAAAGTTGTGGAAGACAGGAATGGATTGGAATGATCCATTAGACCCAGTCCTACAAGTTGAGTGGAATCAATTAATGTCTTGGTTACCTGCGATGGCGAAGATACAAATTACAAGAAACGTAATGTCTTCGGAGAACGTTAAGGAAATTCAATTACATGGTTTTTGCGATGCAAGTGAAGAAAATTTTGGAGCAGTAGTGTACATCAGGGCTACAGACGAACAAGGAAACATTGAAGTCAATTTACTTTGTTCAAAGTCGAAGTTTGCACCACTGAAGAAGCAAACTTTGCCTAGATTGGAATTATGTGGAGCACTGTTACTTTCGAAGCTAATAGACAAAACACTATCCATATTGAACTTAGAGGTCAGTGGTATACACCTGTGGACAGACTCGACGATAGTTTTGTCATGGATCAAATCACCTCCCAATCGTTGGAAGACATTTGTATCCAACAGGGTGGCTCAAATTCAGAGAATCACATCAATCAATCAATGGCACCACGTGCCTAGTAAAGAAAATGCGGCAGACATAGTTAGTCGAGGAGCGGATCCCAATACTCTTATTCAGTCTCGAGAGTGGTGGCATGGTCCAAAGTTTCTTCACATAGCAGAATGGCCATGTCAAGAACAAAATGAGCCGGCTAATATTCCAGAAGAGAAGAAAGTCATGATAAGTTTGGTGGCAGTTCATGAAACAAGCTTTATGAAAAGGTATTCATCGTTAAACAAAATGTTGAGAGTAGTAGCATATTGTTTGCGATTCAAACATAATTGTCTTTCCAAGAAATTAGAAAGAAAAACCGATAGTCTTGACGCTTCGGAACTTCGTTTAGCGTTACACAGATGTATCAAGATAGTACAACATACTACCTATCATGAAGAAATATTGAACTTGCAGCAACAAATGGAAGTTTCAACAAAGAGCCCAATCAAGGATCTTTTTCCATTTCTGGACACGGAAGGAATGCTAAGAGTAGGAGGAAGATTGGAACATTCAAACTTGGAGTACCACAACAAGCATCAATTCATCCTACCTGCAGAACATCATTTCACCCACCTGATAGTCAAAGAAGAACATAAAAGGTTGCTTCATGCAGGACCACAGCTTCTTATTGCATCTTTGCGTACCAGATATTGGATTCCAAGAGCTAAAAAGATGGTCAAGGCAATAGTACACAATTGTTTGGTTTGTTTCAAGTGGAGATCAACAAGTTCATCACAGTTAATGGGACACTTACCCAAGGAAAGAGTAAATGAAGCAAGACCATTTGTACACGTGGGAGTGGACTACGCAGGATTCTTTTATGTCAAGCCCACAATTCGCAGCAAAATTCAAATGAAAGTCTATGCAGCGTTGTTCATCTGTTTAGCCACTAGAGCAGTTCACATAGAAATAGTTTCAGACTTAAGTTCTCAAGCCTTCATCGCAGCATTGAAGAGATTTATTGCTAGGCGAGGAAAATGCTTATCTACATGTATCTGTAGCGACAATGGTTCAAATTTGTTGGCGCCAATCGAGAATTGCAACAATTTTTTGAATCCAAGACTAACAGAAAGGACATTCTGGAACACTCAGCTCAAGAAGGTTTAGAATGGAAATTCATTCCTGCCAGATCTCCTCACATGGGGTCATGGGAAAGTTCAATAAAATCCATGAAGTACCACCTACGGCGTGTAGCAGGAACTGCAAGTCTGACATACGAAGAGTTGAACACGTTACTTATTCAAATTGAAGCCATTCTAAATTCAAGACCATTGACAGCCATTTCCAACGATCCTACAGATCCAATGTATCTCAGTCCAGGACATTTTTTAATGGGAGCTACACTTCTCAGCCTTCCGGAACCAGATCTACTAGACGTGCCTATCAACAGACTAGGAAGATGGCAACGGATTACACAAATGAAGCAGCATATTTGGAAACGTTGGTCAAGAGATTACCTCAACCAGTTACAACAAAGAAGAAAATGGAAGTCAGCTCAACCTAATTTACAACCGGGCATGGTCGTATTGTTAAAAGAAGACAATGTTCCTCCTCAAGTGTGGAAGTTAGGTGTGATTGAAGAAGTTCATCCGGGCAGTGATAATTTAGTGCGAGTGGCAACTGTGAAGTGTAAAAGTGGCATTTTTCGGCGTAGTGTTGCTAAGCTAATTCCTTTACCTAAGATATTGTAGCAATTACTGCCCTTCTCACTTAGAGGCAGAACTTTTGAAAACAATACATCGGGTGGTCACATATTTATAATGAATAGTATATATGTCAAGTCTCATCTACTTACGATGAGGGGTTCATGAGACACTGTATTCTTTTGTACATTTCTAATCCGCCTTTTCTCTCTTAGGATATGCCTTGTAATGAAAGTAACAAGATGAAAACTAAGGAGAGGTCAGCTGGCGCTTTCTGGTGTACTGGCAAACTTGAACACTATTTAGAGAACAGTTCAGTGCCTAAATACACAATTTCAGGGTAGAAATGCACACGGAGGGAAGTTACAAGGAGCTTGAACCAGGGGCGGATCCAGGATATGATGAAGGGAGGAGCTAAACCATATTTTGCCGTTTCATCCAGTGTAAAGCAGGATTGAAGCCCATTTTATCCAGTATATACCTGGGCGTCAAGGGGGGCAATAGCCCCTATAGCCTCCCTTGGATCCGCCACTGGCTTGAAGTGAAGTTTATCACTAAAAGTCAGTGAAAAACACATATTAGTTCAGATTTAATCGGTTAATAATAATTCCAGTGTAACAATTTAAACTCGCTTAAGAAACAGTCGAGCAGTTTGGGTGGTTAATCTGTTAATCAGATATTTGTTTGTTTAAATCCTCCAAAGAAATTAATTTGATTAGTGTTGCTCAATCGGAACAAATTCTGTTTTTCATTGATTTCCAATACTAAACTTCAAACCTTCATTATTTCTCTTCCCATGTTCACTTTGACCTGCAATTTTGTATTTGGACTTAGTTGATCAGCCTTATATTGTGTCAAAGTTTCATCAGGTTACGACTGTACACCAGCTGACCATTTTCCAATGTGTCTTAAAAATGTTCAAAAATTGATTTTAAATAGTACACCAATTTTCTCGTAATAATAAGACAGAGAACTTCGATGTCACCCTTATATATTGAGCAAATGTTTGAATGTTGCGCTCTTTTCCCCTTAAAAGGGGACTATTTAAAGATGATGGAGGGATGTGCTCACGTTTTATTTAAAATTAAACTAATTGTACCAAGTTCCACCTTCCTAATATAAAGTGAAAACTGCAGATTACCTGCTTTAGTTGTACCACCATACAATGTTTATGATAATGTTAATCTTAGCTAATATACAACCATAATATTTCACATTTCTTATAATGACTATCTGTTATGTGCGTACAATTTTTCAGTTAAAGGGTCAGGAATCTTAAGTGACCATTTAGAGATAAACATCTATATTTATAGGATAAAATAAGGTCTTTATCGGTGTTTATCATTAAATTTTCAAAAAAGAAAGGACTGAACTACAGGAAGTAAATTTGGTTCCTACATAATTCTTCTCCAGATCTAATTCTGTAAGAAGCCTTTTATTAGTTTTTTTTTAGCTCGGGGATCGGATTTGGGGGATAAAAATATATTAGAATTAATGGGTGTTCCTAGCGATTTCTTACAAAGCCTTGCGTATATGCAACCCCATTGCGCCACGGTTGTGCGGGCTTACATAATAGTACAGGCTAAACACCAAAGAATTGAGTAAAATCTTTCCTTTCTTTTAATGAATATTCTGAATCAAGAGTCAGCAACGACGAGTGCTGACTCTTTTATTATTCAGTTTCTGAATTAACACCCAACAACGACACGTGCCTACAGGTAGTTACTTCAATAAATTCTCGATACACACTGTGTTTTGTGCTATGGTACTTTTATTTTATTCTTTTGATTGCATACATACTTCTTACACATATTCTATGTACAGTAATGTTTTGGTATAACACATAAAGGTTAACAAACATTTATTTAACCATAGTATCCATAACCTCCATATCCAAGACCATAACCTCTGTAGCCGAGTCCGTAACCTCCATAACCAAGGCCATAACCTCTGTAGGCAAGGCCATATCCTCCATAACCAGCATAGGCTGGGTAGTCCGGAACAATAAGATAAATATTCAGCCTTTAATTTATGGAATTACATTATAGATAACATTTGCATTTAATCTTTTTCTCATCTGGATTCAAGTAAGTAATATAACTATAATTCAAATATGTCGAAATGTTGGTGTGATACGGTAAACATTTTTATTCTAAGCTACAGGCACGTAGCCAAGGACCCCCCTTTGGAGACCAGAAATGAAAAAAATAAGGAAAGGTGAAACAAAATGAAATGAGAAAAAGAAGGATTATCGTTAATAATAATAATAATAATAATAATAATAATAATAATAATAATAATAATAATAATAATAATAATAATAATAAACACTACAGGAAGCTTTTGGTTACACTTTCTTACAAGGAGATTTGTATTATTTGCAATACATGGTGGCGAGGTGAGTGAGATATCCTGGAAGAGTGAGGGAATTTGAAAAGTTACTAGAAAAGTTACTAGAAAAGGTGGTCTCTAGAAAAGTTACGGAATTCTCAGAATTTCTGCTACTAGTCAGGGAGATTTCAAGTTTCCGAAAGCATAGTGCCGTTGGGTAAGAGTGTGGACATTTTTTTCATAATTTTTCGTCATCGCATCCTTGCAGTATCAAACAGAACTTTAAAGGTTTATTGACCCGAAACTAAGGGATCTACCATAGTCGGGTCAAGACTCTATTTAGGAACTAGTATGTGTCCTATCCAAATATCCAAGTTTCAGAATCTTGCAGTACTTCCGCAATAATTTTTAAAGTGGTAGTTAGGCTACGGGCCTGCAGTTTAAAGTACTCATCAACTATCTCTATAAAAATTGTTGCGGAAGTACCGTAGGATTTTGAAACATGAATATTTGGATAGGGCACATACTAGTTCCTAAGTGAAGTCCTGACCCGACTACGGTAGGTTTCATAATTTTGGAGCTATGGACTTTTAAAAGTCCATTTCTACGTATTTTCGGCAGCCTATAATTTGGAAAGGAAGCATTTGTGCACCAGCTTCGTCTATACTTTTTGTCTTATCATGCTGTCAGGCATCACCTCCCAAACGTTGTTGGTGTTGGTTTGAAGCACCCTGTATATTGGAAACTAAAATAAACTAATAAATGATAGTCTTATTTTGACAACTGTTTACTTTGGTTGAATCGTATAAATAGGTCCGTGTTTTGTGCATTTTTTACGTGACAATTCTGAACTTTTAATGCTATACAATTATAACAGAATTAATCATTAACTAACGTATTACTAACAATACACAATAACATGATAAATGAATACAAAATTAATTATTTCTTTAACAAATGTACGTAATATCTATATATATAAAAGAGAACGCACAAAATCCTTTGTCCGCTCATCACGCTAATACGGCTGAACCGATTTCTTTCATTTTTGGGGGGTTGTTAGGATTTGGACCCTAGATGGTTTTTATCATATCACTTTAATTTTCAATTACCAGTGTCTTGAGATAATTGACCAATCAGGTGTCAATACGTACAAAAAATCCTTTGTCCGCTCATCACGCTAATACGGCTGAACCGATTTCTTTCATTTTTGGGGGGTTGTTAGGATGTGGACCCTAGATGTTTTTTATCATATCACTTTAATTTTCAATTACCAGTGTCTTGAGATAATTGACCATTCAGGTGTCCATACGTACAAATCCTTTGTTATTAGTTCATCATAGGTATAAAAATAAACGTATTTATATGCAACCCGCATGACCCTGTGACTCGGCGGGTTAACATAACTGACAGGCGCTATAAATCACTTGAAAGCGAAAAAGTAAAAATTATCTAAGTAACAAAGTTTATTGCGTTCCGGGATGACCGCAGCGAAGCGGGGCGGGTTGGGGTGACCGCAGCGAAGCGGGGCGGGTTAACATAAATGACAGGCGATATAATGTTAACATTAGTGCAATCTTCTATGGTTTTTATCATATCACTTGAAAGCGAAAAAGTAAAAATTATCTAAGTAACAAAGTTTATTGCGTTCCGGGGTGACCGCAGCGAAGCGGGGTGAACGCTGCTAGTCATAATATAAATTATTAACAATATACGAAAGAAATAACAATCAAACTGAGTAAATTTCAAACCAGAATACATGAGAAACTTATGGACCTATATGACATAAAGAAATACAAATGAAATTATAACAAACTGTATATGAAAACAAAATTATCAGGAAATGTAGCCTACATGTTGCGCAAACGACAAACAATAAAAATGGCACATTTATTAAATAAATTTATTTAACAAATAAATTTATATTTCGCCAGTAAATAAAAAAAAATCCTTTCTTGGATCCAATACTTTCTTCAGAACATCGTCAAAGTGGTTGTCAGCCTTTTATGATGTCTGTACTTCTATCTTATTGTGGGTTATAGAAGAAAAATCTCGTCCAGTTCTTTACCAGGAAGTAATGTGCGTAAGATCGATGACACATTCCCGCGCTGGATGGCAATGCTGACACTTTGGAAAAGATATGCAGTAGCTTAGGGGTCACCCTCGATTTGTGTTTTATCAGAATAGCTAAAAATTTATAACAAACTCTATATTTTACTAATTTTCAAAATTCTGCAAAACAAATCCACTGTAATGGGTCCAAGTCTCCACTAATCAAGTTACACTTTCTGTGAGCTTCAATAAAGAGCTGAAATTTCAAAGGATATAGAGCCCTTTGATGTTGGATGATCAGTTGGTTGGTTGTAGATTGTTGTCCCTTTTCAACACTAAGTTTAAGGGAGGCTATTCAAATTTGAAAGCTCTCCCATCGGGGTCAAATCTTTATACCCTGTGCACCAAAAGCATGCAATTAGACCCGTGGAGAGGTCAGAGTTGATCATGAATACCAACGTAATATATACAATTGGTAAAATATCGATAAAAAAATTGATTTGGTCTTACTGTGTGGTAAGAGTGAATTCTTTTCTTGATGTAATTATTTTCTCCTATTAACTTTTGTCTAGATTTTGGGCCAAGTGTATTTTTGCAGCAGGATGCAATTTCGCTTCACCAACACAGGATATTTTTGACTGAGTGTAGCGTATATCTGCTCCAACTGTTCGGAATAAGTATCGACGTTGACGTTACAACCGTTAGGAACGAGACCGAAGTGAATTACCAACTCGTAGTTCTACTAGATACAGAGCATGACTCTATGCTTGAAATGGCCATGTTTGACCCTTCTCAACTTGAAATTCGACCCTTGCACAACCACTGTTTCTACACATTTCGATTTCGGAAGAACACCCATTTTTCGTAGCATGTGACAATTCATTAATTAATTATAGTAGTAGAAAATGGATCGATCTGGGCCAAATTGGCCACGTCAGGAGCCCCTGGGAAATCGAGCATCGTGAACCGTGAACCCACGGTCTTTTACGACTTCCATTTTAGGGGTGTATTTGTTCCCTTTTATGAGCACTTTTTAGGGGGTGTATTCGTTCTCTTTTACGAGCACTTTTTAGGGGTGAACCCGTTCCCTTTTATGAGCATATTTTTCAACCCCTATTCGAACATGGCATAAGACTACGTAACACATAGCAGAACATAAGACTATTTAACATAGCAGAACTAGTAACAGAGCATGGCTTATTTTTCAACCCTTATTTTAACATAGCAGAAATAGCAGAGACAACGTAACATATCAGGGGTGTATTCATTCCAACCCTTATTTTAACATAGCAGAAATTACGAATACACAGCATAGCATAATAAGACATAGTCCATTTTAGGGGTGGACTCGTTCTCTTTTATGATCACTTTTTCAACCCCTATTTTATCATAGCAGATAATACATAAGAGTACGTACTTTTTCTACCCCTTATTTTACCATAGCAGAGAATACATGGAGACTACGAACACAGCATAGCAGATAACACGTTCGTTTTCAACCCCTTAGCATAAGACTATGTAACATAGCAGATCTAATACAAGAGTATGGCTTATTTTCCAACCCCTATTTTAACATAAGACTCGTTCCACCCCTATTTGAACATAGCAGAGTATGGCTATTTTTTTCAACCCTTATTGGAACATAACAGAGACTACGAAAGATAGCGAAGATTAAACATAGTTCATTTTAAGGGTGAACTCGTTCCCTTTTATGAGCATATTTTCCAACCCATATTTTAATTACGAACACATAGCATAGTAGATAATACATAAAACTCGTTCCCTTTTATGAGCATATTTTCCAACCCCATTTTTAACATAGCAGAGAATACATAAGACTCGTTCTCTTTTATGAGCACTTTTTAGGGGTGAACTCGTACCCTTTTATGAGCATATTTTCCAACCCCTTAGCAGAAATTACGAACACAGCAGAGAGGATCACCCCTATGGCTCATTTTTCAACCCTTATTTTACCATTATGAAATATAGCGAAGATTAAACATAGTTCATTTTAGGGGTGTATTCGTTCTTTTTTATGACTCATTTTCCAACCTCTATTCGAACTGAGCAGAGAATACATAAAACACTACTTCAACCCCTATTTTAACATAACACATAACAGACATAAGACTACGAAACTAATAAAAGAGTATGGTTTATTTTCCAACCCCTATTTTAACATAGCATAAGACTACGAACACATAGCAGAGGTGTATTCGTTTCAACCCCAGACAATGAATACCTTTGTAACATAGCAAAGGGGGTGTCAACACCAACTGTATTCGTTCCACCCCTATTTTAACATAACAGAAATAGCAAACACTATCAACATAGCAGGGGTGTACTTGTTCCAATGTAACATAGCAGTTGGCCTATTTTTCCATCCCTATTTGAGCATAGTCCATTTTAGGGGGTGAACTCGTTCTCTTTTATGAGCATATTTTAAACATAGCGGACAATGAATACCTATGTAACATAGCACAGGGGGTGTATTCATTTTTTCCACCCTATTTAAACATAACAGAAATAGCAAAGACTACTAACATAGCAGGGGTGTACTCGTTCCAACCCCTATAGCAAAGATTCTTTTAAGGAGTGAACTTTTTCTAACCTTTATTTGAACATAGTAGAGATTATTTTCTTTTACAAGGAGACAATATTTAAAGATTGCAAAGGAACGCAAACTTCCGTGTTTTATTATCAGTTACATAATATCTTCCGCCATATGTGGATAATTCTTATTACGTCATTCATCCGGATTTTAAAAACATTGTGCTAGTTTTTTCTTCAACAGACAATACTGATTTAATAGTATGTGTTGATCGCTCGCGGTATAACTTGTCATTCAACGACAGGATTTAAAAAAATTAAAAAAAGGGAAAACCCCGACCGTGACTCGATGATATCATCTCTATTGCGCAATAGTACGCAATGCAATCACAAAGGTATATGTTGATCGCTCGCGATCTGTCTTCTCATTCAAACCTGACCGTGACTCGGTGACATCATCCCTATTGCGCAATTACAAAGGTATAAAAGAGTAATCGAGAAGTTGTTTTTAATCAGTTCCTTGTTGGTGTTTAAAGTGTAAACATCTTATCATTGAAGTTCTGATTTTTGTGTGTGTGTGTGTCTATATTAGTGTGGTTTTGTTTTAGTTGTCTATAGATAAGACATTTTATAAGAATAATATCATATTATAAAAACTCACTTCTGAACTATTATAGTAACGTTGCGTTATTTAAAAATAACAATAATATCATATTATAAAAACTCACTTCTGAACTATTATAGTAACGTTGCGTTATTTAAAAAATGGCAACGGAAAAGGTTAAACCAAATACTATCAATTTACCAACTGATACTCTATTTAATAATAATTTTAAAAAATTCATTTTAAAATGTGATAGTGTTTTAAATGAGGATAGGGGATGCTTTTTAAATAATAAAAGAAAAGACTGTTTAGATATATTAAAACAGGAACAACATAATACATATTTTAAAGTAAATTTTTCTTTTGCTACAACTTTTGTAAAACCAGTAGATTTAGAAACATGTAGATTCTTTGTAAATAGTGGTAAAGAAATTATTTTACCGAGTACAGATGTGAATGCTATAATTGAAAAACTATTTAATAAAATTTTAGTTGAATAAGAAAACAGAGCAATTAAGAAATCAGGATGGTCTCTATGCTCTCAACCTAACCATCTCTTAGAAATTAAAATCAGTAAATATGATCCACTGTCAGCATCATCTTATATAAAATTGCCACAATGGATTTTATCTAAAAAATGTGTTTTAGATATTCAAAATAACGATCATAGACGTTTTATGTATTGCATTCTAGCTGCATTACATCCATTAAAAACATCCACATCGTGTAAATAATTATATACAATATATTAATACTTTATTACCGTTACGTGAAAGATCGAATATAAAATTCCCCGTTGAAGTAGTACATATAAGCAAATTTGAATATATGTGTAATTCCGTATTTACTAAGGAACAAATTTCTATTAATATATATGGCATTGATTATGATAATGAAACAATTTTTCCGTTACGTATAAGCGAAACCACAGCTGTAGGTAAACATATTGATTTATTATATTGTGAAGAAAATTTCAATAGTCATTATTGTCTTATAAAACATCTCAATACCTTATTGAAAAGTCATAAAGAAAAAACTTACATAAAATTGCCTCAATGGATTTTATCCACAAAATGTGTTTTAAATATTGAAAATAACGATAATAGATGTTTTATGTATTGCATTCTAGCTGCATTACATCCAGTAAAAGAACATCTACATCGTGTAAATAATTACATACAATATATTAATACTTTATTACCGTTATTTGAAAACACGAATATAAAATTCCCCGTTGAAGTAGCACACATAAGCAAATTTGAACATATGTATAATTCCGCATTTACTAAGGAACAAATTTCTATTAATATATATGGCATTAATTATGATAATGAAACAATTTTTCCGTTACGTATAAGCGAAAACACAGCTGTAGGTAAACATATTGATTTATTATATTTAAACTCTCGTTATTGTTTAATTACAAATTTAAATGATTTAGTTAGACATCAATTAGGTACTCATCAAACATTTATTTGTAGACGATGTTTAGTATCTTTTTATAACAAATCAAAATTAGATGAACATGAGAAATTATGTAAAGAACACACTCCAACCAAAATTAACATGCCGAAACAAGGAGATGTTTTAAAATTTCGAAAACTAAAATTGTTATTACAGAATGATGTCATAATAGTTGCAGATTTTGAAAGTTTATTAAAACCTATAAATAAACAAATTGGATCTAATACAAAACAAATTCAGGAACATATACCATGCAGTTTTAGTTATATTGTGTGTTGGAGTAACAAATATATAAAATCAGATTTAGTTATTTATCGTGGAGAAAATGTATCGATTAAGTTTGTCTGCTATGGAGAATGAATTAAGAAAAATAATAAATATATTAGATCAACAAACACCAATAATACCATTAAATAGTTCTCAGTTACAGGAGTATAATCTATCCACTAAATGCTCTGTTTGCTATAGTAAATATATGAGTAACAATAGAAAAGTTAGACATCATAAATACTTAACTGGAAAATACATTGCCACGGTGTGAAATAATTGTAATTTGTAAATTAAACGTCAGAGTAATGTTATCCCTGTATTCTTTCACAATTTATCTACCTATGATGCACATTTATTCGTGAAAGAACTAGGTTGCACACCTGGCAATATATCTGTAATTGCTGAAAGCACTGAGAAGTACACCACATTCTCCAAACATTTTAATTTTAATGGAAGACCTATTGAGTTACGTTTTGTAGACTTATATAAATTTCTTCCGTACAGTGTCGAAAATTTGGTGTCAAAATTAAAAGCTAAGCAATTCGTATATACAAAGCAATATTTTTCCGGCGATAAGTTTACTTTAATTCTCCGTAAGGGAATTTATTTTTACGAATACATAACAAATTTAGATACATTTAAAGAAACTGAATTACCTGGAAGAGAGCCGTTTAATAGCAAATTGAATGAAACGCAAATTTCCGAGACCGACTATCAATTTGTAAAACTGACTTGGCGTGTGTTTAAATGTCAAAATTTAGGGGACTTCAATGATCTATATTTAAAAGGTGATGTACTTCTCACAGCAGATGTATTGGAAAATTTTAGAAAGACATGTTTAAATGCTTTTAGTATTGACCCAATTAATTGTTTTACCGCAATAGGTTTGGCATGGCAAGCCATGTTATATAAAAGAAAAGTTTAACTTGAACTTTCATCAGATATCAATATGTTTGTATATGTTTGTAGAAAAATCGATTCGTGGAGGCATCACACAAGCTGTATTAAGGTATACCAAAGCTAATAATCCCTACGTGCATGATTTTGATGCGGAAAAAAAATCTTATTTACTGTATATTGACATGAACAATCTGTACGGACTATCAATGATTGATTATTTACCATATGGTGGTTTTCGGTGGGAGGACAAAATTGACAATTGGCAAGACAAGCATAAAATTATCAATTGGCCCATTGATAGTGAATGGTTTTTTTTCTAGAAGTGGACTTAGAGTATCCAAATTATTTACACGAACACCATTCTGATTTTCCGTGTGCTCCCACCAATGTAGTTCCACCGAATGGTAAATACTTAAAATTACTATTAACACATAAATCGAAATTGAATTATATCTTGCATTATAGAGTATTACAATTTTATCTAAAGCAAGGTTTAATATTGGTAAAAGTACATAAAATATATGGTTTCGTCAATCTAAATGGCTTGCATCTTATATAGAAGAAAATACTCAGCATCGTGCAAATGCTACAATTGAATTTGAAAAAGATTTCTATAAGTTATTAAATAATTCTGTATACGGAAGGACAATGGAGAATGTACGAAAACGCATTGATATAAAATTAATTAATAATGAAAAAAGTGTAAAAATTAGTAGCGCAAGATCAGTTTCAAAACTGGGTAAAATTAGGAGATAATCGTGCATTATTCCATATGCTAAAAAATCTGTAACTCTAAATAAACCGATCTATGTAGGAGCTACAGTATTAGAATTATCAAAATTAGCAATGTATGAATTCCATTATAATATAATGAAACTTCGATATGGAAATAAGATTAGTATTACTTACATGGATACTGACTCTTTCATTTACTACATTTAAACCGATGATATTTATAAAGATATAAAAGACATGAACGAGTATTTTGATACTTCTAATTATGCGGAAAATCATGCTTTATATAACAAAAAATAAACACGTTTTGGGAAAAATAAAAGATGAATTTAGTGGAGTTCCTATCATTGAATATGTTGGTTTACGAGCAAAAAATTATGCAATAAAAACTGATGAAAATAAAGAATTGAAAAATGTAAAGGGATCAAGAAAAATGTAGTTAAAGAACAAATTACGTTTGACGATTATAAATCATGTCTATTTCTAAACGAAACGATTCATAAAACACAATTTGAAATTAAAAGTAAATATCACAATTTAACAACAAATCAGGTAACAAAATTAGCGTTAGATCCGTATGATGACAAAAGAAAAATTTTAAATTGTAATATACATATTGTTCCTTGGGGGTATCATAATAAAGATTTAACATGTGAGATTTGTATATTGTAAATATGATATTTCAGTTTTTGTATATATAGTAGTGTAATAGTATTGATAAACAAAAATATGTCACAATCAGTTCGAGAACAAATAGTTGCAGAATTACATAAAGGTGCAAGACGAAACTATCCTCGAATACCCGTTATAACGAAAGGAATTCATGATTTATGGCAAGCTGATTTAGTTGAAATGAATAGTGGAAAATTGAAAGGTCTAGCAAACATTAATCGAAATTTCAAATATTTATTAACTGTGATAGACGCATTCTCTAAATGCTTGGGCTATTCCTGTGAAAAATAAAACTGGAAAAGAAATTACACAAGCATTTATAACAGTGCTGAGAAAAGCAAACAAAAGCCCCAAATTTTTACAAACTGACAGGGATCGAGAATTTTATAATTCAGAGTTTCAGAAGGCGATGAACCAAAATAACATTAAACATTATTCCACGTACAGTGATGTGAAAGCAAGTATTATTGAAAGATTTAATAGAACATTACGTAATTTAATGTGGAGACAATTTACACTGCAGGGAAATTATAAATGGATTGGCATTCTGCCGGAATTACTAAATAAATATAATAATACTATTCATTCCACTATTAAAATGAAACCTATCGACGCTATTAAAAAAGAAAATGAAAAACATCTATTGACAAACATCTATTGCAAAAAGTTTTCTGTGATAAAAAGAAAAAGTAAATTTAAGGTAGGTGAATATGTAAGAATTAGTAAACTTAAGCGTCCTAGTTTTGATAGAGGTTTTACACGCAGTACAGAAATTTTTGGAATTGTCAAAGTTTTCTTCACTAATCCTCGAACATATCACTTAGTAGACTCAAATAATAAACCTATTGAAGGAAGATTTTACGGACCCGAATTACAATTAACGAAATTTCCAAAAACATATTTAATTGAAAAAGTTTTGCGAAAGAAAAATAATAAGGCCTATGTGAAATGGTTAGGTCTGCCAAAAAGTGAAAATTCTTGGATTGATTTAAAGCATACAATATTGTAAAAAAAAGAAAAGTCAAGAATTTATAGGTGAAGCATGTCGTCGCTAGTATTTCTTGTAGATTTTAGAATTTATTTCAAAAGGTGAATATAATATTTAAAATTCTAGCAACACTATAAATTTTCGTTGCTTAGCTAAATTGTCATCATCATCATCATCACGAGGTCTATCAGTATCACAAGTAAAAATATATTAAATCAAATTTGTTCTTCAACAAACGCTGTGTTTTTATGTAAAGGAGAAAATAAAGTAAAATATTTAAAAAACGTTATTTAAAATAAGTGTGATATATCAATAATATGGAATGGAAAATTCCTTTTACATGTATGATAGCAGGTCCTACAGGCTGTGGAAAATCATATTTTGTTAAAACATTTCTTGACAATTATAGTAAGTTAGTTAAAAATATTGTATGGTGTTATGGTGAATGGCAGCCGTTGTATGATACTGTTTCAGACTGCACGTTTAAAGAAGGTTTACCTCAAAATAATGAATTTCAAGCACACGAAGGTCCACATCTTGTAATTATTGATGATTTAATGCGTGAGTGTGACCATCGGATTGTAGATATTTTTACTAAGGGTAGCCATCATAGAAATATAAGTGTAATATTTATAACACAGAATATTTTTCATCAACAAAAAGGAATGCGGGATATTTCGTTAAATTGTCATTATATTGTTTGTTTTAAAACCTAGAGACCAAGCTCAAATTAATTATCTGGCACGACAATTGTATCTGGAGGTAATACAAAATTGCAACTCGAATTGCACATGGTTATTTACTTTTTGATTTAAAACAAAATACTTCTGATGAGCAGCGAGCTCGAACAAATATCTTTCAAACAGATTCTTTTAATTATGTTTATGTGCCTGTAAAAAAATAATTGCAATATGGCTTATATTCTAACAACTATTTGTGCTTTAATAGCCGTAAAAATGATTAGTAAGGAAAATGCACATTTGTTAAAACTTTTAGCAAAGTCAAAACCGGAAGCACGTAAGGCAATTTTACAAAATGCAGATCCTGATTTAATTCGCTCTATTTGCGAATGTTCCTATAACGTATTACAGGGAAATGTACCATTAAATAAAACAGAGATAAATAGGTTAAAAAATATAAAAAGGAACTGAGATATTTGGTGAAAAAAGGTCCGTCATTAAATCAAAAGAAAAAACGAATAATTATACAAAAAGGTGGTTTTCTTTCTGCATTGCTTGCACCTATTTTAGGAGGTATACTATCTAGTTTAGTTAAATAATTGTGCAAAACGCACAAAAACTTATTTTAATCTCACCAGAAAAATTACATCATTATCAAACGATATCTAATCTTGTTGATGAAATGGAAGGAATTTTAAATAATAAGAGTTTAAATGCAGAAGAAAAATGGATGAGAAATAGAGAAGTCTTACAAAAATATTTAAATATAATTCAAAAACCGGCAGCAGTTACAACAGCAACTACTACTACTATTGATAAAGAGGAGGAGGAAGAAGAAGATGAGGAATAGAATGATGAAATAATATCTACTCTCCCTGAAATTTGTAAACGTAAAGCAAGACCTTTATTACGTAAATTGAAACAAAATCCTAATATTCAATGGGACGATAATGTCAATGTGAATATTAATAATAACTTAATTCCAGGTGCAAATATAGTGGATTTGATATCCGATTTTGTTAGATGTCGTAAGAAAAATATTTCAGTTGCCGGTTGGAAACCTTTTGCTACATTATTAGCAAAAGCCAATATACCCTTAGAGTACATTGGTAAACCTCAACGAATAGATTATATTAGAAAACTAACAGAGGACGAAGAGGATGATGAGAACGAAGAGGATGGTCCTCCACCCCGTAAACGCAAATGGTGTACTTATAAGAAATAATACTAATATTCTATTGTAATCTATTGATATTTTTGAGTATATAGAAAGAAAGATGAATGATCCGTACTTTAATTATTACATTAATCAAGCAGGAGGTGGTTATAACGTGTATAAAGGTAGAGCATATCAAGAAGGTTATGGCATTGGTAGTTTTCTAGGAGGTTTATTCCGTACTGTATTTCCTCTATTAAAACAAGGTGCAAAAACTCTTGGTAAAGAGTTGATACGTACAGGAATTAATGCAGCAGGAGATGTAGTAGATAATAATAGACCTATTGAAGAGTCTTTGCAAGATCGATGGCAAGAAGCTAAAACAAATTTAAAAAATAAAGCTCAAAATAAATTAAATCAGGTGTTGGAAGGATCTGGAAGAAAAACAAAGTCCATTTTAGTGGTGTGAAGCGGATAAAAAGATCCAACGATATTTTTGATTGATTATGAAGCAAAGTGATAGTTTTTATCTTACACTTCCAAGCAATAGTTCTATGGAATATTTTCCTCAAAATACTCTTGCTTGTTATACTATTAAATTATATCATCCTATTGTACTGGAGAAGGGAGTGAGGGAAACAGCTGTTGTTGAAGTACATTATACAAGTTCATTTCAGAATGTTTCCACATATACAAATAATATTTATTACCGTATCATGAATACAAAAAACTGGAACATAACTCAAATCTTACCAGGCCACTATTATCATGTTGATGATATTCTATTTCAAATTAATCATAAAAGTGATATATTAAATTTACAATTAAAATTTAAAACATCAGTAAAACGAATTGAGGTTAATAGAGTAATAAAAAATCAAGAGAAGCATATAGAAGTACGCCTATCTCCTGAACTAGCCAGAATACTAGGGTTTGATTATATTCAACAGGAAGATATTGCAGTTGTGCATCATGTTTGTTATCCACCTGATTTACGAAAAGCGCTACCTACACTTATGTATATTTACAGTGATATTGTAGAACCATAAATGGTAGGTGACACCATAGTTCCATTGTTACGTATTATAAATGCAAATATTACAGAGCATGGTATTAATAATTTTTGACAATCCTCATTATGTGCCCGTGCAACGTAAACAATTTGATCAAATTATTATTGATTTAAGAGATAGTACAGGTAATCCACTTCCTTTCCAATATGGCAGTGTATGTGTAAAATTGACATTTTTTAGACGTAATACGATATTGTAAATTTTACCATCTGTGAATATTAATAGTAAAAAAAGAGAAAAATGCAGTGTGAGTGAATGAAATTAGAATTAGATTTATTTGCTGGTTTACCCACTCAAACCAGTATTATAGGTAATAAAATAGTTCCATATAAGCCGGTGGCTTCAATATCTGATAATGCACCAATAGGATTTGTTGTCCCCGGTCATGGAGATGACTATATGGACTTACCGCACACAATGTAATATATTAAAGGTAAAATTACTAAATCTGATGATTCTAATTTAACTTCTACCGATAAGAAAATTGGGCCTGTAAATGATTTTCTCAATGCAATGTTCAGTGAAGTGCAATTACATTTGAATAATCAACTTATTTCCTACTCTTCATATACATATCCACATCGATCATATATTGAAAAACTACTAAATTATAATGCTAATGCTAAATCAACGCATCTTCAAACATCAATGTGATTTAAAGATACTGCAGGTCACATGGACAGTGTGGCCTATGGTAAATTAGGATTTAAACAACGTTTTCTTCTCACTACTTTAAGTCAGTCATTTGAATTATTGGGTTATTTTCATGCTGATATTTTCAATAAGGAGAAATTTTTACTGAATGGTGTACAACTGCGTATTAAACTAATTCCAGCTAAACCTACATTTTGTCTAATGGGTGACGCAGATGCTGATATAAAAGTTGTAATTACAGATGCAACATTGCTTGTGAAAAAGATTGATGTGTCTCCAGCAGTTAAAATAACAAAATAAAGTATTACAAAATCCTAAATTTAGAATAAAATATTCTGTAACAAAAGTGCAGGTGAAGACAGAAACTCTGCCACAAGAAATTATGGATAGTACACTTCCAGATCTGTTTTCAGGCATAGTGCCTAAACGTATTATTATTGGTTTTGTTACTAATGCTGCTTTGAATGGTACTTATCAAACAAATCCATTCAATTTTCAACATTTTAGTATGTCGTTTTATACACTGTATGTTGATGGCTCGCTGTCCCATCCAAACCACTACAACCTGATTTTGATAATAAGCTATATATACAAGTATATTCTATTTTATTTACAGGTTCTGGTATTTATTATTCTAATCAAGGTAATGATATTTCACTTGCCGAATATCCTAGTGGTTATACTCTACTGGTGTTTGATTTAACTCCTGATTCAAGCGCAAGTGCTGCATTTCATACTAGTCCACAACGGCAAGGAAGTGTACGTTTAGAGGTTCGTTTTAAAGAAGCACTGTTATCTCCTGTAACAGCAATTATTTATGGTGAATTCTCTTCACAATTAAAAATTGATTTCCAGAGAAAAATATATATTAATTAAAAAATGTTAAATACAATTGAGCTTTATGAAGCATTACAACAAAATTTGCCTAAAGATCATTTTATTGGTGTGTATGCTGCTGATGGGTTACCTTTGTTTATTCATACATTTCCAGCCGCCATAATTATAAACACTGATTCTAGTGATAAGCCTGGTGAACATTGGGTTGCTGTTTATATATCTAATATGTGTGTGGGAGAGTATTTCGATAGCTATGGTATACCTCCCTATATACAACATCATATAAGGTTTTTAATACGAAACTGTCTGTATTATACATGGAATAATAGACGTATTCAATGTGATTTATCTCAATTTTTTGGACATTACTGTTTTTTATATCTAGCATGTCGTGCATCTGGTTATTCACTGCACGATTTCTTAAACAAATTCTCATTCACTACTATTGATGCTAATGATATTATGCTTTATTCATTTATGAGAGTATGATGATGTTATTTTTTTAAACTCCGCCATTGCCGGTCCCAAGCCCTGGATGAGAAAGGAGGAGGGTTGGGGGTTGCTACCCCCGGAAAAGAAAATAATATCTGCTGTGTTTAAATAAGGGTGGAAAAATGAATACACCCCTAAAATGACTATCTTTGCTATAGGGGTTGGAAAATAAGCTCATAAAAGAGAACGAGTTCAATTAGGGGTGGAAACGAATACATCCCTGCTATGTTTTATCTGCTATGGTAAAATAGGGGTTGAAAAAGTGATCATAAAAGGGAACGAGTACTCCCCCTATGTTTAATCTTCGCTATGTTTCATAGTCTCTGTTATCGTAAAATAAGGGTTGAAAAATGAGCCATACTCTTTTATTAACTGTGTTATGTTCAAATAGGGGTGGAGCGAATCTTATGTATTCTCTGCTATGTTAAAATAAGGGTTGGAAAATAAGCCATACTCTTGTATTACCTCTGGTATGTGTTCGTAGGGATTGAAAAATATGCTCATAAAAGGGAACGAGTTCACCCCTTAAAACGTGCTCATAAAAGGGAACGAAGTTTTATATAATTTCTGCTATGTTCAATTAGGGGTGGAAACGAATACACCTCTGCTATGTGTTACGTAGTCTTATATACTATCTGCTATGTTCAAATAGGGGTTGAAAAATATGCTCATAGAGAACGAGTACACCCCTGTTATGTTTCATATTCTCTGCTATGTTCGTTATGTTAAAATAGGGATGGAAAATATGCTCATAAAAGGAAACGAGTTCACCCCTAAAATGGAGGTCATAAAAGAGAACGAGTCTAAATCTATGCTATGTTCAATTAGGGGTGGAACGAGTACACCCCCGTAGTCTTATGTAATTTCTGCTATGTTCAAATAGGGGTTGGAAAATATACCATACTCTTTTATTAACTGTGCTATGTTTGTAAGAGAACGAGTCTTATGTATTATCTGCTCTGCTATGTGTTCGTAATTTCTGCTAAGGGGTTGAAAAATATGCTCATAAAAGGGAACGAGTTCACCCCTAAAAATATGCTCATAAAAGAGAA